>NC_082714.1:155420550-156038050 GCF_030144855.1 Hypanus sabinus | reverse complement strand
AACAGGGCCAAAAGAGAACTTAATCCAGAGCCATGGCAAATGTCCAGTGCAGGGTGAGGGAGCTAGAGGAATTCTGGTGGACTGAGAAAGCTCTGGAAAGCCAGAGAGTGACAGACTTTGGTTACATGTGAGGCTTCTTCAGTGCCACCAAAACAGTCTGTGGTCTAAGTTACTTCAGATTAAAGCCCCCTGCGCTCAAAGGATGTGAAGAACTTGCTAAAAGATTGGAAGAATATAAAAAATCCATGGAAAGAGCACTTTCAAGAGCTCCTTAACAATGAGAGCATTGTTGAAACAGAGGCCACGAACCAAATAGTCCAGAGGTCTATGAGAAAATATACAGGGGAGCCTCGTGATGCCTCCAGGAACCTGCAAAGCGACAAAGCCACTGGTCCTGATGGGATCCCAGCAAAGATCCTTAAGGAAGGTGGATTATCACATATATGCCTTGCTCCTGAAAGTCTGGGAAAAGGAACAACTGCTCTCAGAGCTAATAGTGACCGCGTTCAACAAGGGAGACAAGGCGGAGTGTGGCAATTTCAGAGGCCTCTCCCTCCAGTCAACAACAGGCAGAGTGTTTGCACGTATCCTTGTCAACCAACTCCTTCCATTATCTAACAAAGCACTCCCTGAATCACAGTGTGGTTTCCACCCGTCTAGAGGTACCACAGACTTAATCTTCACAGGAAAATTGCCATGAACAAACTTGAATTTGGCTTTCATGGATTTGACAAAGGCGTTTGATACAGTAGACCACCATGCTCTCTGGCATACACTATCAAGACATGGCTGTCCTGACAAGTAGTGATGAATACTGCATGATTGCACGACAGCCACAGTACTCAGTAATAGGTGGCGCTGAATTGGAACCCTTCACTGCCAAAGCAGGAGTCAGACAGGTTGTATCATTGCACCCCACTCTATTTGCCATCCCTATTGCTGCTGACCTTCACCTCATTGGCCGACACGTGCCACAGGGAATCCCAAATGTCTATAGAATGGACAGCAGCCTTTTCAACCTCAACTGATTCAAGGCCAAGAACAAAGTCAGGACCACCACTATCGTCGAGTTTCCGTATGCAGATGAAACACCATCACAGCACACTCTGAAGAACTCCAATGTATCCTGAATGCTCTTGCCAAGGAATATAGGGCCTTGAGT
The DNA here is from genome assembly GCF_030144855.1 of Hypanus sabinus. Lineage (NCBI taxonomy): Eukaryota > Metazoa > Chordata > Chondrichthyes > Myliobatiformes > Dasyatidae > Hypanus > Hypanus sabinus. The sequence goes on along the minus strand of NC_082714.1, from coordinate 156,036,888 downwards.
CTTGTTTTGAATATAAAAAAACACACGGGTCCTATATCAACCATTGGCCAACTAGCCATTTATCCAGCCCTCCATAAAAATTGATAATATCGCCCTTGAACATATAGACTGCTCTCCCTCCTTTGGTAGCATTCGCTCCTCAAAAGCAGACATTGCCTGAGCAGTGCTAGTGAAGCTGTGCAAGATTAAAGAACAGAGTCTTTGAAGACCGTGACCCACAGGTCCAAACAAAACATTTGGTCTATAGAGCAGTCGTCCTTCCTACTGTACTGTACAGAGCTGAATCATGGGCCACCTACAGTAGACACCTGAAAGTCCTGAAACATTATCACCAAAGAATCTCACGAAAGATTTTTAGGATCAGTCGGAAAGACAGACTAACATCGGCGTACAGGAGGAGACTAACATGAACAGGATCTCCACCCTGATAAAGCAACACCAACTCTGATGGAGAGGTCATGTTATTCAGGTGCCTAACTCATGTCTCCTTAAGCAGATCATTTACTCCCAGATGAAGGAAGGTCAGCGAGCCCCCGGTGGGCAAAAGAAACTCTTCAACGATAGCATCAAAATCAGCCTGAAGAAATTCAAAGTTACGTCTAAAAACTGGGAAGATGTTGCACTCAATAGATAGAGCTGGAGGAAATCTGGTCGAGCGGGAGCTGCGCTACATGAGAACGACCTCCGCTGTGCTCCAGGGAAGAAGCAGGAGCTGTGAAAGGAGAGTCTGAACAGCCAAAAGACCCGACACCAACCACAGCCACCACTTACTCGTGCCCACACGGCACCAGAAAATGTGGATCCCAGATCATCCTCTACAGTCACCTGAGACCCACCGATAGACAACCCCTTCGAACATCATACTCGACTCAAGTACTTGCAATACTACTACAGTTTTAAGGTGACTGGAGGAGAGCATGGGGGACGTCAGAGATATGGTTGTCTTACACAGAGAGCAGTGGGTTCATGGAATGCCCTGTCAGGGTTGGTGGCAGAGGCAGGGACATTTAAGAGCCTCTTAGATGGACACGTGGGTGAAAGGAAATAGAAGGGCTATGTGGAAGGGAAGAGTTAGATTGAACTTAGAGCAGTTTAAAAGTTCAGCACTGCACCACAGGCTGAAGAGCCTGTACTTGCTGTAAAGTACTACGCTCTATAACCGTTGCAGGTGTGTTGCAGGAGGGCTACTGAGCAACAATTGACACTCAGCCGCAGAGAAAGATACAGGAACAAGTTACCTTAAGCTTGAGATATGGGGTGTGCAGGGAAGGGTCTCACCACTGGTGAAGGGTCTTGTCGTGTCCGCTCCAGGGAGCTCACTCTCCTTTGGTCTCCACAAGACACTCAGCTGTCGTTCCAAGTAGCTGTTTGCAAGTGACAGTGGCCACGGGCAGCCTGTGGCCTGACACCCTGGTGAGATAGGGACACGCCTGTTCTAGCATGCAAAGTCAGCTCAGGAGGACTGGGATCTACAGTGAGGTGCAACGGCCAGGAAGCTGGTTTTGCGACGCTCCATGGAGAGCGAAGGGCAGGGCAAGGCATCATAGTCATCCAGAGAAGATGCCAGTCCGTGACTCGATTGTACCACTGGACCCGAACTTCTGAGGCTGAGAGAGTGGAACTGCCACACTGCAATGGCTTTTCCAGGTTACAAACTCCCCTGCACAGTTTTCCTGTCACTGTTGGACGCGGCAGACAACCACCATCAGTCAAAAAGCCACAGTTAAAGGGGGCGAAGGTGTTACGGAGGCAAGGTTTGCGGTGGGAATTCCAGAGCGCTGCTTCCGCTTCTGTAGTTTCTCCCGCCAATCGGAAACCAATTAAATGTGGGAATTGGAAAAGTACAGTCACGGAGGCGAGAGAGCTGGGAGGGAGTACAGAGAGATCAGAAAACAATGAGGGCAGTAAGGCCAGTGTAACTCTATTCCAGTGCCAGCAATCCAGGTTCAATCCCCACCACTGTCTGTAAGAAGTTTGTACACACACCTGTCCCCACCATTCTAGGTGTTCTGGTTTCCTCCCACATTCCAAGGATGTACGGGTTAGTAAACTAATGAACTTGGTAACAGCAGGGTATGAACCTCAAGGTGGTATATATTTTAACATACCGTACAGCATATGTACTTCAGTAAGAAATCTGCTTTGAATGTTGAACTGGATCAGGAGATATGGGTCTGTTAGAGGGAGTTACCCCTTTGTGATAGTGATACGCACAGAGAGAATCTGGAAAAGGGAGTTGAGGTTGAAAGAAAATCAGGTATGATTTTATTGAAAGTCAGGGAGACATGGCAGAGCCCTGCATCTACACATCGTTCCTGAGTAATGAACTGGTTCCATTCACTTAAAGTCGGAAAATAAAGCAAAATCGTTTGATATGTTAACCGCACCCTCACTCATTGTAATGAACGGCATCAAAGCACATGCGACCGATAAGAAAGAACAATTACTCAAAGTGGGGAGAGGGAAAACTACTTACTACCATTTGTGGGAACGACAGACAGACAGACAGACTTTATTGATCCTGAGGGGAATTGGGTTTCGTTACAGCCGCACCGAACAAGAATAGTGTAGAAATATAGCAATATAAAACCATAAATAATTAAATAATAATAAGTTAATCATGCCAAGTGGAAATAAGTCCAGGACCAGCCTATTGGCTCAGGGTGTCTGACACTGAGGGAGGAGTTGTAAAGTTTGATGGCCACAGGTAGGAATGACTTCCTATGACACTCAGTGTTACATCTCGGTGAAATGAGTCTCTGGCTGAACGTACTCCTAACCAGTACATCATGGAGTGGATGGGAGACATTGTCCAAGATGTCATGCAACTTGGACAGCATCCTCTTTTCAGACACCACCGTCAGAGAACACATGCACATACACAATGCAATACATAATAACAGGGAAAAACGTGAATTACTGTAAGTATATGTATGAAATAATTAAATTAAATAAGTGGGGCAAAAGTAGAATTATAGGAAGTAGTGAAGTAGTGTTCATGGAAACCAAGGTCCATTCGGAAAGGAAGAAGGCGTTCCAGGTTTTCCCCGACATTCCAAGGGCACAGGTCAGTCAGTTGTGCACAGGCTGTGCTGGTGCTGGAAGCATGTCGACACTTGCGGGCTGCCACCATCACATCTGCGGACAAATGATACACATTTCACTATGTGTTTCAATGTTTCGACATACATGTAACAAATAAAGCTAATCTATCTATCAAATCTAAATACCTACCCCATTCCTCACCAGTTCCCTCTGTAACCAATTCTCCCCATGAGTGTTTAGTTGTTCTTCAGCTGTAACAAAGGACACAGCCTTGTTTGGAAGCTCCAGGTGTCTCATGGTGATGATTAATGCTCAATTTTATCAAGACATGTTCACAGTCCACCTCCAGGCAGAGCGTAGTGACCACAATCTTGGTCCGGGTGCCGAATCCCTCCTCTGCTGATTCATTCCTCACCGTGGCAACAGTGGTGCCACGATGGATCCTAGTCCTCACGTCACAACGACGAACAGGAGCGCTGAGTCACCCCTGGCTATCCCGAAGCGACAGCTAGAAACGGGCTGCTGGGGGAGCTCAGTGGGTCAGGGGCGTCTGCGGACAGAAGTGGTCATCTAACATTTGGGGTGAGACTCTTCATCTGGACTTCAACAGCAGCTGGTTATTTGCCTGTAGGATCTATCACTAACCTCCCAGAATCAGGTGGACTTTGCTTTCTGGTTGTCAGCATCGCTGAAGACCAATCCCGAGCCCAACCTATTGGTGCAAATACTTCATTAGGAGATTTGGTATGTCTCAACTTTCTACAGATGTACCGTGCCAGCATTCTGACTGGTTTCATCACCATCTGCTACGGAAGAGTTACTGCACTAGAAAAAACTACAGGAGGTTGTAAACTCAGCCAGCTCCGTCGTGGACTCTAGCTTCCCCAGTATTGAGGACATCTTCAAAAGGCAGTGCCTCAAGAAGTTGACATCATCACTAAGGACCCCCGTCACCCAGAATATGCCCTCTTCCCATTTCTACCATCAGGGAGGAGATAGAAGTGTCTGAAGACTCAATGTTTTAGGAACAGCATCTTCCCCTCTGCCATCATATGTCTGAATAGACCACAAACTCACGAAAAGTTCCTCACTTTTCAAAGTTTGATGTTCAAAGTAAATCAGGTGGCACAGTAACTTAGTGGTTAGCACAACTCTTTACAGTGCTAGCAACATGGGTTCAGATCCCGTTGTTGTCTGTAAAGAGTTACTACATTCTCCCTGTGACCACATGGGTTTCCTCAGGGTGCTCCAGTTTCCTCCCAGAGTCCAGACACTTAACAATTGACAGGTTAATTGGTCATTGTAAGTTCCCTCATGATTAGGCTAAGGTTAAATTGGGGGTTGCTGGGCAGCTTGGCTTGAAGGGTCAAAATAAGTAAATAAATTTATTATCGCAGTACACAAATCTCACCATTTACAACCCTGCGATTCATTTCCTTGTGGGCATTCAAGTAAGTACAAGAACCGTAATAGAATCAATGAAAGACTGTACCCACCGGGACGGACAAATAACCAATGTGCAAAAGAAATGAGCTAGCAAAGACAACAAGAAAGAAACAATAATAATATTTTCCAGGACAACTCTTGAAGTCCATTATGGTTTTGTCGAGCTTTAAACTTGCTTTCTGATTTACTGAGTCAGATGAAAATAGGGTTTCAAATATGAAACAACCAAATGAACTATACCTTGACACACCTTCTGTACATGGACAATTTGAAATTATATGCTTCATCAATAAATCTAAAGCAATTAATTCAAATTCAAATACTATTTTCTAAAGATATAAACATGAACTTTGGACTGGACAAATGCAGAACATTAAACATAAAGAAAGGAGCAATAGAGCTAACAGAATACAGAACAGAGCAGCAGGATACGATACAACCGATGGATGAATGTGAAACATACAAGTACCTGGGATAGCAACAAGCAAAGAAATGGATCACAGTGTGATAAAGGGAAAATGTTCGACAGAATTCACTTCGAGGTTTAAGAATTTCTGCCAACCAGAGCTCAACAGTAAAAACATAACAAAGGCAATAATCACTCTCACCAGCCCATATTAATGTATTCTTTTGGCATAATATCTGGGTCTGAAACTTATCTGGAAAATTTACAAAGAAAAATAAGAACAGAAATGACACATTTTAGAAAACACCATTTACACTCGAGCACACTTAACAGTCCTTCGAACAGAAGGAGAAAAGGGAATAACAAACATTAAAAATTTACACAACAGTCAGATAAAACTTCCAAGGATATATTTTCATCAACGAAAACAGGATTCAACACTCCACGCAAGTATATACAACTCTGATAAGAGGTACTAAACTTAAATGAAAGCACAATCCAGAAAAATAAAGAAATTATCACTATTGAAGAAAAAGTTAACCAGTGGAGGAGCATGAAGCTCCATGGGAGACGTCCCCATGATCCGAGCAGGCTGGATGTTGACAAGGAAGTGTTGAACGCCCGGCACATAGTTGGAGACCTCTTCCCAGAAACAGTGGAGTTCCTTGTGATAACACAAGACCAGATGGCTATCACAAAAAAAATATCAAAAATACATAATAACACACCAAGAAATTCAGGACAATAAATGCAGAAAATACCGAGAGGAACCAGAAATAATCCAACGTTCCAGGATCCTGCAGCAGTTTAACACAATCTGATTACTGACACAGTAATGAGTGGCAAACGTCCTTCAGCAAAATCTTCCTTTAAATCACAAACTCATAAAAGACTCTGTACCTTCCTATAAAAACAAGCCTGATCCACTTTTCGAGTCAGAGACCTACAAATTATACTATGACAGACCCGTTGTTACAGATAGGGCAATCCATAATAACTGTGGAGATAATAATACAGGATAAACAATCAAGTACAACTTACTTACATTCCAAACACACATAACATACAGAAATCAATAAGTGCAAACACCAGAAATATGCTGAATTAAAAGAGGAAATTGAAAGACTGTGGAACATGAACTGGGTAAACATTATCCCAATAGTAATATCGACAACTGGTATTGTCCCAAAGTCACTACACAATAGCATTAAACAATTAGGTCTACACAGTAATATTTATGTAACTCTCCAGAAAGCCACAATACTAAACAATATTAGAGTAGCCCAAAGGTTCCTACAATTGAGAAATGAGTGTGCTTGGCTATGTCTGTACTGCAGGCTTTACCAGCTCGAGCTGAAATAAAATAAAAATACTAATAAATAAATAAGCAACAAATATTAAGAATATGAGATGAAGAGTCGTTGAAAGTGAGTCCATAGGTTGTGGAAATATTTCAGTGATGGGGCAAGTGAAGTTATCCCCTCTGTTTCAAGAGCCTGATGGTTGAGGGGTAATAACTGTTCCTGAACCTGATGGTGCTCTCTCTTTGCACTACTTGTTTATTTTTTATGTTTTTTAATTGTAACTTAAAGTAATTTTTGATTATTGGTACTGTATTGCTGCAGTAAAACAACAAATTTCACAACATACACTTAGTGGCCACTTTATTAGGTACACCTGTACACGTGCTCATTAATGCAAATATCTTAAAAGTCAATCATATAGCAGCAATTCTATTTGCATAAAAGCATGCAGACATGGTCAAGAGGTTCAGTTGTTGTTCAGACCAAGCATCAGAATGGGGAAGAAATGCTGCGTAAGTGAATTTGATCATGAAATGATTGTTGGTGCCAGATGGGGTGGTTTGAGTATCTCAGAAACTTCTGATCTCTTGGGATTTCTATGCACAGCCATCTCTAGGGTTTACAGAGAATAGTGCAAAAAATGCACAAAATGCAGTGAGTGGCAGTTCTGTGGGCAAAAAAAAAACTTGTTAATGAGAGAGGTCAGAGGAGAATGGCCAGACTGGTTCAAGCTGACAGGAAGGTGAGGCATTACAATGGTGGGGGGCAGAAGAGCATCTCTAAACATGCAACACATCAAACCTTGAAGTGGATGGGCTACAGCAGCAGAAGACTATGAACGTACACTCAGTGGCCACTTTATTAGGGAAGGGTGGTACCCAATGAAGTGGCCATTGTGTATATATTCAGGAAAAGGAAGTTCCTTCATGGCAGAAGACCACGCCAGGTTAACCAGGTGTACCTAATAAAACGGCCACTGACTGTGTGTCAGTGATAATAGACCTGATTCTGAGGCAGGTTCCTGGTGGGTCAGCCTACGATCCTTAACTCAGGTAAGTCGTTAAAGTAGGATCGAAAAGCTGGCAGGTAATCCTGAGCCTACCATAAGGCAAAAGCACAGTTGAATTGTCATGTATCACATGCTGAGGTGAAAGCGGTGGTGTGGTGCTTGTTTACAGCAGAGGGTCAATAGTAATAGGAACACGCTGTATCTGAATTCCTTGTAAATAGCAGCCAACAGCCATTATCTCTGTTAATGGAAGCAAGATCCTGAGTCCAGGGGCTAACCAATCTTGGTTTCATCATCTGTACTGTCTGAAAACGCATTGACTTGCTTATTTTATTGGCAAGGTGCCCAGTGTCAGGGTATATTCTGGCGATATGCAATATAGTAAATATTAATTTCTAGAGCAACCGATCTTCAGATCTGAATATGGATTGTAGGTTGAATTTAAAATGCAGCTTGGACTAATGCTCTTCCTGAGGCTGCATTCCAGAGTAAATTACAGACCAGGAAACACACAGTTGTCTGCATATGCATGAGTGCAATCAACACCACATTGGCCTAACATTCTGCATACAACTAGAAACAATAATTAATACTCATTTTGGGTGTGTTGCTGAGAAAAATCCAGGTATTTGAAAAATTACATGTAACTCATAAGAAGCATTATTGAAGGCATTATGAATTGTCCTGTTACGTTGGGTCAGGGAGTCTTTCTCTCTCTCATGTGTGATAGTCAGCTTGTGTGTGCTCGAATAAAGACTTTTATATGCACCAGGTGCATCTCTCCAGTGACTTTGTTCACAGTCACGATCCCCAGTACATGGAATATTTAGTCAGAGGGAGGTAAATTTATGGAATTCATTGCCACAAAGAACTGAGGATGCCAGTCATTGAGTATATTTAAAGTGGAGGCTGATATGTTCTTGATTAATCAGGGTGTCAAAGGTTACTGGGAGGAGGCAGGAGAATGGGGTTGAGAGGGTTAATAAATCAGCCATGATGGAATGAGGAAGCAGGCTTGATGGACTGAATGGTCGAATTTTGCTCCAATGTCTTATACAACAAACAGGGGTTGTTTGGTGATTACATTATTTTTAGAAGAAGAATTAATTCTACTCTTTGTTTTGGTAGCTATTTGTTCAGTGCATTTCAGAAATAAAACTGTGGCCAGTTTCACAAGCCCCAGATCACTTCATAGCCAATGGTTTATCTTTGGATACGTGGTCACGCACAGATCATAGCCACACCTGCTTCAATTTTAATGGTGCGCTTACACTGTTTAACACCCAAAGGTACTTCACAAGAGAGTTATGGGTCAAAAATGGACAGCAAGCCTTGAAGGTGTCGGAGAGTGCAAAGTTCAAAGTAAATTCATTATCGAAGTATGTATGCAAAAAAACAACCTTGGGATTCATTTTCTTCAGGCACCCACAGGACAACAAAGAAATACAATAGAATCCACAAAAAAACACATCCAACAAAGATTGAGAAAAATCCATTTTGTGAAAGAGGACAAATTGTGCAATTAATAATGAAAATTGAACATGTAACACATAGAGCATGTGCTGCACAGTGTGAATGCTCAACTGTGGAGCCCGTTCAGTGCTGAGCTGAGTGAAGTCAGCCCAGGGCAGCAACTGCCCCCAAACTTGGCAGCGTAGGACCCGAGACTCCCGCACTCCTGCCCAATAATAGCAGAGCAGACTCAAATAGCCATCTGACCTAATTGTGCTCCTATGTCTTATGGTCTAAGATGACTAGAGATGAAAGCACTGATGAGCAGACAAGCAGAGAGGCTTAAGGAGGGAATTCCAAAGACTGGGATGGCTGTTCCCACCTTTGTGTCATGTCCACTTGGTTAGCAAAGATGCTTGGCGGTGTAATTATATTCATAAAATCATACAGCATAGGAATATGTCCTTCAGATTGCCAAATCTGCTCTCTTATTGGCAGTAAAACTAAAGCAGGAACATCAGCTGTTTCTCTCACCACAGGTGCTGACTGACCTCCTGAACATTGCCAGCATTTTCTCCACTTTGTTTCAGATTTTCAGTATCTTTTATTCAAACTTGCACTCATCATGATTTTTATTTTTATTTGTGGCTGTATGTTTTTCCTAAATTGTAGCTACATGTGTTATTTGTGCAAGGTGCTACTTGCTTTTGGTAATGTGTTTTGCACCTTGGCCCCAGAGGATCGCTGTTTCATTTGGCTACGTTCATATATGGTTGAATGATATGAAACTTTGATATTGTTTTATTCATTTCATTAACCCTCCCAGACTCTGCTACTCAACCACTCACTAGGGGTAATTTATGGAGGTTGTCCACCATGTCCGACAATGACAGGAAACCTGTGTGGGAGAGTTTTTAAAGCTGTTACACCAGGGCAGTTTCACTCTCTCGACCGCAGAAGTCCAAGTCTAGTGGTATGAACAAGTGTCACAAGCCAGGACTGTCTTTTGTTGCAGTGGATGACCTTGACGTCTTCTGTGCCTTGTTATGTCCCTGGCTCTCCAGTGTGTTGCAGTACCACCTCCCTACCCATTGCCCAGATGGCCAGAGTTGGCTTGGCATGCTAGGACAGGCATGTTCCTCTCTCACTGGGGTACGGGGCTACCAGCTACCCTCACCTGGTTTAGCCTGCCTGTTGAAGCGGTGTAGCGGGATGTGGCTGCAGTCACATGCAAACAGCTGCTTGGAGCCACAAGTGAGAACTGAGGGTGCGGTAGGGACCAAAGGTGAACGAACTGCCCCAGAATGGGGCATGTTTGTCCAAGCATGCGAAGTCAGCTCTGGCAGACTGTGGAGGAGTGGGGGGGGGGGGGTAATCAAAAGTGGCTAATTAACTACCAGTCTGCACAAATTTGCAATGTGGGAAGAATTCAGCCACTACTGTCTGGTTTGATGCAGTATCCTTTCCCAACATACAAAAACAACAGCGACCTACCACGAGATCAGCAGTACAGGTCAGTGGCTGTAGACTGCCCTCAGTGCAGGATCTATATACGTCCAGGCCCAGGAAGCTGGCAGGAAAAATCACTGCAGATACTCCCCACCCTGCAAAATTCCTTTTCAAAAAACCCCCTTCAGGAAAGTGTTACAGGGCTATTGAAACAAAGAAAAATCACGTAATCTTTAAAGTTTCTTCCCCCAAGCAGTTAACCATTCCAGTTAGAGCCTCCACACCCTATCGTCTCTCCCCAAGCCCTCTAGTTCCTGATAACCTTAGGATAAAGACTGCACATTCACCCTAACTATGGCTTTTGACACCCAGCCCCATTCTCCTACACGCCAGTGAAAAATGTCTCAGCCTATACAAACTCTATCCATAACTCAGCCCTTCGAGCTTCACCCCACTCAGTCCCACCATCCTCGTAAACACATGCTAGTATTTATTTATTTATGCACTTTAACATATAATTCTTTCACTTTTATATAATTCTTTATTCTTTATCATTGTTGAATGATGTTGCTCCCTGACCAACACACAGCAGCAAATCCCTGGTAATGCAGGAGGAAGTCATAAAGAGGGACATAAAGAATTGAGGTTCCGGGCCGACACCCTTCATCGGGCCAGCCAATTCTAATACAGTGGTTCTCAACCAGGGGCCCATGGCATTTAAACTGTAAATATATTGTAGGTATGCATACTTTGCAACCACCAACGTTGAGTTGGGGCTCACTTTAAGAGGCTGGTCTGATGTGATAACGTAACAATGTGAAGTTTTGTACTGTGCTTTATGCTCTGCATTTTGTTGAGAATAAAGTAAGTTGTTGCAGTTTCCCTTAAACTTAAACGGCTCTGCTGTTTTAATTTACGAAAACCTACAGTATCATGCAAATTTAATTGATCCTTGAATAGAGTACCTGGAGGAATCCCGTGCGGTCACAGGAGGACCATGCAAACTCCACATGGAAAGCACAGGAGGTCAGCATTGAATGTGGCTGCTGGAGCTATGAGACAGAGGCTCTACCAGCTGCTCCATTGCGTCAGCTGAAAGCAAACATCAGGCAGCAGACTGAACTGAACACACACACTATACAGACTCCAGCCTCAAACCAGCACCTTACATTACTTGGCCACACTAACTTGGCAGGGTAACTGATTTAATATCAGCACAACATTTGTCTCGCCATATATTAATCCATTTATTTACAGTGTAAAGACCATAAACACGCAATTCAATGCAGATTTAGGACAAGTTGTCTGCCAACTGATTTTAAGATGGAAAAACACTTCCAGAATTAAAGCAGGGTCAAGTTAATGAATGAATTTGGGAAATACGGTGGCTTGGCTTTGACTAGTTGCCAGTGGTGGAGGAATTAAAACCAGATCCTATAAAACTAACTGCAGAACAGAACCATCAGGTGGTGGGGTAGAGTTATGTTTCTACCAAAGGAATTGTAAGTCCTTCCCTCTGATATCCTGCAGGTCACCCTTGGACAAGGTGTAGCACCTGCTCTCCCCCCCACCCCGATCAGGATCACGCGAAGTCATGGAAGCAGGTGATAAATGTTCACATGAGCAGCTGGTCCACTGACGCCAGGCAGACAATCTCTGAGAGTATTGATAATGGTTGGGGTCACCCATCTTGTAAAGACACTGCCCAGAAGAAGGCAATGGCAAACCACTTCTGTAGAAAAGTTTGCCAGGAACAGTCATGGTCATGAAAAGACCATAATCACCCACGTCATACAACATGGCATATAATGATGATGAAGGTGATGAAAAGAACCAAGGTCTGACATGGAGACTTGTTGCTTTTGTTTATTACTGTTCTAAAAGAGTTGAAGATAAAATAATGCTCCTGATGCAGCCTCCTCTACATTGGTGACACCCGTCATAAATTGGGGGAAATGCTTCATCAAGCTCCTCCGCATCAATTGCCACAAGTAGGACTTCCTGGTGGCCAAATATTTCAATTCCCATTCCCATTCCCATTCCAATCCATGGCTTCCTCTTGTGTCAAGATGGGACCACCTCACAGGGAAGGAGCAACACCTTATAATACGTCTGGGTAGCCTCTAACCTGTTGGCATGAATATTAATTTTTCCTTCTGGTGAACAAATTCCCCCCCCCCACCCCCCATTCTTCACTCTAACTTTTATGTCTTTTCGCCCGCCCATTACTTACACCTGGGGCCCCTCCTCCTTCCCTTTCCCTTATCGTTCACTTTCCTCTCATATCAGATTCCTTTTTCTCCAGCCCTTGACGTTTCCCACCCACCTGGTTTCACCTATCACCTTGCAGCTGGGTGCACCTCCTTCCCCTCCACCCACCTTTTTATTCTGGCATCTTCCCCCTTCCTTCTCAGTCCTGGAGGGGCCTCGACCTGAAATGTTGACGGTTTGTTCATTTCCATTGATACTGCCTGATCTGCATTTTGTGTGTGTGGCTAAAATAAATTCTGTCCAGATGGAGCGTCCCAACCATATGCATCGATTGTCCATTTCCCATCTCAGATACTGCCTGACCCGCCGAGATCCTCCAGCTTCTTGTGTGTTGCTACAGGATTCCATCATCTGCACTCTCTTGTGTCTTTAAAATAAATTCTGTCTGTCATTAAAAATCAATAGCAATGTGAGAGCTATATTGAAGACAAGATCTTCGTAGTGTAGTGGCACAGTATAATTGCTTTACAGAGTCAGTGTCAGGGTTCAATGCCCGCTGCAGTTTATAAGGAGGTTGTATGATCTCCCCGTGACCAGTTTCCTCCCACGTCCCAAAGACATTTGGCTGGTGTCAGTAAGTTGTGGGCTTGCTACGTTGGTGACGGAAACATGGCAATACTTGCGGGCTGCCCCAGCACCTCCTTGGACTGTGTTGGTTGTTGACTCAAATGACACATTTCACTGCATTTTTCAATGTTTTAATGACAAATACAATTAATCTTTCTCAAGTCAGAGTGATTGATTTGGGAAAGGTTTTGTGTCAAACTACTAATCAGGTTACACAAAAGCTCCTTGCTGGTGCCATTCAGAAATGACTGTCCTGATAACTCTGAGTGAAATAACTCACATCACTATCACCTCATCCATACCAAAGTCTCAAATCTAACTCATCTGCTGGATAATTCTATAACAATAATAATTATTTATAGAGCGCTTTTGATACATTAAGGTGCAGGTTCAAAGTGCTTTACATAGATTGCAAAGATAAATCAATATTGTCATAAAAATACAGGACTAAATTAAAAATCATAAGTCAAACATTATAGAGAATAAAATGAAATTAGATATATATTAGGTAGCCTAGTGGTTAGCACAACACTTTACAGTACCAGCAACCCGGGTTCAATTCCTGCCACTGTCTACGTGTACGTTTGTACGTTCTCCCTGTGACCACATGGGTTTTCCTCTGGGTGCTCCGGTTTCCTCCCACACTCCATAGATGTACCGCTTGGTAGGTTAATTGATCATTGCAAACTGTCCTGTGATTGGACAAGGATTAAATCGGGGGATTGTTGGGTAGTGGCATGGTTTGAAGAGTGGGAAAGGCCTATTCCATGCTGTATCTCAATAAATAAATAAATGTAATCAACATCAATGGGCATTGAATAATTGTCTAAGTAGGCCAAATTCAAAAATGTGGGCTTTTAGAAGTGCTTTGATAGTAATGGGTAGTTTAGTTCTGGGAATTCTTATGACTATGAATGTACTAAGCTTTGCCAGTGTGTAATGGCCCAATAAAAGATAAGTCCAGCTGCTCCATGCAGAGATGGGTTGTTATCAACAATAGTACCTTGTATTCGCTTGACAGTGTTAATGTAACAACATATTCCAGTCTGTTTAATGGGAGCTTTATCAGAAATTATAAAAAACTGGCATGTTTAAGGAGTCAATAGGGAATATGACCATGGTTAAAGTGCTACACTCACAAAATGTTGGAGGAACCCAGCAAATCAGGCAGTATTTATGGAGGGGAATAAACAGTTGATATTTTTGGCTGAGACCTCTCATAGGGACTGGAAAGGATGGGGTAGAAGCCAGAATGAGAAAGTAGGGGGGAAGGGGAGGAGGACAAGCTGGCAGGTAATAGGTAATGGGGAAGGTAAGTGGGGGGGGCAATGAAGTAAGAAGCTTGGAGGTGATAGGTGGAAGAGGTAAAGAGCTGAAGAAGAAAGGATCTGATAGGAGAGGAGAGTGGACCACGGATGAAAGGGGAGGACGAGGGGAACTAGGGGGAGCAGTTGGATAGGTGAGGAGAAGAGAACTGGTGAGGGGGTTACAAGTCCCTCTGGTTTCCTTCCTCCTTCCCTTCTTTCCATGGTTCACTCTCCTCTCCTATCAGATTCCTTCTCCTTTAGCTCTTTACTTTTTCCACCTGTCATGTCCCAGCTTCTCACTTCATCTCCCCTCCCCCATTGACCCACCTTCCCCGGCCTCACCAATCTCCTGCCAGTTTGTACTCCTTCCCCTTCTGCCACTTCCTTATTCTGACTTCTGCCCTCTTCCTTTCCAGTCCTGATGAAGAGCTTTGGCCTGAAACATTGACTGTACATTTCCCTCCACAGATGCTGCCTGACCTGGGGAGTTTCTGTCTGTTGCTTGAGGTTTCCAGGATCTACAGAATCTCTTGTGTCTGTGGGTAAAGAGCTAAGTTTTAAGGGTTGGATCTACTCGGTGACTGAGACTGGTGTGAAAAACAAAAAAAACATCCAGCGAGTGACAGTTCTGCGGGTGAAAACGCCTTGTTCATGACAGAGGTCAGAGGAGAAAGGCCAGACGGGTTCGAGCTGACAGGAAGGTGACAGTAACTCAAATAACCACACATTACAACAGTAGGGTGCAGAAGAGCATCTCTGAACGCACAACATGTTGAAGTGGATAGGCTACAGGAGCAGAAAACTACAAACATTCATGTTATAAGGTACAGAAAGTACGAAACAAAATGGCCACTGAGTGCGGCTAAATAACATTTTTGCCTACAAAGTAATCTAAAATGTGGTGACAGTTATAGAAAATACTGCAGCCTACAGGGCACAGCAAGATCCCGTAAAAAGCACATGATAGTGTCCTGTTAGTGGTGCTTATATATTGACTAGGTCACTGGGGAATCAAGGACCACCTATCATCCAGGCCATGCTCTCTTCTGGCTTCTACCAGCATGCAGGAGGTACAGAAGCCTCGAGTCCCACACCACCAGGTTCGGGAACAGTTATTACGCTCCTGAGCCAGTGTGGATAACTTCACTCACCTCAACTCTCAACTGATTCCACAACCTACAGCCTCACTTTCAAGGATTCTACAAATCACGTTCTCTGTATTTTTTTTTAGTGTTTGCACAATTCATATCCTTATAAATGTTGTAATTATTGTAGCGACTTGCTGCCTTTGTGACCTCTTCTCAGCCAACGAAAAGAGCAAAAGGTCATGGTCTCTTCTCACTGGGACTATCAGCCAGGAAGTCCCACATCCCTAGGTTCAGGAACAGTTACTACCTCACAACCATCAGGTTCCTGAAGCAGCTTTGGCACAGTGGTTGTTTCTCAGTCTTTGTGCGTGTACATTTTTCCACAGATTCTTGGTAATTCTTCATTTTCCAGTAAATGCCTGCAAGAAAATAAATCTCAAGTTAGTAAATGGTAGCATATACATATTTTGATAATAATTGACTTTGAAATCTCCTCTGTTCCTCTGACAGGACACTGGTTTAACATTTCATCTGCAGGACAACCCCGTCAACTGTGCAATGTTCCTTCTGTACTACACTGACGTTTGAGTGGGATTTTTGTGGTCAAGATTCTGGATTTGATCTTGAACCCACAACCTCCCAGCTCAGGGCTACCCACTGAGGCAAAGGTGGCCCACCCACCCAAAGAAAAGAAAACTCTCCCTGGATCGGACTGACAGCTTGCTGCCATCTATTCTACTCTCTTGCATTTGCAAGGACCATCTCACAGGCAGCTGCCTGTCATCAGATCACTTCAGCTGGGCTGGGTGAGGGTGAGGTGTGTGGGTGTTAGACCGCAGCTACCTTAGGAACGGAGAGTTACTAACCACGGACACTGAGGTCCTCTCTGTTGCACCAGGAGAATAAATAAACTCGCCCTCCTTGAGTTCAACACCATCTGCTGGCATTTCCTGAAGTGGATGGACGCCGTAAAGAAGCCTTTATACTTCTAAAAATATTTCTTGAACACGATGTGCATTCTTTTTGTTGTTTTAAACAACTACGCCCTTCGGGAAGTGCCTGGATGCTTCACAGTCCTTAAAGACCAGTTTGATTTATTTCTCATTTGCGGACAGTACCTCAGGGTCAGAGCCAGGGCTAGAATCAATAAGCTGTCTGCAGCGCAGTTTCCCTGTGGGTTGCAGAACAGAGAGATGATACACATCAAGCCCTCCTCCGTGCAGGAGAAGACTGAGGAATGACCTACTCAAAAATTATCAAGCTTCCCGCAGCCAGAATTCTCCACGGGGTGTGGTAGCATCATGGTTAAATTACTGAACAAGCAGACAGCGTTCATTGATCCAGAGATTATTCGAGCTCAGATCTCCAATCTCACTAAGGCAGCTGGAGAATTTAAAAGCACGTAATTAGATAAATATGCAATTTTTTCCAAAATTCTCTAACAGTAACCATGAAACTACTGGATCGCTGTGGAAACTTATCTGTTTAACTAATGTCCTTCAGGGAATGTAATCTGCGGCCCTAACCTGGTTTGGTCTACACAGGGCTCTCAACTAGAAAATGTGGTGGGCTCTTTACTTCCTCCTCAGTTCAAGGACATTAGGAACAGAACACAGAAGGTAGAACAATGCTGCATGGTGCAGGCCCTTTGTCCCACTATGTTGCGCCGACCTTGAAACCTACTCCAAGATCAATCACAGCCAGCAGCCAGCAGACTTTTGTGTAGTTTTTTTTTGTGGATTCTATTGTGCTTCTTTCTTCTGCAGGTGTCTGCAAGAAGATGAATCTCAAGGTTGTATAGAAGCATACATACTTGGATAATAAATTTGAACATTTGAACTTTGGACTCAGTCAGCTCCATCACGGGCACTAGCCTCCATCACTTCAAAAGGTGGCACCTCTAGAAGGTGGCATCAATCATTAAGAACCCTCACCATGTGGAACATGCTCACAAGTCATTCATACCACAGGGGAGGAAGCACAGATGTGTGAAGACACACACTCAGCATTGTAGGAACAGCTTCTTCCCCTCTGCCATTAGATTTTTGAATGGTCCATGATGAACCCATGAACATTACCTCACTATTCCTTTAGAACTCTGACAAACTTCTATAGATGTGCAGTGAAGGGTATATTGACTGGCTGTGTCACAACCTGATATGGAAACACCAATGCCCTTGAATGGAAAATCCTACAAAAAGTAGTGGATATGGTCCAGTCCATCACAGGTAATGCCCACCCCACCACTGAGCACATCTACATGAAACACTGTCGCAGGAAAGCAACATCCATCACCAGAGATCCTCACCACCCAGGACATCTCCCTTCTCGCTACTGCCATCAGGGAGAAGGTACAGGAGCCTCAGGACCCCACACCACCAGGTTCAGGAACAGTTAATACCCCTCAACCTTCAGGCTGTTGATCCAAAGTGGATCAACTTGATTTCACTCAACTTCACTTGCTCTATCATTGAAATCTTCCCACAACTAATAGACTCACTTTCAAGGTCTCTTCATCTCATGTTCTTGGCATTTATTGCTTATTTATTTATTGTTATTATTTCTTCTTTTGTATTTGTACAATTTATCTTCTGCACTCTGGTTGAACACTCTAACTGGGTGGTCTTTCATTGGTCCTGTTGCAGTTATTATTCTATAGACTTATTGAGTATGCCCACAAGTAAATGAATCTCAGGGTTGTATATGGCAACGTATATATGCTTTGAAAAATAAATCTACTTTGAACTTTGTATTTTCTGCAGTTAAAAAAAAATATTGCACTGTCGTGCCATCACAACAAATTTCATGGCATGTATCAGTGACGATAAACGTGAATCTGATTTTGTATTCAGATCTAGGCCAGGTCATCCTCTCGAGTCTACTGTCAGGCAGGAGATACAGAAGCCTGTAATCTGACACCACCAGCCTCAACCATTCAGTTCTTTTTTTAAAAACTTTTTTTATTGAGTTTTCAGATAATTACAGAAAGAAGAAAAAAATACCCTTCCCCCCTCCCCTTAGCCCCTCCCCCTAACATCCCTATAGAAAAAGAAAGAAAGAAAGAAAGAAAGAAAGAAAGAAAGAAAGAAAGAAAGAAAGAAAGAAAGAAAGAAAGAAAGAAAGAAAGAAAGAAAGAAAGAAAGAAAGAAAGAAAGAAAGAAAGAAAGAAAGAAAGAAAGAAAAAGAAGAAAGAATGAATGCCTGGATATTGGAAGATCTCCACATGCTCCATGGAGTTCGTAATTACTTTAGTATATATATTTAATTTTTCCCCAAATAACCAATTATTTTATCTTCAAAGCACCTATATATTTAATCCTGTCTTTTGTAAATAAGGGCACCAAATTTTCAAAAATGTTTCATATTTATCTCTTAAATTGTAAGTAATTGAACTAACCTGCACTACCTCAGTATACCGACACTGTGACCACTTTACACTACAATGGACTTTATTTCTTGTTCTAAATGTATTCCCTCTTGAATAAATTGTGCATAAATTATGTTTAATTTGTGTCTTTTTTCTTGTGAATGTTGTGCATCTGATGCTGTTGCAAGTTTTTCATTCCACCTGTGTATCAAAGTTCGAAGTATATTTATTATTAGAGTATATACATGTCACAATATACTACCCTGAGATTGATTTTCCAGCCAACATTTGCAGTAACTATGAGGAAACACAATAAAATCAGTAAAAAACTACACACAAAGATGGATAGCAACCAATGTGAAAAAGCCAAAAACTGTGCAAATAGAAAGAAAACCTGAAAAATAACAATAAATAAATAAGCAATAACTATCAAGAACATGAGATGATGAGTGCTTGAAAGTGACTCCACTTGACTTACCATGAAGTTTATGACAATAAACATTACTTAGTCTTTGAGCTGGAGGAATTAACTTTGCTGACACATTCCTGTTATAATAACAGCAACTGCTTTTCACTGGATGGAGAGTGACGTGGTATAAGAGGAGCAGAATTAACACAAATCTTTCTGCTCACTCAGTAAGTTTACTTGCTCCCTTGAAACAGCTCTCTAACAGGCCCTCAAGTGGTAGGGTCGAGATGGAGTTGAGGAAAGTACCCTGGGTTTGGGTAGGACTGGGATGCACAACGTTGGAAAAGGCTGCAGAAAGCTGTAAACTCAGCCAGCTGCATCATGGGCACTAGCCGTCCCAGCATCGAGGACATCTTCAAAAGGTGATGCCTCAAAAGCGCAGCATCCGTTACTAAGGACCCCCCCCCCCCCCACCATCACCCAGGACATATCCTCTAGTTATTGCCACCATCATAAAAGAGGTACAGGAGCCTGAAGACACAGACTCAACGTTTCACGAACAGCTTCTTCTCCTTCTTCAGGTCCATAGTACATAGACATCTACAATATATTACAGGCCTTTTGGCCTACAATGTTGTGCTGACCATGCAACCTACTCTAGAAACTGCCTAGAATTTCCCTACTGCATAGCTCTCTATATTTCTAAGCTCCATGTACGTATCTTAGAGTCTCTTAAAAGGTCCTATTGTATCCGTCTCTACCACCTTCAATGGCAGTGCATTCCACACTCTCTGTGTGAAAAACTTACCCCTGACATCCCCTCGGTACCTATTTCTAAGCACCTTAAAACTATGGCCCCTCGTGTTAGACATTTCATCCCTGGGAAGAAGCCTCTGGCTAACCACACAATCAATGCCTCTCATCATCTTATACACCTCTATTAGGTCACCTCTCATCCTCCGTCACTCCAAGGAGAAAAGGCCGAGTTCACTCAAACTGTTCTCATAAGGCACTCTCACCAATCCAGGCAACATCCTTGTAAATCTCCTCTGCACTCTCTCTATAGTATCCACATCCTTCCTGTAGTGAGGTGACCAGAAATGAACACAGTAATCCAACTGGGGTCCAACCGAGGTCTTTTTCGGTGTAAGATGACCTCACTGGCTCTTGAACTCTATCCCACAGCTGATAAATGTCAACACACCACACACCTTCTTAATGGTCCATTGAGTCTGCTCCTCCACTTCATCATGGCTGATCCATGTCCCGCTCAGGCCCAACCCCCGGCTTTTCCAAGTCATGCCCCGGACTAATGAAGAATCTAACAAACTCAGCCTTAAGTATACCCAATGACTTGGCCTCCACAGCTGTCCATGACAATGAATTCCACAGATTCACCACTCTCTGGCTAAAGAAATTCCTCCTCATCTCCGTTCTAAATGGACGTCCCTCTGGTTTTAGACTCCCCCACATCCACTTTATCGAGCTCTCTAAACCCATGTACACTACCTTACTATTTTTCTCTCTTTTTGCACTACTGATTTAATTTTATAATATATATTTCTTATTGTAATGTATAATTTTAAATATTATTATGCATTGAAATGTACTGCTGCTGCAAAACATCAAATTTCTCGGCATCTGGTAGTGATATTAAACGTGACTCTGATTCTGAAAATGGGTTCCCGATGGTTGGCATACAGTCACTGGGCCCAAGAGCCTCTTTCTGTGCTGGATCTCTCTATGAATTTATGTTCCTGAACCATTACTATCTAAAAGAATAAAAACAAGCTGCTGGGAAAATCGCAGATCAGGCAATATCAGGAAAATGAGCAGATGACATCTCGTGTCAAAGCCCTTCATCAAGACCCTTTAAAAGGCATTGATGCAGCCTAGTGTTAACATTTCCTGCATGATACACTTCAGGTCAATTACACTTTATTCTCCATTGCTATTCAACAGGACATTGAAGAAGATGGCATTGCGAACAAAGCCGACGTCCTTCAAAGAGCTTACGAAACTTTCTTTTACTTGCTTTACGTCTTCTTCTCCTTTGAAATATCACTCAGATACCATTAGAACTTGTGAGCTACATTCTGATGCTCTGTTTTCAGGCTAATGGAGCAATCCGGAGTTTTGTTGTCTCCAAAGGAGGTTGGTGAGGTTTCGAGCGGAGGGTGCGGTCTGGAGGCCGAGGAGCCAAGAGATGGGGCGCGAGCCCGCGTATAACTCCATTTCTTGCCGATCTTACCAATTAAAGTGCTGAGCAAGATATCAATGAGGATGAGTGCGGAAGGCGAGTGGGTCAATGCTTGACAGCTCTCTCTTTCCCTCTCACTTGCTGCTCTTGAAGGAAGGTGCCTGCATTTGACCGATCTCTCTCCCCATCTCGCTGGATGCTGTTGGGGGATGGTGCCAGAGTCTTGGGTCTTGAGCAAGGATTATGGATTGGACTCTGTAATTCATGTTACGACAAACAAGAGAAAATCTGGAAATCCAAACAACATGTACAAAATGCTGGAATGCTGATGAAAGTGTCTTGGCCAGAAACATCGACTGTACTGTTTTCCATAGATGCTGACTGGCCTGCTGAGTTCCTCCCGAATTCTCTGTGTGTGTTTCATGTTAGAATGTGTTTCTGGTTTCTGGTATTTCCTTTTTTTAATCGCTATTTTGTGCGATTTTGATTGGGGCGGACTGGTTCTGTGGCCCTGTTCATACCACTTATAGTTGTGCATACCTCTATCAAATCTTCCCTCATCTTTCTACATTCTAGGGAATAAAGTCCGAATATATTCAGCCTTTCCCTATAATTCAAGTCCTCATGTCCCAGCACTATCCTTGTAAATTTGCTTTGCATTCTCTCACTCTTACTTACATCTTTCCTTGCAGCCAGGTGACCAAAAGTGACACAATTCTCCAACTTACGCCTCACCAACGTCTCATACAATTTCACCATAACATTCCAACATACCTTGTTCTATCTGGGTGCGCAAAATTCTGAGGGGTACAGACAGGGTAAATGCAAGCAGGTTTCTCCAGCTGAGGTTGGATGAGGTCATGGGTTAAGGGTGAAGGGTGAAATGTTTAAGGGAAACATGAGGGGGAGCTTCTTCAGAGGGTGGTGAGAGTGTGGAACGAGCTGCCAGGAGGAGCGGTATGCAAGTTTGATTTCAAAATAATTTCAAAGTTCAAAATAATTTTATTATCAAATTACATATATGTCTCTATATACAACCCTCAGATTCATTTTCAACATCTAAGAGAAGTTTGGATAGGTACATGGATGGGACAGGCATGGAGGGCAATGGTCCAGGTGCGGTCGATGGGACTAGGCAGAATAATAGTTTGGCATGGACTAGATGGGCTAAATGGCCTACTTCTGTGCTTGTAGTGCTCTACGACTCTGCCTCAATGCACTGTGTAATCATTTGATCTGTATGAACAGAATCTACTCAACAACAGGTATATAACTTTGGATACTGTTGGGGGGGATGACCTAACAGACAAAAGTCACAGTAGTGGGGTCTCTGGCACCAAGTCTGCCTCTGCGACTCAGAAGTGAAGTGGGGAGAAGAGGCACACAGTGGTGATAGGGGATTCGTTAGCTAGGAGAACGGACTGGAGGTTTTGTGGTCGAGAATGAGATTCCCGGATGGTATGTTCCCTCCTGAGTGCCAGGGTCCGGAATATCTCCAATAATGTCCTCAGCATTCATAAGTGGGAGGGGGAACAGGCAGAAGTTGTGGTCCATCTAGGTACCAATGAGATGGGTAGGACCAGTGATAAGTTTCAGCATAGGGAGTTCAGGGAGTGAGGAGCTAAATTAAAGAGCAGGACTTCCAGGGTCACATGCCAGTGAGGCTAGAACTAGGAAGATTATACAGTTCAATATGTGGCTAAGGAGTTGGTGTAGGAGGGAGGGCATAAGATTTTTGGATCATTGTGTTCTCTTCCAGGGAAGGTGAGACCTGTACCGAAGGGATGGTTTGCACCTGAACCGGAGGGGGACTAATATCCTAGTGGGAAGGCTTGTTAACGCTGCACTGTGGGGTTTAAACTAGAGTTGCAGGGGAATGGGAACCAGAGTGCCAGAACAGTTAGTGGAGAGGTTGTGGAGGCAGATGTTGGTAAGACCCCAAAGTTAGGAATCAAAAGGTTGAGCATGGCAACTAGGTCCTGAGCTGTGTGAATTTCAATGTAACATTGAGTATCATAGGAAGGGCAGATAATAGTGCCGAAGACAAGTAACTGGGGTACAAACAGAGGCAGTGTGTAGTGAGGAGAGGCTGTTGATAGGGCAAAATTGCAGTCAGCAGGATGAGATGCAATGTAAAAGGTGGACAAAATAGAAAGAGGTGAATACCGAACTGAAGATGCAGCTGAATGCATGCCCTATACAGAATGTGAGAGGTGAACTTGCAGCACAGTTACAGATTGGCAGGTATGATGTCATGGGCATTAAGGAGTCATGGCTGAAAAATTGTAGCTGGGAGCTTAATGTCCAAGGATATACATTGTTTTGAAAGGACAGGCAGGAAGCCAGAGGGAGTGGCAATGCTTTGATGGTAAAAAAGAGAAATCAAATCATTAGGGAGCGATGACATAGGTTGAAAGGTGTTGAATCATTGTGGATAGAGCTAAGGAACTATAAGAGGTAAAAAGACCTTGATGGGGGTTGTAGACAGACCCCAAACAGTAGTGAGGATATTGCCTATAAATTACAATGAGTGATAGAAAATGTATGAATAAAGCCAAAGTTACAATAGTCATGGGGGATTTATACATGCAGGTAGATTGGGAAAAACAGGTTGGTGCTAGATTTCAGGAGGGGGAATTTCTAGAGTGCCTACGAGATGGCTTTTTAGAATAGCTCGTGAATGAGCTCTCTAGAGGATCAGCTATTCTGGATTGGGCGTTATGCAATGAACTAGAATTGATTAGAGAGCTCAGGGTAAAAGAACCCTTAGGGTAAGTGATCACAACATGATCAAATTCACCCTGAAATCTGAGGAGAGGCTAAATTCAGATGTATCAGTATTGCAGAGGCATGAGAGAGGACTTGGCCAGAATCGATTGGAAAAGAACACTGGCAGGGATGATGGCAGAGCAGCTGGAATTTCTGGAAGCGATTCAGAAGGCACAGGATATACACATCCCAAAGAGGAAGAAGTATTCTAAAGGAAGGATGATGCAACTGTGGCTAACAACAGAAGTCAAAGCCAACACAAAAGTCAAAGACAGGGCATATAATAGACCAAAAATTAGTGGGGAAGTTAGAGGCTTGGAAAGCCTTAAAACACTTACAGAATACAACTAAAAAAGTCATTGAGAAGGTAAATATGGAATACAAAAGTAAGCTAGCCAATAGTATTGAAGAGGATAAGTAAAGTTTAAAAGAGAGGTGATATGAAACCGGTGGAAAATCAAGCTGGAGAGGTAGTAACGGGGGACAATGAAATGATGGATGAACTAACTAAGTATTTTACATCAGTCCTCTCTGTGGAAGACACTAGCAGTATGGTGGAAGTTCCAGGTGTCAGGGGGTATGCAGGATGAGTCAGTGGTAAGGATGGCAAATCAATGTCAGCATTCATTTCAAGAGGTTTATAATACAAGAGCAGGGATGTGATGCTGAGGCTTTATAAGGCTCTGGTGAGGCCTCACCTTGAGTATTGTGAACACTTTTGGACTCCTCATCTAAGAAAAGATGCGCCGGCATTGGAGAGGGTTGAGGGAGATTCACAAGGATGATTCTGGGAATGAAAGGGCTACCATATGAGGAACATTTGATGGCTCTGGATCCGTATTCACTGGAATTTAGAAGGATGAAGGAGGGATCTCATTGAATGTTGAAAGGCATAGACAGTATAGATGTGGAAAGGATGTTTCCCGTGGTGGGAGAGTCTAGGACAAGAGGGCACAGCCTCAGGATAGAGGGGCTTCCATTTAAAACAGAGATGCGGAGAAATTTCTTTAGCCAGTGGGTGGTGAATATGAAGAATTTATTGCCACAGGCGGCTGTGGAGGCCAGGTCGTTCGATGTATTTAAGGCAGAGATTGATAGGTTCTTGATTGGACATGGCATCAAAGTTTAATGGGGAGAAGGCTGGGGAGTGGGGCTGAGGAAGGGATAAATTGTGACTGAATGGCGGAGCAGACTCGAAGGGCCAAGTGGCCTAATTCTGCTCCTATGTCAGATGGTCTAATAGTTGATCAATTTGAACATTGTATTACATCACAGCAACAGCTCAAAATATATAAGATATCTGAAAATGAGCTATCCTATAAGTACGAAAATAATTCATAATTCATAATTAGTGTTAAAACTAAAGTATATAACACATTAATTAAAGGCATTGTAGCAGGCTGGTACGCTTTAACTCCACAGGACAACGGTAGCTACACATCAAGGTGTGCACTTTATTCCGGACAAGCAACGCGACGCACTAACGTGTGTTGCTGATGTCATAGAAACACAAATACTATAGATGATATTTTGCCCTACATGCTTATGGTTTCTTTACATATTACACATTAACACACTGAACTGCTTCCCCCTTGAAAATAAGCATGTTACTATTGACCACAAGCATACAGAATGTACTGACTTACTGCCCGTTATGCCACTGGCATTTAGGTCAGCAATGAAGGTCCTCCATCTCTGGTGGTGTTCAGGGCTTCCTTCATCATGTCTGTAACCTCCTCTCGGTTTTCACTACTGTCAGGCATGCAAATCCTGGGCGGAGACTCAGGAATACCGTCGCACACAAGATGTAAATATCTTTATTGTCATTGCATAGTATAATTTGTCATGCACCAATATAGCCAAAACGAGTTTGCAACTCTCGTACTCAATGCTATAAAACAACAAATAAAATAAAGTAACCAGCCAGTACAAGCAATGTCCAAGTAGGCAAGCTGCAGACCCTGCAGCAATCACTCACACCCTGATTCCTGAAAGCCTGCACAATGGTTACAAGATTCAAGTCAGGAGTATGATGGAATACCCTCCACTCAACCGGATGAGTATAGTCCAGCGTGTCTTCCATGGAGCCTTCCTGAAATTTTCTTCCTGAGAACCTATAGCTGTGTCCCTATTTCAGATCTGTGTAAATCAGCTGTGATGGAATGGCAGAGCAGACTCGATGGGCTGAATGGCCTAATTCTGTTTCTGTGTTGTATGGTCGCATGGCATGAAATGTGTGAAGTTGCCATAACCAGAGAGAAGATTCTTTGGAAACTGAAAGGTCTGAAGGAGTTCTGAAAGAGGTGGCTAAAGAGATTGTGGAGGTATTAGTCACTTGGACCAGATGGTGTACACCCCGGAGTTCTGAAAGAGGTGGCTGAAGAGATTGTGGAGGTATTAGTCACTTGGACCAGATGGTGTACACCCCGGAGTTCTGAAAGAGGTGGCTGAAGAGATTGTGGAGGCATTAGTAATAAGTGATTCCAGAATCGCTAACTTCCAGAATGGTTCTGGAAGATTGCAAAATTGCAAATGTCACTCCACTCTTCAAGGAAAGAGGCAGAAGAAAGGGAACTATAGGCCAGTTAGTCTGAACTCAGTGGTTGGGTAGATGTTGGAGTCCATGATTAAGGATGAGGTCTCAGAGGTACTTGGAGGCACATGATAAAATAGGCCATAGTCAGCCTGGTTTCCTTCAAGGGAAAATCTTGCCTGACAAATCTGATGGAATTCTTTGAAGAAATAACAAGCAGGATAGACAAAGGAGAATCATTTGATGTTGTATCTGGTAAGGCTCTGAAACTGTTACGAAGGTGAAGCAACTCTGAGGGGCCGAAGGGTACAAAGTCGCCCCCTCCTTTTTTGAGAATCGCAAGATCGCTATTAATTTGGGTCTGAGACCCAGGAAGTGAGAGAGAGAGACACAGAATACACAAGGTTTGGAATGTGTCCTGACATCAGCGGAACGGAACCACTGATCACAGCCATTGTCTCTTGGAGACGGAATTGTGTATTGAGTACTATTCATTGAAACCCCTCAGGGGACAACCAGAGTGGTCTGGTTGAGGGATTGCATCATCCCAACCTGATTGACGTCTGAGACCCCGTGAGTAAGGATAAAAGAGGGGTCGGGGAACAACCCCTTTAGACGTACCAGGAGAAACGCTGGAAATCCCGCGACAGCATTTTATAGCGAAAGCCGGTGGGGGCTCGTGTGCGTCCTCCCTTGCCAGGGTGGTGAGCTCACCATGGAAGAACAGTTTAGCTAAAGGAGAGGTCACACTTGAACGGCCACGCCAACGAGGCACCTGACGGATCGAAATCATAAAGGAAAGCCGGCAAGTTTTTTTCTCCTAATCTCTCTCTCTCTCCAACAATTGCAACACAGCGGACCCCAACAGCTACAGCCTGTATGAACTGAACAAACTATATATTTCCATCGGACAATATATTACCCCCTAGACAACGATAGAGCTTATTTCTTATTGATTATTATTATACCTGCACTTTTAGATTTAGTATTGATGACGTATATTACCTGTATATTTGCATTGATATTATTTTTGTGTATTTTTACTAATAAATACTGTTAAAAGAGTATCATCAGACTTCAACGGATGTCTCTATCTTTGCTGGTAAGTAACCCAGTTATGGGGTTCGTAACAAAACAAACTGGCGGGAGTATTCAAAGACATCTTCAACTTCTCACTGCTACAGGTGGAAGTTCCCACTTGCTTCAAAAAGGCAACAATTATACCAGTGCCTAAGAAGATTAATGTGAACTACCGTAATGACTATTACCCGGTAACACTCACATCTACAGTGATGAAATGCTTTGAGAGGTTGGTTATGACTAGACTGAACTCCTGCCTCAGCAAGGACTTGGACCCAATGCAATTTGCCTTTCGCTGCAATAGGTCAATGGCAGATGCAATCTCAATGGCTCTCCACACAGTTTTAGACCACCTGGACAACACAAACACCTACGTCAGGATGCTGTTCATCGACTATAGCTCAGCATTAATACCATCATTCCCACAATCCTGATTGAGAAGTTGCAGAATCTGGGCCTCTGTACCTTCCTCTGCAATTGGATCCTTGACTTCCTAACCAAAAGACCACAATCTGTGTGGATTGGTGATAGTATCTCCTCCTCGCTGATGATCAACACTGGTGCACCTCAGGGTGTGTGCTTAGCCCACTGCTCTATTCTCTATATACACATGACTGTGTGGCTAGGCATAGCTCAAATACCATCTACAAATTTGTTGACAATACAACCATTGTTGGTAGAATCTCAGGTGGTGATGAGGTGTACAGGAGTGAGATATGCCAACTAGTGGAGTGGTGTCAGAGCAACAACCTGGCACTCAACGTCAGTAAAACGAAAGTGCTGATTGTGGACTTCAGGAAGGGTAAGACGAAGGAACACATACCAATCCTCATAGAGGGATCAGAAGTGAAGAGAGTGAGCAGCTTCAAGTTTGTCAGTTTCAAGATCTCTGAGGATCTAACCTGGTCCCAACTTATCGATGCAGTTATAAAGAAGGCAAGACAGTGGCTATACTTCATTAGGAGTTTGAAGAGATTTGGTATGTCAACAAGAACACTCAAAAACTTCTATAGATGTACCGTGGAGGACATTTTGACAGGCTGCATCACTGTCTGGTATGGGGAGTGGGGCTACTGCACAGGACCGAAAGAAGCTGCAGAGGGTTGTAAGCTTAGTCAACTCCATCTTGGGCACTAGCCTACCAAGTACCCAGGACATCTTTAGGGAACAGTGTCTCAGAAAGGCAGCGTCGATTATTAAGGACCTCCAGCACCCAGGGCATGCCCTTTTCTCTCTGTTACCATCAGGTAGGAGGTACAGAAGCCTAAAGGCACACACTCAGCAATTCAGGAACAGCTTCTTCCCCTCTGCCATCTGATTCCTAAATGGATATTGAAGCTTTGGACACTACCTCACTTTTTAAATATATAGCATTTCTGTATTTTGCACAATTTTTAATCTATTCAATATACACATACTGTAATTTATTTATTATTATTACTTTTTCTCTTCTATATCATGCATTGCATTGAACTGCTGCTGCTACGTTAACAAATTTCACGACATATGCCAACGATAATAAACCTGATTCTGATTGTGTACTTGGATTTTCAGAAGGCCTTTGACAAGGTGTTAGACACAAGGCTGCTTAACAAGCTACAAGCCCATGTAGTTACAGGAAAGGTTTTTGCCGTGGCAATAAACCCGTGGCTGATTGGCAGGAGGCAAAGAGTGATTGCTCAGAAGAGGTGTCCATTTAGAACGGAGGTGAGGAGAATTTCTTAAACCAGAGAGAGGTGAATCTGTGCAATTCTTTGCCACAGGCAGCTGTGTAGGCCAAGACTTTATGTATATTTAAGGCAGAGGTTGATAGATTCTTGATTGGTCTGGGCATGAAGGGGACCGGGAAGAAGGCAGGAATTTGGGGCAGAGTGGAAAATTGGATCAGCCATGAAGAAAATACCAAACCAGTTCCAATGACCTGAGTGTTTCCAGCATTTTCTGCTTTTATTTTAGACCTGCGGCATTTACTAATACAAGATGCCTTTGAGGCAAGAAGACAGAAACAGGGCTGGCTACGTTGGTCATCCAGATTACCGTATGTGATAAGACCAAAATTGTGTTCTGTCCCTTTCATTTGGAGGATCAAGCTCCCTTGAGAAATTTTGCAGTCTGCCCTCGGCTGTGTAGTGTAAAGGGAGACCCCTGTATTGTCCCAAGATGCCACCTTTCTTTGGAGTGACTAAACAAATGTCTTATCTGTCCTCTCAGGTAAAAGGTTCTCTGGCATCACACAAAGCAAAGTAACGAGATTTCCTGGGTCAATATTTATCCGTCAAACAATAAGATTAACACAGATTGTCCGGTCTTTGTCATATTCCTGTTTGCAGAAACATGCTGTGCACAAAGTGACCTTTTGCATCTGGCTGATAGGAGAGAGGGGAGAGGGGAGAGGGGATCACAGATTTTCTTGCTCATTCACAGAATGTAGATATCATTCGAAAGCTCCCGGGAGAGGCTTAGAATCAAAATACAAAGTAAACTTATTATCAAAGTGCATATATGTCACCATATACAACCCAGAGATTCATTTTTTCAGGCATACTCAATAAATCCATAATAGAATAATAACCACAATAGAATCAATGAAAGACTGTACCAACCTGGGTGTTCACCCAGTATGCAAAAGACAACAAATTGCAAATACAAAGGAAAGAAATAATAATAAATAAACAAATAAGCAATAAATGGCAAGAAAATGAGATGAAGAGTCCCTGAAAGTGAGTCCATAGGTTGTGGGTATACTTCAATGATGGGGCAAGTGAAGTTGAGTGAAGTTATCCCCTTTGGTTCTAGAGTCTGATGGTTGAGGAGTGGTAACTGTTCCTGAGCCGGGTGGTGTGAGTCCAGGGGCACCCCGCAAGTGTTACCACACATTCCAGTGCCAACATAGCAATCCCAGAACAACACAGAACGCAGGACAGAGCCCAACAGGCAACGAAACAGCAACAGCAGAAACAAGCCCCTTTCCTCATTCCCACACACCTATACACATGGTGATCAAGACAGGCCTCCAGAAGTCTAACTTCCAGGCTTCGAATTCGAATTCAGGACTTTCAATTGACCTTTGGTATTGCCCCTCCCGGACTAGCCTGACTCTGGAGCAACAGTCTGCTCATCTGGAGGGGGTGGGGAGGAGCTGTCAACGCTTCAGGATGAAACCCTGCATCAGGATAATTCCTTTCCCTGCACCAATGCTGAGCTCCTCCAGCAATTTGTGAGATTTTCGCCTGCACACACTTTGGGCTAGTAACATCGCCTCATCCATGGTTACACCTTATCTTTGTACTGGTTTGATTTCTTTCGTATTCATTCTGCCTCACTGTACAGGGTAGTGCCTCTGGTGAAGGGGCTTGTCGTGTCCAATCTGGGGCCGCTCACTCACCTTTGGTCCCTACGGACACTCAGCTCTCTCCTGGGGCTCTGAGTTGCTGCTTGAATGCGACAGTGGCCAGAACCCAGTACACTGCTTCAACAGGCAGGCAAGGCCAGGTGAGGGTAGCTGGCGGTGAGACAGGGACGTGCCTCAGAACCCAGTACACTGCTTCAACAGGCAGGCAAGGCCAGGTGAGGGTAGCTGGCGGTGAGACAGGGACGTGCCTGTCCTAGTATATGAACTCAGCTCTGGGAGACTGGGAGGATGAGATCTTCAGTGAGATCCAAAGGCCAGGAAAATGGCACTGCAAAACTCTGTGGAGAGCAATGGGCGTGCAAGGCTTGGAAGGTATGTCACGCTCACCCACGGCAACCAGGGAAGACCCCGGTTTGTGACGCTTGTTCATACCTCTGAACCTGGACATCTGAGGTCAAGAGAGTGGAAATGCCCCCGTGCACCGGCTTTTCCTCTTTAAAAACTCTCCCGCGCAGATTCTGTCACCATCGGACGCAATGGACAACCACTTATTTTCAAAATGATGTTCACCGATTGTCTCATTTCTATAAACATTATATGGTTATATACGTTATATTCATGTATATAGTTAAATGGTATTAAACTTGACTTGATGTTCAATATGTCAGTCCTCAAGGGTGGAAAATTTTAAAAGGTTCACAGATAGTTCGCTATTCCCCTTTTGCACTATTCATTTATTTTATTTTTTATTGTAGCATTTAATGATTTTTTAAATTTTGTATGGCACTGCACTGCTCCCACAAAACAACAAGTTTCATGACGTGTGTGAGTGATAATAAACCTGATCCTGATTCTGACGTCGAGGCATTCACAGTGGAACACAGCAGAGTCAATGAAAAACTAAACATAAACCAAGACAGATAATCAATGTGCAAAAGAAGACAAATAGTGCAAAGAGGAAGTATATGAACAGACAGAGAGGTAACTAAATAAATGGATAGATGGATGGATTGAGTGGATGAATGGATAAATGAATAGAAAGATAGATACATAATACTGAGAGCGTGAGTTGAAAGTGAAACCATAGGTTGTGGAATCACAAACAAGAGGAAATCTGCAGATGCTGGAAATCCCAGCAACACACACAGATAAATTCCTCCAGTGTCTTGTGTGTGTTCCGTAGGTTGTGAAATCAGTTCAGAGTTGAGTTAATATCACTGACATATCCCACAAAAGATGCCAGCGTTGCAGCACTTTCAATGAACTCTTGACCACTCTCTCACTACTTAATTTTTATATAGATAATTCTTTTAGTAATTGACGGTATATTTTACCTATGTCTCTGTACTGCTGCTACAAAATTTCACGATGATAAAAGCTGATTCTGAATCAGATTCCTTGTTTAGAAGTCTGGGTCAATGGGAACAAGGGTGATTAGTGGTCAGGACGCCATGCTGGTTAGGATAAACCACAAGTTAAACTTACTCCCAATGTGTGGCTGTTCTAGCCGTTGATGCTGTCCTGCTGAAAGTGATTTGGTGGGTACAACCTTCAATTCCGTAGACAGCCAAGGGAATTCAAACTTAAGCCTAGTGGAGGCGTTAAAGGTTCTGAAATAAGAGACAGCAAACAGAATTGGGCCAGATTCTTTTTTTTAAGAGATTAGGTTGATTTGTTTCTGGGCAAGACTTGGACTTTTGCCCAGATTGCAAGGATACAGATCCTGGAGACACTCTGTACAACTAGACACTGTAATCTAAGCCTGAAAAGTTTCCCTTTTAAAAAAAAGAGTCCCAAGAGTGATGAATTCCAAGTACTGTATACTCAGGAAGCCATTTAGTTCTGTTTTACTTCAGAATTTTTGTGTTACTACAAGTTAACACTATTTTGTTTAAAAAGTCTTGCGTTTTTCTCACCCAACTTGCCCGTGGACTGCTTGACCCACTCCCATCAGGGAGGAGGCTACGTAACATCCGCACCAGGACCACCAGACTCAAAAACAAGCCACACACACAAAATGCTAGTGGAACGCAGCAGGCCAGGCAGCATCTATAGGGAGAAGCACTGTCGACGTTTCGGGCCGAGACCCTTCGTCAGGACTAACTGAATGGAAAGATAGTAAGAGATTTGAAAGTAGGAGGGGGAGGGGGAAATGCGAAATGATAGGAGAAGACCAGAGGGGGTGGGGTGAAGCTGAGAGCTGGAAAGGTGATTGGCAAAAGGGATACGGACTCAAAAACAGTTACTTTCCCCAAGCAGTAAGGCTGATCAACACCTCCACCCACTAACCCACCCCGCCACATCCCACCATCACTACTTCAGCATTTTCTGTCAGAGTCACCTTGTGTACAGAGACTCCTGTGCCTAGTGTCACGTTATAGACATACAATCAGTCTACGTATATAAGCTATCTCATGTATTTATAGTTAATGTCTTTTATTTTGTTATTGTGCCTTTTGTGCCACTTTGGACCTGAAGTAACATTTATTTTGCTCTCCTTTACACTTTGTGTATTGGAAATTGCTATTAAATAATCTTGAATCTTGAATTCCAAATATACCCAGGAAGCTGTTTCTGTTTTACACTGGAATTTTTTTTAAACTACAAGCTTCACGCTATTTTGTTTAAACACTCCCGCATTTTTAATGGCGACAGGAAGGAAATCCCTTTGGGCAGTTGAAGCCCATTGGTTCCTGTGAGCCAAGCAGCAGGATCGCATGGCCCTCAAAGGGTTAAACCCCTTCTGACCGGAATCTGCAGCTACCACATGGCAAGGCGAACATTAACATCCTGGCTAACAGCTGGCCAGACTTTCTGGAGCCTCTCATCAAGCGGAGAATCTACTGTAGTGGCCGGCTGACTTCCTTACTCAAACATGTCCAGGTGTAAAGCCTTTCTGTGATCCAAAGGCATCTAGGGAGAAGCTGTGTAAACACCCGGAACACTACCCTGGGGAGGACCTTTAGAACAACAGCTTCACTGAAACTCTCAAGCCCACTTACAACAGGCTGCCAGCAGTATAGAGGGGTTTGTCCCTGGGACATGTGTGATATTGATACTAGTTTTTACTATTGTCACATGTACAAAGATACAGTGAAAAGCTTGTCTGTAATTATACTGCTTATTTTATTTATACTTTATTTTAATCAATCATACTTTAATTAATTAAATTATTTCGCACGTTTCATATGCCTGTCTGTAACCTAGAAGAGTTCCTCTTGCTAAGAGTCACTTTTGGCATTTTATCGTCTCCTGTCAGTCAACTTATGCACAGATATTCCAGCAGCTAACATCACTTAAAATGAAATTATCTCAGAGTTGTATATAGTGACATATACATACTTTGATAATAAACTTACTTTGAACTTTATGTACATACAATCAGTCACACTTGTACATTATGTTTTGTCAGATCATTTTTATATTTAAATTTATTGTGTTTTATTTATGCTGCATTGGATCTGAAGTAACAATCATTTTGTTCTCCTTTACACTTGTGTACTGAAGAATGACAGAAACAAACTTGTATCTTGAATCTTGAATGCTTCTGTTGTTGGTTGGTGGATAGCCGTCAGTCTCAAAGGGCAATGGGTGATGATGATCACCACGAGCCTGGGTGGAAGGTATGGAGATCCTGAGATGCCCAGTTGTCAAGATCTCCCACTCACCCTCACCGGTATGGTCCAAAGGAAAGCTTATGAAGCAATACGTTTGGCACCAGCTCAGCTGCAGGAGCTGCCGGAGGATGTTCAATGATGTCCAGATGCCTTAGGGGCTCCACTCTGGATTTTCTGTCTGGGTTTACTCCCATAGCTTTCGTCTCTCCCAAGGCTGCCCACTGGGCAGTGGGGCTATTTACCCACAGCTGGGGATCTGGTTCACGAGCACCAGGGCATGTCTACACACCGATGGGCCTGCGTGCTATGTGTGCAGGGGCTGGACCTCCTCCCTGTCCTCTGTAGTTCAGCCCGAGTCTGAAAGGAGTTCAGTTTCTGTGTGTTGCCAGTGAGGAGGTACTACGTGAGGCTTGCTGTTAGAGAGGCTATGTACTGGCAGGGAGAGACTTACACATTCAGCTCTCCTTTTCGCGAGACTGCTAGCCAGTGGAGGAAACTGAAAGTGAGAGTGACAAGCACTACCCACGACACTACCACATAGGATGCATCAAAACAACTACTTATCACCTATGTTTCTATGTATACTTGATAAATAAACTTGAATGTTCATTATACAAAATACTGTTTATGGAGATCAAATTACTAAACAGTGCATTATGCTAGAACACGGATTCCCAACCTGGGGTCCATGGACCTTTCAGTTAATGCTAGGGCATAAATAAAGTTGTGAACCCTCGCTCTAGGATGAGGTGTGAAAAAGAGAGCAATGCAGGTAACCAATGAAGTGCAAGAACACAACGAGGTGGATTACGAGACTAAGAGTTCATCTTATTGTAGAACAGGTCATTCAGGAGCCTGAAAACAGTGGGACAGAAGCTGTCCCTTGTCCTGGTGGTACGTTCTTCGTGCTTTTGCATCTTATGCCCTTAAGCAGTGTGGAGGAATGGAGGCATCTTGGAGTTTAATACTGACTATCTTTTCTATACCCTTCAGCAGTTTGTATACCTCTGTCAGCACACCCCCCCCCCACCAACACAGTCCACTCCAAAAAGTGCAAACCCCTTGATTTGTGGTTCTTTCTTGATAAAAAAAAATCCTTCCTCTCTGACTGAGGATTTGGTTCCATGCTTAAAGCACAGGAGCCTGAAGGCACACACTCAGTGTTCTTGGAGCAGTTTCTTCCCCTCCGCTATCTGACTTCTGAACGGCCCATAAATCCATGAACACCTCATGATGAAAAGGCAATGCCTCAAGAAGGCAGCGTCCATCATTAAGGACCCCCAACACTCGGGACATGCCCCCTTCTTATTACTATCATCGGGGAGTCTCACACTCAATGTTTTAGGAATGGCTTCTTCCCCACCGCCATCAGATTTCTGAACCGTCCATGAACACTACCTCACCATTTGATTTTTGGCGACGTCTGTCTATTTATTGTTGTGTGACAGTAATTCACAGTTACAGTTTATTATACTGCACCACGGTAGTATAGCAGTTACCACAACACTTTACAATGCCAACACCCAGCCATTAGGGTTCAATTCCTGCCGCCCTCTGTAAGGAGTTTCTACGTTCTCCCCGTGACTGCGTGGGTTTCCTCCGGGTGCTCTGGTTTCCTCCCACAGTCCAAAGATGTACGGGGTAGGGTTAGTAACGAATGGACATGCTCTGTTGGCACTGGAAGCACGGTGGCACTTGCGGGCTGCCACCAGCACATCTCAGGCCGCATCATCCAAAAACAACGGGTTTCTCTCTGAACTCCGATGTTTCGGTATACATGTGATAAATAAAGTCAACCTTAAATCTTATATTGCTGTCACAAAAACAACAAACTTCACAACATATGTCAGTGAAAATAAACCTGATTTGGAATCAACATTATAGTCACGAAAAGACTGGTGTTAAATACTGCTGACTTTTGATTCAGTTTTATGAAGTGCTCGTGGGTTCAGTGTTCATTCAGGGGAAGAAGCTGCTCCTGAAATGTTGAGTGTGTGCCTTCAGACTCTTGTACCACCTCTCTGATGGTAGCAATGAGAAGAGGGCATGTCCTGGATGATGGGAGTCCTTAATGATGGATGCTGCCTTTTTGAGGCATTGCTCCTTGGAGATGTCCTGGATGCTGGGGAATCTAGTGTTTATGATGGAGCTGGATAACTTTCTGCAGCTCTTTCTAATTCTGTGCAGTGCCCTTCCACAGCAGACGGTGATGCAACCAGTCAGGATGTTCTCCACAGTATCCTTGGTAACATACCAGTTCCCAAAGTCAAAGTTCATAGTAAAGCTTATTATCAGAGCAGATAGATGTCACCACATGCTATCATGAAATACTTTATCTGTGGGCATACTTAGCAAATCTATAGAACAGTAACTGTAAACAGGATCAATGAACAACAAACCATGCAAATGCAAATTTAAATGAGTAGCAATAAATAATGAAAACATGAAGCAACAAGATAGAGTCCTTAAAGTGAGACCATTGCTTGTGGAAACACCAAAAATTGAATGAGTGTAGTTATCCCCTTTTGTTCAAGAGCCTGATGGTTGAGGGGTGGTAACTGTTCTTGAACCTTGTGGTACAAGTCCTGAGGCACTTGTACCTTCTACTTGATGGCAGCAGTGAGGAAAGAGCCTGGACTGGGTGGTGAGAATCTTTAAGGATGGATGCTGCTTTTCTACAGCAATGTTTCATGTAGATGTGTTCAATGGTTGGGAGGGTTTTACCCGTGATGAACTGGGCTGAATCCATTACCTTTTGTATGATGGTTTGCTGAAAGGCATTGGTGTTCCCATACCAGGCCGCAATGCAGCCTGTCAGCACTCTTTGCACCACACATCTATCAAAGTTTCTCAAGATTTTTGACGACATGCCCAGTCTCTGCAGACTCCAGAGGAAGGAGAGGCGTTGTTGTGCTTTCTTTGCAATTACATTTACATGATGTGTCCAGGATAGGTCCCCTGAGATAGTGACACACAGGAATGTAAAGTTATGACCTTTTCCATCTCTGATCTCCCAATGAGTATTGGCACATGGCCCTCTGGTTCCCCTCTCTTGAAGTCTACATCAGCTCATTGGTCTTGCTGACATTGAGTGAGAGGTTGTTGTTATGACACCACTCAGCCAAATTTTCACCCTACTTCCTTTATGCCCATTCATCACCACCTTTGATTTGGCCCACAACAGTGGTGTCAACTTGTATATGGTGCTGGAGCTGTACTTAGCCGAACAGTCATTAGTGTGGAGTGAGTAGAGCAGGGGGCTAAGCACACATTGTTGTGGTGCACCTGTGCTGATGGAGATTGTGAAGAAGTTTCTGCCAATCTACAAGCGAGGAAATCCAAGATCCAATTGTACAAGGTGGTATTGAGGCCCAGGTCTTGGAGTTTACTCATGAGTTTTGAGGGGATGAGCTGTAATTGATTAAAAGCATCCTGATGTATGCATCTTTGCTGTCCAGATGTTGCAAGGCTGTGTGAAGACCAATGAGATGGCACCTGCTGTGGACCTGTTGCTTCAGTAATCAAACTGGAGCAGATCCAAGTCACCACTCAGACAGGAACACAGCCTCTCAAAGCACTTCATCACTATGAAGGTGAGTGCCACTGGGTGATAGTCATTGAGGTAATCTTGGATGGACAATAGTCTTGGCCACCGGTACTCCTCAAACTCCTAATGAAATAGCTACTGTTGTGCTTTCATTGTAATTGCACCTTTATGTTGGGCCCAGGTTAGATCTTTAGAGATGTTGACACCCTGGAACTTGAACCTGCTCACCCTTTCCATCTCTCATCTCTGGTTCGTGTTCCCACAACTTCCCCTTCTTGAAGTCCACAACCAATTCCTGGGTCTTACTGATGTTGAGTGCGAGGTTGTAGCTGAGACACCATCTAACCAGCTGATCTATCAAGTTCACCCACCATCCAGACCAGGCTCTCTTCTTACTACTACCATCAGAAAGGAGGTACAAGAGCCTTCGGTCCCACACCACCAGGTTCAGGAACAGTTATTATCCTACAATTTTCCAGCTCCTAGAACAGAGCCAGAAAGTTGTAAGATAATATCTGTTCCTGAACCTGGTGGGGTGGGACCGAAGGCTCAACTGTGAACTGATTCCACAACCTGGGGACTATTTCAAAGACTTTACAACTCATGTTCTCAGCATTATGCATTTACTTTTTTTTTATTTGCACAATTTGTCTTCTTTCACATATTGGTTGCTTGTTGGTCTTGGTTTATGTATAGTTTTTTCAAAAATTCCATTGTATTTCTTTATTTTCCTGCAAATGCTGCAAGAAAATGAAACCAAAGGTAATATATAAGACCATAAGACCTAGGACAGAATTAGGCCATTCAGCCCATTGAGTTTGCTCCACCATTCCAGCGAGGCTGATTCCGGATCCCACTCAACCCCATACACCTGCCTTCTTGCCATTTCCTTTGATGCCCTGACCGATCAGGAAATGATCAACTTCTGCTTTAAACATAACTACAGACTTGTCCTTCACCGCAGTCTGTGGCGGAGCTAAAAAAATTCCTTCTGTCCTCTGGTGTCATGATGTCATACGGTAAATGATAATAAATTCACTTTGTCTTTGACTTTCACTTGAAGTGAAAATAATTTCCTCGTCAGCTACTCTCTAACACTTTTAATTAACATTCTTAGTTATTGATCTCCCTGGTAAGGGAGCTATGACCTTCCTGTTCACCTAAGCTGATTGTAGTTTTATATAGTCAATTAAATCTCGCTGCTTCCTTCGCTCCAAAGAAAATAACCAATAGAGTGTAACAATTTCTCCTCATAACAAAGAATTTACAGCCTTGGAAATGTCCTTGAACGTGTAAAATGTAAAAAAGTGGAACCACCTCAGGTGCTTGAGAAATCGGCAAGGAACAAAATGGACTCCAAAACAGAGAGGAAGAGATCAGGAAGATGGCCAGAATATTTAAGATGGAGCTGGTGCCGCGAGGGCTGCTCAGACGATGCCAGTGTTTATGGCTAATAGATTAATGAGAGAAGATGGAGGGAGTGAAAACAAAAAATCAAGGGGTGTGTTAAAGCCATGGAGTGCAATTACATAGAGCATAGAAATTTACAGGACGTTACAGGCTCTTTGGCTCACAATGTTGTGTCAATCATGTAACCTACTCTGGAAACTGCCTAGAATTTTCTATTTTTCTAAGCTCCATGTACCTCTCTAAGAGTCTCTTAAAAGACCCTATTATCTCCGCCCCTACCACCGTTGCTGGCAATGCATTCCACACACCCACCACCCTCTGTGTGAAAAACTTACCCCTGACATCCTCTCTGTACTTACTTCCAAGCACCTTAAAACTGTGCCTCCTCATGTTAGCCATTTCAGCCCTTGGAAAAAGCCTCTGGCTATCCACACGATCAATGCCTCTCATCATCTTATACACCTCTATCAGATCACCTCTCATCCTCCGTCACTCCAAGGAGAAAAGGCCGAGTCCACTCAACCTATTCTCATAAAGCATGCTCTCCAATCCAGGAACATCCTTGTAAATCTCCTCTGCACTCTCTCTATAGTATCCACGTCCTTCCTTTAGTGAGGTGACCAGAAATGAACACAGTACTCTAAGTGGGATCTGACCAATTCATAGCTGTTGCTGAAGTTGAAAGCAATATTCGAGAACATCTGTGGTGAGCGGGAAACTGGTACATGTGGTAACCAAACAGCAGAAACAACCCGTTCCAATAGAAAAATGAATAAGCTGACAGAGGAATTGGTTGAGGCAGGTATCATGGCATCATTTAGGAAGCACTTGTGTAAGGACATGGAGAGATGGACCATCAGGATTATAAGACCATAAGCCAGGAGCAGAATTGAACTATTTGGCCCATCCAATTTGCTCTGCCATTCCATCATGGCCAATTTATTATCCCTCTGAGCCTCACTCTCCTGCCTTCTAACCGTAATGATCGATGCCCTGACTAACTAAGAACCTGCCAACCTCTACTTTAAATGTACCCAATGACTTGGCCTCCACAGCCGTCTGCGGCAATGAATTCCACAGATTCACCACCCTCTGGCTAAAGACATTCCTCCTCATCTCTGCTCTTCCAATTGAAGATGGTGCTGGTGAATCTCAGCAACTTCTGGCTGGTGGCCAAGGAAACGAGGAAAACAACTCAATACCTTGTAATCTTTCTTTTTCTGGCAAACTATCTTTGCAAACAATAGCCTGTAACTTCCCTTTGGATTTTGAGGCAACTTGATGTTGCAGAAATGAGGCAAGGCAAGGCAGCAGGCCCATCGCCAAGAGCGAAGAAGGCCTGAGGTTCAATAGATTTAGGCACTGGGCCGAAATGGATAGATCACATATAGGCTGAATCGAGGTGGCGGGATCCAGGCCCCAGAACATACTGAAGCAACTGAACCTAGTGTTCTGATAACAATATAGGCACTGAGCCAGATTGAAAAGGTCAGGGTGTCAGGACCCGAGGTGAGGGACAGCCCAGTTCAGCTTGTGGTTCTGCTCTGCACTGAACTAAGGGTCTTTGTAGCTTTCAGTTCAGAACGCTTTCTGCTTGCGTTTATTGTTCGCATGATTTGTTTTTTTCTCTCTCTGCATATTTGTGTTTGACGGTCATTTTTAATGGGAATTTTTGGGTTTCTTTGCTTTGTGGCTGCCTGTTAGGAGACAAATCTCAAGGTTGCATAGTGGATGGGTCAGGCAGAGGTTTAAGGATGACTGGAAGCCAGAGACTTTGAAACAGAGATGTGGCAGAAAGATGGACAGTCAACCTTTTTGGGTGAAGGCCCCTCATTTGGACATCAACGTTTCTGGTGGAGTTAACTCACCAGGAAGGATTTTCAAGGATCAATGCCTAAAAAGGACAGTGTCCATCATTAAGGACATGCTCTCTTCTCATTGTTACTGTCAGAAAAGAGGTACAGGAGCCTGAAGGCACACACTCAACAGTTCAGGAAAAACTTCTTCCCCTCTGCCATCCAATTCCTGAATGGACATTGAACCTGTGAACACTACCTCACTACATTTTTTATTTCTATTGTAGCATTACTTATTTAATTATTTAATATATATACTTACTGTAAGTCACAACTTCTTTCCTTTTCTATTATTGTGTATTGCATTGTATTGCCACCGCAAAGTTCTCAAACTTCGTGACATATGCCAATGATATTAAACTTGATTCTGACTCTGACAACCCGCAATGTTGACTGCTGATTTCTCTCCACAGAAGCTGCCTGACCTGCTGCGTTCCTCCAGCAGCTTGTGTGTTCCATGCATGTGAGGTGGGCAGATTGACTGTCCTCTGTGAATTGCCCCGGTGATGGAGGTGAGTGGCATAATTCTGGATGCCGTTGCTGGGAAGGAGGAGGAGAATAAAATTGTATTAATCAGCGTGAAGATCGTTGAAGGTCGGCGGTGAAGAGCTCGTTTCTATGCCACGACTCCACATCTCTGTCTACGTGAGGGGTTGAGCAGAAATCAAGCCTCTTTAAACATCAGCAGTCAGTGATCGCCCTGATCTGGGTGAATGCACGCAGCAAGCATTAAACCTGACAAGCACCACAAACCCTTCCTGCTGTGTCCGCTTCTCCAATTCCGCTGGCCAGTGGCGGATGCTGCCGAGTTTAATCCCCCTCATCCAGGCCGCAAGCCTCTGATAATGGAGGTAATTAGACAAGCCTCTTGCGCTGAGTCTCCATGCTGAACCCATTACAGCTGCTTGTGATATTTACTGAGTACCAGGGAGGCTACCAGTTCACATCTGGAGTCTAGACTTACTGACTCTATGGGCTGGGCTCCCTCGGACTGTTGCATCCCCTGTGATCGGCCACTGTTTGCTTAGGTGGCCCGTGGGTAATTGGTATCAAAGTAATTCGCTCCATTACAGGGCTCTCTTTCAGGGACGAGGAAAACAGAAAGGGCTCCATATATCACCAGAGGGAACGTCTGCCGGACACCTTTGCTTCAAGTTACCGCCCTGTGCTAAATTGCTTCCACAACTGGATGCTCGGAGGCCAAAATCTGGCCAGGGAGAAAAAGCTTCTGTTAAAGGCAGCACAACTCCAGGATCCAGCAAGAAATAGCTTTGCTGTCTGAACTCGCTCGACAACTCGATTGCTGAAAATGTGGCAAACATCAGAGGGCATGCTAAAACACACCCAATTACCAGGGGCTTCGATTATGGAACATAGAACAGTACAGCACAAGAACAGGCCCTTCAGCCCACTATGTTGTGCTGATCCAATTAAATTAGTAATCTAATGGACAATCTAACTAATTCCTGCTGCCTATATAATGTACATATGCTTCCATTTCTTCACATTCGTGTGCCTATCTGAACATCTTTTAAAGGTCTCTAATGTATCTGCCGCTACCACCACCCCAGGCAGGGCATTGCAGGGACCCTCCACACTCTACTTGCCCCCCATGTTTACCACCTCTCACCTTAAGCGTATGCTCAGATGTCAGTGTAGGGACACCTAACACATTTCTTAGAAGCTCACCTATGGAGAGGAATAAGGAGTTGCCGTTTCTGGCTGAAACCCCATCAGGACTGGAAGGGAAGGGGGCAGAAGACAGAATAAGGAGGAGGGCAGAGGGAAAGGAGCATGAGTTGCCTATCACCTGCGAGTTTGTACTCCTCGTCTTCCCCCATCTTCACATTCTGGCTTCCAGTCCCCCCCACCTTTCTTTCCAGCCCTGATGGAGGGTTTCAGCCTGAAACGTCGACTCTTTATTCCTCTCT
Organism: Hypanus sabinus; assembly: GCF_030144855.1. Lineage (NCBI taxonomy): Eukaryota > Metazoa > Chordata > Chondrichthyes > Myliobatiformes > Dasyatidae > Hypanus > Hypanus sabinus. The sequence goes on along the minus strand of NC_082714.1, from coordinate 155,993,473 downwards.
ATAGACGCTGCTCAGTTCTAGAATTGTGAAATTTGCTCCAGGCTCCGGTACCTCCTTCCCAACGGCAGCAATGAGAACAAGGCATGACCTCCAGCATTTTGTGCGTGTTTCTCCGGATTTCCAGCATCTGCAGACTCTCTTGTGCTCACTTTCCATGCTGAGCAGATCTCTCGGTGACATCCAAGCATTGCCTTTTATCCCGCCCTCCATTGTGTCTCTCTACACTTCCAGCTGCCTCAGGAAAACAGCCGGCAAAATGGAAGACCCCTCCCTCCCCTTCTCTCTTCTCCCATCGAGCAGAAGACAAAAAAGCCTGATAGCATGTACCGCCAGGCTCAAGGACAGCTTGTAAGATACAGAATGAGACGTACAAACAAGCTGGATGAACTCGGCAGGTCGGGCAGCCTCCGTTTCAGGTCGAAACCCTTCGTCAGGACTCAGTCCAGCTTGTTTGTACGTCTTGATTTGACCATAGCATCTGCAGTGTACTTTGTGTTTAAGATACAGAATACTTCTCTAAGACTATAGAATAGAACATAGAAGACGAGGGGACATAGCTTCAAGACTCGGGGGAGTAAATTTAGGACGGAGATGAGCAGGAACTGCTTTTTCAAAGAGTGGTGAATCTGTGGAATTCTCTGCCCAGTGAAACAGTGGAGGGTAAGGGTTGGATAGATTTTGCATGGGAGGGGAATTAAGGGTTACGGGGAAAAGGCAGGTAGGCGGAGATGAGTCCTGTGGTGAACTACATATACCTGTCTGGACACTCCCCCTGCTGACTGCTCCTGTGGCTCCTCCCACAGACCCCGGTATAAAGGCGATCAAGGCCTGAGCCCGGCCTCTCAGTCTCCAGGATGTAGCATGGTGGTCACTCACTGCTTGTTCCTTCTTCCAGTCAATAAAAGCCTTCATGTCTCAGGGTGAGTTATTGATGGTGCATCAAGTCCATGGCCAGATCAGCCATGATCTTATTGAATGGCAGAGCAGGCTCGATGGGCCAGATGGCCGACTCCTGCTCCTATTTCTTATGAATGGATTCATGACCTCCTCTAACTCTGCCTGCACTGCACCTCCTCTGTAAGTAACTCTTCATCCTGAGAACTTCTTGTAATGATAACAAAATAAGAGATAGGAGTAGAACTAAACCACCCAGCCCTGTGTCTGCCATTCTACCATGGTTAATCTATTACCATGCTCAACTCCTTCCACTGCCCTCTCCTCGTAACCTTTGACGCCCTAACTAATCAGGATCCTATCAACCTCCGCTTTACATGAACTCAATGGCAATGAATTCCACAGATTCACAACCCTCCTGGCAAAAGAAATTCCTGAGGCTTTGCGCTCTAGTCCTAGACTCCCCCACTACAGAAAACATCCTCTCTACACCCACCTTAACCAGGCCTTTCAATATTTGATAGGTTTCAGTGAGATCCCCCCTCATTCTTCTAAATTCCAGTGTACAGGCCCAGAGCCATCAAAAACTCTTCATGTGTTAACCCCTTCATTCCTCAGGTCATCATGAACCTCCTCTGGACCCTCTCCAATGCAAGAGCATCTTCACTGAAGCAAGGGGAGGAAAGCTGTTCACTATACTCCAATTGTGGTCTGACCAGTGCTTCATAAAGTCTCAGCATGACATCCTTGCACTTATATCCTTTCCCGTCCCTTTGAACCTCCAGCTTTTGAATTTCCTTCCCATTTAGAAAATAGCCTACATCTTTATTCCTTCTACCAAAGCACCTGGCCATACATTTCCCTGCACCATATTCCATCTGCAGCTTCTTTGCCCATTTTTTCTCCCAGTCTGTCCAAGTCCTTCTGCAGATTCCCTGCTTCCTATGTGCCCTTCCACCTAACTGTGTGTCGTCCACAAACTAGGCCACAAAGGCATCAAAAAATATATACCCTTGAATTCACAATCGACTATCTCATTTTGATCTTTCACTTGTTTACCTGCACTGTGCTTTCACTATTCTTAATGCCTGTTACACCGCTGCCGTTTACGGAGACAATGAAGGTCCTTCGTCTCTGGTGGTGTCCAAGGCTTCCTTCATCAGGTCAGTAGCTTCCTCTTGGTTTTCACTACCGTCAGTCACACAAGTCCTGGGCGGAGACTCAGGAATACCATCACACGGACGTAGAAGGATTATTCATTACTATTTCCGTAACAATTTTATTTTACCAGTCAGGGTTGTAGCCCTGAGCTGAATGCCTGAACCTAGAGGACCGGTGGACTGCTCTTAGTCTGGCCTTTTCCCTTTGACCTGCTTGGCATGGGTGACCCTACTAAGGGCCAAAGCATAAAGCCCTGACTGCAGCCAGCATCGCTCTCTGGAACATTGAGGCACGCAAGCCTCCAAACCCTACGACAAGGTTGAGGTCCTCTTGGAGGAGATTCTCTGCAGCTGTTAGTTACTTCTGCATTTGATTGTTCTAGTGTGCCCAACCTCACTGCGCCATGTGGCGACTTGATCTGTATAAAGAGTTTGCAAGACAAGCTTTTCACTGTATCGTGGTACCTGTGACAATAATAAGCCAGTATCCAGTGTGTAGGTGTCTCCGGACGGTGACGTGACCAGTCAGAATGCTCACCACCGTGTATGAATTTGCCTGAGCCTTTGGTGACAAACTCCTGACAAAGTGCAGCTGCTGGTGTACCTCCTTCACGATCGCTTTAATATGCTGAGCCTCAGTCGAATTAAAATTAGGGCACTTACCCCCCTTCAAACTTGTTCTAGCCTTCACGAGCTCCTTTTGAGATTATTACTGGTACAGTGAGAACTTGTTTTATATGCCGTCCGCTCAGATAATTGCATGACAAGGCTGCATTGAGGTAGAGCAGGGCAAAACGGTAACAATGCAGAATAAAGTGAGACAGTTACAGAGAGAGTGCAGTGCAGGTGGACAATAATGTGCGAGACCATAACAAGGTAGACTGTGAGGTCAAGGCTCCATTCCATTGTGCTAGGAAACCACACAACAGTGGGATAGAAGCTGCCCTTGAGCCCAGTTGGCCTGTCTCTGCTTTTAGGATTTTTTTGTGTCTTCTGTCCGAAGGAAGAGGGGAGAAAGGAGAATATCTGGTGGGGGGGATGGGACCTTTGATTATGCCGGGGGCTTTACCAGTGCAGTAAGGATTCCATGGAGGGGAGGCTGTTTTCGTGAAGCACTGAGCCGTGCTCACAACTCTCGGTAGTTTTTCTCACGGGCAGAGCAGTTGCTGTACCAGGCCTTGATACATCCAGGTACATCTATTGTGCATTGATAAAGAGTTGGTGAGGGTCAGAGAAGAGATGTCACTACTGTTCCATGGTCTTCCACACTCGTTGCTTTTGTAGAGGGATCAGAAGTGGAGAGAGTGAGCAATTTCAAGTTGCTGGGTGTTGAGATCTCTGCGGATTGAAACTGGTCCCAACGTATCGATGCAGCTACAAAGAAGGTGCGGCAGCAGCTATATTTCATTAAGTGTCTGAGAAGACTTGGTGTGTCATCAAAAACACTTGAAAACGTCTGTACATGTACAGCGGAGAGCACTCTGACAGGCTGCATCTCTGTCTGGTATGGAGGGATGGGAGCTACTGCACAGGACAGAAAGAAGCGACAGAAGGTGCAAAATTAGTCAGCTCCATCATAGGCACCTGCCTCCGTAGTACTCAAGTCATCTTCAAGGAGTGGTGCCTCAGAAGGGCGGCGTCCATTGTTAAGGACCCCCATCACCCAGGGCATGTGCTCTCCTCATCAGGAAGGAGATGCAGAAGCTTAAAGACACACACTCAGCAATTCAGGAACAGCTTCTCCCTGAGGGACATTGAGCCCATGAACAATGCCTCACTCTTTTATATATCATTTCTGTTTTGTACTATTTTAAATATATTTAATATACATATACATACTTACTGTAATTGATTTGCTTATTTATGTGTTTTTTTCTTTCTATATTGTCATGTATTGCATTGAACTGCTGCTGCTAAGTTCACAGATTTCACAACAGATGCCAGTGATAATAAACCTGATTCTGAATCACTTATAAGCTGCTCAATCAAACCCACAAAATCCACAGTCTTTCCCAATTCGATTCATTAATGGCTTCGAGGTAAGAACCCTGTGTCTACTGTAGTGAATCCTCTCAATGGTTTTAACATCTTAGTCACATCTCAGAATCAGGACCAGAAAGACTTCATTGCCAGAATGTGAAATGTACCAGAATTGATTGTGGTTCAGTGCCAAGCATAAAGCCCTGGACAATACCGTGACAGGCAACGTGGTAGCAACCAACAATTTACAAGATAATACTGCAGAGCCTGAGCAATAAACAATTAGCAAAATGGTCACATACGCAAACATCAATCACCAAATGTAAATAAAAGTGAACAAATGATTATCAACAGAACAAGGAGATATGCCCTCTTCTCATTGCTACCACCAGGGACGAGGTACAGGAGCCTGAAGGCTCACAGTCAGCAATTCAGGAACAGCTTCTTCCCCTCTGCCGTCCGATTTCTGAATGAACATTGAACCTATGGACACTACCTCACTACTTTTTAAATTTTAGTTTTACACTACTTATTTAACTATTTTATGTATATATATATATAGACTGTAAATCTCATTTCTTATCTATTATTATTATTAGATCATAGGGCCATAAGACATAGGAGCAGAATTAGGCCATTCAACCCATTGACTCTGCTCTGACATAACATCATGGCTGATCCTGGATCCTACTCAACCCCTTACATCTGCCTTCCCGCCATATCCTTTGATACCCTGACCGATCAGAAAACAATCAACTTCTGCTTTAAATATACGCATGGGCTTGGCCTTCTCCGCAGTCTGTGGCAGAACATTTGACAGATTCACTACTCTGTGGCTAAAAGAATTCCTCCTTACTTCTGTTCTAAAAGGTCACCCCTCGATTTTGAGGCTGTACTCTTTAGTTCAGGATACCCCACCATAGGAAACATCCTCTCTACTCCACCCTATCTAGTCCTTTCAACATTCGGTAGGTTTCAATGAGATCCCCCAGCATTCTTCTAAATTCCAGTGAGTACAGGCCCAAAGCTGCTAAACACTCCTCACATGTTAACCCCTTCATTCCCAGAATCATCCTCATGAACCTCCTCTGGACTATCTCCAATGACAACACATCCATTTGGAGATATGGGGCCCAAAACTGTTGATAATACTCCAAGTGTGGCTTAACTTGTGTCAATAAAGCCTCAGCATTATCTCCTTGCTTTTATAATATACTTCCTTTGAAATAAATGCCAACATTGCATTTGCCTTCTTTACCACAGACTCAACCAGTGAATTAACCTTCTGGGAGTCTTGCACGAGGATTCCTAAGTCCCTCTGCACTTTGAACCTTCTCCCCATTTAGATAACAGTCTGCACTATCGTTCCTTTTAACAAAATACATCATCATGTATTTCCCAACACTGTATTCCAACTTCCACTTCTTTGCCCATTCTTCCAATTTGTCTAAGTCCTGGTGCAATCGCATTGCTTCCTCAGCACTACCTACCCCTCCGCCTACCTTCGTATCATCTGCAAACTTTGTCACAAAGCCATCAATTCCATTGTCTAAATCATTGACAAACAATGTGAAAAGGAGCGGTCCCAATACTGACCCCTGAGGAACAGACCTGGTCACCGGCAGCCACCCAGAAAAGGACCCTTATTATGTATTGCAATGTACTGCTGCCGCACAGACAACAAATTTCACAACATTAAACCCGATTCTGATTCTAAAAGACAATTTATTGCGTGTTGTGCAGGGTATTACACCAGAGTAAAGTTTCGTTGAGAGGCTGGATAGTTACAGGAAAGGAGCTTCGGGAATAGCGTGTAGCCCTGGTGGTGTATCGTTTCCCTGATGGCAATTTGGTGAGGAGGCGATTGCTAGGGTGGGTGGGGACTTCCTCAGCTCTTGTCTTTGCTCTAGCAATGAACAGGTCTCCCTCAGCATTTTCACTGGAGGTGAAAACTAAGCTTGTTGCCCACTCAGAGGTATTTCTCTTTCTCCTTTGCTTGTGCAGCCCGACTCAATTCTGGAAATGTTGCCAGAAGGTCCCTGATCCAGAAGCAATTTGATTTTGGCCTGTACAAAGTTTGCCTGCCCTGCCAAGATCCCGAGGGAAGTTGACTCTGCTCCAGAGGAAGAGCTAACTTGGAGGTCCTGGAACTCCTCCGAGCTTAAACTCTCGTCCCAGCTGTTCAGTGGATGGGTTGGTAGGGGACAGATGTGCAGTCACCCTACCGGAACTCACAATCAGAATCAGATTCAGTATCAGTGACATGCACTCTGTCATGAAACTTGACCACACTTCAGTGCAATACATAAAATATACTGTAAATTACGATAAGAAATATGTATAAAAATTAAATAAGTAGTGCGAAAAGAGAGCAGAATTAGTGAGGTAACGTTCATGGGTTCATTGTCCAATCAGAAATCTGATGGCAGAGGAAGTGTGAGTGTGAGTCTTCAGGCTTCTGTACCTCCTCCTAAGTGTCCTAGGTGGCGGAGGTCCTACCCTTCTGAGGCATTGTGTTTTGAGGATGCCCTCAATGGCTGGTGCCCATGGGAGCCTGCCGAGCCTGTAACCCTCTGCAGCTTCTTCCCATCCTGTACATTGAAGTCTCCATACCAGGCTGAGGTGCAGCCAGTCCACGGTACATCGGTAGAAATTTGCCAGAGTCTTTGGTATCAAATCTCCTGAAACTCCGTATGAAATATAGCTGTTGGCACGTCTTCATGTAATCGCCTCAAAATGTTGGGCCCAGGATAGATCTTCAGAGATGTTGAACCCAGCTGCTCACCCTTTCCATTCCTGACACCCCCCCCCCCCACCCATGATACAGCCTAGTGTGTGTCCTCCCTTTCTGAAACCCACAAGTTTTATTCTGAATCAATTCCTCCTTGTTCAGGAAGCACCATCACTCTGACAATCACTTTCAAAATCTTGAGCAGAAAACAAAGCACTGGAGGAACTCATTGGCAGGCAGCATCTGTGTGGGGCAAACTCTTAACTGCCCCAACAAGAATCAGCTCTGGGCCTGTACTCACTGAAGTTTAGAAGAATTGGGGGGGGGGGGGTTGCGAGGATCTAATTGAAGCCTATCAAATATTGAAAGGCCAAGGCAGAGTGGATGTGAAGAGGGTGTTTCCTATAGTGGGGAACTAGGACCAGAGTCAGAATAGAGGGACGTTGATTTAGAACAGAGATGAGGAGGAATTGCTTCAGCCAGAGAGGGATAAATCTGTGGAATTCATTGCCACACACAGCTGTAGTGGCCAAGTCATTGGGTGTATTTAAGGAGGAGGTTGATAGGTTCTTGATTAGTCAGGATGTCCAAGGTACGGAGAGAAGCCAGGAAAGTGGGATTGAGAGGGATAATATATCAGCCTTGATGGAGGGGCAGAGCAGCCTCGATGGGTCAAATGGCGTAATTCTGCTGCTATGTCTTATGGGCCTAAGATCACCTCTCTGTACTGATCCAACACACCTTTCATCTGCACCCAGAACTGCCTCTCTCCCAGATGAACTAAAACTTTCTTACTCTCGGTTTGATGTCGCCAACACTGAGCCCCTGCGGAGAGCGGCCGAAGTGACCGGCACCTTGGTCATCTCTGAGGCTGAGGTACGCAGGTGCTTCCAATGAGTGGACAGTCGCAAGGCTGAGGGACCAGACAACATCCCAGGGCGGGTACTCAGAACCCACATGCAACAACGGGCAGGTGTGTTTACAGACATTTTTAATCTCTCCCTCTCCCAGTGTAGAGTGCCCTCCTGCTTCAGAACATCCACCATTGTCCCTGTACCTAAAAAAACCAAAGTAACGTGTCTGAACAACTAGTGTCCTGTTGCTCTCACCGCAATAATAAGCAAATGCTTTGAGAGGCTGGTCAAAGACTACACCCACACTGGACCCTTACAATTCGCCTACTGACACAACTGATCATGCACTAGCCACAGCTCCACACACAGTCCTTACACATCTGGAGAAGAGGGATGCTTATGTGAGAATGTGAGACTACAGTTAACATCATAGTTCCACCGGGTTTGACAAGAAGCTCAGAGACCTCAGCCTTCACCCTACCTGTGTAGCCGGATCCTGGACTTCCTGTCAGATCACCAGCAGGTAAGAGTGGGCTCCCTCACCTCTACCCCTGTACCCTTCAGGGCTGTGTCCTAAGCCCCCTCCTTTACTCCCTGTATACCAATGACTGTCTCGCCATCCACAGCTCCAATCTGCTAATTAAATTTGCCAACGACACTACACTGATTGGCCTATAATAATAATAATGAGGCTGCCTGCAGAGAAGAAGTCATCACTCTGACACAGTTGTGTCAAGAAAGCAACCTCTCTTTCAATGTGGCAAAAACAAAGGAGCTGGTTTTGGAATACGGGAGGAATGGAGATGGGCTAACCCCTATTGACATCAATTGATCTGGGGTTGAAAGGGTGAACAGCTTTAAGTTCCTCAGCATAAACATCACTGAGGATCTCATGTGGTCAGTACCTACCGGCTGTGTGATGTAAAAGGCAGAATAGCGCCTCTTTCACCTCAGACGGTTGAAGAAGTTCGGCATGAGCCCCCAAACAATAAGAACTTTCCACAGGGGCACAATTGAGAGCATCCTGACTGGCTGCATCACTGCCTGGTATGGGAACTGTACTTCCCTCAATCGCAGGACTCTGCAGAGAGTGGTGCGGACAGCCCAGCGCATCTGTGGACGTGAACTTCCCACAATTCAGGATATTTACAGTGACAGGTGCATAAAAGGGCCCGAAGGATCACTGGGGACCCGAGTCACCCCAACCACAAACTATTCCAGCTGCTACCATCCGGGAAACGGTACCGCAGCATAAAAGCCAGGACCAACAGGCTCCGGGACAGCTTCTTCCACCAGGCCATCAGACTGATTAATTCATGCAGACACAATGGTATTTCTAAGCTATTAACCAATTGTTTCTGTTGTAAATACTATTTATTATAAATTACTATAAATTGTACATTGCATATTCAGTCAGAGACGTAACATAAAGATTTTTACTCCTCAAGTACCGTTTGGTAGGTTAATTGGTCACTGTAATTTGTCCTGTGATTAGGTTAGGGTGAAGTTGGGAGTTTCTGGGCGGAGTGACTCAAAGGGTCAGAAGTGTCTGTTGCACATTGTATTCCAATAAAAAAAAATATCTACTCCGTGTATCTCTTTGCTAAATTTGCCAATGATACAATGATACAAAGATAGGTGGAGGAGTGGGTAGTGTTGAGGAAACAGAGAGCCTACAGGGAGAGTTAGTTAGTTTACGGGAATGGGCAAATGAAATACAATGTTGGAAAGTGTGTGGTCATGCACTTTGGTGGAAGAAATAAATGGGCAGACTATTATTGAGACAGGGAGAGAATTCAAAATGCAGAGATGCAAAGGGACTTGGGAGTCCTTGTGCAGGATACCCTAAAGGTTAACCTCCAGGTTGAGTCGGTGGTGAAGAAGGTGAATGCAATGTTGGCATTCATTTCTAGAGGTATAGATTATAAGAGCAGGGATGTGATGTTGAGGCTCTATAAGGCACTTGTGAGACCACACTTGGAGTATTGTGTGCAGCTTTGGGCTCCTTATTTTAGAAAGGATATACTGACATTGGAGAGGATTCAGACGAGTTTCACGAGAATGACTCCAGGAATGAAAGGGTTACTGTATGAGGAACATCTGGCAGCTCTTGACCTGTATTCCCTGGAGTTCAGGAGAATGAGGGGGGATCTCATAGAAACATTCTGAATGTTAAAAGGCCTGGACAGATTAGATCTGGAAAAATTATTTCTCATGATAGGGGATTCTAGGACAAGAGGACACAACTTTAGGATTGAAGGATGTCCTTTTAGAACTGAGATGTGGAGAAATTACTTCAGTCAGACGGTGGTAAATCTGTGGAATTTGTTGTCACGAGTGGCTGTGGAGGCCAAGCCATTGGGTGTATTTAAGGCAGAGACAGATATGTTCTTGATTAGCCAGGGCATCAAAGGGTATGGGATGAAAGCGGGGGAGTGGTGATGACTGGAAGAATTGGATCAGTCCAGGATGATGGCAGAGCAGACTTGATGGCCTACTTCTGCTCCTATATCATGGTCTTATGGTTTGTGTTCTGACTACCATGGTTTCAGATTCCTCAGTGGCACGATGAATTGTAGTCTCGCCATGATTAATAGTGACTTGTTTTATTGTTCTTCCTTTCCACCATTAAACACCATCACTACAATACACGTATAAGCAGCATTCATGGGATATACATGAACTAAACAAATTGTACTCAATTTTTCAGGGAATAGCACAACTGGAACAAAAAAAAGTTTATTTTGCTGCCAAAATTGGTCTTAGTTTTACTAATTTATACTATTTAGGTTTTTGCTGTTTTTTCCCAAGAATCAAATGGTTGAAGGGAAGTTGTTGAATCGGTGGTGGGGGGGGGGGGTGTGGGTTGGTCTTCAGGATTCTGTACCTCCTGCCTGGTGGCAGCTACTAGAAGATAGCATGTCCCGGATGGTGGGGATCTTTGATGATAGATGATGCCTTCTTGAGGTGGCATCTCCTGCAGATATCTTCAAGGAATGTGATGGTGGAGCATTGAACTGCATTCTCCAGGTTACATTCAGATTGAGGTATCAGCTCATGAAGAAACTCATCAGGATACTTCCAACTATACATCTTGGACGTTTGTCAGAGAGTTCAGTGACAAGCCAAACCTCCTTAACCTTGTAAGAAAATAAAGATGCTGACACACCTCCTTGAGATTCCTTCCACATGCTGAGCCCAGGACAGGTTATCAGATCTGCTAATGCCCAGGAATTTAAAGCTGCTCACTCATGAGGTGAAGAGAGCTTGAAAGTGAGTCCATTGGCTTTGGGAACATTTCAACGATGGGGCCAGTGGATTTGGGTGAAGTTGTCCCCTCTGGATCAGGAGCCTGATGGTTGAGGGGTAATAAACCTGGTGGTGGGAGTCTTGAGGCTCCTGTACCTTCTTACAGATGGCAGAAGTGAGAAGAGAGCATGGCCTGTGTGGTGGGGGTCCCGGATGATGCACACTGCTCTCTTGTGACAGCGTTTCAAGTAGATGTGCTCAGTAGTGGACCGGGCTTTACCCGTGATGGACTGGGCCATATTCACTACTTTTTGCAGGATTTTCCATTCAAAGGCAATGGTGTTTCTATACCAGACTGTGGTGCAGCCAGTCAATATACTCTCCACTACACATCTACAGAAGTTTGTCAAAGTTTTAGACGTCATACTGAACCTCCGCAAACTCGTAAGGAAGTAGAGGCGTTGCTGTGCTTTCTTCGCAATTGTGCTTAAGCGCTGGGCCCAGAACAGGTCTTCCAAAATGATAACACCAAGGAATTTAAAGTTTTTGATCCTCTCCACCTCTGATCCTTCGATGAGGACTGGCTCATGGACCTCTGGTTTCCTCCTTCTGAAGACAAAATCAGCTCTTTGGTCTTGCTGACGTTGAGTAAGAGGTTGTTGTTAATGGTACCACTCAGACAGATTTTCCATCTCCCACCTGTATGCAGATTCATCACAACCTTTACTTCAGCCTATGACAAAGGTGTCATCAGCAAACTTGAATATGGCATCGGAGCTGTCCTTAGCCACGCAGTCGTGAGTATAAGGCGAGTGAGTAGAGCAGGGTTCTAAGCACAGCCTTGTGGTGCACCTGTGCTGATGGAGATGGTGGAGGAGATGTTGTTGCCAATCCGAACTGACTGGGCTCTGCAAGTGAGGAAATCGAGGATGTAATTGCACACGGAGGTATAGAGGCCAAGGTCTTGAAACTTATTGATCAGTTTTGAAGGGATTATGGTGTTGAATGCTGAGATGTAGTCAGTAAAGATCATTCTGATGTAAGCCTCTTTGCTGTCCAGATGTTCCAGGGTTGAGTGAAGATTTATTTATCATATGTACATCAAAACGTACAGAGAAATGTGTGGTTTGTGTTAATGAACAGCACACAATCACACAATCTCTCCTCAGAGCACGATTCCCCCTTTCAGATCAAAACCTTTTAACACCTCAAATAACCTTCCTTTCTCTGAGCTTGTGGACGTTCTCACCAAATGCTGGCACCCTTGTGAGTCCCACCTCCTACACAAACAAAACAGTTGTGAAAAACAGAGTAACACACACAAAATGGTGGAGGGACTCGGCAGGTCAAGCAGCATTTGTGGAAGTAAGTCGACTCAGATTGGATGTTTCTTTGGGTCAGCAAATTCCTAATACAGGAGTTCTCAAACTGGGGTCTACGGACACCACGGTTAATGATAGGGATCCATGGCATAAAAGATAAGGTTGAGAACCTCTGTATTAGGAATTTGCAAATAAAATTGATCCTTACCGACATGCGCAAAATGCTGGAGGAACTCAGCAGTTCAGGTAGCATCTATGGAAAACAGTGAACAGTCGACGTTTTGGTGGTGGGATTGGGGGGGGGGGTGGTGGGTGGAGATTTGTTCACCGGAAGGAGAAATCGATATTCATGCCATCGGGTTGGAGGGTACCCAGACGGGTTTTGCTCCTCCACCCTGAGGATGGCCTCCTCTTGGCACGAGGGGAGGCCATGGATCGACACGTCAGAATGAAGTCAATTCCATTTTGTCCCCCCTTGGTTCAGGTCCCTTCCTACCTACATCCGCTCACTCAATGTGCTCTCGACCCCTTCTATAACTTTCACTTCCCTGGCCCTGATCAATAAAATGATGAAAACAGCAGGCAACAATGAGTTAACACTAAGGTTAAATATTCATAAGTTTACTTCTGTTAAAACACTATTGCTTAAATACAGCTCCATTCATTAGCACGCTAAAAAGAAATCTCGGCTTCACTACCTGCTCCTGCCTACTATATTGGAACTGCCCCTGTGAGGCATTCCCTCAGTGACCCTTGCTTTGACCTTTACGAGGACAGAAATGAGTATTTGTTCAGTTTTACAATCAATCTTGGAAGTTACTTTTGAAGGAAGTGTTCCTAATTTGCATGAAAGACCGTTGCTGTGAATCTAAAGATTCGCTTTAATGTATTGTCTGCCTGTGAATAGATTTTTTTCGCTCTCTGCCTGGGAGCGATCGCAACTTCAATGGGAATTACAGAGGAATGTTTTTGATGGTTTGTAGCTCAATCGCTCCCCCCCGTGGCTGGTTCAAGACAGCAAGCTCGAGGAAATCTGCAGATGCTGGAAATACAAACAACTGTCGACAAGACAGCAAGAACATTTTTCAAAACAACATCCGCAAATTGCTGGCAGAATTCAGAAAGTAAGCAGAATTTATGGCGTGGAGTACACAATCGCTGTTTCGGGCCAATACCCCTCATGTTAAGGAACTGGAGCTGCAGCTGGATAACCTTTGACTTATAAAAGAAATGAGGTGGTGATAGATAGGAGCTACAGGGAGGTAGTCACCCCGAATTTGCAGGAGGCAGGTGCCAGGGTGACTGTCATGAGAAAGAAAGGGTATAGGCAATCAGTGCAGTGTATCCCTGCCCTCTGGTATATGTAAGTATATCGCTGGGAGGCAGTGGGGGTGACACAACCCACTGTGGGGAGCTGCAATGACCTGATCTCTGCAACTGAGTCTGAGGAGAGAAGGGGGACTGCAGAAGTGACAGCGGATTCCATAATTAGAGTAGCAGACAGGAGATTCTGTGGACGTGAAAGAGGCACCAGCTGGTACGTTGCCTCCCAGGTACCAGGATCAGGGATGTCTCGGGCTGGGTGCACAGCATTCTAACGGGGGTGGGGGGCGGTGGAACTGTGAACAGCGAAAACTTGTGCTACATATTGGTATCGATGACATAGATAGGAAAAGGGAGGAGGCCCTGAAAAAGAGATGATAGGAAGTTAGGTAGAACGCAGAGCAGGGCTTCCAGGGTAGTAATCTCTGGATTGCTGCCAGTGGTACGTGCCAGTGAGGGTAAGAATAGGGTGATTTGACAAATGAATGTGCGGCTGAAGAATTAGTGCAGGGGGCAAGGTTTCAGATTTTTGGATCATTGGGATCTTGCCTGGGAGATATCTGACCTGCACAAAAAAGGGTATCAACATCCTTGTGAGTAGGTTTGCCAAAGCTGTTAGGAATCATTTAAACTAATTTGGCAGCAGATGACAACAAGATGGGCTGAGGACGGGGCAGTTGGTATAAAACTAGATGCCGTGTGTAATAAGACTGTGAGGACGGACAGGCAGATGACTGGGCAAAATTGCAGTCAGTGGGATGAGTTAAAGTGCAAAAGAGGGCCAAAATCAAAAAGGGTGACAAATACAGGACTGAAGGTGTTATATTTGAATGCACACAGTATATGGAATAAGGTAGTGCAGTTGGATATGACACCGTGGGCATCACTGAGTCGCGGCTGAAAGAAGATCAGAGTTGGGAATTTAACAGACAAGGATACACATCGAAGCAAAAAGATAGGCAGGTAGGCAGAGAGGATGGGGTGGCTCTGTCGGTAAAAAATGAAATCAAATCCTTAGAAGGAGGTGACATAGGATCTGAAGCTGTAGAATTCTTGAGTTAAGAAACTGCAAGACCCTAACGCAAGTTGTATACAGGCCCCCGAACAATATGCAGGGTGACTGGGAAAATCAGGTTGGTGCTGGATCCCAAGAGACGGCCTATGAGATGGCTTTTTAGAGCAGCTTGTGGCTGAGCCCACGAGGGGAATGGTATTTCTAGATTGGGTGTTAAGTAATGACCCAGATTTGATTAGAGAGCTTAAGGTAAAGAAACCCTTAGGAGGCAGTGATTATATTGCAATAGAATTCACCCTACAGTTTGAGAAGAAGTTAAAACCATATGTATCAGTATTACACTGGGGTAAAAGGATTAACAGTCGTATGAGAGAGGAGCTGGCCGAAATTGACTAGAAAAGGACCATGATGCAAAAACAGCAATGGCTGGAGTTTCTAGGAGCAATTTGAAAGATGCAGGAAAGATACATCCCAAATATGAAGAAGTATTTTAAAGGAAAGATTTTGCAACTGTGGCTGACATGGCAAGTCAAAGACAACATAAAACCAAAAGAGAGGGCATATAATATACCAGAAATTAGAGGTAAGGTAAAGGATTGGGAAGCTTTTAAAAACCAACAGAAGGCAACACAAAAAACATAAAGAGAAAAGATAAAATATGAAGGTAAGCTAGCCACTAAAAGAGGTCACAAAAAGTGTTTTCAGATATATAAGAGATGAAAGTGGATAACGGACCACTAGGAAATTACATTGGAAAGGAAGTAGGCTACGTCCACACTACATCAGATAAATCCGTAATCAAAGCTTTTTCTCTTCGTTTTTACCCTCCGTCCATGCTAAAACAGCATTTTCGTCCCCTGAAACTGGAGCTTTTTAGAAACGCTTTCCAGGGTGGGTATTTTGGAAAACGCCGCTTGGGCAGATCAGTGTGGACGGGGTAACCAGAGAAATCTGAAAAAGCTGTCAGACGGCAGTGCGCCATTTCATTGTTTTCTTGAACACAACCTAACAATTTCAGAACAGACGGCAACGAGACTGAAGCCAGAAGAGTTAGAAATGTGCTCACCAAATACTTTGACCCATAACTTACTGAATAAATAAGAATACTGGACTCACTTTGCCCTGTTTTCTGTCCTGGCTCATATGAAGGTGGTTTACCTATTTATACAAGTACTTCTCTGACAATAGATGTGTAACAGCCTAACGTAACATTGTATGGAAATACAAGATAATACTGATGCAGACATGTTTTATACATTTAACAAGGTGCTTTATTAATGCAACAGAGTTAGTCAGTTTTTCAATGTTCGTCATCAGCCGGGTCAATCTGTCCCTGTCGGTTGCCTCCATATGCTCCAGTATTTGTTTTTTTTTAGTTTTAAGTTCTCCTGCGTGGGAGCCAACAGCTGTCCGTCGTTTAAGTTTTTTTAGTCTGTAACTGAACAAACACGCACCATCTTCTCAGCGAGATTTGACACCAAACACGTCACTTGTTTTTGGTAGATGTGTCCTGCGCATGCGCAGGAGGAGGAGATTCGCCGAAATCTCCGTTTCAATGTGGATGGAGATATTTTCAAAAACGCATAGTGTGGACGCCCATCGTTTTTACACGAAACCGGTGTTTTCAAAATTATCCGATCTGGTGTGGATGTAGCCTAAGTATTTTGTGTCAGTCTTCACTGTGGAAGACATTAGCAGTATGCCTGAAATGTGAGAGTGTCAGGGGGCAGGTGTGAATGTCTTTGCTATTACTAAGGAGATAAGTCACCTCAACTAGATGGACTAGTTCTGAAAGATTGACTGAAGAGATTGTGGAGGCATTAGTAATAATCTTTCAAGAATCAATACATTCTGGAATGGTTTTTGGAGACTGGAAAATTGCAAATGTCACTCCATTCATTAAGAAGGGAGGGAGGCAGAAGAAAGGAAATTATACAATCAGAATCAGGTTTATTATCACTGTCATGTGACGTGAATTTTTTTAACTTAGCAGCAGCAGTTCAATGCAATATATAATCTAGGGGAGAGAGGGAGAGGGAGAGAAATACATAAAACATGATAATAAATGAACAAGTAAATCAATTACGTATATTGAATAGATTTAAAAGAATGTGCAAAAACAGAAATACTGTATATTAAAAATGTGAGGTAGCGTCCAAAGCTTCAATGTCCATTTAGGAATCGGATGGCAGAGGGGAAGAAGCTGTTCCTGAATCACTGAGTGTGTGCTTTCAGGCTTCTGTACCTCCTACCTGATGGTAACAGTGAGAAAAGGGCATTCCCTGGGTGCCGATGGTCCTTAATAATGGACACTGCCTTTCTGAGACATCACTCCTTAAAGATGTACTTTGTAGGCTAGAGCCTAAGATGGAGCTGGCTAGATTTACAACTTTCTGCAGCTTCTTTCAGTCCTGTGCAGTAGCCCCTCCATACCAGACAGTGATGCAGCCTGTCAGACTGCTCTCCATGGTACAACTATGGAAGTTTTTGGATGTATTTGTTGACATGCCAAATCTCTTCAAACTCCTAATCAAGTATAGTCGCTGTCTTACCTTCTTTATAACTACACTGATATGTTGTGACCAGGTTAGATCCTCAGAGATCTTGACACCCAGGAACTTGAAGCTGCTCACTCTCTCCACTTCTGATCCCTCTATGTGGATTGGTATGTGTTCCTTCGTCTTACCCTTCCTGAAGTCCACAATTAGCTCTTTCGTCTTACTGTCATTGAGTGCCAGGTTGTTGCTGTGGCACCACTCCACTAGTTGGCATATCTCACTCCTGTATGCCCACCTGAGATTCAACAATGGTTGTATCATCAGCAAATTTATAGATGGTATTTGAGCTATGCCTAGCCACACAGTCATGTGTGTATAGAGAGTAGAGCAGCGGGCTAAGCTCACACCCCTGAGGTGTGCCAGTGTTGATCGTCAGAGAGGAGGAGATGTTATCATCAATCCGCATAGACTGTGGTCTTCTGGCTAGGAAGTCGAGGTTCCAATTGCAGAGGGAGGTACAGAGGCCCAGGTTATGCAACTTCTCAATCAGGATTGCGGGTATGATGGTATCAAATGCTGAGCTATAGTCGATGAACAGCATCCTGACATAGGTGCTCGTGTTGTCCAGGTGGTCTAAAGCTGTGTGGAGAGCCATTGAGATTGCATCTGCCATTGACCTATTGTGGCGATAGGCAAACAGCAATGGGTCCAGGTCCTTGCTGAGGCAGGAGTTCAGTCTAGTCATGACCAACCTCTCAAAGCATTTCATCACTGTCAATGCGAGTGCTATCAAGCGATAGTCATTAAGGTAACCTACATTATTCTTCTTAGGCACTGGTATGATTGTTGCCTTTTTGAAGCAAGTGGGAACTTCTGCCCGTAGCAGTGAGAGGTTGAAAATGTCCCTGAATACTCCCGCTAGTTGGTTGGCACAGGTTTTCAGAGCCTCGCCAGGTACTCCATCGAGACCTTCTGCCTTGCGAAGGTTCACTCTCTTTAAAGAGAGGCCAATTAGCCTGACCACAGTGGTTGGGAAGATGTTGGAGTTTATGATTAAGGTTGAGGTTTCGGAGTACGTGGAGGCACATGGCAGAATATCCCAGTCAGCATGGTTTCCTTAAGGAGAAATCTTGACTGACTAATTTGTTGGAATTCTTTGAGGAAATAATGGGCGGGATAGAGATTCAGTGGATGTTGTTTATTTCAGAAGGCCTTTGACAAAGAGCTACATATGAGGCTGCTTAAGAAGAGACCATGGTATTACAGAAAAGACACTACCATGGATAGAAGAAGGCTGTCTGATCGGCAGGAGGCAAAGAGTAGGAATAAAGGGGGCCTTTTCTGGTTGGCTGCCGGTGATTAGTGGTGTTCCGCAGGGGTCAGTGTTGGGACCACTTCCTTTTCATGTTACATGTTAATAATTTGAATGAAGGAATTGATGGCTTTGTGGCCACATTTCGAGACAGTGTGAGGATGGGTGGGGGGGCAGGTAGTGTGGAAACAGGAAGACTGCAGAAGGAAATAGATTGGGAGAATGGGCAAAGAAGTGGCGGATAGGAAATGTGTGGTCATGCACTTTGGTAGACGGATTAAAGGCACAGACTATTTTCTAAATGGGGAGAAAGTTCAGTCAGCTTGCAGGTTGAGTCGGCGGTGAGGAAGGCAAATGCAATGTTAGCATTCATTTCAAGAGGACTAGAATATAAAAGCAAAGATGTATTTCTGAGGCTTTATAAGGCATTGGTTAGACTGCACGTGGAGTACTGTGAGCAATTTTGGGCCCCTTATTTAAGAAAAGATGTGTTGGCATTGGAGAGAATCCAGAGGAGATTCATGAGAATTAACCCAGGAATGAAAGGGTTAACATGTGAAGATTGTTTGGTGACCCTGTACTTGCTGCAGTTTATAAGAATGAGGAGGGATCTCATTGAAACCCATTGAGTATCTCTCATCAGAGATCCCCACCACCCAGGTCATGCTCTCCGCTGCTGCCATCAGGTAGAAGGTACAAAAGCCTCAGGATTTGCTCCATCAGGTTCAGGAAAAGCTATTGTCTATCAATCAACAGGCTCTTGAACAAAAGGGGGATAACTATACTCACTTGCCCTATCACTGAAATGTTCCAACAACCAATGGTCTCATTTTAAGGAATCTTTACCTCATTATCTCATGTTCTCGTTATTTATTGCAATCTATTTCTATTTGTATTTGCAGCTTGTTGTCTTCTGCACTCTGGTTGATCTTTCATTGATCCTGTTATAATTACTATTCTATAGATTTGCTGAGTAAGCCCACAGGAAAATAAATCTCAAGGTCGTATATGTGACATTATGTAATTTGATAATAAAATTTACTTTTGTTATGATCCCAGCCCCCTCCTTTGTGAGAATCGCAAGAGCACCCATTGGGGGGGGGGGTCAGTAGACCCAGGAAGTGAGAGAGAGAGAAACGTGCCAAATTGCACGTCCCACCTGGGATACAGAATAAGATGCCAGCGACTATTGTCTCATGGAGACCACGTGAAAAGCCCTCGGGCAAGGTGGGCTGGTTGAGAGAGAGATTGCATCATCCCAACCTGATTGACACCTGCAACCCCGTGAGGAAGCATAAAGGTGAGTCTCAGGAGGACAGCCCCCTCAGACGCACCCAGAAGACACGAGAGAGTGTTCCCGCAGCAGCGGGAAGCCATTCTGAAGGAAGCCACGTGCGTTAGATTCCGGGATTGGAATTTGTGGCTGGAATCACAGAAAACCGCTTTTAACTAACATCGGGGAGAGGGAACCAACGCTCCCCCGGTTTCACGGAAGATTCATCAAGACTCGGCAAGTTCTTTCTCTTCTCCCCCCAATCTCTCTCTCTCGGTCGCCCCACGCAAAACCCAGCGATTTTCAAAGGGCTGAGGCCTGCAGACTTTCAGAGTGACTTTTATATTTCCAACGGACAATCTATTAACCCCTAGACACCAGCAGAGCTCACTTCTTAATGATGATTATTACTATACCCGCGCTTTAGATTGAATGTTGACGATGTGCACTATCTGAATGTATGTATTAACCCTACTTTTATGTCCCTTTATAAATAAAAAACATTTGAAAATAGTGACACCAGACTTCAACAGACCTCTCTATCTTTGCTGGTAAGTTATCCAGTTATGGGATACGTAACACTTTAAACTTCAAATATTGAAGGTCTAGATAGAGTGGATGTGGAGAGGATGTTTCCTATAGTGGAAGAGTCTAGGACTGGGGCGGTGTTGGGGGGGGGGGGTGTTGGTGGGATAGAGGGATGTCCATTTAGAATGTAGATGGGAAAAAAATACTTCAGCCAGAGGGATGGTGAATCGGTGGAATTCATCACCACAGATGACTGTGTAGGCCTAAGTCATTCGGCATAATTAAGGCAGAAATTGATAGGTCCTTGATTAATCAGGGCATCAAAGGTTATGGGGAGAAGGCAGGAGAAGGGGTTGGGAGGGATAATAAATCAGCCATATTGAGATGGTGGAATAGACTCAATGGGCCAAATGGCCTATTTCTGCTCCTATGGATCTGGGCTGGAAGGGAGGGGGGCAAAAGCTAGAATCCAGAACGGTTTTCAAAACTTCTGTCTTTGCCCTAGTTCAGTCACATGATACTCTGTCAAGTCGTGCTGATGATCGCAAAAGATTGTGCAGATGCTGGAAATCCAGAGTAGTGCAAACGAGAAGCTGCAGGAACCCAGCAGGTCAGGCGGCATCAATGGAGCAGAATAAAGAGTCAATGTTTTGGGCCAAGATCCTGAATCAGGACTGAAATTGTAGGAAAGTAGCAGTTCCTGAACCTAGTGGTGTAGGGTTTCAGCCTTCTGTACTTAGAAGCGGCAGCTCAGAATAAGGATTGGATTCAAACCCTTGCAAAACTCAATGGATTAGCAGTCCATGGCCTTAAGCTATTGGCAGAGAGGATAGTCAGTGTAAAGAAGAGAGGGGGAGGTGTGACTCATGGGGCCACTAGATAATTGGTGGGCTTAGGAGAGATGAGGGATGAAAGTATAGTTGGGTAGGTTAGTAAGTTCGCAGATGCTAGTTCAATTGGTAGTGTTGTGGATACCACAGAATATTGCCAAAGGATACAGCAGGACATAGATCACTTACAGATATGGGTAGAGAAACGACAGACGCAGTTTAACCCAGCCAAATGAGAAGTGTTGCACTTAGGGAGATTAAATATCAAGTGAGAGTACACTGTTAATGGCAAGACCCTTAACAGGTCAGAGAAACCTTGGGATCCAAGTCCATAGCTCACTGAAAGTGGCTACACAGGTTGATAGGGTGGTAAGGAAGGCATGTGGTATGCTTGCCTTGAGTTGATGAATTAAGCTCAAGAGTTGGGAAGTTTTGTGGCAGCTTTACAAAACTCTAGTTAGGCCACATCTGGAGTATTGCATTCAGTTCTGGCCACCCCTTTAAAGGATGTGGAGGTTTTGGAGAGGATGCAATAGAGGATTATCAGGATGTTGCCCAGATTAGGGGACATGTATTAAAATGAGTGAATGGAGAAATTTGGGATATTTTCTTTGGAGCAACAGAGATTGAGGAAAAACGTAACAGAGGTTTACAAGATTATGAGACACTTGGATCTGGCATGGTTTTTTTCAAGGGTGAAATGGGGCAGACATTTAAGGTGAGGCGGGTATATTCAAAGGAGATGTGTAGTTAAGTTTTACACTTGATTCAGGAACAGCTTCTTCCCTCTCTGTCATTAAATTTTGGAACAGTCAATGAACTCATGGACACGTTTTTTTTTTGCACTACTTGATTATTTTTGGAATTAATATTAATTTTATGTGTTTGCACCATACTGCTGCAGTAAAGCAACAAATTTCATGTTATATAAAACAGTGAAAAACAATCTGATTCTGATATGTCAAATTGTCTGTAACCTGCGGAGACCCAGAATATGAAAGGGTGCCCTCTGGTGGCACAGTGAATAAAGTGTTGCTTCCCTTTCTGAAGTTCAAAGTTCAAAATAAATTTATTATCAAAGTGTGTATAGGTAATCATATACTACCCTAGAACAAAGAAATACAATAGAATCGATAAAAACCTACACATACAAAAAGACTAATGACAACCAATGTGCAAAAGAAGACAAACTGAAAATAAAAACTAATTACAATACTAATATATAACTAGGTAAAAGAACACGACTGTATGGGTAGGCACATTGTCCCTGCCTGTTCCTGCCCCACTTAACTCATGTCTTCCTCCCTCAACTCCATTCTATCCCTCTTGATTCAGTCCCTTTCCACTTACATCCATGACACTTCTCAGCTCTTGAATTCCCCAGTAACTTTCAATTCCCTGGCCCTGACACCCTCACTTTCATCCTGTATGTCCAGTCCTATACACTTTTATCCCCCATCAAGAAAGCCTTAAAGCTCTCTTCTTTCTCAGTAAAATCCACCAACACCCTCCTCCTCCTGGCAAAACTAGTCCTCACCCTCAACAATTTCTACTTCGGTTCCTCCCACTCCCTCCAGACTTGAGGAGAAGCCATGGGCACCCGCATGGGTCCCAGCATTATCTGCCTTTCTGTTGGCTGCATCCCATATTCCAAGCCTTTCCCCGCGATGCTTCCCAACTCTCACTCCACTACATTAGTGCTGCTTCACGAACCCATGCTGAGCTCGTCGATTTCATCAACTTTGCCTTAAACTTCCACCCTGCCCTTAAATTCACTTGGTCCATTCCTGACAGCTCCCTCCCCTTTCTTGATCTCTCATCTCCATCTCTGGAGGTAAGCTGTCAACCAACATCTTTTATAAACCTATCAATTCCACAGCTATCTGGACTATAACCTCTTCCTTCCCAGCCTCCTGCAAAAACACTATTCCCTTTTCTCAGTTCTTTCTTCGACACGAAACATATCTACCCACTCCTCTCTGCTTCCCGCAGGGATTGCTCCCTTCGCGATTCCCTTGTGCATTCGTCCCTCCGCACTAATCTCTGCAAGCAGCCCAAGAGATATACCTGCCCATACACCACCTCCCTCACCTCCATTCCAGGAGAGGCAACACTTCACCCCTGAATCTGTCGGTGTCATCCAGTGCTCCTGGCGCAGCCTTCTTGACATTGGTGAGACCCGTCATGAATAGGGGGACTGGTTCATCATCTCCGCTCCATCTGCCAAAAAGTGGGATTGCCCTGTAGCCAAACATTTTAATTTGCATTCCCATTCCAATATGTTCGTCCCTGGTCTCCTCTTGTAGCAAGATGAGGCCACCCTCGGGGTGGAGGAGCAAGTTTATATTCCACCTAGGTAGCCTCCAACCTGGTGGCGTGCATATCGATTTCATTTCTGGTAAAGTTCTTTCCCTCCTTCCTTCTTCTATTCCTCACTTAGACCTTTACTTCTCACCTGCCCCCTGGGTCCCCTCCTCCTTCTTGTTTATGGTCCACTCTCCTATCAGATTCCTTCTTCTCCTGCCCTTATTTTTTCTACCCACCTGGCTTCCCCTCTGTCCACCTTTTTATTCTGGCATTTTCCCCCTTCCTTTTCAGTCCTGAAGAAGGGCCTCAGGCCGAAACGTCAACTGTTTATTCACTTCCATGGATACTGCATGACATGCTGAGCTCCTCCAGCATTTTGCGTGTATTGATTTGGACATTTGGACATTGGAGTGAAGTGCAATGTCACCTCAGCCGCAGCTTACAAGGATGTTGGACGAGCCTCAGACATTTCACTCTCTGTGGTTTGATTGGACACTATCATTTGCCTGAATGTGGGAGAACCCTACTGTTAGGGCATAAAGCAAAATATCAATTTCAGCAACCGATCTTTTGATCTGAATGTGGACTGTAGATTAAATTTAAAATGTAGCTCTGGACAGTAGGTCCCTAGAGCTGTGAACCGGAGTTATTTGGAAAACCAGACAATGCTGATTTAATATTTGTTTGGGTAGTACAAAGGAGGAGGTATGAAAGTTATATGCAATTCAAAGAAAGCATTGTAGATATATTGTAAATATAGAATTGTCCTTTGATCTTTAGCATATAAAATGTCATGTAATATTGAGTTAAACAAGCCTCTTCCTCCAAGAGGGTCTCAATACGATGCCTGCTGTCTCATTTTTTATCGATTTAAAGACTGCTTCATATCTACCAGTTACGTCTCTCTGGTGACTTTGTTCAAAGTACAACACCTACTATGGGTTTTTCTTTTTGAAATGGTTTTGGTGAACTCTACTAATGACAAGAAATAAATTCAGAGACAGCAGCAATGCTTAGAGAGTATTCAGAGTGGTGCACACCACCGTTTATTGCAAATCAATCACAGCTCCTCCCGAAAGGAACCAAGTTTTACTACAATGAGTAAAAGCAAGAGAACGAGGGGTGAAAACAGAGGGCAAGACTAGACAAAATATAAGAAGGTGAACAAAGAGCAAAACCAGCTTAAAATTAAACCCCATCCCACCAGGTATTTTAACAACACCTAATCTCCAAAACATTGTGCACACACTGCAAAGGCGAATCCCCCAATTAAGAACAAGATCAGATAAGGGATTTCCATCCTTCCTGGAGAAAAATGTAATTAAAGGGTCTATCAGCACCACATGAGAGCTTCAGATGTAAACATGTATTCATTTATTCATCACCTTTTTAAAAAAAAAGCTTGGAGAAGTCAATAAACGAACAACATCCTGCCACACCACAAAAAATTCCATCAAATGCCTGGGCTGTTTGTTGCAAATGTATATTTTAACACCTTAAAACATTATGCTCAGTCGAGTTTTTGGGACACGGCAGCACTGAGGAAATCAAGACCAGGCACCCAAGGACAAACTGAACACCTTTTGACCAGAAGCAGCAAATTTAGAAAGCAGATTGAACTTGGCAAATTTATGTCCTGGTTTCACACAATCAACTACTACTGGAGCAATGAATCACTTCCCATTAGTTATTCTGTGTGTTGAGTCAAACAAAGGTGAATTGGTACCAAATTCCAACAGGGAGTGATACTACAATGTTTTTGATGTCAGTGTGTAGTAGTGTAGGACATTTAGAGATACTCATTTTGGGAGGAGACTGTATCACTGAAGATTATTTAATAAACACCATAAAGATTTTGAAGATCATTAAGATTGAAAATATTTTCTATTAAAAGATACCATTAACCCACAAAGTTAAACCAAATAGAATGTGCTAAAAAATATTTTTGCAGACCTTCACCATCAATCTGAAAAGGTAATCTTTTTATCAACGGGCAGTAAATATTCAGAGCCATGATGTGCTCAGGAGAGAGATACATGGTTAACAGAAGTACAAAGTCTCCATGTTCACTAACTAGTTTCAGAGATAATACTTCTAAAAGTCTCCACCTTATGACATTTATTCAAATTGTGTCCAAGGGCCTCGGATATCCAAACCACAATTCTGACGAAAATTTGACAATAAAGAATTGCTCCCATTGTTCAAACTCTTAACACTCTGCAAACTTGTCCTTTCCTACTCTTGCACTGTGGTGACTATATGTCACAGCTCAAACATTTTAATACTTAAATCTGCAAAAATTCCTAACTAATGAATGCAAAACCAAAGCTTAAGATGCTGAAGATAACACTGAGGTGTGCAGCTTCAAATCTGTAAGGAAACAATCAATAACACAAAATGCAGAATCAGAAAGACTTGCAGCACATTATATGAAAGCCAAGATGCTAAATCACAGCCCTACTACACGGACTAAAAATGACCAACATCCAGGTTAGATCAGCTCTTTAAAAATTAATGCACCAGGAGTCAGTACTGTGGGACATAATAGGGATGACTGGTTGTAAATAGGAGCTTGCAGCTAGCATGGAAAGTTCTAATGGATTTTCTTCACTATAGTCTGGCCACCTAAACCAAGCAGGACTGTGTGAAATTAAAAATCATAAGCCCTTGATCTTGGGTTGGTTTGGAAGTGGAAGTGCTGGGTCTTAATTTTATACCTGAGCTGACCTCTATCTAGGTCATTCATTTAAATAATCTTTGTTCTCCTTAACTGGTCCTTGCTTTTTTACCACTATTGACAGCTGCTCCATCAGTAAGTCTGGGGTTCCTGGACCCCTTGGTTAATGGTAGGAGTCCTGGACATAAAAAAGGTTGGGAACCCATGGTATGGAATCTTGCCTCCATTACTTAAGTGTAGCAGCTCAATATACCATCACTGTAATCCAATTCCCTTGAAGAAAGCCAAGTAAAATACAAGGCAAAGAAAAACTAAATCCCCAGGATACTGCAATGTCTCGTCTTTGATTCAAGAATCACAGAAAATATTCAGCGTGAGACACAAGAACACTTGATGTGATTGATTTCTGATTTGAAATCAATGTGGTGGTGGTCAGTGAAAGGAACAGTGACAATACTGGGTCTTAGAAAACAAGAGATTATCTCAGAAGTGTGCAAGGATCTGAGTTAAGGGTAGATACTGAGAAGCTGATTCCTCTAGCTAGAGAATCTAGAACTAGGGAGCATAGCCTCAATATGGAGTAAACTAAACTCCTTTCATTTCCACTCCTCAAAAGAGCCGATTGATATTAGGAACCAGGGTGAACCTGAGTAGATAGAAGATTATCAGGTCATTCCACCGACTCAAATCCTCAATTCTCATCCGCCAGACACATTGGAACAAGTAGGGTAAGGCAGTAAAGGGAATACAATCAATCACTGGTAGAAAAGGAACAAACAAAGCAAGGCAATACAACTGCTTAGATCAGATATGGGTCCCTTCACAATACTACAGTGCTGCACAGGCATGACATTCCTCTCTACAAAGGAGTTGAAATACGGGGCTTTCCCAGTTAATGAACGAGTTCCACCTCTTAAAAAAAATACAGATGCCCTTAAGTTGATTTTACCCATAACTTGGAAAACACACAAATAAAATCACACAGCATGATAAATGTATCTCAACATTATTGTATTAAAATACTATCAAAAGCACACAATTACTAAAAGTGGAAAGAGAACGAGAGGGGGACTAGTTCTGCTGTACCCTAGCACAAAACTCAATACATATGTCAGCCTAAATAATATTATGGGAGCCTGTTCACAGGTAGGGTTGTCCACAAGTCCAGTATTCATAACGTGGAAACAGCCTGTATGACATTAATAGCAGCTGATGTTTAAGCTTTCTGTGAAAATCAAAGCTACAAAAGGATTTATGTGGCAGTTTATCTGGGCATCTTTGTGATGTTGTAGTAGCTTGGTTTAAACAAACAAATGCAGGAAAATAAATGGCTCATAAGAAGTGACTCTAGCATACAGAATATATACAAAATTTCAGTAGGTTACAACAGATTAATTTTAATATTCTCTAATTAAATTTCAGTGTTTCAGGTGTGGCATACATGCAAGTTTGCAAGATGTATCTATTATCAATAGTCAAGTGTTTAAAAAAAGTTCTTCCATTAAACACTAACCCCCCCCCCCCTTAAAAAAACACACAGGAATCGAACTGAAAGCAGTCATGTAAAAAACAGCCGAGGTATTTATTTTTTTAAAATAAATACAAATTTTATTACATGAACTAGGTGAACACCTGTCTAAAAATTCAGATTTCTGCATTTGTTTGTGAAAACAGAAGGTACTGGTGCCTTTGAATTCAAAGTGTCATGATCATTTAAAGCCATTTGAAATAAATAAAAAGATTACAGATAGGCACTGGAGCAACCCCTCAGGTTTCTTCTTCGAAACAATCAGTTGGCACATTCATTGAAAACACCAAGCAGAACTGAGTAACTAGCATCATAGCATGATGTAATGAAATACTTTTATCCCCCATTAATAGCTAGGGACATAAGACACACATGACCACGTCATTACAATTAGGCATCTGCACAAAATGAACACAGAACAGGCAGCTGGGAACGTTTTTTAAAAAAACGATCGATTGCTCTGTGGCACGTCCCATTACTGCTCCTTTTTGTTTTCCTTCTGGTCACCCTTGGTTTCATCCAAAGTCGCTTTGTCAGGGATATCAGCCTTTTCTTCGTACCTGCAGTAGAGATGATAGGAAAGTTAAAGCATTCTGTAGAAGTTCACTCATTCAGCACTGAGACTTTCAGAACTGCTGGCTCTTCACCCAGAACCATAGCATTTTAAGAGTTGGAAATGGTGATTCAGCATGATGCTCGATTCACAGGATTCCTGCCTCCCCAGACATCTCAACTAGACAACAGCCAGGATCAGAAACAACTGTTGAAACTGAGACAGAAAACCAATGGTGCCCACTGTCCACACCTCCCAAGTTCAAATGATTAGATTAAAAAATAGCTTTAGTTGTCACAGATACATCAAAAGGTAGTGAAATATACCATTTTGCATCAAAGCAAATCAGTGATGATTATGCTGCCCCCAAGTGTCACTGGCAAATGTTCCATCAATAACATACTCACTAACCCTAACCATACCCACAAGAAAATAAATCTCTAGGTTGTATATGGTGACACGTGTACTTTGATAATCAAATTTTTTTCTTTGAACAAAGCTTAATTTTGAATGTTTTGCTAATCTTTAATCTATTTTAAGTGATGCACCAAGCAGTAACATTTAACTCCTAATGCTGCAGTGTGTATTTAACCAGTTCAGGGCAAGTCCTTTTTTTAAAAAAAAAAATTGGGGATGGGCTTGGCTTTTGCTCGTCTGTGTTGATTCTCTCAATTTAGGTAAATTTTAATGTTAGCAGCTGCAGTTCTGAGCTAGTCAGGGGGAAGGAACCCAAAGATGTCATGCCTAATATTGATCCAGCAACATCTACTGAGAGATTTATGTGTGTGGAGAAATGCCAAGGACAAGCTGCCCTGACAAGTTTGAATACGAGAAGCTTCAATCCAGCTACCTGCCCACAATCCTATCAAGTCTCAACCTAAGCTTTTGAGGTTCAATGGTAAAGGTAGGGAAGGAAGGTCCAAAAGACATTTGTGGTACAGAGCTCCAGTGAGGAAACAGCAGTCAAAGTTGGACTCCTGGACCAGTACGATGTCAGATTTTATCCAAATCACAGCTTTGTCAAATTTAGAACACAACAGAAAAATATAGGGTGCTGCCCAAACCATCAGCTGTTTACTCCCTCAATAGATGCTGTCTGGTTTGCTGAGTTCTTCCAGGATTTTTTGTGTGTTGCTCAACGATTTCCAACATCTAAACAATCTTGTGTTTAGGATGTGGAATTATTTCTCGGCATCCAATGCCTGCAACAATTCAACTTGAAATTCTTGACCTTTACTCAAAACCTTTATGTTTCACCTTTATCAACCACGCAAGCTCACCAACTCTCAAATTTCTGTTGCTCCATATCTAGCTTCTTGTTTATCAGATATTCACCTCTCCATTCAGCCTTTTGTACCATTCACGAGATCTGTTACAACAACAACCTTGCACTCAATGTCAGTAAGACCAATGAACTGATTGTGCACTTCAAAGAAGGGGAAATCGGGAGAACACACATCAGTTTCAAGTTTCTGGGTGCCAACATCTCTGAAGATCTATCCTGGGACCAACATATTGATGCAATTATGAATTAGGCACACCAGCATCTACATTCAATTAGGAGATTAAGAAGATTTGGCAATGAATTTCTATAGATTTGTCACCTGGTAGGGTAAATGTAATGTACAAAATCAAAAAAAACTGCAGAAGGTTGTAGAGTCAGCCAGCTCCACCATGGTCACTAGTCTTCCTAGTTCTTCAAAGTAATCTTCTTCAAGGACTTCTTCAAAAGGCGATGTCTCAAGGTAGCGGCATTCATCACGTAAGACCAGGACATACCCTCTTCTCATTACTACTATCAGAAAGGAGCCTGAAGACACACACTCAACATTTTAAGAACAGCTTCTACCCCTCTGCCATCACACTTCTGACTGATCCATGAACCCATGAGCAGTACCTCACCTTTTGCTCTCTTTATGCATTACTTTTTTTAGTATATTTCTTATTGCAACTTGTCATAATTTTTATGTAATGCACTGTACTGCTGCTGCAAAACAACAGATTTCCCAACATATGTCAGTGATAATGAACCTGATTCTGATTTTCTGAGAGAGTAGTGAATCAGTGTAATTCTCTGCCCAGGGAAGCAGTGCGTGCTACCTCATTAAGTATATTGAAAGTACAGTTAGATATTAGCAGTAAGCCTCCGTTAGCCTTAATAGACCATGGATTTGCACCTTGGAAAGTTTCCAGGGCACAAGCCTGGGCAAGTTTTTTTTTTATGGAAGACCAGCAGTTGCTCAAGCTGCAAGTCTCCCCTCTCCACGCCACCGATGTTGTCCAAGGGAAGGGCATTAGGGACCCATACAGCTTGGCATCGGTGTCGTCGCAGAGCAATGGGTGGTTAAGTGCCTTGTTCAAGGACACAACACTCTGCTTCAGCTAAGGCTCTAACTAGCGACCTTTATCCACTTGGCCAGTTAGAAATTACTGCTATTTAAAGCTACACAGGCACAGCAGAATCAGCCAAAGACAACAGAACCAACAAAAAAAAACTTCCAATTGCTTCTCTGTTTGGAGGTAACTAATGTCAACAGAGAAAAAAACCTTGTTCCAAAATAGTACACATCAGGAAAAAGTCAATGCCAAACAAGAAGTCGTGGTACATATTGGTACCAACAACGTAGGTAGGAAAAGGGAGGAGGTCCTGAAAACAGACTGCAGGGAGTTAGGAAGGAAGTTGAGAAGCAGGACCTCAAAGGTAGTAATCTTGGGATTACTGCCTGTGCCATGCGACAATGAGTATAGGAATAAAAGGAGGTGAAGGATAAATGAGGGATTGGAGCAGGGGGCAGGGATTCAGATTTCTGGATTATTGGGACAGCTTTTGGGGCAGGCGTGACTTGTACAAAAGACAGGTTGCACTTGAATCTGAGAGGGACCAATATCCTGGCGGGGAGGTTTGCTAATGCTATTGGGGAGAGTTTAAACTAGAAATGCTGGGGGGTAGGAACCAAACTGAAGAGACGGAGGAAGGGACTGTTGGCTCACAAATAAAGCTTGGAGACAGTGCGAGAGGAAGGATAGGCAGGTGATAGAGAAGGGATACACTTAGACCGATGGCTTGAGATGTGTCTAATTTAATGCAAGGAGAATCATGAACAAAGCGGATGAGCTTAGAGTGTGGTTCAGTACTGTACTTGGAGCTATCATGTTGTGACCATTACAGAGACTTCAATAGCTCTTGGCTATTGTAAGGCACTTGGCTCTACTGGGTTTTTCATAGACCACCCAATAGTAACAGGGACATCAAGGAGCAGATAGGGGGACCGGCTTTAGATGTTTCAGAAAGGACAGGGAGGGAGGCAAAAGAGGTGGGGGCGTGGCATGTTGATCAGAGATAGCATCACGGCTGTAACGGAGGAAGACATGGAGGGATTGTCTATGGAGTCTCTGTGGGTGGAAGTTAGGAACAGGAAGGGGTCAATAACTCTACCAGGTGTTTTTTTATAGACCACCCAATCACCCAATAGTGACATCGAGGAGCATATATGGAGACAGATTCTGAAAAGGTGTAATAATAACAGGGTTGTCGTGGTGGGAGATTTTAATTTCCCAAATATTGATTGGCATCTCTCTAGAGCGAGGGGTTTAGATGGGGTGGAGTGTGTTAGGTGTGTTCAGAAAGGTTTCCTGACACAATATGTAGATAAGCCTACAAGAGAAGAGGCTGAACTTGATCTGGTATTGGGAAATGAACCTGGTCAGGTCTCTCAGTGGGAGAGCATTTTGGAGATAGTGATCACAATTCTATCTCCTTTACCATAACATTGGAGACAAGTTAGGAAAGGGGAAATTGGAGTAAAGGGAAATATGAAGCTATCAGGCAGGAGCTTGGAAGCATAAATTGGGAACAGATGCTCTCAGGGAAATGTATGGCAGAAATGTGGCAAATGTTCAGGGGATATTTGCCTGGAGTTCTGCTTAGGCATGCTCCAATGAGACGGAAAGGATGGTAGGGTACAGAAACCATGGTGTACAAAGGCTGTTGAAAATCTAATCAAGAAGAAAAGCAAAGCTTACGAAAGGTTCAAAAAACTAGGTGATGATAGAGATCTAGAAGATTATAAGGCTAGCAGGAAGGAGCTTAAGAATGAAGTTAGGAGAGCCAGAAGGGACCACGAGAAGGCCTTGGCAAGCAGGATTAAGGAAAACACCAAGGCATTGTACAAGTATGTGAAGAGCAAGAGGATAAGACGTGAGAATAGGACCAATCAAGTTTGACAAAAGAAAAGTGTGGATGGAACTGGAGGAGGTAGCAGAGGTACTTAATGAATACTGAAGCAAAGTATTCATAATGGAAAAGGATTTTGGCAATTGTAGGGATGACTTATAGCTGACTGAAAAGCTTGAGCATACAGACATTAAAGAGGATGTGCTGGAGCTTTTGGAAAGCATCAAATTGGATAAGTCCCCATGACCGGACAAGATGTACCCCAGGCTACTGTGGGAGGCAAGGGAGCAGATTGCTGAACCTCTGGCAATAATCTTTGCATAATCAGTGGGGACAGGAGAGGTTCCAGATGTTGTTCCCTTCTTCGACAAAGGGGGTAGAGATAGCCCAGGAAATTATAGACCAGTGAGTCTTACTTCAGTGGTTGGTAAGTTGATGGAAAAGATCCTGACAGGCAGGATTTATGAACATTTGGAAAGACATAATATGATTAGGAATAGTCAGCATTGCTCTGTCAAAGGCAGGTTGTGCCTTACAAGCCTGAATGAATTTTTTGAGGATGTGACTAAACACATCGATGAAGGAAGAGCAGTAGATGTAGTGTATATGGATTTTAGCAAGGCACTTGATAAGGTACCCCATGCAAGGCTTATTGAGAAAGTCAGGAGGCATGGGATCCAAGGGAACATTGCTTTGTAGATCCAGAGTTGGCTTGTCCACAGAAGGCAAAGAGTGGCTGCAGACAGGTCATATGCTGCATGGAGATGGGTGACCAGTGGTGTGCTTGGGAATCTGTTCTGGGACCCCTTCTCATGATTTTTATAAATGACCTGGAAGAGGAAGTGGAGGGATGAGTTAGTAAGTTTGCTGATGACACCAAGATTGGGGGTGTTGTGGATAGTGTGGCCGGCTGTCAGAGATTACAGCGGGACATCAATAGGATGCAAAACTGGGCGGAGATGTGGCAGATGGAGTTCAACCCAGCTAAGTGTGAGGTGGTTCATTTTGGTAGGTCAAATATGATGGCAAATATAGTAGTAATGGTAAGACTCTTGGCAATGTGGAGGATCAGAGGGATCTTGGGGTCTGAGTCCATAGGACACTCAAAGCTGTTGCGCAGGTTGACTCTGTGGATAAGAAGGCATACAGCGCATTGACCTTCATCAACCATGGGATTGAGTTTAGGAGCCGAGAGGTAATGTTGCAGCTATATAGGACCCTGGTCAGACACCACTTGGAGAACTGTGCTCAGTTCTGGTCACCTTACTATAGGATGTGGAAACCATAGAAAGGGTACAGAGGAGATTTACAAGGATGTTGCCTGGATTGCGAAGCATGCCTTCTGGGAACAGGCTGAGTGAACTCAGCCTTTTCTTCTTGGAGCGACGGAGGATGAGAGGTGACCTGATAGAGGTGTACAAGATGATGAGAGGCATTGATCGTGTGGATAGTCGATTCATTACCACTGCAAGCAATGTTCCAGCTCATCTGCTCTCTGCTCAAAGTTTTCCCTCAAAATCTCAAAACCACTGGTCAAAATTATAAATCAGTAAACTTTTATCCTTAAACTCATTCCCTCACTAAATTCTCCTGTAACTAACCATGCCCATATTCTCATCACTTCCTCGACCTACCTGCACAAGGGTCAATCTACAATCAAGTACTCTAGCAACACCACTTTGGGATTTGAAAGGAAAACAGATCTGGCAGGGGAGTGTATGAATCACAGGGAAAGCATGCAAACTCCACACTGACAGCACTGGAGATCAGCTTTGAATGTGAGCTATGAGAATGTGAGCTTTGAATGGAGCTGAGAGAGAGCAATTTAACCATTCTTTTGGGCCCTATGTAAATAGTTTCCCCTCTATTCATCAGCTATCACCTTCTTTAACAAACATCCTATAGCTGATTCTGTTAATTTTATTTATAAATCATTGGGCAACCTCATGCATTGGATGAGGTATCATAATCAGATTTAATAACACCAACATATATTGGGAAATTTGTTGTTTTGCAATAGCAATACACTGTAATACAAAATAATCAAACACTGAATTACAGTAAATATATACTTAAAATGTTATATTAAATAACTAGTGGAAGAAAGTAGTGAGATAGCATTCATAGATTCAGTCCCCATTCAGAAATTTGATGGCAGAGGGGAAGAAGTTGTTCTGAATCGTTGAGTGTGTGCCTTCAGGCTCCTGTACCTCCTCCCTGATGGTAACGATGAGAAGAGGGCATGTTGTAGGTGATGGAGATCCTAAACGATGGATGCCATCTTTTTGAGGCATTGCTCCTTGGAGATGTTCTAGATGCTGGGAGATGACTGCCCATGATGGAGCTGACTGAATTTACCAACGTCTGTACTTATTTCAATCCTGCGTAGTGCTGCCACCCCTATACCAGACAGTGATGCGGCCCATTAGAATGCTCTCCATGATACATCTGTTGAAAACTGAGAATGTTTTTGGTGACATAGCAAATATCCTCAAATGCCTAATGAAATACAGCCACTGCTGTGCCTTCTTTGTAATTGCATCGATATGTTGGGCCCAGGAGAGATCCTCAGAGATGCTGATACCCAGGAATTGGAAATTGCTCACTCTTTCAACTTTTGAAACCGCTATGAGTACTCATTTTACCCTTTCTTAAGTCCATAATCGAGTTACTTTTTATACTCCTCCCTAACAAGAGATTCACTGACAGTATTCAACAACAGTAGGAAATATAAACAAAATCTTAAATAAATAATGCTTCAGATACTTTGCCTCTTGTTAACTACTGTGGGTGAACTGTCCATTGAAAAGGCTATTTGCTTCACTGCATTTCCAGTTGAGTTAGTATCGTACCAAATTGCAAACTCAAAGTAATTATCAGTGTATGAGACAGCTACCACATTAATATATTCGACTCCTATTCCTCGTTTACAGCAATTAAGTAGCTCATTAAAATCTGATATTACAACCAGATTCCTCTTTAAAAGGTATAAATGCAAGATAAATGTTTAACTAAATAATTTATCATTTGGAAAAGATTAGTTAATATCTCTATTTTTTGTAAGACTATCTTTATTATTTACCTTTCTCAACCACTTAGCTTGATTTCTCACCTTGCTGTGCATTACTGACTTTATTTCAAAAATGTAACTTTTATAACCATATAACATGGTGCTCATTTTCTTCTGGAATTGTGAAATCACTTGAAAGTTTAAATTATTTGGGGCCTGGCTTCATCTCTTTCAGAGAGTTTACTTTTAATTGGAGGCAACTCTTGTTTGACTGTGCTTTCCTCCACTTGCAGATGTCTGGGCATCAGAGGCAAATGGAATAAGAGAAAGCATAAAATATTCTGTGTTTAAGTGAACCCTCCCCCCACCCCCCAACAGTATTGAAAAGTTTATTTGTTGAAAGGAAAGGAATGGGTCCATCTTCAAATGGGAACACAGGAAAGCACCTTAATATATCATGTGTGCTCACTAGTAGGCCAACTTAAGGCAAATTTTACCAAAGCATCCGCTCCATAACTCAACATTCTACTAAAAATATTAACCACTTCTAAAGATATTAATATACGGTACTGTATTTGTCAACATGGGGTGGAGAGCGAGTTTGTAAATTTGGCAGGAGCAAAGGATGTTGGGATGGAGAAGATGGGGTGCCGCAGGAGGAGTGTTGGACAGGTGACAGAGAAAATGTGTCAGGGACATGGTTAGCATGGGTGCACGCACACAGCCCGCCCTGAGACTCCAGGCAAGGTAATTTTATTCCCAACGGTTGGTTTATTGATCATTACAGAAAGTCTCCCTGGTGCTTCCTACTCTTTCTCCTCTTCCTTCCCCTTTTCCCAACCATGATTTCCCTCTCCTTGCCCCCTTCTCACTCTCATTTCAGAATCAGGTTTATCATCACTCACATGTCATGAATTCTTTTTGTGGCAGCAGTACAAAATGATACATAAAATTACCACAGTACTGTGCAAAAGTCTTAGGCACCCTAGCTATATATATGTGCCAAGACTTTTGCATATTACTGTATGCATGAACACTCGAACTTGCTGTACCATTTAATGAGACCATGTCAAGGCCCTGACTGTTACTCCACTTTGCATTTCCATTTACACTCAAACTGTTCAGCCCCTTATCCAAATCCATTGATTCCTGGCTTAAAAATATTCAAAGTCTGCTTCCACCATCTTTTGAAGAGTGTTCCAAAGACTCTCAACCCTCCAAGAAAGTAATTCACTGCAATCCACTTAAAAGTCCATGTCTTTGCCTTTCAGTTACCACTCCTAGTTATAGATTCTCTCAAATGAAAACATTCTCTCTGTATCTACCATCAGTACTTGACATGTTTCAGTTAAAGTCATTCCAGCAAATACAAGCTGAGCCAGCCTGACCTTTCCAGCTAAAAGTCTGGTAAAACCGCCCTAAATTGCTCCAGCACATTAATATCATTCCTTAAATAAGGAGACTAATGTTGTTCAGCATTGCAAGAAGTCATGAATACCTAACCCACTGCTGCTCCATGAACTCTCAAAGGAGAGACTTGGCTGTGACAGAGGGAGTTACGCTTTTGCAGCATCAAATCTCAACAGAGTACTATAAAGTTGGAGCATAAACCTCCCTCATTATATACTCAATTAAACAATAGGATATACATAGGAAAATTAGGCAATTTGGCTCATCAAACCTGTTCTACCATTCCATCGCAGCTGATTTATCTTCTCTCTCAACCCCATTCTCCTCCCTTCTCCTCGTAATTTTTGATGCCCTTACTAATCAAGGAGCAATCAATCTCCACTTTAAATACACCCAATGACTTGGACCACAATCTTCTGTCGCATGAAATGCAGATTCACTAACTTCTGGCTAAAGAAATTCCTTCTAATCTCATTACTAAATGGACATCCTTCATTCTGAGATTGTGCCCCACCTCCTAGACTCCCCCGCTACTGGAAACATCCTACCATATATATTCTAGTCCTCTTGAAATTAATGCTAACCATTGCATTTGCCTTCCTTACTATCAAATCAATCTTTAGGGGATCCTGCACTAGGACTCCTAAATCCTTTTATATCTCAACTTATGAATTTGCTCCCCATTTAGAAAACAGTCTATTTCCTTCTACCAGAGTGCATGACCATACACTTCCTTACATTGTATTCCATCTTCCACTTAATTTTCCCATTTACTTGCTGCATGTAAACACAAGACAGCAAACACTGGAAACATTGAGGAAAACCACACAAAATGCTGAGGAACTCAGCAAGTCAGGCAGCAGCTATATAGGGGAATAAACAGTTGATGTTTCAGGTACAACCCTTCATCAGGACTCTCAGCCTCAATGACCTCAAATATCTTTTAGCCACTGCAATAATCTTAAAAATAAAAACCATCACCTTTACCTCAATCACTAAGTGGCAAAGATCCACCAATTCTTCCTAATCTCCATTATTCCAAAGACAACAGCTTGGCCTTTGTCTCGTCTCGTTTTTTCTAAACTATACTTCCCTGGCACAAAATTAAAAACAAAAAATTCTGTATGTACTCATCAGATCAGACCACACCTGACAAAGGTGTCTGACATGAAGCTTTTGAGGTGTTTCTCTTCCCACAGATGCAGCCTGGCCTGGAGATTTCCATCTCCAACATCCAAAGACTGATCGATTTATAGTGCTCCAACCTTGCTAGGGTTACTGGCTCCAGACCAAACTCCTGGCTTCTTCATGGGAGAGGACTCTGTGGTTATGTTCGCTGTATTATTTGCGTATTTTTCTTTTTACTGTTTGCACAATTTGTTCTTGTCTTATACAGTGGACATTTATCCATTTTGGCTGCATGGGGTTTCTCATGAATTCTGTTGTTTCTTTGTTTTATGACTGCCCGCAAGAAGATGAATCTCAAGGCTGTATACAATTCAAGATTGTTTAATGTCATTTCCTGTACACAAGTGTAAGGAGAACAAAATAATTGTCACTCCAGACCCAATGCAGCACAAAAAAAAAGATAAAGAACACAATAATAATTTAAAAAAATACAGTGGATATACAAGATAATTTATGTACATTGATTTTATGTCCACTATGTGACACTAGGCTGTTCATAAGGTGACTGGCGGGAAATAATAAAGTAGTGGTAGTTAGTGGATGGAGGTGTTGATCAGCCTTACTGCTTGGGGAAACTGTTTTTGAGTCTGTTGGTCCTGGATGCTATGTGGCCTCCTCTCTGATGAGAGGGGGACAAACAATCCATGAACAGGTGTGTGGGATCCTTTATGATGTTACTGGCCCTTTTCTGGCACCTTTCTGTATATCTGTCCTTGACACATAATTTAATAATAAATTTACTTTGAATAGTTATCAGTGCTGTACTGAGCAAACATTGAAGTTTACAGTGACTGAAATTAAGATTTCTAAAACTTAACCAAATGGATAAAGAATTTTTCTTATTTCAGGCAAACTTAATTTCATTATTAGGACCAACTTTGTTGATTATTCAGCAGACAGAGGGAATTAACCATCAGAAATTAGGAGGCATTGCTAAATCTGAACTTCTTAAATGAGAAGTTGTTAAGCTGTAAAGCAGTCTTCTGATTCCATACTGTATGTACAGTACTGTACAACAGTCAGGTACATATATAGCTAGGGTACAAGACTTTTGAAAAGTACTGTAGTAATGTTACATATTGTACTGTACTGTTGCTGCGAAACAAGAACAAATTTCATGACATACGTGAGTGATGATAACCTGATTCTGATATGGGTCTCTACTGTGAACTAAGAGTGGGAAGTGGGCAGGGAGAGGGGAATCATGGTTGAGGAAAAGGGAAAGGAGAGGAGAGTGAGTGGGAAGCACTGGACAGAATCTGTAATTAATTGTTTAGAATCAAATTACCTTGCCTGGCGTGTCAGGGTTGGGTGTGGCTGCAACCATGCCACCCCCTGCCCCTGACGCTCCTCTGCCACCTGTCCCACACTCCTGCTGTGGTACTCCACCCTCACCATTCCCACATCCTTTGCTCCCGCCAGATTGAGAAACTCACTCTCTGCGCAACATTGACAAATATAGTACTGTACATACAATGGAAGTTATGGCAGTGGTTTGGTGGACAATGTTATTGCATTCTCACAACTGTCTTCAACATCTGGAAGCAGATGCTGAAACACACCCATTCACAACACAAATCAGTGCAGTTGGTGCAGGATGTTCATGCTAAAGGATTAGCAATTAAAGTACCAATCTCACTACCTGAAAAATTGCAGGCAAGCTTTGCTGAGAGCACGTTAAGGTCATGCATCTGAAGCTATGGCTTAAATGGATTAAAAGCTCCTCCTTCAAATGAGGAGCAAATTAAAAATCAAACCATACACAAAGGGGAAAAAGCACACACACTCACACAAGTCTCAGTAGCTTGTACTGCATCAGCATGCTGGAGATATTACTATACAGGCAAAGCGTTGCAAGAAGTCATGAATACCTGACCCGTTGCTGCTCCACAAGCCCTCTCACAGGACTACATGGGGCTTGGGTTCGTCCGCCTGCGGCGGGGGGAGTTAGGCTTTTGCTGCATAGAGTTGGCCAGACTAGCAGGGGAGCCCGAAACAGTGGGGAAATGGGTGAGCCTTGGCGTGTGTGGCAAGACCTCAGCTGAAGACTCGTAGCTGATTAACAGAACAGAGAATGGAGGAAAGGGATAGGATAAGAGAAAGAACAAAAGAGGAAGCTTCATTAAGAGAAAGAGAACAAACAATTTATTAAGTGCAAATACAGAATCCTCAGCAAAGGAATACAAACCTGATGCATCTAATTCCATTCCAAATTTGGATCCTAGAATCAGCACCGGAAAGAAATCTCAATCTTTCAATGCCCCAGGCTCAGGATATCCACTGAGGCCAAAATTGAAATGCAGCCATTTTGAGAAAGGTATTAAATATGAAGGTCACATTAACCAATAATTTGCCACTTTAGCATATGCAGCTAGGAATGGACAGCAAGCACAGAATCATCCTGTATTCCACTTTGAAATATTATCCATTATACTAGAAATTACAGAGATGCGCAACTTTGTATTTGACATTGCAATTCATTCCAAAATTGACTTTGTTCAGTTTTGTTCCGAGGTTCCCGAAGACTGGAGTAGATATTCCTTCACTTATAACACACACAAAATGCTGGAGGAACTCAGCAGGCCAGGCAGCAGCAACAAAGGAAAAAAATAGTCGACATTTCAAGCCAAACCCCTTTGGCAGGACTGGAGAAAAAAGCTGAGTAGATTTAAAAGGTGGGGAGGGGAGAGAGAAACGGTAGGTGATAGGTGAAACCTGGAGGGGAGGGATGAAGTAAAAAGCTGGGAAGTTAATTGGTGAGACGAGGTGAGAGAGGGAAAAGGGGTGGAAAATGAAGAGGGAGGGGGGTGTTGGGGGCACTACCAGAAGTTTGTGAAATTTATGTTCATGCCATCAGGTTGGAGGCTGAATAAACTGAATAAAAAGATGTTGTTCCTCCAACCTAAGTGTGGCCTCATCACGACACTAGGGGAGGCCATGGATGGAGATATTGGAATGGGAGTGGGAAGTGGAATTAAAATGGGTGGCCAATGGGAGATCCCACTGATTCTGACGGATAGATGCACAGTGAAGCGGTCTCCCAATCTACGATGGGTCTCACTGATGTACAGGAGGCCACACCGAGAGCACAAAACACAGTAGGTGAGCCCAACAAACTCACAGGTGAAGTGTCGCCTCACCTGGAAGAACTGTTTAGGATTCTGGTTGGTAGTGAGGGAGGACGTGTAGGGGAAAGTGTAGCTCTTGTTCCCCTTGCAAGGAAAAGTGCCAGGAGAGAGATCAGTGGGGAGGGAGGTATGGACAAGGGAGTCATGTAGGGAGTGACCCCTGTGGAAAGCAGAAGGTGGGGAGAGGGAAAGATGTGCTTGGTGGTGAGATCCTGTTGGAGTTGGCAGAAGTTTAGGATAATTATGTGCCGGACACAGAGGTTGGTGGGGTGGTAGGTGAGGACAAGAGGAACCCTATCCCTGGTAGGGTAGCGGAAGGATGGCGCAAGAGCAGATGTGCGCTAAAATGGAAGAGATTTCCTTCACTTTCTGTCTAATAGTAGTTCAAACTCCCTCTATTTTATATTTCATAGCCCTTTCCAAAAAAAGATTCCATTGATGTTCCTGATTACTGATCTTAACAGCATGGTTTCACCTCTTTAATGGAGGATTCCAGCAATTCCCCAGCATATAAGATTTATGCATTATTTCTCTGGAATGAACTTGGGGATTTTGGGCTGGGGGTGGTGCAGCAGCAATAAATGTTATAGCTATGTACTGTCAATCTCTGGCTGACATTGGAGATTGGTGGTGGGAGCTGCAGAGAAAGCTGCTTTTCTATTTTTAATTCCCCTTTTGAAACAAGCAACAATGTAGACTCAATTACTCAGGAGCAACACAGAAAATGTTGGAGGAATTCGGTAGTCAGGTGGTATGGAAGGGAACAAACAGTTGATATTTCAAACAGAAACCCTTCATCAGGACCAAAAAGAAAGAATTTCCAACATCTGCATTTATATTTACTCGGTTTAAGACTCTGACGTTTCAGCACTACAAGACTGATATGTTTATGATTCACTGATATGATTCACCAATAAGGTTTCTCCCCTTGAAGATGCAAACAAACTAGTGACCACTGAAGATTCTTTTTAAAATGTGTCCAGAATACTTCTATATAGTTCTTCATTCAGTAATCCTTTAATACTGGTTCAAGCTGAGGCAGACATTCACAATCTGACAAGGCTACAAGAAGTGAGAAAAGCAAATTCAACCTCAGCTCATATTTATACATCCTCCAGAAATACATTTAATTCTCAATTTAAGGAGCTACCATCAGCACCCATTTAATCTAGTTTCTGCTCTACTAGAGGCTTTGTCTTTTAGACCATAAGATAAAGAAGCAGAGTTAGGCCATTTGACACAACGGGTCTGCTCCACCATTTCATCGCGGCTGATCCAATTTGCCTCTCAGCCCCAGTCTCCTGTCTTCTCTCCCTTTCTTCTGCTTTTCTCCCTTCTTGAAGAGTGGAGTGACATTTGCAATTTTTCCAGTCTTCCAGAACCATTTCAGCATCTAGGGATTCTTGGAAGATCATTACTAAAGCCTCCACAATCTCTTCAGCCACCTCTTTCAGAACCCTGGGGTGTATACCACCTGGTCCATGTGACTTACCTACCTTCTAACCTTTCAGTTTCTCAAGAGCCCTCTCTCTAATTATGGTAACTGCACATACTTCATGACCCTGACACCTGGAACTTCCCCATACTGCTAGTGCCTTCCATAGTGAAGGTTGATGCAAAATACTTATTCAATTTATCTGCTATTTCCTTGTCTCTCCTATCCAGCATCGTTTGCCAGCAGTCCGATATCCACTCTTGCCTCTCTTTTACACTTTATGTATCTGAAGAAAGTTTTAGTATCCTCTTTAATATTATTGGTGAGCTTAATTTTATATTCCATCTTTACCTTCTTAATGACTATTTAGATGCCTTCTGTTGGATTTTAAAAGCTTCCCAGTCTAACTACCCACCAACCTTTGCTCTACTATATGCCCTCTCTTTGGCTTTTATGCTGGTTTTGCTTCTCTTGTTAGCCACAGTTGTGTCATCTTGCCTTTAGAATACTTCTTCCTCTTAGGGATGTGTATAAATTATGCCTCCAAATTGCTTTCAGACAATCCAGCCATTGCTGCTCTACCATGATCCCTGCCAGTGTTCTTTAACTATCAAATCTGGCCAACTCTTCTTTCATCCCCCTTTTTAATTCCCTTTACTCCACTACAATACTGATACATCTGACTTTAGCTTCTCCTTGTTAAATTTCAGGGTAAAATCAATCATATTATTATCACTTTTTCCCCCAAGTGTTCTTTTACCTTAAGCTCTCTAATTCTGGTTCATTGCACAACATCCAATCCGGAATAGCTGATCCCCAAGTGGGCTCAACCACGAGCTGCTCTGAGAAGCCATCTCATAGGCACTCTAGAATTTCTCCCTCTTGGCACCAACCTGATTTTCCCCAATCTACCTGCATACTGAAATCCCCTGAGTACTGTAACATTGCCCTTCTGACGTGCATTTTCTATTTTGCATTGTCATTTGTATATCACATCCATACTACCGTTTTGGAGTCTGTACAACTCTCACATCAGGGTCTTTTTACCCTTGCAGTAGCTTAGCTCTATCTACAATGATTCAACACCTTCCAATCTCTTTCTAATGACTTTTGTTCTCTTTTCTTTTGTTCTTTCTCTACAACTTAATCTTTCAAAATTTCCCCCGATTCTGATGAATTGACCTTAGCAACACACACAAAATAGTGGAGGAACTCAGCAGGCCAGGAAGCATCAGGCTGAAACCTTGATTGTACTTTTTTCCATTGATGCTGCCTGGTATGCTGAGTTCCTCCAGTATTTTGTGTGTTGCTCAGATTTCCAGCTCTGGAGATTTTCTCTTGTCTGTAACCCAATACCTTGACTTTGTTTCTTCCTTTGTAGATGCTGTCATACTTGTTGGGTATTGCAAGCATTTTCTTTTTCTCTTTTAAGGATTATGGGCAGCTCAGGAAAGGTCAGTATTTATCACACATCTCTATAACTGACCTTGGCAGTGTGAAGTGATGGGTGGTGGGGTGGAGATACGTCTCTACCAAAGAGGGTGTCATCTGCAGGTCTCCCTCGGGCAAGGCGTAGCCACTCCAATAAGGATCATGTTAAGCCATGGGAGCAGGTAGTGGATGGTCTCAGTAACAGCTGGTACATATCACAAGTACTGGTTATGCAACCACTACTCTAGACAGACAATCTCTGAAGAACATTGATAAATGCTGGGGTCACCCATCTTGTAAAGACACTGCCCAGAAGGTAATGGCAAACCACTTCTACAGAAAAAACTGGCAGGAACAATCATGGTCAAGACCACGATTGCCCACATCACACAACACAGCACATGATGATGATGATGATGATGAGGAAGAAGAGGAGGAGTACAGAGTAAGCCAGCTTCCGACACAACAGCTTGCCTCAGATGAGACAGGGGTTAAAAACAATCATCCAGATTCTCTCTACTGACCACTTAGCAATTCTTGTGTAAGAGAGGGCAGATGTCAGTGGAATAAACTGAACAACATGCGGCTGCTGATGTCTTCATAATAAAAATTTAGCAACATAGCAATCAAAACAAAGGCATGAAGAATAACCATACAGACATGAGACCCAAACAATCACATCTGTTCTTTCAAAGGACAAGTCTGAAGGTTTATTGAAACTATAAAATTTAGTTCAAGGGAAACAACTTCCTTTCCAGGTCAGTGTCAAAAGAGATTTTTCAATACAATGTGGATTGCTTTTTGGGCATCTCTCAGTAATTTCAGAACAAACAGGATCAAAGAA
This sequence comes from Hypanus sabinus, assembly GCF_030144855.1. Taxonomy (NCBI): domain Eukaryota; kingdom Metazoa; phylum Chordata; class Chondrichthyes; order Myliobatiformes; family Dasyatidae; genus Hypanus; species Hypanus sabinus. The sequence continues at coordinate 155,948,819 of NC_082714.1, read as the reverse complement.
TACTTATCAGCACAAAACTTACATATACACTGATTTCCTGTATAATGTCAAACAGATGCACCAAATATATGGTAGATAAAAACCTGGAGCATAAAGAATAATTGGTCTCAAAAGGAAATATCAATAAGTGACAGTGCAAAGGGTAAAGGGACATAAAGCAACTTGAACAAAGCAACCAGACAAAACTCTCAGATATTTGCCAAGAATGAAAGTTGAAGTACAACAGTGGAAGAAATACAGGCTATAATCCAGAGCCAAGGTGAAGAAGCCAATTTGATTTGCAAACCATTTTATACAAGTACAGTTGCTCTCAGTTATTTTATGAAGGAATTGAATGAGAGACAATTATTCAGAACTCTTATGAAATCTATTCCCAGCCCTGAGAGGGGCTCAATGAACCTTGATTTCTTTATATTTTGGCAAGGTGGTGCAGTGAACCATGGCGACATGTTGTGGGATGCTTACAAAACTTCGAAATGTACTCTTCTGAAGTACTCTCACTGCAATCTGCAGCCTATAGTTTCCCTTTAAGTAATGCACTTTTGAACCATCTTAATGAACTAGCAATTTTACAATCTTCTGAAGGACTCAATGCAATTAACTCTCAAGCATACAGGTGTGGCACCTTTAGGGAGACGAAGGTACATCGCCATGGCCAGAAGTGAGGGAGGAGGGGAGGAATCCAAGCCAGACTGAAACACTAAGGAATGAACCTCCCTCTACCCAGCAACTTGTCAGCCAAGTTCCCAGTCACTGCAGAACAAGACTGAGTACCTCTGGCCAAGATTGCAGTATCAGAGGGAAATGAGGAATTGCTCTGTTCTCTGTTTCACAGAGACATGGCTCATTCCAGACATGCCAGATATATTAGTAAGACCTGAGGGCTTCTCAATACACAGAGTAGACCACACCGCTGATCTGGAGAGAGAAATGGTAGGATCTGTGTTTCATGATAAACTCTTTGTGGTGCCTGAACACAGCAGTCCTGTCACACCCTTGACCCCACCCCCGGAACATTTAATTAAGTACTGACCATTTTAGTTAACCTTGGGGATTCTCCTCCATGATCCTGACTGCAGTTTACATAATGTCAAAGGCCGACATTAAGCAGGCACTCGAGATTCTGTGTGCCACCATCAACAAACAAGTAATAGTCTACACCAAAGTCGTTCAAACAATCATCAGGGACTTCAATCAGGCTTCATTGAAGAAATCTCTGCCCAATTATTATCAACATATCACCTGCAGCACCAGGGATCCCAACACATTCAACAACTGCAATACTACAATTAAGAATGCCTACCATTCCATGCCTGGACCACATTTCAGGAAACCTGATCACTTTCTGATCATTGAAGGTATGAAGAGGCTGCCCTCCTCTTACCTGCATACAGAGGTTAAAGAGCAAGGCTCCAGAGATAACGACAACAAAGAGGTGGCCACGGGAGGCAGAAGAGCGCTTACGGGATTGCTTCAAGTTAGTGGTCTGGACCATGTTGAAGGACTCAGAGAAGTTGAACAAATACACTAAGGTTGTCACAGACTTTATAAAAACAGTTGTAGACAAGTGTGTCCCCTCAAAATCATTCAGTCTTGCCCAACCAGAAGCCTGAATGAACTCTGTTCTGTTGTTGAGGGACAGACTGCAGCAATCAGGTCTGGCAACCAAATAAATTTCAAAAGATCCAGGAACAATCTCCACAAAGCCATTTCACATGTGAAGTGGGAATTCTACACCAAACTTGAATCACTGAAGGATATTCAGTAGATGTGGCAGGACTTGAATGCTATCAAGCAACATAGGTAACAAAGCTTTGCTCCCAGATGAGCTCAATGCTTTTTATGCTTACTTTACTGTCAAACCATGAAGCAATCTTAAATTGCCACAGCCCCAATAAACCTCTGATTTCAGTCTGAGGCCAACATTAGAGCATCCTTCAGGAGAGTGAACCTACAGAAAGCATCTGGCCCAGACAGGGTAATTGGCTGAGTATAAAGACCTGTGTTGTTCATCTGACAAGAATGCTTACCAATATCTTTAACTTGTTGCTTTGGTGGTTTCAGGTACCCTCCTGCTTCAAGCAGGCTTCAATTATACTGCTACCCAAGAAGAATGTGGTAACCTGCCACTATGACTATCATCCACGCTTTAAAAGGATAGTGTTGGAACACATCAACTCCCACCTGAGAAGAAATTTGAATTTGGTCCGTTTTGCCTGGCATTACAACAGGTCAGTAGCAGATGCCACTTCAATGGCTCTTCACTCAACCCTGGAACATCTGGATGGTGAAGTGAGGATGTTCTTCGTTGACTGAAGCTCCGCATTCAGTATGATCATCTCCTCAAAACTAATCAATAAGTTTCAAGACCTTGGCCTCAGTACTTCCTTGTGCAACTGGTTCCATGATTTCCTCACTTGCAGACGCCAATTAGTTCAGATTGCCAACATCTTCTCTATGATCTCCATCAGTACAGGTGCACCACAAGGCTGTGTGCTTAGGCCCCTGCTCTACTGGCTTTATATTTAGGACAGTTTGGCTAAGAACTGCTCAAATGCCATAGCCATATTTCAGATTGCTGATGACAGCACTGTCATTAGCCGAATCAAAAATGTTGATGAATCAGCATATCGGAGATTGAAAATCTGGCTGAATGGTGCCAATAACCACAATCTCTCACTCATTGTCAGAAAGAATAAGGAGCTGATCATTTTGACTTCAAGACGAGGAAACCAAAGATCCATGAGCTAGTCCTCATTGCGGGAAGAGTGTTATCATTTCAGAGGATATGTTCTGGGTCCAGAGCGCAACTGGCATTATGAGAAAGTACAGCAGTGCCTCTTTTCTTAGAAGTTTACAAAGTCTCGGCAAGATACCTTATGCTTTGATGAATTTCTACAGATGTGTGGTGGAAAGAAATCTGACTGGTTGCACTAAGGCCTGGAATAGAAACACCAATGTCCTCGAATGGAAGAACCTACAGGAAATTGGGGATGCATTGGTAATGGCTCAGGAAATTGCGGATGCATTGGTAATCATTTTCCAATGTTCCTTAGATTCAGGATCAGTTCCTGAAGATTGGAGAGTGGCTAATGTTGTCCCACTTTTCAAGAAGGGAGGGAAGGAGAAAACGGAGAACTATCGCCCTGTTAGCCTAACGTCAGTCGTGGGGAAGATGCTTGAGTCCATTATTAAGGACGAAATAGTGGCACATCTAGATGGCAGAAATAGGATTAGGCCGAGCCAGCATGGATTTACCAAGGGCAAATCATGCTTGACTAATCTGTTGGAGTTTTTTGAGGGTGTAACAAGGATGTTAAATGAGGGTAAGCCAGTAGATGTTGTGTACCTAGATTTTCAGAAGGCATTCGATAAGGTGCCACATAGGAGATTGGTGAGTAAAATCAGAGCTCATGGCATTGGGGGCAGGGTTTCAACATGGATAGAAAACTGGTTGGCAGATAGAAAGCAAAGGGTAGCAGTGAATGGGTGTTTCTCAGACTGGCTGGAGGTGACTAGTGGGGTACCACAGGGCTCTAAATTGGGACCACAGCTCTTTACGATTTATGTCAATGATTTAGATGAGGGCATTGAAAACTATATCAGCAAGTTTGCTGACGATACTAAACTGGGTGGCAGTGTGACATGCGAAGAGGACGTTAGGAGAATACAGGGAGACTTGGATAGGCTGAGTGAGTGGGCAGATACTTGGCAGATGTCATTCAATGTGAATAAATGTGAAGTTATCCACTTTGGAAGCAGGAACAAGAGGGCAGAGTATTGTCTGAACAGTGTCGAGTTAGGTAAGGGAGAAATGCAAAGAGACCTAGGAGTCCTAGTTCACCAGTCAATGAAGGTGAATGAGCAAGTGCAACAGGCAGTGAAGAGGGCAAATGGAATGTTGGCCTTTGTTACAAGGGGAATTGAATACAAGAGCAAGGATGTTCTTTTGCATTTGTACAGGGCCCTGGTGAGACCACACCTGGAATATTGTGTACAGTTTTGGTCTCCAGTTTAAGGAAGGACATTCTGGCAATTGAGGAAGTGCAGCATAGATTCACTAGGTTGATTCCTGGGATGGCAGGGCTGTCTTACGCAGTGAGATTGGAGAGATTGGGCTTGTACACGCTGAAATTGAGGAGATTGAGAGGGGATCTGATTGAAACGTTTAAGATAATTAAAGGATTTGATAGGATTGAGGCAGGAAATATGTTCCAGATGTTGGGAGAGTCCAGTACCAGAGGGCATGGATTGAGAATAAGAGGTCAGTTATTTAAAACAGAGTTGAGGAAGAGCTTCTTCTCCCAGAGAGTTGTGGAGGTGTGGAATGCACTGCCTCGGAAGACGGTGGAGGCCAATTCTCTGGATGCTTTCAAAAGGAGCTGGATAGATATCTGATGGATAGGGGAATCAAGGGATATGGGAACAAGGCAGGGACTGGGTATTGATAGTGAATGATCAGCCATGATCTCAGAATGGCGGTGCAGACTCGAGGGGCCGAATGGTCTACTTCTGCACCTATTATCTATTGTCTATAAATACTGGATGCAATCCATTGAGCACAGGTAAAGCCCTCCTCACTATTCAGCACATGTATAAGAAGCCCTGTTGCAAGAGAGCAGCATCCATTAAGGACCCCCAACATCCAAGCCACACTCTCTTCTCACTGTTGCCATCAGGAAGTAGGTAATACACCACCAGGTTCAGGAACAGTTATTACCCCTCAATCATCAGGCTCATGAACTTTACTCACACCATCACTTAATTGTTCCTGCAACCTGTGGACTCACTCTCAAGGACTCTTCATCTCATATTCTCCAATTATAGCTTATTTATTTATTATTATTTGTTTTTGTTGTAAAGAGGGTTTCTTTTTGTTAACTAGCAGGAATGCTAATTTACTGATAACGAGAATGGTATTCCTTTGTAAACCAAATGGGGATTAATGTTCTTTCTTCTGAGTCTGTAAGCTTTTGTTGACTGGCTTTTGGGCAGATCGGCGCGAGGGGGTCGAGAGAGAGGATGCAATGCTCTAAGCTGGGCGAGGATCGGACCCCAAAGGGGGGTCCGAGGCCGGGAGATTCTCCGAGGAGGGGGGAGGATGAAGCTAGATGTGCTTGGTTGACCACTCGGAGGGTCCTGAGCTGTTTGGAGAGTCGAAGAGTTCGGAGGGTCCTGAGCTGCGAGTCGAGGAGTTCGGAGGGGATCGAATGGTGGCCAGAAGACTTCAGTAATTGAGCTCCAACGGTTGTGCACGAAGTGGTTTGGACTTTGATAAGTTTGGCGCCTTTTCTTTAATTTTCTCTTCATATATACTGTATCGTTATTAATCCCTTAGTTATAGTAACCTTTATAAAGTGTACTCATTTAATCGCATATGGTGTACTGTCTGTTTTTGGGTGAGGTGGGGACATCACACAGCATCCACACCAGCTGATTACCCAGTTTGGCGGGGCCGAAGGCTGCTCCCCCTAGACGAAACGAGCTGAGCCAGCCTGAGGCGACCCAGGGAGTTACATTGTATTTACACAGTTTATCTTTTGCACATCAGTTGGGGACATTCTTTCATTGATTCTAGTGTTTCTTGTATTTATGGTGGATGCCCATAATTAAGTGAATCTCAGAGTTGTATATGGTGACATATATGTACTTTGATAACAAATTGAACTTTGAACTTCTGGTAATTTTGCTTCCCCCCCCCCCCCCCACCAACTCTCTTTTTCCACTACCCATTCTGGTTTCCCTTGTCTCTTCTCGTCTCCTCACCTTCTTCTGGTTCCCCTGCTTCCCATTCTCCTGTGGTCTGTCATCTCCTATCACATTGCATCTTTTTCTGCTCCATACCTCTTCCAGCTATCACTTCCTAGCTTCTTGTTTCATCCATCCTCCCCAACCAACCCTCCCACCCACCTTCCCCCCCACCCCCTTCCCCCCCTTTCACCTGGTCTCAACCATTGTCCTCCCCCCCCCCCACCCCCTGCCTTCTTATTTTGGTTTCTCTGCCTTTCCATTTTAATCTCAATGAAGGGCCTCGGCCCAAAAATTGACTCCATTGGTACTGCCAGACCTACTGACTTCCTCCAGCATTTTATGTGCATTGATCAACTCCTAGTTGTTCTGACAGATCGGCCAAAATGAATTTAAAATACAAAGTGATTGTTACGGAGGTATCAAAAGCATGCAATAGATGAGATCACATCCCATGATAGCTGAATTCTCCCCAATTTAGAATGCGATAATCCAAAGATATAAAAGAATAGAAAGCCAGCCCAGGAGTTTTCTTTATAACATACCAACTTTTCTAAACAGAACTGAATGTTCCATATTTGCAGTCAAACTGTCCAGTTCCCCTTTATAAATTTAAACAGTAGGAACCTTTACAAAGCTTCCTACTATCCTGTAATATTTTTACTGGGACCTCAGTTATTCCGCTCTAGCCAAAAAAAACAAATCAAAAAGAGAATAACTTTGGGCAACTGCCTTAGTATTGCTTGACGAAACAAGACAAAAATGGGTTTATGCCTGTTTTCCCGTTGTACAGATGAATTTTGAATTTCAGGTATTTTCAATGGATCAGTAGTGAGGTTGCATTAACTGTGACTGTTTCTGGATTAACTGGACATCAAAGATTAAGGTGGAGATTTGGTATGGTTGTTACTCTGCAGCTTGAGAACAATCAGACAGTTTGTCTTTGCAGCTGGCTGAGTATGAATGCCAATCAACCCAAGAGAATTAATGAGGCAATGCCTTTTCACATGATGTTTATATCTTAAGAGTCAGAGAAATATAAAGCACAGAAACAAGCTCAAGCCCAACTTATCCATACCAACCACCATGCTGTGGGATTTGACCACTTCATTCTTAGACTGGACTGTTGAATTGTTACTTTCCTTGCAGTTTAACAAATATCTGCTTGTAATTTGTTGTTCTTGTATGCATGCAACAGTGTAAAATGCTTCCTAGAGGTCAGAGGATATATGAATTTGTTCAATGTGTCTCCTAATATTTATAATTCTAGAAAGCTCTGGAAGTGGCATTATTCGAATGAGCTTTCTCATTGGTTGATTCTTATCGACAAATTTGAATGGAATTTTTTTTATCCAGAGTAACAATTGCACCATGCTGAGCACCACCTTTTGACTCTCCCTCCCTCTCTAATTACCAGATCTCTATTGCTGTCTGTTCAACTAGCACTTAATAAAACAATCATAAAACAACAATTTTAGTACCTCTCTCGTGACTTCTGAAAGAACCTCCAATTTTTAAACATCAGAATCTAACAAAATGGTGCAGTTAGCAGGATGGCTACCAAGTTTAAAGGCTTAGAATATTTATTTAGAGATACAGTGCACCTTTGAGACATGCTTTCCAGCAAACCCTACAAAGTGGAAATTTTTGGTGCCTAAACGAAAGGGACAAGATTCTGATTCCTGTTCCGATTTGTCTGACAGAAAACTTAACTCTGGCTTCAACATCAGCAGATGGGAGTTAGGACTGAGGAACTATTCCTAACTCATTACTATTTAAAAAAAATAGATCAGCAAAAAGAAACAAGCCACTAGAGCCACAAGCAAGCCGGTACAGGATCTAATAAAAAATTAAATGCACAGAAGCAACGAAGCACAGATTAAAAAAAAATTAAATGTGTGCAAGCCAACAGTGCACATGAGAAAACTTAAATACATGCAGGCTAGAACAGCACAGAAAAGAAATTGAATTTGGGTAGCAGGACATCCTAATCTAATTTCAGCTGCAAACTTATTTTGCGATTGTTGTTAAAGTAAGTAGTAATTAAGACTGAATCAAAACAATGGCCAAAGTTGTAAAATCTACTATGAGCTCTGACCTGAATAAAGCATCTCAGTTTGATAGTTTGGACCATCAGGACGAAAAATGCCAACAATGTTAAGTTTATTAAGAATAAGGGGGCATGCAGTAAAATCCAGAAAACCGCTGAGGGGAAAGGAAAACCCTGGAGTGGCTACTGGTGATTGAAAGATAAGACCACGTGATCGGTTTGATCAAATTCACGAACAAATTAAAAACTTAATGGAGTAAAGATTTTCACTAGTCAATTGGGAAAGAACACAAGACACTATAAACTACAAAAACAGTATGATAGAGACAGTAAAAAGTCTAAAGAGCAAATCGCTGCATTAGCTGCACCAGTGAAAATAAAACATGATAAAATTGAAGTACACTTCCTGCTGCTGCCTGGAAAGTGTTTGCATGTTCTCACTGTGACTGCATGGGTTTCTTCCGGGTGCTCCAGTTTCCTCCCACAGTCCAAAGGCATACTGGTTGGTAGGTTATTTGGTTAACTGGTCATTGTAAACTGTCCTGTGATACGCTAGGATTAAATCGGGGGGGATTGCTGGCTGGCATGGCTCCAAGGGCTGGAAGGACCTATTCCACACTCTACCTCAATAAAAAAATTTTTAAAATAATAATTTTATTAAAAGTCTCAGAGCAAACTGAGTCAATTTCAAACAGTGCATCCATAACTTCAAGTGGGTGGCCCTGCTAGTGACACTTCTACTGACATTACTATTAAAGCTCCACCCTGGGAAGCACCATCTACATTCAAGAGTCCCCCAAGACAGTGACACCATCTGAACTCCAAAGAATTACAAGAAAGCACTAGCGACCAATGGTGGTGTTTACAGACAGCTGACAAAACCTGTAAATACTTTAGCATATACTTCTTCTAAACTGTGATTGCTGCAGCCTGTAACTTCCCTTTGAAAGATGTTCTTTGGAACCAACTAAATGACCTGGTGCTTTTGCAATCTCCTGGGGTATTCGGCAAACTAGAATCTTGAGAGTGCAGGTACAGTCAGGGTGGCCATCGCTGTGAGTGGATTCTGATGAGACCTGATGGTGGAAGCAAACCTGTGATTGGCTCCATTACTCTACACTGATTAAAACATCGAACAAGATCGAAATCAGCAACAAGAGTGAAAAATTAAAAGGCGTTCGGCACCATCTGCCTGCATTTGACTGGTCACTCACCTACCCAAGGAGTCTTGGGTACCACACTACCTGATTTGGGAACAATTGTTGCTCTGCCAGCCATTGGGCTTTAGCAGCTCCAGGTTTGGAGGCTCTGAAGTTCACACTTCATGTGCTTTTGTTTAATTTTGTTTAACTTGGGAAGATGTCGGAGTTGATTATTCAGGATGAGGTCTCGGAATTTGGAGGCACATGATAAAATAGGCTGAAGTCAACATGGTTTCCTCAAGAGAAAGTCCTGCCTGACAAATCTGTTGGAATTCTTTGAAGAAATAACAAGCAAGATAGACAAGGAAGATTCATTTGATGTTGTGCACTTGGATTTTCAGAAGACATTTGACAAGATACCACACGAGGTTACTCAATAAGCTACGAGCCCATGCTATTACAGGAAAGATTCTAGAATGAATAAAGCTGTGGCTGATTGGCAGGAGGCAAAGAGTGGAAATAAAGGGAGACTTTTCTGGCTGGTTGCCAGTGACCAGTGGTGTTCCACAGAGGTCTGTGTTGGAACCAATACTTTTTGTTATATTTCAACAATTTAGATGACAAAATTGATGGCTTTTTGCAAAGGTTGCTGACAATATGAAGTTAGGCAGAGGGGCAGGTAGTTTTGAGGTAGTAGAGACGCTACAAAAGGACAGATTAGGAGAATGGGCAAAGAAATAGCAAATTGGTAAGTGTATGGTCGTATATTTGTTCTAAATGGAGAGAAAATACAAAAAACTGGGATGCACAGGGACTTGAGAGTCCTTGTTCAGGATTCCATAAAGGTCAACTTGTAAGTGGAGTTTGTGTTAGTATTCATTTCAAGAGGACTAGAATATAAAAGCAAGGATGTAATGCTGAGACATTATGAAGCACTGGTGAGGCCTCACTTCGAATAGCGTGAGCAGGTTCACGAAAATGATTCGTGGATTGAATGGCTTGTTGTATGAAGATTGTTTGATGTCTCTGGGCCTGTATTTACTGCAATTCAGAAGAAAGAGGGGTGACCTAATTGAAACTTATTGAATAGTGAAAAGCTTTAAAAGAGTGGATGTGGGGAGGATGCTTCCTAAGGTGGGAGAGTCTAAGACCAGAGGACACAGCCGCAGAATAGAGGGATATCCTTTTAGAACAGAGATGAGGAGGAATTTCTTTAACCAGAGAATGGGGAATCTATGGAATTCATTGTCATAGGCAGCTGTGGAGGCTAAGTCTTTACATATATTTAAAGGCAGGGTGATAGATTCCTGATTGGTCAGGGTATAAAGGGAGATGGGGAGAAAGCAGGAGATTGGGACTGAGGGGAAAACTGGATCAGCCACGATGAAATGGCAGAGCAGACTTGAGGGGCCAAATGACTTGATTCTGCTCTTATACCTTATGGTCTAAAAGAACTGATTCTAAATACTGATGCCCCCTCAATAATCGAGGTTGGAATTCGAATGGCTGAATGAGCCTTAGTCACTGGGACTGAAATGCCGGCATCAGGAACCTGGTGGTACCTCTGAGCAACAGGTAGAACTGAAAGCTTTCACTGAAACCTGCAAGTTGACAGAGTGAAAATCAGCCCATCTACAGTGAGCAGTGATATGCTTTTGGAGTTGTTCATAATTTTGGAAACTTATGAAGACAAAGAGGATCTCTTACAGGTGCAGGAACCCCAATGAAGAATGGCTAACTAGTACAAGAACTTATGGATGTCATACAACTGGTGGAAAGTTAAACAGTTATGGAGTATAGAAATATGGCACTAGTCACAGACTGGTATCCCAACTGTGTTGCTTCCTTATCTGGTACAACAAATACACTCCCCTAGGACACATTGGAGTGGAAAAGATGATCAAAAGATTCTCCTGATGGTGGTGGAATCCAAAGTTCAGGCCACAAGCTCGATGAACAGATGTATGACATGGCAGAGAATGAATCCTGGAGAAGCAGAAGGGCTGGCATAACTAAGCGCTCCACACCTGCTGGCCCATTTTTACATTTACAGGTGGAGTACATTTCTTTGCCAAAGTGCCAAGGATACGCAGATGTACTGATAATAGTGGACAGGTTTTTAAGATGGATGGATGTAAGGAAAGCCACTGCAACACACAACAGCAAAAACTCTGATCAAAGGCTACATACCTACATGGGGATTACCATGTCACATCGACTTTGACCAAGGAACACATTTCACATTTGTTATATTTTTGCCAATTTCCCTACTTACAATTGGCCAATCATATCCATAAAGAAGCAGCTAAAATACATCAATCTGATGGATTGGATTTCTTTCACTGGATTATGTCAATATTTAATGTCATATTATTCATATTATTTTGCCTTATTATAAATTTTACTTGTTTAAATGCTACCGTTAATAGAATAGTTCAAACTTACTTAAGTTTGTCTGCCTAACAATGACAATCCTATGAATACTCTGAAGTACACCCTTTGATACTTCCTAACTTTGGTAGCTTTTAATTATTTTATACTTAAAGTAGAAACCACAAGTTTTTCTGGCTCAGAATTTTCAGATGTAATGATTCTAAATATGTGATTTAGCACGGGGGGGTGGGGGGGTGAGAGAAAAGATTGTTGGATGCAACTGTTTAACTCCAATTAGACCATTTCATGTTTTTTTTCCTTTGCAGTTTAACAATCAATTATCTGCTTGCATTTAAGTTGTTTTTGTATGCATCTAACAGCTTAATATCTTTCCTAGTGGTTACAGTGGGTATATGCAGTTGACAACGCATCTCCTAATGGTTATATTGACATAATTCCATAAAGTACTGGAAGCTTTTCTTGGTGCTGCATTATATGAATGAGAGTTTAATCATTGGTTGGCTCTTATCTATGAATTCAAATGCACGTTTATTATCTGTAATACAAAGAGCTGCTCCATGCTGAGCGCCATCTTTTGACTCTCTTCAATTAGTAGACCTCTAACACTGTCCGTTTTCAACTTTGTTCTATTAACACTTAATACAATAAAACAGTAACAAGTTTTCTGCCTTTTTCCTTACTTTTGAAAGAACCTCGGATTAAAACAACAGAATCCAGCAATGCTCATCTAAGCTAGTCCCCTTTGCCCACATTTGACCCATATCCCTCTGCAAGTTTCCTATCCATGTACTTGACTAAAATGTCTTTTAAATGTTAATGTCGTTGAGTCACAGAGCAACAACACAGAAAAAAAGGCCCTTTTGCCCACCAGCTAGTCCAAATATCCTGCATTTGGCCTATATCCCTCCAAGCACCCACCACCTCTTCCATGTACCTATCCAAGTGCTTCTTGAATGATACTACTGTACCTGCCTGAATCACTTCCTCTGGAAGCTCATTCCATGTATTCACCACCCTCTGTGCAGAAAATTTGCTGTTCATGTTCCCTTTAAATCTTCACCCTCTCACCCTAAACCTATGCCCTTTTCTTTTGGACCCTGCTTAGCCTGGTGGGGGGGGGGGGGGGGGGTGGAAGGACAAAAACTGGGCATCAGCCTTCAAAGTTCAAAGTAAATTTATTATCAAAGTGAATATATCACCATATACAACCTAAGGTTCATTTTTCTAGTGAGCAATCACAATAAATACAAGAAACACAATAGAATCAAATGAAAGACTGTACCCAGCAAGACAACCAATATGCAAAAAAACTGCAAATATAAGAAAATAATAATAATAAAGCAATAAATAAGGGAACATGAGACGAAGAGTCCTTGGAAGTAACCCCATATGATGTGGGAACAATTCATTGATGGGGCAAGTAAAGTTATCCCTTTATCAAGAGCCTGATGGTTGAGGGGTAATACCAGATCCTGAAGTTATGGTGAGGGTCTTGAGGCTCCTGTACCTTCTTCCTAATGGCAGCAGCAAGAAGAGAACAAGGCCTGGATGGCGGTGGTCCTTGATGATGGATGGTGCTTTATCTATACTTCTCAAAAATTTAAGGAGTTCTATTGGGTGGCCCCTCACTACTCTGCTTTCCAAGGAATAAGGTCCAAGCCTGGCCAACCACTCCCTATGATTCAGAGCCATTAGTTCTGGCAACATCATCTTAAATCTTTTCTGTACTCTTTCCAGTGAAACCTTATTTTTCCTATAACAGGGTGATCAAAACTGAACTGCAAGTGTGCCCTCACCTAATGCAACACAAAGTCCCCATTCCTTCAGTCAGTGCCCTGACTGAAGGTCATTACGCTAAATGTCTTTTACAGCATGGTGATGCTACTTTCAAGGAACAAAGCACTTCTAATCCTAGTCCCTTCTGTTCCAATTCACTCCCAAGTGTCCTGGTTTATTATCAAGGTTAACAAATATTATTATTCCTGCTTAAGCATTTTCTCTGACAGCTCATTCCATATTCATCCTACCTTCTGTATTAAAAAGTTGCTCCTCAATTTTCTATTAAGTAGCTTTCCTCTCACCTTAAATCTATGCCTTCTAGTTCTTGATGCTTCAAGCTTGGAGAAATAGACTGTGTATTTGTTTTACACACCTCTACAATGTCACTCAACAGCCCACAATCCAAGAAATAAAGTCTTAACTTACCCAAATGCTCCCTATTAACATAGTCATATGTACTGAGTCCTTATGAACTTTCTCATGGCTGGTCAAACTCTTATTCTTACCAGGTCTGGTGCTAAGCCAGTTTTTTAAAAAAATCACTAATATCTCAGGCAAGTACTTTTAGTTAATATAAAAATTATATGAAAAATAACCAAAAGACAGCAGCAACAAACCTACTGAAACCTCGTCCTGATAAACAGTTTTCTCCCTGGAACATTAACTATTTCTCTTTCCATTGATGCTGACTTGCTGACTTCTAACATCTTTTTAAAAATTAATGATAATTCACCAGAGATGTGCACAGGCACTTCTGGTGGAGCAACTGGGAATAGAGAACTAATGCTTTTGTGGCTGTTACTGGGGATTTTAATCATGTTTCTCTGAAGGTAACAATACTTTTTATAAATATGTCCGCTGCCCTACACAGGACAATAGAACACTGGACCTTCCGTATGGGAATGTAAAAGACACGTACAGTACCACTGCCCTTCCCCTACTTGGCAGATCTGATCACAACCTGGTCCTGCTAACACCCAGGTATATGCCTCTTGTCCAGTAGCAGCCTGTGTCAACAAGGATTGTAAGGAGCTGGACTCAGGATGTTAACGAGACACTGCAGGAATACTTAGGAGGACAGTCTGGGGTGTGTTATGTGAACCACAGGGAAGACATTCTGACAAAATGACTGATTGTACCATAGACTATATCAACACCATCTTGCCAGCCAGGTCTGTACGCTGCTTTCCCAACAAGAAGCCCTGGATCACCAGTGACCTGAAAGAACTTTTGAATATGAAGAAGAAAGCTCGCAGGTCTGGAGATAGACAAGTACTGAGGTGAATACAGAGTGAACTGAGGGTAAAGCTGAGGGAGTGCAAAGAATCCAACAAGAGGAAGCTGGAGTGCAAGCTCCAGAAGAATAACATAAGGGACGTGTGGTCGGGCATGAAGCAAATCACTGGCTTCAAGGTTAATGATAGAGGGCTGCCTGGATAGGGTCAACGAATTGAACACGTTTCTCAGCAGTTCAGCATGGGACCTCCTGCTGACCCTCCCCCACTTGTCCAAACCACATACTCCCCCTGCCCCCAAAGCTTTCTCCTTCACCCCTCCCTCCCCCCTGGTGAGTGCCTGTGTTCCAAATCCCCTAAATTTGGAGTATCCTGCCTCCATGGGGATGACCAACTTCTCCTGCCTGACTGTGACTGTAGGTCAGGTTAAGAGACAGCTGGAGAGACTACATCAAGACAAGGCTGCAGAACTGGGTGATATCAGCCACAGGGTACTGCTGAAGGCCTGTGCGAGCCAGCTGGCTACAAAGGATGGACATAGACAAATCCACTATCTCCCGGATTACTGACTACCTGACAGATAGATCCCAGTTTGTACAGCTGGGTAGCTCTGTCTGAGATGGTGGTGAGTGACACTGCAGTGCCTCAAGGGACTGTCCTGACCCCGTTTCTGTTCGCACTGTACACCTCACTTTCAGTACAAATCTGAATCCCATCACTTGCAGAAGTTCTCTGATGATTCTGCGGTGGTTGGGTGTATCAGAGATGGGCAGGGGTCAGAGCACAGAGGGCTGGTGGACAAGTTTGTGGAGTGGCACGGGAAGAATCACCTGCCCCTGAATGTGACCAAAAACAGGGAGATGGTGATTGACTTGAAGAGGAAGAGGACTGTGACGAGTCCTGTATACACTCTGGGAGAAGGTGCAGTGGTGGAGAGGTACAAATACTTGGGTGTTCACCTCGACAACAGACTTGGCTGGAAAACCAACACCAAAGCTGTTTACAAGAAGGGGATGAGCAGACTATTTTCTACAGAAGATGAGATCTTTCAATGTGTGCAGCAGGATGTTGGAAATCTTTTACCACTCTGTTGTAGCGAGTGCAGTCCTCTTTATTGCTGTATGTGGGGGGAGCAGCATCGGTGCTGATGATTCAAAAAAACTAAATAAATTAATCAAAAATGCAGGATCCATCCTTGGCTACAACCCGGATTCTTGAGTTAGTGATGGAGAGGAGGTCACTAAACAAACTGTTATCCATCATGGACAATCAGGCACATCCTCTCCATGACTTACTGAATAAGCAACACAGCATCCTTTCAAACAGACTCATTCAGCTCTGCTATCACAAGGTTTGTTACAGAACATCTTTCCTACCAAATGCAAGAATCATATACAACAGTTCATCTCTATGAATTAGGAGAACACACATCAAAATACAATAGTCTGTTTCATTATTTAGGACATTATTGCATAGTAATTATTGTGCATATTATTCTGTACTTTTAGTTATTATTATATTTATTATTATTAAATATTATTGCTAAGTGTGTTTTTAAATGCTGCTGTTGCTGTAACAAAATAATTTCCCACTTAGGATCAATGAAGAACTTATTATTACTACGTTAAGTCTATGCTACAGTTGCTTGCTATGTTGGCACTGGACTGTGAGGCAGCACTACCCCCCCCCCCCCCCCCCCCAGCATATCCTTGGATGTATTTGTTGTTAATGTAGATAACAACATTATCTACATTAGGTTTTGATGCACATGTGATAAATTAATAAATCTGAATCTGCATTGATAATGAACAAGTCATGACACTAGGAAATGTAGTGGGACATGGGGGAATCAACACCATAGATCAAAATGGTCAGAGAAGCAAGATGCACAGTGGGAAACTTACTCGCAGTACAACCTGTGGCACAAAAATGTAGGAACCAAATCCAGTGGGCAGACAGTGATGGTAAGGGAGCACAGGAGGGCCGGCAAACTCAACTGCATTTATCATAATGGAAAATCCTCACAGGTTCAGATGCGGTTAGAGTATGAAATTGGAATTATGAAATTGCAATCACAGAAACGTGATTACCAGGGCTGACAACTCATTACATACATTTAAAGCAGAGGTTGCTATGTACTTAATTAGTAAAGGCAGCAAAAGTTGTAGGGAGAAGGTAGGAGAATGGGGTTCAGAGGGAAAATGCTATTATCGAATGATGGAACAGACTCTATGTGCTGAATTTTGTGCCCATGTCTTATGGTCTTAACATCACTAGGTGCAAGTCTGGGAGCATCCAGTCATAGAACTTAACGGCTCATTAATAGTCTAATCATAAAGAAAAATATACCATGAACTGCAAAAATAATCTATATAAACTAGAAATGCAATATCAAGTGGCAGAAGTATATTACATTTAGTTTCAAGAAATCAGCAAAGTTTGCTTTTGTTGCTACAGACAGTATAATAACTGCTGCTCTTCCCTGCTATCTATGAACTTCCACAGGTGACATAGTCAGGTTTTGCCAAGTAGTTTTGCGGAAGTGCGGTTCATAGTTGCATGCAATATCAATTAACAAACGTGTAAAAAACTCTATAACAACTTACCTCTGACATCTCCCCTATCCTTTCCTCCAATCACCTTAAAAGTATGTCCCCTTGTATTAATGTACAACTTTAAAGGTGACTGAGGAAAAAATGGGGTGGGGGGGGGATGACAGAGGCAAGCTCTTTACACGGTGTGTGTGCGCGCGTGTGTGTGGGTGCGTGTTTGTGTGTGTGCGTGTTTGTGTGTGTGCGTGTTTGCGCGTTTGCTTGTGTGCGTAATACATTTAAAATTTATATGGGCACATGAATGATAGGAAAATTGAGTTATGTAGGAAGAAAGGGTTAGATTGAGCTTATAGACTGAAAGGCTACAGAGCCTATACTGTACACCTAAGTGCACCAAGAGACAATATGAACTGAAAATCAGTTATTATACAGCAATCAAAACTCTTACCTCAACATGTCAGTAAGTTCTCCTTTAACCACAGCAACAATCACTGGGAATCCAATACAAGCAGGCACCAAGTAGAGCAGAGCAGGCTGACAAGTAAAAGATGTATTTATATTTCAAAGGAAATTATTTCACTACACAATTTCAAACTATTGTGACTTTGGCATGAACTCAGTGCACCCAAGAACAGATTTCCAGAATGGATTCAATCACATTTCTCAATGGCCATTTTATTAGGTACACCTGCTTGTTAATGCAAATATCTTTTCAGTCAATCATATGGAGGTAATTCAATGTATAAAAGCATGCAGACATGGTGAAGAGCTTCAGCTGATGTTCAGGCCAAACATCAGAACGGGAGAGAAATGTGATTTCAGTGGCTTTGAATGATTTACTGTGGTTGATCGCTTTTTTAATAGTTTCCAATTTTTAGATCAGTGATGCATTGCACATAACAGATCTGGGGTTCTCACCAATTTTTGCAATCCACCAATAAAAATTGGATAGAATGGGAATGTTAGTTGCATGAGCTATACCAAGCCATTTTATGCATCATTGACAGTGTCTGCTTAGGGTAAAAATAGCACATGAAGATGTAACACTTTATAGTGCAAGCTGCAAGATCGGGGTTCATTCCTGTCACTGTGGGTAAGGAGATTGTACATTCTCCCTGTGATCGCGTGGTTTTCCTCTGGTTTCCACCCACATTCCAAAAACATACACATTAGTAGGAAGTAAGTTATGGGCATGCTACGTTAGCACTGGAAGCATAGTGACACATACGAGCTATCTCCAGCACATCCTTGGAATGTGTTGGTTATTGACTCAATCAACACACTTCACTGTGTGTTTTGACGTACACACGACTGATAAAGTTAATCATCTAATAGGGGCACGGTGTCATGGGACAATGCAAGTACACCACTGTCTTCAAGATGGGGGATTGGCTGAAAAAAACATTGCATTTATTGCCCACTACCAACTACTTTTGATATGAAATACTGTCATTTGATCAGAGGACAATTAAGAAATAATCATATCATTGTATTTCAAGTCACATGCCAAATTAAGAATGTCAGATTTCCTTCCCCAAAAGAGCTACACAGCTGCCCTTGAGCCACGGGTCTTTGATGTGCAGCTTGTACATATACCAGACTATATAATAATTACATTTCCCATGAACTACTAGCACAAGGATACCAAATAAAATTCTAAAAACAAAAGCAAGGATGTAATGCTCAGGTATTGGTCGTACTGTGTTTGAAGTATTGAGAGCAGTTTTGGGCCCCTAAGAAAGGATGTGCTGGTATTCGAGAGGATCCAGACGTGGTTCCCAGGAATGAAAAGGGTTAATATATGAGGAGCATTTGACTGCTCTGGGCCTATACTTGGAGTTTAGAAGAATGGGGGGGGGGGGGGGGGGGAAGAATCTCATTGAAAACTATCAAACATTGAATAGCCTCAATAGAATGTTTCTAATCGTGAGTCTGGGCCTGAGGGCACTGCCTAAGAATTACAAGCACATCCCTTTAGAACAGATGAGGAGGAATTTGCTTTTAGTTGGAGTGTGGTGAATCTGTGAAATTCATTGCCACAGATGGCTGTGGATGTCATTATTGAGTATATTTAAAGCAGAGGGTGATAGGTTCTTGATTAGAAAGGACATCAAAAGTTACAGAGAGAAGGAAGAATAGGGTTGAGAGGTATAGTAAATCACCCATGATTGAATGGCAAAGCAGATGCAATAGGCAAATGGCCTAATTCGGCAACCATGTCTTATAGTCTAATCGGATGAATTCCCCTTGTGGACTTTAGGGTGCATATGCAATAGATAAGATAGCAAGTTCATCTTTTACTGCATCAAATACGGTTGGCAATTTTTGAAAAGAAACAGATTATATTTATGGTATACATTTATCACAACAGTAAGCTTGGTGGTGTGAGCATGGACTTTGTAGAAGTCTTGCAACTCTTTTGGTTAATAGCGATTATGAATCTGGCTCTTGAATCAGATTACAATGAAACCCACTACACTTTGGCAACTCATATTGTGCATGACACTATGAATCATTCTATAACTGGTTCCACAACCAGTAAGGAGCGACTTTAAAAATCAAAGCACAAGCAGTATTTAAAACCACAAAGGATAATTTACCTGTGCATGCTTGAAAGTGTGCATTATATATATGGTAAGTCCAAGACCAAAGACATAAGCCAAGAAGCTGGTGTAGAAGTACGTTCGACTATTCCTCTTCAAACTGGTAAAGAGCAGGAAAAGTACATAGGTTAGCGATTTTTGTACATTGATAGTTTAACAGTCTAAACTTCAATCCAAGGATTTCATTACCACAACCAGCAGATATTCCACAAATGGCTTAATAAAGAACAAGCCAAATTCAAAACAAGGGCAAACATTTTAAGCATCTGCCATTTTAAGCATCTCCCCCCTGCACCTACAAGCAAAGACAGATAGGGCAATTGGAATACTTGTTTAACCTACAACTAGATCAGAATAGCTAATAAGCAGAAAGCCACCAAGAG
This sequence comes from Hypanus sabinus, assembly GCF_030144855.1. NCBI lineage: Eukaryota > Metazoa > Chordata > Chondrichthyes > Myliobatiformes > Dasyatidae > Hypanus > Hypanus sabinus. Next base: position 155,928,933 of record NC_082714.1, on the reverse strand, counting down.
TAGGAAAGGCTCTGTCTTTAATATCTCCCTGAAACAGTCCACTTTCTCTGCAGGCTTCCAGGCAGCTACCATCATTCCAGTGCCCAAGAGAATGGCAACTGGCCAGAGATTACTGCCCCATGGCAATGACTTCAACAATCATTTAGTGCTTTGAGCGGCAAATAATGGATCATATAAAATCCCACCTTCCAGTTACATTGGACCCTTCCCTGTTCGCCTACTGCTCAAACCAATCCACTAATGTCATAGCTTTTGACCTCTACACCATCCAGTCCCACCTTAAAGATGATGCCTCATACACCAGGATGTTGTTCAGCGATTTCAGCTCAGTGTTTAACATGATCATCTCTCAGAGGCTGGTGGGTAAACTGTCATTGGGACTCAACACCTCTTTCTGAAACTGGAACTTTTGATTTCTTGATGGAAAGACCCCAGTCAGAAGAGTTGGCAGCAATATCTCAAGCTCCATTACACTGAGCACCGATGCCCCCATGAATGTGTGCTTAGTCTGCTACTGTCTCATAAATGCACTGCCAGATTCAGCTCAAACTGTAATGTTAAGCTCACTGATAGTATTAGTCCTTGGCCTCATCAGCAACAGAAATGAGGTAGAGAGGCAGGTAAAGTGCTGTGAAAGCAACATGCATCTCAGCACGGCCAAGACAAAAGAAATTATTGTGGACTTCAGGAAGGCACAGGCCAACCACTTTCCATTGCATATCAATGGCTGTGCCATGGATACAGTGAAGGGCATCAAGTTCCTGGTGTGCACATAACAGATGATACAACCTGGACTCATAACACCACCTCACTGGTCAAGAAGACACAGCAGCCGCGATAACGAGAAGATTGAGGTGTAACAAGGTTCCTGCGCAGTCTAATAACTTTCTACAGGAGCATCATTGTGGGGGTACAGAAGCTGCAAGACATCGGGCTGTAAGATTCTGTAGAAGACAGTAAAAATCAGCTGAGATAATCGGCCTCCCACTCCCCGTATTTGCGACATTTACTGGAGCTTTGCAGGTGAAGGGTCAAAGCTTTGTTGAAGATAACCTGCCACCTATCCCACAATATCTTTGACACACTACCATCAGGAAGGAGGTACAGAAGCATCAGGACTGGGACTGACAGACTGGGTAATAGCTTCTTGCCTCAGGCTGTGAGAGTAATGATACCCTGCCACCACCGAGGCCTTGTCACTGGGACAGAGAACTGTTGACCTGTGTTGCACTTTACTACATGCATTTTGAATTATATTTTATTAACTTATAGTATACTATTGTGGTTTTATGTGCTGTGTGATCCATTGTGTGGGTGCATCATGGTCTAGAGGAACATTGATTCATTCAATTGTATATATGTACAGTCAGATGACAATAAACAAACTTGAACTCATCCTATTCAAGGATTTTGACTGTATGATGCTACAACTAGTCTCATATGAAGATCAAGATGAAGTACAATAACGCCTGAAGTCAAACTAGCTGCTGGAAAACATTTCCTGCAAATATGCAATTACATGTGAATAAAACTGAAGCACTTTACTCAACGTTCACAACATGGACAAAATACAAAATGATGCCATGAAAAGGAAAGACAGAAAAAGGACGGAAAAGGGAAAATTAATACTGCAAGGGAATTGAGGATAAGTAAAAAAGTGTGCAACTTTAATTATACTGTACGTCTGGCATTCTAAGAATAATCATTCCAAATAACTAAACAGAGTTTCATTAATTTATGACCATTAGCAATTTAATCGGTTTTGAAAACGCTAATCTAATTTCCTTACTGACTCTGCATTACCTAATTACTACTGACAGATTAGTGAAGTTTGATTAACATTGTCAAAACCATTCAGAATCAACATGATCTAAAATTTGGCCATGTATAACTTTGCTCACAACTTCAGGCAGCTTACCTCACATCAAAACGAAGGAGAAGGGCGATGAAGATGCCTAAGTTTAGACGAGAAATTAAAAAAAATCAGATAACTGCCCATTCAGAATTGTACTAAATTGACATCAACTGTTCCTTTATGGTAACAAGTTGCACATTACAACACTCCATGAGTGAAGAGAATCATGACGACATAACACCAATGTAATGAGTATTGTGAGAAGTTTTAGGTCAGAGAAAGGGTGTGCTGGCATTGGAGGGGCTTCAGAGAATGATCCCAGGAATGAAAGGGTTAAAGTACAAAGAGCATTTGATGCTTTGCTGGGGTTTTGAAGAATGAGAGGGGGAATCTCATTGAAACCTATCGAATACCGAAAGCCCTACATAGAATGGACATAGAAAGGATGTTTCCTATAGTGGGAGAGTCTAGGACTGCGAACACAGCCTCAGAACCAAAGGATGTCTGTTTAAAACAGACATGAAAAGATATTTCTTTAGCCAGAGAATAGTATATCTTGAATTTATTGCCAAAGATGGCCATGAAGACCTAGTTATTGGGTATACTTAAAAGTGGAAGTTGATAGGTTCTTGATTAGTATGGGCATCAAAGGTTTACAGGGAGAAGATAGGAGAATGGGTTGAGTGGAATAATAAATCAGCCATGATTGAACAGTAGAGGAGACTTGATAGATGGGATGGCCTAATTCTGCTCTTGTTTTAATGGATATACAACAACCATTATCATTTCATCCAACCGTTTTATCGTCCTGCAACAGACAGCAAGCTTTGTTGTCAGCTACACCTTATTGTGTTCTCTAGTTTTATTAAATTTAATAGTTTGCATCGAGTTAATGGATTAAATGACTGTAGTGTTAACAGGCCTTACAAAAAAAGGCAAATGAGAAAACCAGAAGGAGCAGTGGATGTGAGACCTACTCCACCTCCACAGAAAGGTGAACCCACCACTAGGATTAGGAGACTGGATGCAGCCATCTAGCCATTTTCTGCTATGTATAGATCAGAGAAACTTATGGCTTCAGTGTGTTAGGCTGTGCTCAACAGCAAATCAGTTATTCCAGGGTCAGATATATTCCCAGTGATTGTCTCCAACTTGTGAAAATTTCTCTGATGTTGGTTGTATTGAGAACAATAAGTTCCAGAAAAGGTCAAACAATCTTGCTCTGGGGATCTGTTTCACAAATAACAGCTGGGGATACAGGAAAGCAGATTAGAGGAGAGAATGAGATAAGAGGTTGGGGAAAAACCTGTTCTGTGTGCACGTGTCTTTCTTTTGGTAGGGAACTCTGAGATGGAACCATGACGTGGGGAATGGAAAGGAGGTGCAGATATTTGAAGAAAATGGGTTTCCAAAATTAAGTAAAATTAGTTTTGCTTATCATGTTGGTGTTAAAAACCTACTTCATACAGTTTGCTCTGTACCCTATGTTATACAAGGTAAAGAACACCACAAGCACCAAATATACCTTGGCATCATAGTGGCTAGTTTAATGTTTTACAATGCCAGCTGAGGGTTCAATTGCTGCCAGTCTTTTTCTACCCCACGACTGCATGGGTTTGCCGAGTGCTCCAGCTTCCTCCCGCATTTCAACAATATACAAGTTAGGGATAGTGAGTTGTGGGAGTACTATGTTGGTGCCGGAAATATGGCAACAATTGTAGGCTGCCCCCAGAACACAGACTGTGTTGAACTTTGACATAAAATAATGTATTTTCACTGTTTGTTTTGATGTCCATGTGCCAAATAATCTAAGATTATTATTTTTATCAATTCAATTCATAACATCATGATCACTATCCCTCTTCCCAACCAGTTATTCTGCCTTGATAGTGATATGCTCTGGCTCAATATCATACTTGCCAAGTTTTCACGAAGTCCATAAGACAATATCAGACACTCCAGATTATGCTGACTAGAGCTCCCAACAAGCTTAAGATGGCTTGTAAAAAAAAAACATTTGTTTCAGACAAACATCAGTAGAGGAAATCTGCTGCCCTTAGAGCAGGGGTTCCCAACCTTTTTTATGCCATGGACCAATACCATTAAGAAAAGGGCTCGTGGACCCCAGGTTAGAAACTCCTGCTACAGCCTTTGCACAGTTCCAGACTCTCAGAGTCACACTGATACTTAAATGTCCTCTGAAGTGACCTTGGCCACTCTGTTCTGGTACTATGAAAGATAAGCAATAAATGCTGGCCACAAGGTTGAAGTCCATTATCTTGAAAAGTTTACAAATAACCAATAATGCATATAGTGGGCTCCAAACTCTCCCACATTAGATTGGCAGATGGTCCAATGCTACGTCAACAATGATGTGAGAAGGGCATTATACTTGTAATTTTAAAATAAAACTCAAGAGCAGAATTGGGCCATTCAGCCCATTGAGTCTATCCGCTATTCCATCATAGCTGATTTATTATCCCTCTCAACCCTATTCTCCTGCCTTCTCCTTGTAACATTTGGCACCCTTACTAATATGCAAAACTAAAGTGGTGCATGACAAGAATTGCTTAAGGAACATTAGCTAATTTGAGCTCATGTTAAAATTGAGAACAGCATGGTATTTGACACCAACACATTTAGGCCAATTGTCCAGAGCATGAGCTGAATTGACAGCAGTTACTAAACATTATGGATTCTTTAAAGAAAGCTCAATTACCTGGAATGACGATGTCTCCTAAGCCAAGCATTGCAAAATTATTGGCTGCAAGCCCTTTCTCGAGTAGATCTTGAGGGAACAGCACTAAATAAACAAAAAAATAAACATTACTATCCAACCTTGAGAGAAAAAGGGAAGCTGCAAAAGGTACCATTGGCCCATAAAATCATGAAATACAAAGTTCAGGAAGCAGGGAAAGAAATTATCAAGATGGTTTTCCTTAGTAGTCTTAACTTTTAGAAGTTAAAATATTCTGTGCAGGTGATGCTCCTCTTTCCCCTCATACCTACTGTCAATGCTCATAATGGGAGAATTGTCAGAACTACAACAGTCTGCTCAGTCTGTTCAAACCATAATCCATCATCTTTAGTTGGTCCAGTGAAAAATATGGCAGTACTGATGGCCCCTTTTAAAAAGAGAGCAATTTTGAACAATGTTTTAGGTGCATTCCAGTGCCAGACTGTATAAACACAGAGCAGCTGGGATGTCCTGCAGCTTGACGGGAATGTTTGCTTTTGTACATCTCATTCCAGTCCATGCTGTGCACAGTGATGTCGCCCAACCGCAGGCCATCTGGAATCTAACCACCAGCTAGGGTGATGCTAACAGTTTCTAATTCTATTCTCATGCAGCTGCTCTGGTAAGCAGCGGGCCAGCATCTTGGCCAAACTGATCAAAAACAAGGTCTGTTTATAAACACTCACCCAGATTCTACTTTCAGATAGAAAGTCCAAAATGTTGCTGTGAAACTTAATACCATTTATTACAATGACACAAAAGACATTTCAAAGACTTGGAATATCTACAATTGGGAGAAAGAGTAATTTGAAGTATTTTAAACAATTAAAGGTCCCTCAATACATCCCCACAGATAAATAGAGTTTAAGAATTAGCTCTCAAAACATTAAGATTGTGGAATAGAATTCGGCTATTTGGCCCATCAAGGCTGCTCTGCCAGTTCATCATGGTTGATACAATTCCTTTTCAACCCCAATCTCTTGCCTTCTCCCTGTAACCCTTCATGCCCTGGCTAATCAATAATCTAGTGACCTCTGCTGGTAAACTTTGTTTAACAGGCACCAGGACTTAAAAGTGAGAGGCTCAAGATTTTGTTGTTGATCCTTGATCTTGGATTCAGGGTAGGCAGGATGGTAGCTTGGGAAGCAGCTTGATCCCCCTGCAAGATGTAGCATTTCAAGGGACCTGATGGTCTCCCCGTTGACTATATCTGTGGCAAGAGCACAACTGTGCAGCTCAGACCAACCAGGCCAAGAGCTGGAGTTGGCTCTGGAGGTACTCCGGAGATCATCTGGGAAGCTGAGGGCTTCACAGATGAGACTTACTGAGGTGGTCACAAGCAAATTACAGACTTCAGATAGATGGATAAGAACCAGAAGAAAGGGGAGTAGGCAGTCAGTGCAGGGTTTCTCTGTGGTCATTCCCTTAAGTATTGCTTGGTGGAGTGGGATGGGGAGGAGGAGGGCATGACCTATCAGGACAAAGCACCAGCAGGCAGATCAATGGCTCTGTGGCAGGCTCTGAGACTCAGTGGAGAAGAGTAAAGTCAGGGAGAGGACCAGTGATTGGAGACTTGTTGATCAGTGGGACAGACAGGAGATTCTGTGACTGCTAAAGACGTCAGCATGATGTGCTACCTCCCTGGTATCAGGTGCAATGACAGCTGCAGAATATTCTCAAGGAGGCTGAGCAGCCATAGGTCATGGTGCACACTGACAAAAGTGACATATGTATAAAAGGACAAAGAGATCCTGCATAGTGAATATGGGAAACTTGGAAGCAAGATGAAAAGAAGGACCTCAAAAGATAATCACCTCTAGCTACCTCTCACACACGACAGGAACAGGAAGACAGAACAGAAGAGGGGTTGAGGAAGATGAACCAGATTTTAGTTTCTTCAACCAACAGAACCTCTTCTGAGGCAGGATAGAACAAATTGAAGGCAAAGCAGTGAATGTGGTGTTTTATGGATTTTAGTAAGGCATTTGACAAGGTTCCCCACAGTAGGCTCATTCAGAAAGTCAGGAGACGTGGGATCCAGGGAAGCTTTGCTGCATGGATTAGGAATTTGCTTGCCCACAGAAAGTAGAGTAGTAGTAATGAATGACTTAGATAACGGAGTGGAAGGATGGGTTAGTAAGTGTGCAGGTGAAGATTGGTGGTGTTATGGATAATGTAGAAGGTTATTGTAGGTTACAACTGGTCAACAGTAGGATGCAGAGCTGGCAGGTGGAGTTCAAATCTGGAAAAGTGTGAACTGATTCACTTTGAAAGGTTCAACTTAAAAGCAGAGTACAGAGATCCTGGTAGGATTTTTAGTAGTGTGGATGAACTGTATCTCAATGTTCCCTTGAGTCATACAATTTGCTGTATACTCTTGTGTTTAACCATCCATAGTATACCACCTCACACTTGTCTGGATTAAACACCACCTATTATTCTTTTGCCCAAAATTCAAATTCATCTGTATCTCATGATGTTTTGACAACCTTTCTACCTATAATAGGGTGACAAGGTGAAGATATATCTCTACTAAAGGCACTCCTTCCCTCCACTAGCCTGCAGGTCATCCTTGGGCATTAGCCCTTCCACCCACCCCGCTCACATGAAGCCATGGGAGCAGGTATTAGCACCTGGTGCATATCACAAGTCCTGGTCATACAACCACTGATACCAGGCAGACAATCTGAAGAGTACTGATTTTGGCTGGGGTTACCCATCTTGTAAAGACACTGCCCAGAAGGAGGCAAAGGCAAACCAGTTCTATACAAAAATCAGCCAAAACAATCACAGTCCCGGAAAGACCATAATCTCCCACATCATATATAATGAATGAAATATCTAAAATTCCACCAATGTTTGCGTTACCCACAAACTTGATAATCAGACTGTCTACCAAATTATTATATATACTTTAAAGGGGTCCCAGCACTGATCCTGCAAAGCACCACTGATCACAGACCTCCAAATATGGGCAACACCTCTTCACCACTACCCTGCCTTCCACAACCAAGCCAATTCTGAACCCAGCCTACCAACTTACCTCGGATTCTCTATGACTTAATCTTCTGGATTAGTCGGCCCTGCAGGATCTTAAAGGTTTAAAAAAAAATGTACACCAAGATGATATCATTTGCCATATCCATCTAAATGTTAACCACCTCTGCAACAGAGCTTCCCTCACACAGACATCCTGACTACCCCCATGCAAACAAACCTGTGGAAATTCGAAATGCAAGCAAGAATTTCTCCAATGTTTTCCCTACCACTGATCTAAGGCAAAACACCGGAATTGTATGAAAGGAATTATTTAAATACAAAAGCAGCACTGTCCAACCAGCTTCACTTATTTCACTTATCCTCCCTATTGGATTCCACCTTCTCCAGCCCTTTACCTTTCCCACCCACCTGACTTCCACTATCACCTTCCAGCTAGTCTCCCAACTCCCCCCAACCTTTTTATTCCAGTACCTTGCCGCTTCCTTTCCACTCCTGGAGAAGCGTCTCAGTCCAAAACATCCGCCATCCATTCATTTCCACAGATGTTGCCTAACCTGCTGGGTTCCTCCAGAATTTTGTGCGCATTACTTTGGATTTCCAGCATCTGCAGACTTCCCCGTGTTTATGATTAACATGCTTTGTTACCCTTTCTCCTTGCTGATTATTAAATACAAAAATATCCTACTTAATAAAAACATTCTATCCATGATTCCATGTCTGTCTTCAATCCTGTGACAACCTAGCCTATTCTAAAACACTAAGCGAATGCTTTAATTTAGCTAGTATCACATCCTTATCAAGGCTTCCCAAAACATCCCTGCTTTTAACATCATGAAATATAACTGACAACATACAAGTTGTGGGACCTTGCTATATGTGTAAAGATCAACACACACAAAATGCTGGAGGAACTCAGCAGGCCAGGCAGCATCTATGGAAAAAGTACAGTTGACATTTCAGGGCAAAAACCCCACTTTTCAAATCTACTCCTCAGTTTTTTTCTCCAGTCAAAACTGCCAAAGGGTTTCAGCCTGAAACGTTGACTGTACTCCCGCCCGCCCCCGTGCCCCCCCCCCATAGATGCTGCCTGGCCTGCTGAGTTCCTCCAGCATTTTGTGTGTGTTGTTTGGATTTCCAGCATCTGCAGATTTTCTCTTGTTTCTGTAAAGATCGTATGTTTCTGGTCAAATGCTGGCCACGACACATAAGAATTCCTTATCTACTCTTCAAATTAGTGCCACAAAATCGCTGACGTTGGAGAGCATTTGTGCTTTTGGTTTAACAGCTCCTTCGAAAGAAGGCACTTCCAAAACTGCAACAGTGTGCATACAGTAAGCCAATCCAGTCTCTCAAAGGCAAGCTTAAATTGCCAGAGAGATGCAAACTTATAAAGGTTAACCTCACCAGATGTGTGGTACAAATAGCAAATATATAAACAGGGAATTAAATATTTATGCAAGGTAAGAAACAGAAGGCCAATTCATTTAGAAACACCTGTATTTTTCTTCATTTTTGGAACTATAGTCATGGAAGATGCTTTTAATTCTGCTGCAATGTCCTCTTTTACTTCTTGGCATAACTACTATTTTCACAAGCCTCACAGACTAATAGCAAGAGCATAACTTGCTTGCTAAAAGAGCACTTGCCAAATTATCTGCAGTAGCCCAAGAGGGAAAAGGAGTTTAATTTACCACAAGCACAGTAAAGTATTTTATCCTATGACAAGGTGATTTTTGTTCTTGCAAGGTTTTGCCAAATTTGGGAAAATATGAAATTAGTTTAAAATGGGAAGATTTTAAGTCTAAGATTGGAATTGAATTCAAGTCCAGTGGGACAGGGCTCCCTCTAGGGGGTGTACACTGCACTTAAAATAACACTGTTCTGAAAAGTCTATGCAGTCATCACCTCAGACGTGATTAACAGAACTGCAAATGTCAAAGGTTAAAGGTTCATTATCTGCAAATAAGTAAATTTGACTAGTGGGTAAACATCAATTTTAGTGAGACAGGCTTCACCTTGTCAGTAGTTATTATAAGCTAATGATTGGCTGAATCACACCCTTGCCACAGGGTAAGAGGAGTTTTTACTGTAAACAGAGAATGATCACAATCAAACCATCACAAGGTCTGTAAGAATTGCGTAATTGCTTGATTTGTGATTTAAAAAACATTCTTGGAGAAGTTGCATGATTCAAATTGGGTTTGATCAATACTTTTTTTCACCTCCCAATTAATTCTCACTTTTCGTCTACAAGTAGTGATTACAATTCTGGCAATTCCATTTGCCCAAAAATTAACTGCGCTATTCCAGCAAAATTAGATGGCAGATGCTGGAAATACAAAATAAAAAACAAATACTAGAAGAACTCAACACGCCAGCTAGCATCTGGAGAAAGAAGAGAGCCAAAAATCTTTCATCCGATCAAGTTTCATCGATATAAAACAATCAGCTGGGACACAGACCTTAAGATATAGGAGCAGAATTAGGCCATTTGGCCCACCGAGTCTGCTCCACAATAATGATTATTGCTATGGTCAATACTTACACTCAGTGACCGCTATTAGGCACACCGACTCATTTATGCAAATAGCTTATCGGCCAATCATTTGGCAGCAACTCTATGCATAAAAGCAAGCAGACTTGGTCAAGAGATTCAGTTGTTCCAACCAATCAGAATGGGGAAGAAATGTGACCTGAGTGACTTGGACCATGGAATGATTGTTGGTGCCAGGCAGAGTAGTCTGAACATCTCAAACAGCTGATCTCGTGGGATTTTCCCAAGTTTACAGAGACTGATGTGGAAAAACAACAAAAACACCCCATGAGCAGCAGTTCTGTGGGTGATAATGCCTTATTAACGAGAGAAGTCAGAGGAGCATGGCCAGACTGGGTCAAGCTGATAGGAAAGTGACCCAAAATAGCCGTACACATACAACTGTGGTGGGCAGAAGAGCATCTCTGAATGTGCAACATGTCAAACCTGTAAGTGGATGGGCTTCGACAGCAGCAGATCATACCAGGGTGCGCTTCTGTACCTAATAAAGTGGCCACTGAGTGCATCTGCACCTCTTTTGTAGAGCATCACTTGTTGTCAAGTTAATGCAGGTATAATAACTGTATTGCCCAACTGTTGGACCAGAGATTGCTGGTAAAGCATTAACTGAATACTTCTCATCTGTACCCACAATCAGGGCTGTGGTTGAAGAATTCGGTGGTGGGATGGAAGGGGCAGGATATTGCAAATTCCAAATCTCACTGGGTTGGGAGTTGAAAGTAATTTTTACTGACGTCTCCTCCAACTCTCCTACCCTTTCTTTGAACCTAGGTTTTTGGTAATACAGTGGATTTCAGTTAACTGGGACACATCGGGACCAATACATTTTGGCTCAATTAAGCGGCTACCCCAATTAGCCGAAGTTTCATGGAAATAGTTAAAAAGGTATAAAAAAAAGACAAACTGAATATAACAAATTAGCTATTTAAATGAAATACAGAACAAATTAAAAGACTAATAATGCTGCTACGGTACTCTAACTATATTAGTTCCTAATAGTTATCCGAGGAATTCATCCAGTGTATGCACTGAACAAAATCAGTGCCAACACCCAGTGTAGATATTGGTACTGCCTTCAATGATGATTGCATCCTCCAAATCATGACTTTCATTATAACATTCAATATAACTGTCAATGTAACTGTCAACAGCTTCAAATTTTTCATAGCTCTTAACTTCAAGTAGTGAAATCATTTCATTTTCACTCCTGGCTATTTCTGACATCTCCCAAATCTGAATGCTTGAAACCACCATGAGTAAAACAGTTCTGAATTACTTTACTGCTTACTTCTCACCAACTATCAGTGACAAAAAATAACTGCTGTTTTAAAGCACACACAACTGAAGCTACTTAAAAATTGTTTGCTCTATAATAGTGTACCGTCTAATGGCCACACAAGTGTCCATCCCTAAATAAATATAGGGAATCCTGGAAATTTTCTTAATTAGTTTTTGCTCTTTAAGAGCTGTCCCAAATAAGTAGCACCCTGATTAACCAATGACTCAATTGAGCAGAATCCACTATAGTCATCCCTGCCATGGTGAAAACCCTCTCACCATCTTCCCCATCTATTCCCCTTATTCGGAAACCATCAGATTCCAAGGAAAACAAATCCAACCTATTCAGCGCAGTTTAATAGCAGAATTACTGCATCCACACAAGGTCGTGGTGTGCTTTCTCTGCATAGCCTATGGTGTGGCAACCAGAACTGCAGACAGCTGTGCCTTAAATAATGATTTCTATTTTTTTATGATAAACTCCCTGTTCTTACAGTATTTTCTTAGAGTGATAGAGGCAGGTACTTCATTACATTTAGGTATCTAGCTAAGAAGTTGAAACAGAAGGTCACGGGAGATTGCAGGCCCAGAACTATGAAATGGGATTAGTATACATCGGTACTTGGCGGTCACAATGAATCAGTTGAGCTAAAGGGTTCCATTTTTGGGGTGTATGACAAACTTGACCAAACTTCAATAAACTTCCCTCCTTTAAGGCAATGCTAAAATTCTGCCACAACTGAAGTTCTACTTTCCCAAGAAATTTCCATGAGGATCAGAGTAATCATTTGCAGTTTATCAGCATAGACAAAATCCTGGCAAATTAATAGACAACAGAAGCTTCACAGAATCTCATCTTTGCCTCCCCATACATCAAATACAAGCAGTTTCCAGATGCTCCCAAAGGAGGATGGAGAACTGCTTGAAGTTTGAAGCACTGCTTGATACGAGTTTGAAACTGGTATAATCAGCAGGAAACAAGAATCCCCTAAGCCACCAATTTACTGCAAAGGAGAGAATCAATCTTGTCTTATCTGGCTTCAAACACAGAGCAATGCTATCTCACATTTTCAATCTTCATTTACTTCTTTCTGAACTATCTTGGGGAACAGGTTCAATATAGAATATCTTAGCTCTCAAGGAAAAGGCAGAGAAAGCTACCTAACCAGCAGTCAAGCAACACTTGATAGATCACTGGTTATGCCAAGTATTTAATTGCTAAATAAGAAAGGGATAATCAAGATATCTTTGCTACTTGTTTGCAAGCAGTTTGCTAAACCAAGCAGAGTTGAAAATGGTTTTAATTACATATCTTAGAAAATCCTTATCAGACTTAAAACAACACCTGGTGCTGCATTTGTCAAGGTATATAATGTTGTGATCGACACATGTTAAGAATATACTACTGTGGTACTCACATTTAATTGGTGCTTCAAATGACTTGGCAACAGTTACCATGACATTTGTGCCAAATACCTGTAAGCAAAGATTTAAAGGATTTAAATATTCAGTTTAAATAACTCCAAGATGCAAGTAAAGGTCCCTTTCACCAAACCCAATCCAAAATAACAGAATATATAATGACATTGAATTAGGAATAATTCAGTTTCAATTTTGTTTGAAAAACATAAATATAGTAAAACTTTGCAAAACAGACTTAACCAAAATTAATGTGGAATGTAATATTAACACCACTTGTTAAACACCTTGCCTTAGATCATAATTACAATTGGTTCAGCAAGATTTGTCACAAGGAAAAAACAGTTTCAGTATCTTCATTTTGGAGGTCTGCCATATGTTTAACTACCACTGTTGTAACTCAAGGATGAAATCACAATGAAACCTTTGCAACTCAAATGAGGTATTGTGGCGACCCATTTCCTAGCATATCCGAACCGACTCACAATTAGATAGCCTATGGGGGTTTGCGAGCACAGAGCTTTGGAGCCTCTGCGCCATGGGGGGCCGGTTGACAGAGGCTTAAAAGTGAGGCTGAAGTTTTCGAATAAAGTTTTTTCCTTCGGCTGCAGTTACCAACTCCGTGTTGTAATTTTAGCTCTGCGTGTAGCACACTGCTACAATTGGTGACCCCGACGGTCCAAACGATTTTTGGACCAGAAATGACCGACACCACCTCTGTTCACGCGGTTTCGTTGAAACTGCCAGGTTTCTGGACACAGCGCCCGGACCTATGGTTCCAGCAAGCCGAAGCCCAATTCCACGTTCGCCAGATCACCTCAGAAGACACCTGCTACTACTACGTGGTGAGCTCCCTCGACCAGGACGCAGCGGCCCAGGTCGCGGAGTTCGTACAGTCGCCCCCGGCAGACGGCAAGTACACGGAATTCAAAGCCCCGCTCCTCAGGACTTTCGGACTCTCTCGGCGCGAGCGGGCTGCCCGTTTACTGCACCTGGATGGCTTGGGCGACAGACCTCCATCGGCTTTAATGAATGAGATGTTGTCTCTGGCCGACGGACACACATGCCTCATGTTTGAGCAGGCATTCCTGGAGCAGCTGCCTGAGGACATACGCCTGCTGCTGTCCGACGCGGATTTCAGTGACCCCCGGAAGGTGGCAGCCCGGGCGGACTTGCTGTGGAACGCCAAAAAGGTGAGCGGGGCGTCCATCGCACAGATCTCCCAGCCACGCTCCCGGCAGCAAACCAGTCCAGGCCCGGCCGCAGAGACCGCCAACCCCCGGCCCAATGAACACTGGTGCTTCTACCACCAGCGGTGGGGCGCAGAAGCCCGCCGTTGTCGCCCGCCCTGCAAGTTCCCGGGAAACGCCAGGGCCAGCCGCCGCTGATGGCTACGGCGGCTGGCCATCGGGATAGCCTCCTGTATGTGTGGGATAGAAGGTTGGGACGCCGGTTTTTGGTCGATACTGGGGCTGAGATCAGCGTTTTACCTCCGACGAGTTACGACACCCGCAGCAGGGCACCGGGTCCCCCCCTGAGGGCTGTGAACGGCAGCACTGTAAGGACCTATGGCACCCATCAGGTGCAGCTACAGTTCGGCTCCAGCCAGTTCACGTGGGACTTTACACTGGCCGCCGTAGCCCAACCGCTTCTGGGTGCGGATTTTTTGCGGGCTCACAGCCTACTGGTCGACCTGCCCAGGAAGAGACTGGTACACGCCGAGACCTTTCAGATGTTCTCCCTGGGTGCAGCCCAGTTGCCAGCCCCTCACCTCGGCTCCATCACGCTGTCCGACAACGACTTCACCAGGGTCCTGGCGGAGTTCCCATCGGTTCTGGCACCGCAGTTCACAGCGGCCATGCCCAGGCACAGCGTACAGCACCACATCCCAACCCAGGGACCACCCCTCCATGCCCGTGCTCGGCGGCTTCCCCTGGACAAGCTCCGACTGGCGAAGGAGGAGTTCCAGAGGATGGAGGAATTGGGGATCATCCGGCGGTCCGACAGCCCATGGGCCTCCCCCCTGCACATGGTGCCCAAAGCGACAGTGGGGCTGGAGACCGTGCGGCGACTACCGCAGGCTGAACGAGGCTACCACACCGGACCGCTACCCTGTGCCGCACATTCAGGACTTTGCAGCAAACCTGCACGGCGCACGGATCTTCTCCAAGGTAGATCTCGTCCGGGGATACCATCAAATCCCGATGCATCCTGACGACGTCCCCAAAATGGCTCTCATCACCCCTTTCGACCTTTGAGTTCCTCCGCATGCCGTTCGGCCTGAAGAATGCCGCACAGATGTTCCAGCGGTTAATGGACGCGGTGGGACTGGACCTGGACTTCGCGTTCATCTATTTGGATGACATCCTCATAGCCAGCGGCAGTCGTCAGGAGCATCTGTCCCACCTCCGTCAACTCTGCGCCCGACTGAGTGAGTACGGTCTTACAATCAACCCCGCCAAATGCCAGTTCGGACTCGATACCATTGACTTCCTGGGCCACAGGATTACTAAAGACGGGGCAACCCCTCTGCCCGCTAAGGTAGATGCGGTCCGCCACTTCCCCTGACCCACCACGATCGAAGGCCTTCAGAAATTCGTAGGTATGGTCAATTTCTACCGCCGCTTCCTCCCTTCAGCTGCCCGGATCATGCGCCCCCTGTTCGCCATGATGTCGGGTCCGAGCAAGGACATTACCTGGGACGAGGAGTCCGCCGCCGCTTTCGTTCAAACGAAGGAAGCTTTGGCGGACGCCGCAATGCTAGTACATCCCAGAATGGACACGCCTACCACCCACAGTCAAACGGGCTAGTGGAGCGTTTCCACCGTCACCTGACGTCGGCCCTCATGGCCCGCCTGCGAGGAGCCAACTGGGCGGATGAGCTTCCCTGGGTCCTACTCGGCATCCGCACAGCGCCCAAGGACGACCTGCACGCCTCGTCGGCCGAGTTGGTATACGGCATGCCCCTGGTCGTCCCCGGGGAGTTCCTACCAGCCCCAAGGGGGCAAGAGGAAGAACCCGCAGCAGTCCTGGGCAGACTACGCAAGAAGCTCGGTAACCTGGCCCCCATACCCACTTCACAGCACGGGCGGCACCCGACCTGCATACCCAAAGACCTACAGAACTGTAAGTTTGTGTTTGTACGAAGGGGCGGGCATCGGCCACTGCTGCAGCGGCCATACGAGGGGCCGTTTATGGTGCTCCGGAACAACGGGTCCACGTTCGTGCTGGACGTTGGGGGGAAAGAGGAGGTTTTCACGGTTGACCGCCTCAAACCGGCCCATGTGGACCTGGCGCAACCGGCCGAGTTTCTGGCGCCTCGGCGCAGAGGCCGACCTCCCAAGCAGGTTCTGGCCCAGACTGTGGACATTGGGGGGTGTATCGCCGGTTCTGGGGGGGGGGGGGGTTATGTGGCGACCCATTTCCTAGCATATCCGAACCGACTCACAATTAGATAGCCTACGGGGGTTTGTGAGCACAGAGCTTTGGAGCCTCTGCGCCATGGGGGGTCGGTTGACAGAGGCTTAAAAGTGAGGCTGAAGTTTTCGAATAAAGTTTTTTCCTTCGGCTGCAGTTACCGACTCCGTGTCGTAATTTTAGCGCTGCGTGTAGCACACCGCTACAGTATATATTTTGCATTCTCCAGTATTCTAATGACTACACAGAAACACAAGCTTTTTAGTTAATTATTACTGTTACTAAACAAAAAAGTAACTTGAAAGTAATTGTTCTGAAATAAAAATGAATAAAAATGTAATTTAGGTTAACAACAATACTCACTTAGAATATGGAAAATTCACCTAGTCTCCCACATATACAACAAGGCTTGGCCTTGAACACAGCTTTGGCTCACTGTTTAACACAGTCACCCCAGAGTTAAAAGGTTGTAGATTCCAAAAAGATACAAGCTGATATCTATACAGAATGTTTACTGAGTGCTAAATCACTTATGGTACTATCGGATATTATCCAAGATCCTGACTTTACTTAGCAATAAAAAAGCCAAAGCATTATTTCAAAGAGAGGTGGGTTCGTTACTCAGTGTCCCAAGCAATTTTTATCCCTCATTTTCCATTTCCACTGCAGACGATGTCCAAGCTGTTAAAAAATTCCTACATCTCAACTTTCCCTCAGTCTGTTACTCAGTGGGTTCCTGACAAACTGATCGAAATTTATCAACGCTGGCCAGCAACTTGATTGCTGCCCAACATGCAACCTATTAGGATTGTAAGCGAGCTAGCTGGAACTTAGTTCAGGATCATTCATTTCCTACTATCTAGTTGATTACAGATTCCAGGCTGACATTGAGTTTGTTGTATATGGAGAAAATAGGCCCACCAACTTGAAACATACAGAATTCCTAAAGGCATTGACGCAATACACGTTGAATTGCTGTCAGGTCATCCTAGCCATGGAAAACAATGTTCTGCTGGCAAGGACAGAGACAGAATGAAAAAAATGCTAAGGTTTTAAAATTCTCTACCCAAGTGGCCAATAAAAGGTATTAAAAATAAATCATGTTTTTTAAAAAAAAGATATTTAAGGGCAGGAAGGGATATTGGTGTTAATGCAGAGAAGTTTCACATAAAAGATTATTCTTAACCCTACTGAAAGGATGGGCAAGCGTGAAGGATGAATATCTTATATCTACTTAGATTTTTTAAATTTAAAATTAAAAATGCATTTTAAATACCATTTCCATGTTTAATGTATCTTTTGAAAGACAACTGATTAATGTTTTCCTTTAAATACATTATATTTCAACAAAGAATCTGAAGTAATTGAACAGGACAACTTACATCTTAGAAAAAGATTTAAAACATTTCTGTTGACATAGCCTTTGTAACCCAGATGGTCCATGCCTGTGTATGTCAGATTACTTTTAATATAGGTTGAGGACACCTTATCCAAGATACTTGGGGCCGGAAGCTTTACAGATTTTGGAATATTTGCATCTACATAATGAGATACCTTGGGGTTTGGACCCAAGTCTAAACACAAAATCCATTTCTGTTACATATATAGCTTACCCTGAAGATAGTTTTAAATTTTTTTTTACAATTTGTTGCATGAAACAATGTTTATATTGAACCATCAGAAAGGCAAGTTATCACTACCCCAGCCACCTAGATGGACAGTGGCTATTTGGTATCGCCATAATCCTGTCTCTAAATTTGTGTTTCCAGTAAACAGACTGCCTTTGACACTTGTTCATCAGACATGTACTGATGCAGCAGCAATCATCAATGATCTTGGCAAACTCAATGAATTTCTCTGTAGCTTTGTCATTAGCACATGCTTTATGAGCACCAATCTTTAAACAAAAATTAATGCTGTGCCTTTCTTAAATTTCTGCAACCAGCCTGCTAAATATTCACAATAACCTTCCATTTTTAATCATGACAGATCTTTGCTTGTTTCATCATTAGCATGCCATTAAAGAGTGCATGTTCACACCATTGCTGACAAATCCAATCTTTCAATTTATAATCAAGATCTTCAATTTTTGCTTTATTCAGTGTTCTCTATTTTTCATTAACTTCTAATCATTACACATGTGAGGATACTCCTCATAATTGTCTGTGGTGCAGTGGCACTTACATCACCTGGGAACCCCAGAGCTTTGTGGAATTTTCCATTTGTGACTTTGTGTCAGCACTCAATTTTTTTTTCAGATTTCAGAGGTTTTAAGATTTTGGAATTTTCGACTGGGGGTGATCAACACTGTATTAGCTCTATTTGTCACACATACATTGAAACATCAAAATATATGCTGAAGTATGTGGCTTTGCATCAAAGACAAGCACAATCTGAGATATGGTGGGACAGCCTGAAAGTGTCACCAAGCTTCTGGCACCAACTCAGTATGCCCACATTTTGTGAACCCTAATCCATACATCTTTGGAAACTGGAGCACCGAAAGGAAACCTGCTGGGTCACAGGAGAGCATACAAACTCCATACAGACAAAAGCAGGAATTCAACCCTGATTTTACAATGGGCACTGTTAGTGTCACACGAACCACTATGGTTTGGTGTCACCCTAAAAATAAAATGAGTGCTCCATATGAGGCTCAAACTCAGTTGGTGCACTCCTGGCTGAAATGAGGATGTTGGCTAATTGCATTTTTCACCAAGCGAGATGCAGTGGAACATAATCAAGGAAGTAACAAACCCACTTACCCAGAATACATCATAGATAAACAGCCCACCGAGGAGAATGCACCCCGTGCTGACATTGTTGAGATGAAGGAGTTCGACACCATTGAGAGCAAAGGCTAATCCAAACAGATTGTTGGCAATCCAATGCTGCCATAGAACAGGAAAAGACCATTAAAATTAAAAGGCAGTTAAAAGTACAGTATTGTACAAAAAATTGTGAGGGGTGTAGATAAAGTGGATGTAAGTCTTGAGGTTGGGTGAGACTAGAACCAGAGGACATAGATTAAGGATGAAAGGTGAAATTAAGGGGAACATGAGGGGGACTTCTTCACCCAGAGGGTGGTGAGGGTGTGGAAAGAGCTACCAGCTGAAGTGGTGGATGCCGGTTTAATTTCAACACTTAAGTCAAATTTGGACAAGTACATGGATAGAAGGGGTATGATCCAGGTGCAGATTGATGGGACTAGGTAGAATAATAGTTCAGCACAGACTAGATGGCACAAAGGCCTGTTTCTGTGCTGTAGTGCTCTATGACACTACATTCCAGAATGTCTTTAAATGTATTTTGCCGCACACTTTATTCAAATCATCTTCTAATACAAGCAATACTCCTTTACATATATTAACAGTCTAGCAGTAACATCAATTCATATTTCACAAGTCAGGTTAGATGTAATCAAACATGAAACACTGACACATTACAAAATATTACAGTGACAAGTTTGGTGCAGTTGATAGTCCAAGCACTTTGTCCAGATGCTAGTTTAAGGATGCTGGAAACAGCAGTACTTTTAGTTATTTGGTTAAATGAGGACCAACTTCATTTCAAGAGGACTAGAATATAAAATAAAGTATGTAAATGTTAAGGCTTTATAAGGCATTGGTAAGGCCTCACTTGGAGTATTATGAGCAGTTTTGGGCCCCTTATCTCAGAATGGATCTGTTGATATTGGAGAGGGTTCCCAGTAGAAAATTATTCTGGGAATGAAAGACTTGTGGAGAGCTTGATGGCTCTGTACTCACCTGAATGAGGGAGGATCTCATTGAAACTGATTAAATGTTCAAAAGTGGAGATAGAGTGTAGAGAAGATGTCTCCTATGGGGGGGGGGGGGGGGGGAGGGCAGAATCTCAGAATAGAGGAACACTTGTTTAGAATAGAGATGAGGAGGAATTTCTTTAGCCAGAGGTTGGTGAATCTGTTGAATTTATTGCCAAAGGTCATTGGGTGTATTAGGTTATAGGAGGACGGCAGGAGAATGGAGTTGAGAAGGATAATAAACTAGCCATGATGGGATGGCAGAGTGCTTGATGGGCTAAATGGCCTAATTCCACTCCTATGTCTTACAGTCTTAAATGGAGTTCAATACAAAATTACATGCAAATCAATCACAGGTCATCTACAATTGTTGTCAAATGAAGTCTGTGCAGTATTATGCCCCTTTATGTAGACAAGGGGCAATACATCACTTTAATTGGTGGAGCCTGCAGAACACAAGTGGAATTTCTCCAACTTAAGCTAAAGTTGCTGTCCAGTCTATTTAATATGAAGCCAAATTTAGAGTTCTTTTAAAACTTACCTGCATCTTTACTGACAGAATTAATGTTTATATCCTCTGACTCCTTTCAAAAAAAATAGTTCCAGGAACATTACCTCTTTAATCCAAATGACCATTCTTGTCTGTTTTGTGGAATTTCCCCCCTATCAACTGCAATTAAATACTATTTCCCCTTCAGATACACTCAGTTAAAACAGAGAATTTAAAATACAATTTCTATTCACCCTTCATTACTAGTCATATTAAAAAACTATATTAAATCATTCTTGCAGATAATCATCTGCAAAAGGAGGATACAAAACAATGTTCGTCAAAGATGCACAATTTTTTTTTGTAAAATCTTTACATTTATTTACAACAAATACACAGAATCCAATTTCAGTGATAGATACTTAAATATTGGATAAATGAAGATGTGTAGTTAAGTAATGAGACATTTAGAACATTACTTTCATGTTACAATGCTTTGAATTGATTTGTCAGAATGCTATTTTTTACCCTTATGTTAATCCCATGAGCAGTTACGGTAATGAAAGAGGAACAATTAGCAGTAATGACTTGGAGCTTTACATTACATTTCTAACTGACCCAAAAACCCAACCTCTTGCATTAATAGCCTACTTCAATGTTGCAGCTATATAGGAACCTGGTCAGACCCCACTTGGAAGTACTGTGCTCAGTTTTGGTCACCTCACTACAGCAAGGATGTGGAAGCCATAGGAAGGGTGCAGAGGAGATTTACAAGGATGTTGCCTGGATTGGGGAGCATGCCTTATGAGAATAGGTTGAGTGAACTTTGCCTTTTCTCCTTGGAGTGACAGAGGATGAGAGGACCTGATAGAGGTGTATAAGATGTTGAGAGGCATTGATCGTGTGGATAGTCAGAGGCTTTTTCCCAGGGCTGAAATGGTTGCCACATGAGGACACAAGTTTAAGGTGCTAGGGAGTAGATACAGAGGAGATGTCAGGGGTAAGTTTTTTACTCAGAGTGGTGAGTGCGTGGAATGGGTTGCTGGCAATGGTGGTGGAGGCGGATATGACAGAGTCTTTTAAGAAACTTTTGGATAGGTACATGGAGCTTAGAAAAACCAAAGGCTACAGGTAAGCCAAGTAATTTCTAGGGTAGGGACATGTTCAGCACAACCTTGTGGGCCAAAGGGCCTGTATTGTGCTGTAGGTTTTCTATGTTTCTAAAAAAAAACTTTTAATACCATAACTCTACCAATCCTACCAGAGGAGCTTCTACCTATGCCCTTCATTCCCTGAAGATGCACCCTCCTGCACTCAGCTTGTCAGACATTGCTTAAAGCCAAGTTTCTGAGCAGTAGTCCTAAATGCAGGTATTAGAAAGGATCCAAGTTTCACAGACAAGTGGTGAAAGTTAATGAAGGCCATTCAACTAATTTTATGACAGATTGATAGAATAGAAGCAAAAGCACTTAAATCATGGTTGCCTATTCAGAAAGGCCTGAATTCCATTTCCCCATCAGTTTTCTGACAACTTTGATTTCCACAAGTTCCATACCACACCCATTACAAATGTCACATTGTTTCTTGAAGACAAGAAACTGGAGCTACAAATCAGATGCTGAAGATACTCAGCAGGTCATGGCAGTATTTGTGGAGGAAACTGGACCATCAACATTTCCAGTCATCTGAACTGAAAGATGAGGAAAGAAAGCCACATAAGAAAGTGAAGAGAAGAGCTGCCAAGTGACAGGTGTATGCACAAAAGAGGTGACAGAGGAGCATAGAAAACTGGAAATAGCAGAGGCTAGGAGGTAGTAGATGGAAGTAACAAAGCATAGATAACTGCAGGTGGGGTGGACAGATGCGGACAATGCATACCCCACTTCCAATAAAGTATGTCTGTCTGTCCCCTTATTTGATTCTGCCGCTGTCTTTCTTTCCTATAAGATGCCATCATCTGCAGTCTTCTGTCACCTGTCACATTCAAAACATGGACTTCCATTTTCTTCCACAAATGCAGCCTGACCTGCTGAGATCCCCCAGCAGTTTTTCTTTGCTTCATATTGTTTCTGTCAGTTTTCACTTTCACAGCTCTTCATGATACACAGGTCAAAATGTATCTGAACAGACTTTTAGAAGGCTAAGTGAAAACAATCCCAGAATATTTTTAAAAATGTAGTTGAAATTAAAATGACTTAAATGACCTTAAGTTCATAAATAATTGATCACATTCAGGAGAACAGAGCACGCACTTCACCCAGAGACATGGAAACTTACTATGGCCCAAATCAGCTAACAATGAGAGCAGAACCATTCATTTTAAAACTCTGGAAAATTAGCAACTGCATGCTGTATTGTACTGAACTGAGCGCGTTCCACTAACTGGATATAGTTACAGACAGAGATCATTCAACACTAACAAAATTACTACTTGATATGTTGTCCTTACCTTTTTCAGCAAGTACCAGACTCCAATCACACTGCTAAAACCCAAACAGACAAGATCTTTGGTGTCAAACTCATAGTTGATGATTTCTAGAAAAGTAAATATATACTGGTTTAAGAAAAACTTAATACAGGCCCCAGTGAGGTTTTGAATGTTCAATTTATAGAAGCCCCATATATAAAAGCAAGCACAGAGATCAGCAGGATGAATTTGCTGGCTATTGGGTAGGATGGGGCATCTCTGCACCTGAGCACCAACAATCAGAGGTTTAGTGTGACCCCAGCAAAGCCAAATGTTAGCAGGTTTTTGCTGAGCCCTCACTCATTTTATCAGAGGTCACTGGCAGCTGCTTTTCTCTGAACCTACTGTTCAGATGCTCCTCTCTTTTCATTTCAGAATTATGAATAGTTCTCAGGAATGGAATCATGTTATTAGTTCTGCATTGCTTGTACTTTTTTTTTTAGTGCTTTTCAGGAAAATACCCATCACTCTTTTCTCCCCCAATTTAACACTACAGCTTTGGTCAGAAACTCTAAAATCATTGACTAAAGTTGCTGCTTCCTTAACACCAAACCATGGGTCACCAGTGATCTAAAGATTCTTCTCAACCACAAAAGAGCCTTTAGATCAGGAGACAGGGAAGAATTGAAATGTACAAAGGGAGCTAAAAGAGAAGATCAAGGTAGCTAAAGAGGAATACAGGAGGGAACTGGAGAACAAACTGGGGCAGAGTAGCATACGGGAGGTGTGGAGAGGCATGAAGAACATCACTGGCTTCAATCAGCCCAGCTATAGAGCCTGGAAATTGAACCGTAAATGGGTTAATGAGTTAAACCAATTCTTCAATAGATTTGACAACTGCCCACCTGTTCACACCTCCCTCAGCACACCAGTCCAGGTGCCAAAGCACCCAATGCTCCCTCAGCACTAAAACCTCCCCCCTTACCCTCTCCAATTCAACATGTAGATGAACACAGGCTAAGATTATCTACATCCCCCCTCCTTGCCCTCCACCTACCATCCACAGCACCACACACCAACTGTTATCATCCTGATTTCACCTCCTCCAGCCGCCACCTTCAGCCAACTTCCCAGTCATCATGGACTTGCGAGAAAGAAGGGCTCTGAGGAAACTCAGACATGGCAAAACATCGGGATTAGATGGTGTGAACCCCAAGGTCCTGAAGGAGTGCGCTGAGCCGCTGTGTGGAGTTCTCCAGCACATTTTCAATCTGAGTCTCAGCCTGGAGTTGACACTGCTGATATCTACCTGCTGAACAGAGCCTACTCTCAGAATGCTGAAGAAGTTTGGTGTGGGCCCCCAAATCCTAAGAACTTTCTATAGGGGCAAAATTGGGAGCAACCTGACTGGCTGCATCACTGCCTAGTGCCTGGTATGGGAACTGTACTTCCCTCAATAGTAGAACTCTGCAGAACTTCCCACTATTCGGGACATTTACAAGGACAGGTGTGTAAAAAGGGCCTGAAGAATCATTGGGGCCCAAGTCACCCCAACCACAAAAAAACTGTTCCAGCTACTACCATCGGGGAAAACAGTAGCACAGAATAAAAGCCAGAACCAACAGGCTCTGGGCCAGCTTCTTCCACCAGGCCATCAAACTGCTTAATTCATGCAGACACAGTTGTATTTCTGATATACTGACTATACTGTTGTACACACTATTTATTATAAATTACTATGTTGCACATTGCACATTTAGACAGAGACTTAACATCAAGATTTTTACTCCTCATGGATATGAAAGATGCAAGTAATAAAGTCAATTCAATTTAATTCAACTTCCATTTGGATAAGAAGTGCAGCACTGTGAGAATCATGTTGTCTGATTTCTCAAGTGCCTTCAATACCATACAGCCCTCATTGCTGGGAGAAAAGCATTCAATGCAGGTTGGCACTTGTGTCCTGGATAATGGACTGTCTGACTGGCAGACCACAGAATGTGCAGCCTCAGAGCTGTGTTTCAGACATGGCTATATGTAGCACTGGGGGCCCGCAGGGCTCCCTTCCTCTTTACCCACAATACCTTGGTTTTTCGATACAACACTGAGTCATGCCATCTGTAGAAATTTTCCGATGACTCAGCATAGTTGGGTGTATGAAGGGAGGACAAGGTGATGAATACAGGGCCCTGATGAAGGATTTTGTTCAAATGGTGCCAGCTGAATCATCTGCAGCTCAATATCAGTTAAGACAAAGGAGAGGGTGATGGACTTCAGGAAGACTAGCCTGCACTGTTCCCTGTTACCATTGAAGAGGAGGACATGAATGTGGTAAGAACCTACAAGTACCTGGGGGTGCACCTGGATGATAGACTTGAGTGGAGCACCAACATACAAGAAGGGCCAGAGTCACTTCTACTTCTTGAGGAGACTGAGATCCTCTGGAGTGTGCAGACCTCTCCTTCATATGATCTATCAATCTGTTGTCACCAATACAATCTTCTATGCAGTGGTGCGCTGGAGCAATGGCATCAACACAGGTGATACCAACAGGCTCGATAAACTGATTAGAAAGGCTGGCTGTTATAGGAGTTAAACCGGACACACTGGAGGCTGAGATAGAACAAAGGACCCTACAGAAAATCCAGGCAATCTCACCCTCTAAATGCTTCCTTGGCTGAACAGAGGAGCACTTTCAGTAATAGACTAAGACAACTGTGCTGCTCCAAAGACCACTGTATGAGGTCGTTCTTACCCCCCTGTCATTAGCATCTATAATGAGTCAACCATAGCCAAGGAAGTGATAACTTACCACAAACAGTCTAACAGGAGTGGGTTTTTTTTTTCTTTCTTACTTCCCTTCTAATATTTTTATATCTGTGTACTAGTAATGTTACTGTGACACTGCAATTTCCTTTGGGATCAATAAAGTATCTATTGTTATGTCCGTAGCCCCCTCCTTTGTGAGAATCGCAAGAGCACTCATTGTGGGGGGGGGGGGGGGGTCAGTAGACCCAGGAAATGGGAGAGAGACGTGCCGAATAGACACAGGAAAAAGAGAGAGCGAGAGAGAGAGAGAGAGTTGTGCCGAATACCTCGTTTCACCGTGATGCAAACTAAGGCGACATTGACCTTTGTCTCATGAAGACCACGTGTAAGCCCTCAGGCAAAGTGGGCTGGTTGAAAGAGAGATTGTATCATCCCAACCTGATTGACACCTGAGACCCCGTGAGGAAGTATAAAGGAGGGTCTGGGGGGAACAACCCCTGCAGACGCACCAGAAGACACGCTAGCGATCCCGTCGTAGTGGGAAGCCATTTTGAAGGAAGCCACGTGCGTTAAATTCCGGGCCTGGAATCTGTGGCTGGAATCACGGAAAACGGCTTTTAGCTAACAACGGGGAAGCCTGCTCCCCTGATTTAACGGATTTGCTTAATAAAGACCCGGGCAAGTTTTTCTTTTCTCACCAATCTCTCTCTCTCCAACAAGTGAAAATCCAGCCACCCCCCCCCCCCGAAAACCAGGAATTTGAGTGACTTTTATATTTCCATCGGACACTATATTATCCCCTAGACAAACGATCGAGCTGTTTCTTATTGATGGTTATTATTAGACCCGTGCTTTTAGATTAAGCAGTGACTACGTATATTTGAGTGTTTGTATTAATCTTACCATTTGTGCCCCTTTCATAAATAAAGACTTTTAAAAATAGACCATCAGACTTCAACGGACCTCTCTATCTTTGCTGGTAAGTGATCCAGTTACGGGATTTCGTAACACTATCTAATTATTGATTGACCAGCAGGTCATTTTAATGATACATTTTTCCAATGATTCAATCAGCTCCAACTTTTAGTAGGTTATCTCCAAACACGTCAGCCTTCAATACTAAGCTTATTCAGTCTTCACATTTTTTTTTAATAGAAGTTGATCCCAACCCTGAAAGCACCAGGGAAAGCTAGTATCACTTTCTCAAGATGAGTATTAATGGAATTTTAACAGAAAATCCCCATCAGGAAACTTTTAATTTCAGTTGTGTGGTGAACTACATATACCTGTCTGGACACCCCCCCGCTGACTGCTCCTGTGGCTCCTCCCACGAAACCCAGTATAAAGGCGATTGGAGACACCGCCCCGGCCTCAGTTTCCGGGATGCGGTGTGGTGGTCAATTGCTGCTTGTTCTTTCTTCCAGCCAATAAAAGCCTATATCTCGCCTCACGTCTCCGAGAGTTATTGATGGTGCATCAAGTTGCAACGACATCATGTTGGATTGGCCACCACCACTCACTGCCTCGCATATCTCAGCTGGAACTATATGATCTTACAGATCCAAAGCTCATTACTTCCAACACAATACATACTCCAGTTCTCCAGAGCAATATTTGCCACTTAGTTTAGGCAAGAAGAAAAAGGTTCACAGTGGCAACAACAAAGAGAAACACCTTAGAATATGTAAAGTGATTTTATCTTTTTGCCCTTACAATTCAATGGTGGGCAAGATAATTCAGAACTAGAACAGCTGGTTTTACTAATCTCTCATTAAAGAATCGTTCATGTTATCCTCTTAATTAAAGGTAATCATATACAGACTTAGCTAATGAGATAAGCAGGGTAGTATAAATAACTTAGATGGAGAAATTTGGAGCAAAGGATGAGAAGTGACTTGATGGAGGTATATAGGAGCCATTGACAGAATGGACAGCAAGGAAATTTTCCCAAGGCAGACATGGCTAACACAAGGGGATATAATTCTGAGGTGACTGGAGGAAAGTATGGGGAGGCGGGGAGGAAGAGGGATGTCAGAAGGAAGTTTTTTTTTAAAAACAAAGAGTGGTGGTTGCATGAAATGCACTGCCAGGAGGTGGTGGTACAGGCAGATATATTAGAGACACCCAGAGACTCACAGGTAGGCACACGGATGAAAGAAAATTGGAGGTCTCGGTAGGAGGGCAGATTTAGATTGATCTTGGGGTAGGTTTAAAGACTGGCACAATATTGTGGTCCAATCAGCCTATCCTGTGCTGTAACATTCTATGTTCAAGTACTTACCCTCCTTGGATTCCCCTGTTCCCTGAGTAAAAAGCAGCTGGTACTGTTTGTTTGGTAGACTTGCAGGAATCACTTTATTCATAGCTGGACTGAAACAAAAGAACAAATCAGTTCACTTTTTTTTCCCAAATCCCTCCTTTGACTTAATTATTACGAGAAAATGGAGAATAATATTGAAAGTTTTACCTAGGTACAATAATCACACAAAAATTTCTCATTAGCCACTAATGTCTTTTCTGGTTACACTCCATTTTCCAATGACTGTTTGCCATACTGAGCTACATAAAGGAGTTTAAAAGTAGCTGAAGAAACATCAGCCCTGATCAGTGTCACCACAAGGTTCTGAAAATGTAATAGTAATAATTTAAAAAGCACTTTTTATACAATATAGTTCAAAGTGCTTTACAGTGGGGTATAGTGCAAATATGAAAATAAAAGACAAAATTACGTTAGTTAAAGTAAGGTTAAATAAACAAGTTTTGAGCTGGCATTTAGAAGTGTCAACTGAGTCTGCATCCCTTATCATCTTAGGTGTTGAATTCCACAGTTTAGGAGCATGGCAGAAGAAGATCTGAGAGTCAAGCAGGATTATAAAACAAAAGCAATTCAGCCATGTAATGGAGGGAGATTACAATACTCAACTTGCTAAATTTCATTGAGCATAATGACTTCTTCCTGCTATGGAGGGTAGGGTGAAAGAAGAATGAGAAGGGTTTGGTGCAATTTGTCAGTATTTTGCATGGTCAAGTATACATGAACTGGCCTAGCTGGGATGAAGAAGAGCCAAAAGCCAAACATCACCCATAAGAAAACTTGTTCGTTATTTTTGTACAGTTCAAGCAGCTCTCAAATCACAAGCCCAAGGATACAATTTTGATTAAATTTAGCTTTGTCAGAGTAAAATTAGACTTTTACAGCTCTGTTAAAATAATCCCCAATTCCTATCTAAAGTACCAAATAGACATTAAGTTAATACAGTCAGCCCTCCTTATCCACAGGGGATTGGTACCGGGGACCCCCCCCCCACAGATACCAAAAGACACGGATGTTCAAGTCCCTTATATAAAATGGTGTAGTATTTGCATATAACCGACGCACATCCTTCCGCATACTTTAAATCATCTCTAGATTACTTATGCTTCTCTGTGGATTGTCAACTTGTCATGGGTGGAGAAGCTTTGTGGTCCTGAGATCCCAAGAGCGATGCCATCTGCAGCTCTGCTCCTGGTAGGGTCACCCATGGAGGGAAGGTCGAGGGCGAGGTCCTTGACAAAGAACAATCCAACCAAAACCTCAATGGTGGAACAGGCGGACGAAGTTACTTCGAACTCAACGGCTGTGAAGGCGGATGAAGGCTGCAACAAATCCAGCATCTCCAATCGCCATGGTTTCCATGCCATTGGAATCAGTTGGTTGATTTGTGAATTACCCTGTGCTTCTTGGAGTGCAACATCAAGTACATGTTAAACAAATACACGCAAACAGAAACAGAATGAAGACCATCATCCTTGACCTCGAGGGATAGCCACGATGAAAAGATTACTTATAACACCTAATACAATGCAAATGCTATGTAAATAGTTGTTATACTGTATTGTTTAGGGAATAATGACAAGAAAAAAATGTCTGTACATGTTCAGTACAGACGCAACCATTGCAGCTCTTCTGGGAACGCTGATGCTGCCTCGACATCAGCCGATGCCGACTCTCTCATGATCTTCAAGTTCTTGAGGCTGTAGCGCTTTACATAGCTAGCCAGCCATCCCTTACTAGCCTTAAACTCCTTCCTCTTGCGCACAAGTAGCGAACGAGCGAGACACGAGGCAAACAATGCTCAAACGACGAGTGCTGGAGAGAGAACTTCCAGGTTTTCCTGATCAGCAGTTGGTTGAATCCACGCATGCAGAACCCACGGATAAGGAAGGCCGACTGTATTGAGTTACACAGACAGAATAAGTTACCTGAAGTCAAATTTTTTTAAAGCAGAAATGTCAAAACTTGGGAGGTTTAGACATGAGAAACTAAAAACCAGCTCAAACAGAACTCATTTTTGAATTGTTATTGGGCCTTTTACATTCAGTTTGACAGATATTTTTGCATTTCAAAAGTCTCTCGGCACTGCTTAAGCATCCAACTGTTAACCCATCTGTTCCTCTCCTAAAGTAAGGCATTAACCTAAAACCTATCATTCAAAACCGCTTGCAATTAAACAAAACCAACATCATAAACAAGAATAGGTGAAGAAATTAAGTACGAAGAACCATCAGGTGAGACCATTTCTCACCTCATTGCTTTAGTTTTGCTCTTCAGAGATACAAAAGTTAAAATATAAAGATGAAAGATTAGCTTTGTTAGATGAAATGTATTGTTTGCATCAACAACCAACACAGTTTGAGGATGTGCTGGAGGAAGACTGCCAGTGTTGCCGTGCTTCCAGCACCAACATAGCATGCCCATAACTTATTAATTCTAACTCTTACGTCTTTAAAAACCAGAGCACCTGGTGAAAACCACAGTCATGGGGAGAATGTACAAACTCCTTACAGAGAGCAGCAAGAATAGAACCCCAAACTTAACACGCTGTAAAGAGTTATGCTTACTGCTATGCCAATGTGTTATGTTCTGTACATAGCACAGGTCTTGAAAAGGAAAGCTTTTCATTAGCAGCGATCTTCTAAAAAGTAAAAATCCAGTCAGGAGCTGAACACCAGCTACTTTCTTCCAGCTCACCTTCCCCAATGACAGATGCTGTGCAATTTTTGAAATACTTGAGTCAAGCAGCCACTGCAGTGTGAGAAACAATTACTCTTGCAGGTTAATGGTCTTGGATATTTTGGATGAACACGCGACAGTAACCACTCATTTCACTTTTCAGAGGCTACTCGACCAGCTGAGGATTCCCAGCACATTAAGTTCAGGCTGCCAGCAGCTGCTGTGTTTAGACTCTGGATTCCTTATTTCACCATCTCTACCATGTGGAGGGGAAAGTTATGCTGCTGTAGGGCTCTCTGTACCAGTAATTGTGGTGTTAACTGTTCAGGCTAACAAAATGGCTTCTCTGTATCGCTATAATGAAATAGCTTCTCTGTAATGTTACTTAATGCTGTAATGGGTTTCTGTATCTGGAATGTTTGGGTTATAACTGCAGATAAGGGGGGAACTAACCGTTGGAGAATTGTTATGCTATCTTGTATGTGTGAGCTGAGCGGGAGTTCATGGTCTTTTTTGGGAGGTGAGTGAGGACGGATGGACGGGTGGTTCCGGGGCAGTGGATACTGGATGTCAGCGGTTCAGACGGTGGCTGAAGGCTCGGAAGGTCATTGTGGATGGAACCGGAGGCGTGAGCTCCAACTTATTAAAATATAATGTACACAAACTGATAAACTTACTGATCTGGCACCTTTAGGTTATCTGTTTCTACTAACCCATCACTAAGAAATAACTACAAAGCTGCAACTGTTTACTTGCCTTTGGTGTATCGGCTGATACTTGTGTTGCGAATGTGTACTGAGGGGGCATTACACCGTATTCATACCAATGTATTGCACTATTGGTGGAGCAACGGCAGTTCACCCTAGGTGAACGGTGTTAAAGTGGGTTTCTCATCCAGGATTTGAACTTGTCAGATATGGTGTAATTTGCCCCGGTTTAAATGAGGGGAGATGGATTCGGATAAAATTGAACTCTGGTATGAGATCAAGGGAGTACCGGTTAATCGTGCCTGCGTATTAAGTGGGTTGGACTTGCGTATCTCAGTTAATTCAGTGTTTGTGTACGGTTCAGCTATCGGTAAGGTTGAAATCATAGGCAGAAAGATTGGTAAAATGGGGAATTTAAGCTTTGTGTTAGAGCAGACTGGTGTTGACGTCTCTGCTATGGGACTGCTGCCATGTATCGGCGACCTCAGTGACACACATCATCACAGAGGAAAAGTTTGACGTGTCTGATGGGACACCAGAGGAGTTGCCAGCCGCTGGGGGCAGTGATTTTCGAGAGCAGGTCCTATTGTTTTTGAAGGATAAAGGAAGGGATTGGTCAGATTTAGAAAATCTAAGTAGTTCCCCTCTCCCACGGAAGGGGGAAGGTTCGGAGTTGGCATCAGTCAATAACCCCTTGGTGAACAAGGCAGTAGGTCCTTGTCAGAAGTTAAGAATTTTCTCAGGGAGGACTCTCACTCCCAAAGGGAAGGGTGATTTTGAGACCTGGACAGAACATGTCTCTTGGCTGCTGGGTGAGTGGCAGTGTTCTGAGGAAGAGAAGCAGCAGAGATTGGTTGACAGTTTGAGAGGTAGTAAAAGGTGTGAAAGGTAGCAAACCCTTGGCTACCTGGAAAGAGTATCTAGAAGCATTGACGACTTTTAGTCTGATGGGGGCATGGTGGAGCTTTTAGGGGAGCTTTGGAGCCTGCGTCAGGAGAAAGGGGAAAAGCTTTCCGAGTATCTTTTCCAGGTAGAATGAAGGATAAATTGTTTGAGGCGACGGGGGGTCATTTTGGAGATGGAGGTGAATCAGATAAGGATAAGGGGCACCCAGAGGCATGATGTGATTGCTACAAGTCTCCGGCAGTCCCATAGATTGTGGCCTCCCCCCCCCCCCCCCATCCTTTGTTCAGTTGCTGAGAGGTGAGGGAAGCGGAAGACGCACTGGAGTCAGAAGAGGGCTCTGTCAATACGGTGCAATCCTCCATGGTAGCCCCTTGTAGTGAAGTGACTGGGGCCAGCTTCTATCGGGAGAAAGTGGGGGGGGGGGGTCACAGCAGGTGGGGTCCCTCCGCATGAGGGACTGGCAGAGAGTGCCCCTCCCTGAAGAGACGGACTGAACCGAAGTCCAGGGGAGGCCGAGGTCCTGTGAGACGAGGTGTGTATTATAACTGTGGGGAAGAGGGTCACTTCAGACAGGAATGTGACAGGCCGGGAGCCCCTCCACAGGTGTCCCAGCAGTTAAGGGGGGGGGGGGGTCAGGAAACTTAGAGGAGACCCAGTGACAGAACGGCCTGGAGTCTCTGGAAAAACATGTTCCCAGCAATATGCCACGGGACCCCGAGAGGAAAAGCCCCTATCCCAGAAGGATTGGTGGGACCACGATCCAGTGTGTCAATCCAGATAGAGGGAATAGATGCAAAAGCCATACTCGACACTGGGTCGCAGGTCACACTACTGTACTGGTCACTCGATCAGTATTTGTCGCTCTTACCCTTGATGCCCTTCAGTGCCCTGGAAATTTGGGGCATCAGTGCTGGTGATTACTCATACGATGGTTATTTGTCCATGAGGCTGGAGTTCCTAGAGGCTGAGGTGGGAGTGTTTGAGGCTCATGAGGCCTTTGTGCTGGTTTGCCCGGACCCAGTTGCGACTGGAGGTTTATCAATTCTGATTAGGGACCAACACCCCAATTGTGCGGAGACTTCTGGGGGGTCTGCAAGAAGGCGGGAGAGGACTTTTTGGGAGACCCTGTCGGTGCACCCAGTGTTTCAAGCTGCCTTTAAGGAAGTGTGTGGTCACATGGGGTGGGACAGGGCATTGGAAAGAGGAACTGTATGGAACGCCCAGTCGAAGCCCAGGGCGGTACGACCCAGGGAAGTAGTGAAAGTGATGGGGATCCCCAGATACTCCAGAGTGCCTGAGGGTGAAGCCTTTTTAGTGGACACCCCAGAGGATCTCGAGGGGGAAATCGAGATTCCTATCTGGGGTGCTGGTGAGACCTGAGCTGCAGAAGCTCTCGGTGGTACAGGCACGCCAGATGGTGGTGAACATCAGGAACACCACTCAACGGGAGATCACTTTTAAATGAGGGATGCCCCTGGTGCATTTGATCCCGGTGACAGTGATGCATAGTACCCCCTTGAGGCTCGCGGGGAGAGAACCATTGGAAAACAAGGATAAGTTGACCGCTGGGGCATTTAACTTTGGGGCCTCACCTGTGCCGGAGAGTTGGAAGCGGAGGATAGTGGAGAAGATGTTGAAGCTAGAAGATGTTTTTTCCCCTAGATGAGTTTGACGTGGGCTGTTCCAGGACCACTCGCCACACCATCTGGGTGACCGAAGACACCCCATTTCCAGAAAGGTCGCGGCGACTAGCCTCTGCAGACGTGGACGATGTGCGGCAGCATTTGTGCAAGTTGATGGAAGCTGGGATCATTTCGGAGTCCCGCAGCTCTTGTGTCCCCGATAGTCGTGGCCAGGAAGAAATTGGGAAGGTTCATATATGTGCGTGGACTATAGGACCCTGAATAGGTGCACCATCCCTGACCAGTATATGGTCCCCAGGGTCGAAGACGCACTGGCCTGTCTGAGTGGGGCAAAGTGGTTCAGTGTGTTGGATTTCAGGAGTGGATATTACCAGATCCCGATGAGTGAGGCGGATAAGGAGAAGATGGCCTTTATATGCCCTCTGGGATTTTACCAGTTCGAAGGGATGCCCCAGGGCATATTGGGGGCCCCCTGCCACCTTCCAGAGCATCATGGAGAAGACTGTGGGGGATATGAACCTGCTTGAAGTACTGGTATGTTTGGACGACCTGATAGTATTTGGATCCACCTTGGAAGAACATGAAGTGAGGCTAATGAAGATGCTCAACCAGCTGAAAGATGAAGGGTTAAAGCTTTCCCTGGCCAAGTGCCAATTTTGCCAGACGTGTTAGCTGTGTTGGACATATAATCTCGTGGAATGGAGTAGCTATAGACCCGACCAAGATCGAAGCAGTGACCAACTGGCCAAGGCCCCGGACTATGAGCGCTCTGTGCTCATTCATGGGTTCTGTGAATACTACCGGAGATTCATGAAGGGCTACGCCAAGGTGAGCCATCCCTTGATCCAGCTTCTGTGTGGCTACCCCCCTCTGGGATAGAAAGGGAAAGGGAGGAGAGGGCAGGATGCTGGAGAATATCTGAACTCGGCAGAGCCCTTCAGACAGAGATGGGATGACCAATGTGAAGCGCCTTTTCAGTCACTGAAGGAGGTGCTGGCTTTTGCGGACCCCCAATTGGCCTATGTGCTACACACTGATGCCAGTCAGGAGGAGTTAGGGGCCATCTTGTATCAGGATCAGGGCACCGAGCTGAGGCCGGTAGGATTTGTCAGCCGGAGTTTTTCACCCTCCGAGAGGAACTATTCCACCCACAAGTTGGAGTTTCTGGCATTGAAATGGGCGGTGGTGAATAAGCTGAGTGACTATCTCTACGGGGCCAAGTTTGAGGTGCAGACGGACAACAACACACTTAACTACACCCTGACCTTGGCGAAACTGGATGCCACCGGTAGTCTGTATATGATTTTAGCCTGGCCAAAATGCAGACGCTCTGTCCCAATGGAGGCATGAGGACATGGAGGGGGATGAGGAGTGGGAGAGCTTTCCTGCATCCGGGGTGAAGGCCATGGGTCAGTTCGCTATCACCGCGCAGGCCGAGGGAAAGGAGAGGCCAGATCATGCAGTGGACCCATTGGGGGTGTCCAATGATGCCCTACCCCTAGTTTACTGTGACATGACTGCTCTGAAGACCCCACAGCTGCCAGAGTTGAGTCCTGGGGAAGTTGCAGCTGCTCAGCGAGATGACCCTGACATTGGCACTATTTGGCAGTTGAGAAGGGGGTCGTGGCCCGGGTGAAGAAGACACAACACAGTCTCTGTTACTGAGAGAATGGCCTCGGTTGAAGTTGAAGAACCAAATGTTACACTGGGTAATGTCACCCACGGACCGATCTTGGTGTTGGCAGCTGGTCCTGCCTGAGAAGTATCGGAGGGTTGTGATGAAGTCACTGTATGATGACTCTGGACACTTGGGGGTGGAGAATACCTATGGGTTACTCAAGGACTGGTTTTATTGGCCCCGAATGAGGTCGGAGGTCGACGAGTACTGTAAGTCCTGTATACGTTGCATACGCCGGAAGACGCAGCCTGTTCAGGCTGCTTCATTGTTGCACTTGCAGAGTGTGGGGCCTTTGGATCTAGTGTGTATGGATTTCCTGGCCATAGAACCCAATACCAGCAACACGGTGAATGTCTTGGTCATCACAGACCATTACACCAGGTATGCTCAAGTGTTCCCCATCAAGGATCAGTGGACGATTACGGTGGCAAAAGTGCTATGGGAAAAGTATATTGTGCATTATGGCCTTCACTGGCAGGTACATAGTGTCCAGGGACAGGACTTTGAGAGCAGGCTCATCTATGAGTTACTGGATATACTGGGAATTGAGAAATCGAGGACCACGCCTTATTATCCATAGGGCCATCCCCTACCCGAGAGGTTTAATCGGAACCTGCTAGACATGCTTGGGACTCTGGAGATCAGCAAAAAGAGTCGATGGAGTCAACATATTGGACATCTGGTTCACTGTTACAACTGTACACACAATGACGCTACTGGGTATTTGCCCTATCATCTGATGTTCCGGTGCAAGGCAAGGTTGCCCATTGACCTCCGTTTCAGGACGGCCGCAGGTAAAGTATCACCGAAGCCTTATTTGAAGTCTGTGGCTGACATAAAGAGAGAGCTTTAAAGGGCTTATGAGTTGGCTGGGGAGGCGGCTGCCAAGCAGAATCAGGGAAATAAGAAGAGGTATGACCAGAAGGTGAAGTTCTCCCAACTCCTGCTGGGAGACTGAGTCCTCATAAGGAATTTGGGATTGTCTGGGAAACACAAGTTGGCTGATCACTGGTCAGACATGCCTTGTGTGGTAGAGTCAGTTGCCCAACTTACCGGTCTTCCAAGTGCAGCCCAAGGATGGGAAGGGGCCCATCAAGGTTCTCCATCGGAATCATCTGTTGCCTCTGGGGTGAGATGTACAAGTGGAGTGGGAGCCCGAGGTGCCAGCTGCACCTAATACTAGGACTTTGCGTCCATGGAGGGTGGAGGAAGAGCCCACACCGGGAGAGACGAGCCTGGGCCCAGCCCCTGTGAGCGATACTGACTCACGAGGATGATGACTTGAGATGATTGGTCCATGCTGCCATTCGCTAATGCCCCTGTGATGGAGGAGGAGGCTCCTGGCCCTTCCCCCACTGAATTAGAAGGGGTAAGGGGGGGCTAGTGATGGGCCATCAGGAGCATCAAAGGGCGTTGGAGAGGAGAATGTGGGGCCCAGCAAGAGATGGAGGGATCCGAGGTGCAGAGGGGTTTGGGTGACTGCTCGCCGGGGGGGGGGGGGGGGGGAGGGGTTCGTCCAAGGTGTCCAAGGTGGAGGAGTTAGAAGAGGGAGTGCGCAGATCTCAGAGAAGTAGATACCCCCACAGATAGGTTGGCCTATGTAGCACCAGGGGAATAAGGTGTGATCTCCACTGTTTGGGGGAGTTATGTCACTGCTTTCTCTTGGGTTGGGCTTTGTGCTTTGCAGGAAGGGTTGGCAAATTACTAAATTTGGTGGGGGGGGGGGGGGGTGGGGGAGAGAATGTAAGGCTCTCAGTACCAGTAACTGTGGTATTAACTGTTCAGGCTAACAAAATGGCTTCTCTGTATCATTATAATGAAATGGCTTCTCTGTAATATTACTTAATGCTGTAATGGGTTTCTGTACCTGGAATGTTTGGGTTATAACTGCAGATAAGGGGGGAACAAATCAATGGAAAATTGTTTTGCTATCTTGTATGTGTGAGCTGAGCGGGAGTTCATGGTCTTTTCTCAGGAGGCGAGCGAGGAATACTGACATGTGAGGAGCGGATAACGGTTCCAGAGTGGCGGAAACTGGACACGTCGCCAGTTCCGACGGTGGCTGAAGGCTCAGAAGGTCGTTGTGGATGGAACCGGAGGCGTGAGCTTCAATGTATTAAAATATTATGTGCACAAACTAATAAATTTACTGATTTGGCGCCTTTAGGTTATCTGTTTCTACCATCCCATCACTAAGAAATAACTATAAAGTTGCAATTATTTACTCACCTTTGGTGTATTGTCTGATATTTGTGTTGTGAGCATGTACTGTGAGGGCATTACACCGTATTCGCACTGAGGTATTGCACTATTGGTGGGGCGACGGCGGTTCACCCTAGGTGAACGGGGGTAAATTGGGGGCACGGATGCTACACTGTCCTTTTGCAAGATAAGGTTTGAGATAGCAATACAAATACCAAAATGTTGTGGTAAAATGCATTGTTCAAGATCAGGAGCAAGAAGCAACACCCCCCCCCCCACCCCCAAATCAGCCTTTTGCCTTTACTTTGTTACAGCTAGATGTTGGCAAAGATATAGCAACAAGGATGTGTCACTGAGACCCTTTAATTTGTTCTTCCAGTTAATTGGACAACAGTTGATATGCTGTTAGTAAATTTAGTTAAGAGGACTAAGGATTTGACTCAGTGCCCATAATGACAGAAAACTCAAAACACCAGCTGGATATGTTTTTAGTTATTCCATCAATACAACTTTTTACTAAAATATATTAAAGTCAATAGTTTCCAGCCAAAACAATGACTGCCCATTTCCCTTGGTAGATGATGATTAATCTGCTCAGTACATCCAGCTTTTTGAGCTTTTATTTCTAAATTTTATTATTTTTAAATATTTTATTGCGAGACAGAATGGAATAAGCCCTTCCAGCTTTCCCATCCATCAAGCCCTGATTTAACCCTAGCCTAATTATGGGACAACTTACAATGACCAATTAACTACTAATTGGTACACCTTTAGATTGTGGGAGGAAACCAGAGCACCACAGGAAACCCAAGCCATCATGAGAACATACAAACTCTAAAGGCAGCAGCTGGAATTGAACCCAGGTTGTTGGTACTGTAAAGCATTGTCCTAACCACTGCACTACTGTGCCAACCCTTTAAAATGAAGAGTTAATCTGAAAAGATCTCAGAAGTTACTCCCAAAAATACAGACTTCCAGTAAACAAGTGGGACAGTCCATAAATTGTGCAGAAATTCTAATGAAGTAGATGGCACAATATATTGAAGTCTCGTTACTGAGTAGACGAATTTTGAGAAGTACTTAGTCAGGCAGTAATCCACCAAGGAATTCACTGCTGAAAATAACTAAGTAGCTTGACAATGTTTTCAGGAACTAAAAATGGCTCACTCCTTTACCTTAGTTAACATTTACATCTTAACTTTAGCTAATCAGTGAACTACACAGCAAATTGATGAATGCATACAGTAACAACATTCCATTCAGCCATTTCCTGTGCAAATGCTATTACTGCAGGATTAGTCTATAAATAATCTGTCATTAGCTGCAAGGAAATGTGCCATAATTACCGTACACTTATTTTCAATAGCTTAATTGGTGAACATTGGAATTGTTTCCAAATTTGAAGATTTATTTTAATGGATACATTCTAGCACGTTATTATACGCTTTCAGATTCACCATTTGTGAGGAGACAATTTTAATATGATCATCATGAAATGAGTACTAATCAGCCATCATCTTGATGGTGGAGCAGACTCAATGGTCCAAATGGCCTAATTTTGCTTCTGTATCTTATGGTCTTAAAATAGCACACCAGTCTTAGATTGCCCTTTTAGAAAGTGTTTCTGTGAACAATGAATATGCTAAGATTTACAAAGCACATCTAAAGAGGCTCACCCCAATGATTTGGCAGGTTAATGTGACATGTCCGACATTAAATTAGTTCTCAGATGTTGCTTACCTACCCAATTTCTAAAAATAAAACTAAATTCAACACAATCTATCAATCATCCCATTTCACCTGCTGGCACTTAGCAGTCAGAGTTAGCCCTGAGCTGAACCTTCAAACTTGGAGGACCGGTGGACTACTCCAAGTCTGGTTTCTACCCTTCGCTTAACCTGTGTGGCATGGGTGATCCTACCAAGAGCCAAAGCATAAAGCCCTGACTCCAACCAACGTAGTTTCCAGGTTACTGAGGCACACAAGCCTCTAAGCCTCAAGGCTGTAGTACTCAGATCATAAGACCAGTAGATCTGTTCACCAGTTATTGTTAGGTTTCCCTAATATGCTAGTTAAGTCAAAGGGATTTTTTAATATACTGTACATACAGCACAATCATTTAGCATGGTTAAATTGAATACCCACAACTTTTTAAATTTTTTTTAAAAAAAGGTTTCTTCAAGTTTTCTTTCCAAATTAAAGAATATAAGAACTTTTTTCCAATGAAAGAATGTCATACCTTAAAGTGTGAGACAAAGCCAATATACCAAGTATGAAAAAGTACATGGAAAGGAGCAAATTGATGTATTCTTGAGAAAATATCTGAAAACAAAAGACACAGAAGTTATTTCCCCTCAACCATCAGCCTCTTGAACCAGATAACTTCACTCACCCCATCACTGAACTATTCCCACAACCTATGGACCCTTCATCTCATGTTCTCAATATTTATTACTTATTTATCATTGCTATTTTCCCCCTTTCTTTTTGTATTTGCACAGTTTGTCATCTTTTCCACACTGGTTATCGCCTGTTTTTCATTTATTCTATTTTGGTTATTGGATTTATTGAGTATGCCCACAAGAAAGTCAATCTCTGGGTTATATATGGTGACATATGTACTTTGAGAATAAATTTACTTAGAACTTTGAATTATTTAATGAAGTATAGCAGCAGCCCCTACGACAATGTGGATAAGAAATACTGTATTGACAACCAAAGTATATACTTTTTAAGAAAATAAAGTCTCAAACCTGGGGGTGAGCACACAGAAAGAAAATATATACAAAGCAAACTTACTTTGAAAAAAAGATAAAGGCCAAACAGTGTGCAGCTGGCAATGATGGGAAATCTGGCTGCATCTCGACTTGTAATGGTCTCCGGCATATCACTGGAATTCTGCAAATGCAAAGCAAGTGGCTGTTATGAATCATACTAAAGTATAAGTCTTCGTACAGCCCGGATAATTGATGTCCAGGATAATCAGCTTTTTTTTGAGAGAATGCAACAGGAACCTTGATTTCCTCCTCACAATGTATTACTACTGAATTTTACCAAATCAGAGTGGTTACAGACATCTGTCAAGTCCAGGAAAAACTGAGCCAGTCCCATTCTCTCACCTTTTCATCATAATCCTTAAAATTCTTTCTTTTCATACATTGAGTCACATTCCTCATGAATGCTAGAATTGAATCTGCCTCACATTCTAAGCCTTAACCGTTAACCACGTGCTTTGCGAGAAAAG
The DNA here is from genome assembly GCF_030144855.1 of Hypanus sabinus. Taxonomy (NCBI): domain Eukaryota; kingdom Metazoa; phylum Chordata; class Chondrichthyes; order Myliobatiformes; family Dasyatidae; genus Hypanus; species Hypanus sabinus. Next base: position 155,887,853 of record NC_082714.1, on the reverse strand, counting down.
TATCGAGTCTCTTTATAACTGGCAAAAAAAAGTGCTCTCTCCGTCTGTCTAGATCCTTCAGAACCCTTGATGTATATACAAAACTCCACTTGTGGCGGAATCAATGTTTTATAGAAGGTTCATTGTCATTTAAACTGATTAATTAACCACCTGGATGTGAGGGTAGAAGGGTGGGTTGGCAAGTTTGCAGACAACAAAAAGGTTGGTGGTGTTGTGGATAGTGTAGAGGATTGTCGAAGATTGCAGAGAGACATTGATAAGATACAGAAGTGGGCTGAGAAGTGGCAAATGGAGTTCAACCTGGAGAAGTGTGAGGTGGTACACTTTGAAAGGACAAACTCCAAGGCAGAGTACAAAGTAAATGGCAGGATACTTGGTAGTGTGAAGGAGCAGAGGGATCTGGGGGTACATGTCCACAGATCCCTGAAAGTTGCCTCACAGGTAGATAGGGTAGTTAAGAAAGCTTATGGGGTATTAGCTTTCATAAGTCCAGGGAGAGAGTTTAAGAGTCGCAAGGTAATGATGCAGCTCTATAAAACTCTGGTTAGGCCACACTTGGAGTACTGTGTCCAGTTCTAGTTGCCTCACTATAGGAAGGATGTGGAAGCATTGGAAAGGGTGCAGAGTAGACTTACCAGGATGCTGTCTGGTTTAGAGAGTATGGATTATGATCAGAGATTAAAGGAGCTTTGGAGAGAAGGATGAGAGGAGACATGATAGAGGTGTACAAGATATTAAGAGGAGTAGATGGAGTGGACAACCAGCATCTCTTCCCCAAGGAACCACTGCTCAATACAAGAGGACATGGCTTTAAGGAAAGGGGAGAGAAGTTCAAGGGGGATATTAGAGGAAGGTTTTTCACTCAGAGATTGGTTGGTACGTGAACAGCACTGCCTGAGTCAGTGGTGGAGGCAAATACATTAGTGAAATTTAAGAGACTACTAGACAGATATATGGAGGAAATTAAGGTGGGAGGTTATATGGGAGGCAGGGTTTAAGGTCGGCACAACATTGTGGGCTCAAGGGCCTGTACTGTTCTACGTTCTATGATTTGATCCCAGTCCAAGAAGTGCAACATTGGAATACAGACCTCTTAACCAAACATCAGAAATCAGCTTCAGCATCAGAACAACTCATCAGTGTTCAATTGCAACCGGCTACGAAAACTATTCAACGTTTTGTGTTTCCTACAATTTTTCAGTATTGTATTTGTCTATTTGTCAACTGTTTTTGTCCATTATACCAGATGACCACAAGGCTCTAAACCCTCTGGTCTGGTGTCTTACTGGCATTACAGAATGGTAGAGTTTGAATATCCTTAAACTAAATGAGGGGAAAAAACCCAAAAATTCCAGTTATTGGTAACAATAAAAAGTTGTGTGAATCTCAGAAATGAATTTGATCATCTGGCCTTACAAATCGAGCCAGAAGTAAAAAAAAATTCAGATGTTATTATTGACTCAAGAGTTTTATTTCTTATAACATCAATTTGCAGAAAAATTGATACAAGTTTTTTTGTTTCTGGCTGATTAGATTACTGTAATACACTGTTTTCAGGATTGCCTATGAAAGATAGAATCAGCTGCAGCTTGTTCAAAATGCAGCAGCCAGAATCTTAAACAAAAAAGAAAACTTGAGCACATTTCACCACTTTTGGCATCATTACACTGGGTGCCTGTCTGCTTTAGGACAAATTTTAAAATACTCCTAACTGTGTACAAGGCTCGAGTAATCTAGCTCCTCTATATATTTTGGAGTGTCTCTCCCCTTATGTCCTGAATCATAATCTCAGAGTTGCAAATATCAGTTTGCTTAGTATTGCTAGAGCCAAGCATACAAAAATCTTGAATACTTGTAACGACTGAGATACGCCAAGCTAATATTGTGGAATGTTTCAAAACACTTCCAAAAACCTACTTTTTAGAAAAAGTTGGATTACTTAATGCCTATTGATTATATTTATATAATTTGGTTTTTGGTTACATTTTATTATATATAATGCTTGTCTTTACTTATGATTGTCTCATTTTATGCTATATTGATCTTTACAATGTAAAGCACTACAAGTCTACACCTTAATGCATACAAATAAAGATTATTATTAGTACTATAGACCAAATTAACAAAACTAGTGTGGCAGGTGGGGAGGTCTGCAATCTGATTGAGAATGTTTACCAGCCAGACAAAAATGGGCACACAGCAGGCAGTCTTCAGAGTATTGTTTTGTTGAGAAATAAGCAAAAGGCAAACAGAGCACAAGGTGCTGCTAATAGAAAGAAGTGGTGGGTAGACAAAGGATAGCAGCATAAAGGCAGCTCCACAACACAGAGGCCACATTTATTCAGGCTGTTATTCTCAGTAGGAAGCTGTACAAATAGTCTCCATCTCAAGAATGTCCTCAGCCAAGTCTTCATTCTGGAACAGTTTAGTATACTATCAAGAATTCTGCATGGTAAATACCATAATACCACACAGAAAATAATAAAACTGACAACTCAAATGCCGAAAAATTGCTTCCACTAAGTAAGCACTTAGCCATTCCATAGGGCAATTTCAGTATTGGCATAAAGATTCAATGTTTAGCAAGCTCGCCATGATGACAGTAAGAACTGAAAGCAGGCAAAAAGGATGAGGAATACAGAAGGCAGTCACAAGTGGATCTTTCTAGTTGGCTGATAATAAATCGTGTAACAAAATCCATTAACTGCAACCCCAATTCCCCATTCACTGACAATCCCATATTTGGCCTTTTCTACTGATGGTCAGTGTTTGCTTGTCTATAATACAAGAACAAAACTTTCTACTTTTGATTTTTTTTTGCAATTTATGAAATGGATGGTACATAAATATCAGCCACTCATATAACCATGTAACAATTACAGCATGGAAACAGGCCACCTCGGCCCTTCTAGTCCGTGCCAAACGCTTACTCTCACCTCGTCCCACTGGCCTGCACTCAGCCCATAACCCTCCATTCCTTTCCTGTCCATATACCTTTCCAGTTTTACTTTAAATGACAATACTGAACCTGCTTCTACCACTTCTACTGGAAGCTCGTTCCACACAGCTACCACTCTGAGTAAACCTCGTGTTACCCTTAAACTTTTGCCCCCTAACTGTTGTACAACCTGTTAATTTCTTTTTGTTCCAGTCTAACTTAATAGGTCATCCACCATGGACAATGAATGAACTCGGAAGTGATGTGGAGAGAACTCACCTCAAAATATTCAGTAGTCTAAAAGATAACACATTCAATAGGTTCTGCCAACTGAGTCACAACATTTGGCCACGAAATTTAACAAGCTGCGATCTCTCCTGTCATAGCCGGAGGCCACATGGCGAGCGATTCACTAGGTGTTAGATGTTTAAACTACAGAATCATCTGAGCCAAAACACACGATACCAAATGACTAGATTTTCATCTTCATATTCTTTATGCTCTTCTACCATGACCAGAAAGATTACAGCAACAGATGCTTGAAGACAGAAAGGCACATGTGCAGGTTCGGATGACTAGAAAGGGGAGGGAAGATAGATGCATGCTTACACTATTTGAAGTTAATCAATTAGAGATGATGGAATGAAGTGCAAAGAGAATTAGATGTGAGAATACTGTCAAAATTTGGTAAATGAGACTAAAACTAGAGGATATAGCCTCAAGATTCAGAGAAACAGATTCAGGAAGGAGATGAGGAGAAATTGCTTTCCCCCAGAGAGTAGTGAAGCTTTGGAATTCTCTGTCCAGGGATGCATTAGAGACCATCTCATTAAATATTTAAGACACAATTAGATAGATTGTTTGCTTTGCAGGGGAATTAAGGTTTATGAGGAGAAGACAAATTGGTTGTTCTCAGTGCACGGCCAGATTAGCTACAATCTTACTTAATGGCAGAGCAGGCTCAATAGACCAGATGGCCCAGACCCACTCCTATTTCATATGTTCTAAGTTCTATTATTTTAATTCCATGATTGGCTTGCCTTCAAAAATAGGTAAAGCAATATTTGCCAGTCTAGCAGCCAATCCTGCTGCCAGATTTCTGTTCATTGTTTGAGATCACGATGTCCATGGCAAGGATGTATTTATTACCCTCCCCAACTTCCTCTGGAAATTAAGCAACCTTCCTTGCATTTAAACGACCGAGCACTGACTGCAGCAGGAGTGACTGCTAAAGTGACGAGTGGCATTCCAATTGTCCTGGATGAAGTTCAGCTTCCAGGATGCAATTGGAGTTGTACTCATCTAGGCAAATGGAGATTATTCCATGACCATCCTGACTTACACTTAGTGATGCCAGAAGCCTGGGTTAACACATACAAAATGGAGCAACTCAGCAAATCAAGCCACATCTACAGATGGAAATAGACAATTGACATTTTTTAAGGCTAAAATGTCAATAGTTCATTTCACTACACAGATACTGCCCGATTGTGTGTGCTGCATCAGGTTTCCAGCATCTGCAGAATCTTGAGGCTCTGGTGTCCCTTGCTACAGCAGATTCAGCCTCATTTATGCATTTGTAGCCAGTTATACAGTTGGTCCATTTGCGTTTCTGATTATTAGTGACACTCAAAGTAATAACAAGGTTAACTTGGCAACAGTGAGTTCCACACTGCTCTGCGTGAACTGTGCCATTATTAAACATTCTTTGTTGTTTTAGCCATGATTGAATAGTTAGCTCTGTGGGGTTTGCAGCAATGCCAACTGTGTGAAAGTGTTGTCTCCCAAATAAAATGTTAAATATGGGCCCTGAAAGATTAATTGTTTGCATTTTTTAAAAATCAGGACATTTATGTATGACATTGGTTATCGTGTTAACTGACACTCATTCAAGGGCAATGAACTGATTGGGATGCTCCATCAGGTCTTTTTGACTTGATCCACAGCAATGAGCAATAACAGAAGAAGCCACAAGCTCTGGCTGTCTCAAGTGCCTTCAGACACATTGACTGAATCACACCTTTCATTAGACCAGAAGACAATGAAGCAGAATGAGGCCATTTGGTTCATTGAGTCTGCTCCCCATTCCATTGTAGCTGATTTATTATTTCTCTCAACCCCTTTCTCCTGCCTCCTTCCATTGACCTTCGCTACCCTTACAAATCAAGAAGCTATCAACCTCCACTTTGAATATACTCAATTACTTGGCCTCCATAGACTCTGATGACAATGAAGTTCAAAGATTCACCTTCTCTGGCTACAGCAATTCTATCAAAAACTTAAGCAGGACCAAGATTCTTTTACCAACACCAAATAAACATTGCAAAACTCTTACTTCTTAACTCTTTGTTATGACAATATAAATTAGCTTTAAATGATGTTGCTCATTATACTTGCCTCTTACTACAAAGTACAACCAAAACAGTATAATTATAAACAACTGCTCATGACAATTCTCCAAGTAATTCAAGAAGACAAAACCCAGGTACTACCCTTGCCACCACTAAGAGGCAGTGCCTCACAAAGGTGGCATCCATTAATTAGGACCCTCTCAATCCAGGATATGCCCACTCCTCATTACAACCATCTGAAAGGAGATGTAGCAGCTTCTCAACAATTCAGAAACGGCTTCTTTCCTCTCTGCCATCAGATTTCTAAACTGTCCACAAAAGGTACCTCATTATTTCCATATTTTTATTTCTGATTTACAGTAATTATGTCTTTGCACTGTACTGCAGCTACAGCACAAGAAATTCCACATCATCCAAGTCAAGAGATAATAAATTTGATCTGTCATCTGCATCTGAAACTGCACAAGTGTATTAATTGTACTTCAGGCACACCAGGCCTATTTTCAAGAAAAATACACTCCAAGTGTTAAGGATTAAAAGGAAAGCTGAAACTTTCAGCCAAATTCCACTCATAAGTTCCAACACATTCTTGCTTTTGTGAGTGTTCAAGTAAAGGAACATTTCAGTCAACTGAAGCCTTGCACATAAAGCTCAGATTTCTTGCCTTCTGATAAATGCCAAAATGTATTTTCTGCTTTAGTACAAATTATGAAAATAATTGGATTGAAAATGGGCAGGGTAGTCAGTAACAGAGGATGTTGGTAGAGTATTGCTCCTGTGATTGAAAGCCTGTGACCACCAATATACCAGAGGGACTGGTGCCGAGTCCCGAGCTGTATTATACACATATTGTATACACTAATGACTCAAGTAAAATTACAAAAAGTTTGTAAATAGCAGAACTTGATGTTGCTGCTTTTGATGACAGGGTTGTCTTAGGGTACAGAATATTATCCAGGTGGCAAGTTTAGCAAAATGGTGGCAGATCAAATTTAATCCTGCCAAGTGGCATGATGCATTTTGGGGAGAGGGAGACAAAGGGTAGAACAAACACCATAAATGGTAGGAACTGAAGAAGCATTGAAGAAGAGGGACCTTGGTAGATAGGAAGTAAAAATAGCAAATAGGATGCTTATGTTTATTAGCTCAGCATGAAATAATAAGTGATTTCCTAGTACAAGTTTATAAAATAACAATTAGGCCTCTGCTAAGATATTGCATGCATTGCTGACAGCCACAGTATAAGAAAGGATGTGGTTGCACTGGAGAGGGTGCAGAGAAGATTCACTAAGATGTTGTCTATAATGGAAAAATTCAATTATAGGGTGTGATAGTAGAGGTCCATTTATCTTGAAGCAGAGGAGGTTAACTAAGGACACATATACACAATGAGGAGGCAAAGATAGCAAGTAACTTTTCACATGACAGATGTATGCCCTCTGGCCTTGGGTACATCTAAGGTATGGAGTACGAGTTTGAAACAAATCCAAGGAAGAACTGCTTTGAACCAAAAGTCTGGAACACTGCCTGAAATTGTTGTGGAGGTAGGTTCTCTTACAGTTAAGAAAGAGCTGTATGAACATTAAATTATAACATTATAGGCTACAGGCCAAGTGCTAGTAAATAGGATTCAAGGATGAAAAGGAAAGCACATTAAAATTATGCCCCACTCATATTTGCCATTTCCGCTCTAGGGGAGAAAAATAGTCTCTGGCTAGCCACTCAATCTACGCTCATCACTTTCTAAGGGTACTTGGTCAGCAGAAGCAAGATGGGCACTTGGTTAGTATAAAGGAGAATGACTACAGGTTCTGTTTCTGTACTGTTGTGGTCGCCACCCCGTCGATCACAATCGACAGGTTGATCTTTGAAAAAAAAAATACACAAATACTGTTGAATGATTGTTTCCGGGTTGAGGGGTTTTAGTTCCGTTCTTTCTGCCCAGTGCGCATGCGTGTAGCTCCCCGCACTACACAGTGTAATTCAGTGGTCCCCAACCACTGGGCCGCGAGGAAATGATATGAGTCAGCTGCACCTTTCCTCATTCCCTGTTATGCCCACTGCTGAACTTGAACGCACGCGAACGAAGACATCACCCGCCTAAACGCAGTGATACCCTTGTGTCAGGGATCACTGGTTGGTCTCACGCAGACGGCGGGAAGTGCCGTTGCTACTGGCCTGGAACACAGGTGGGTGCCCCCTCTAAACCTGCTTAGCACTCCAAATGTTCGTGGTGAACTCAGTGCTAAAATATTCGCAGACAACCTAATTCAGGCTCAGCGTTCCGTAAGTATCAGAGCAGCTACCTCGCTACGATCTACTGAAACAAACTTTTGTCAGCTGATCGATCCTACGGGGGGGGGGGGGGGGCACGCGTCCTGTCGTACTATTGCACTCCTCACTCCGGACTGCGACTGCCGCGGCCCCAGCACGGGGACCTCCAACCCTGACCTTGTCCTCTCACCCCACCCATGACCAGCCACACCTGGCCAAGGCGGCTGGCAGTGGGCGGGCGGGAGGCTGGAGTTTGGGCCTGGAAGGGAGGCTGTCTAATGAGGCAATGAAGCACTCAAAACTTTCAGTACCCTGAGTCCGAGCACCCTGCACTTAAAGACAAACCCACTGAGATTTTTCAGCGGAAAAAACATAGGCAGGGCAGGACAGAAGCTGAGAGCCACGAAAATTAAATTATGGAATAGACTGGACATGAGGAACCTGCTTCGAGTATTGCTATATTCCAGTCGTGTTTAACAACCACCACCCGCCCCCCACCCCCCCAATCGGCCAGTCCGTAAGAATATTGTCAAAATTAAACTGGTCCACAGTGCAAAAAAGGGCAGATACCCCTGGTGTTTATACATTATTTCTGCTTCCAGGTTGCAGGGTTTTACTTCTGGTCTTTTCTGCCCTGGTGCGCATACGTGTAACTACTCGATCTGGGGTTGATCTTGCCTTTCACTAAGGCCGAGGTAGGGGATCTTGGGCTTAAAAAGGTTGGTGACCACTACTGTACTGTACAACTAAATGAACCTTTTCCTTCTTCCTCAAAATATTTACCCAGCATAGAGTCTGATAAAACCTGCCAGATACTCTCCTATTTGCACTGCAAAGTCACATTGTTCCATGTCATACAATTCAAAAGGAATACAAGTTTTATGTAAAATTACTTTGAAAATGGACACCACGTGTTAGGACCTTGCCATTACTTACTTTTTAGTAAGAAGTGCAGTGAGCAATTTCAAGGTGCTATCACATCAATCAGTTCTAGTGTGGAATTTCACTGCGCAAACAAGATACATGGGGCCAGCAAAAATATTCCTAAGCTGCAAAAAGAAAACAGAGGGGTAAGGAAATTGTCACAAGGAGCTCAAGACTACCTAAAAAAAAATTGCTGTTAGTTTACTGCATTTCATGCACAAGGAATACCCAGATCCCTGTGAATACTGACATTAAAAAAATAAAAAAATAAAAATATTTTTTCATGGGGAATAAATGGCATAGTAGCAAAGCTAGTACAGCTGCTGCTTCACAGGATTGAATGTGGACCAGAGTTTAGTCCTGGCTTTGGTATTGTCCATGTGGTGTTTGCACACTTGCCCTATAAAAGCATCCCCCCCCCCCCACGCATCCCACAGTTGTGAGGGTTTGTAGGTTAACTAGCCGTGACTTGTCCCCAAGAGATAGGCAAGTGGTAGAATCAAGAGGGAGCTGAGAATGAAAAAATAAAAATTGGGATTAACACAAGTGGGTAGCTGAAAGTCAACAAAGATTGAGCAGACAAGAGGGACTGTTGCCATGCCATCTGTCCCCTTGACCTAACATAATACGTCACCTGTCTAAACCTAGGACAACATAGAACAGTACAGCCACAATCACTCTAACCCTTCCCTCTGACATAGCCTCCGTTTTTCTATCAACCATTCGCTTTTCTTTAAAGAAAAGTTGCTTAAATGCTCTTAAAATATCTGCCTCTACCACCACCCCAGGCAGGGCATTCCAAGGACCCACCACTTTGTTCAGAGAGACTTGCACATACTTTCCTCCTTATATCAGCCATCGTCACCCTGGGAAAAAGTTTCTAGCTATCTGCTCAATCTGTGCTTATTATTACTTTGTAATCAAATGCTCCTGCTTTTTGCACAACTGTGAACTCAAAATACCTGCTCAAGCAATGTTTATCCACAAGACATCATAGCAGAATTAGGCAACTCAACACATTAAATCGCTCCACCATTCCATTATGGCTGATTATCACATCCTACCTTCTCTGCATAACCTTTTACACCTTTGCTAATCAAGAATCCTATAAATGATGATTTGGCCTCTATTGTCATCTGTGGCAGTGAATTCCACAGATTCATCACCCTCTGGTAAAAGATATTCCTTATCTTTCTTCTAAATGGATGTCCTTTTATTCTGAGGCTTTGCACTCTACCACTATAGGAAACATCCTCTCCACATCTACTCTATCCAGGCCTTTCAACATTTAAGAGGTTTCAATGAGATCCTCCCCTCATACTTCTAAACTCCAGCAAATACTGGTCCAGAGACATTAAACATACCTCATATGTTAATACTCTCCTCATCTAGTATTCTTATGAAGAAAGCTACAGGGCCATTAAAAATATGATCATGGAACCTGGGCTATCAGAAGAAGAGAATGCTTCATTATTGGAAGAATGGTATACCCAGGTATCAATTAGGTTATTGGGTGAATGCAATAGATTCTAGAGTAGGTGCTACAATAAGAGCAAGATTCAAGCTGAGCTTCCCATCAATAACAAAAATCGTTCAGAAGAAGCTCAGAAACCTCAGCCCTTACCCTACCTGTATAGCTGGATCCTGGACTTCCTGTCAGATCACCAGTAGGTGATAAGAGTGAACTCCTTCACCTCTGCCCATCTGACCCTCAACACAGTTGCCCCTCAGGGCAGTATACTAAACCTCTTCTTTACTCTCTGTATACCCATGATTATGTCATCATCCACAGCTCCAATCTAATTACATTTGCTGACGACACTACAGTGATTGGCCTAATCTCAAATAATAATGAGGCAGCCCACAGAGAAGTCATCATCCTGACATGGTGGTGTCAAGAAAACAGCCTCTCCCTCAACATCACAAACACAAAGGAGCTGGTTGTGGACTACAGGAGGAGTAGAGAAAGGCTAGCCCCTATCGACATCAATGGATCTGGGGTTGAGAGGGTGAACTGCTTTAAGGTTACTTGGCATGAACATCACCGAGGATCTCACATCGTCTGTACATACCAGCTGTGTGGTGAAAAAGGCACAATAGTGCCTCTTCAACTTCAGACGGTTGAAGTAATTTGGTATGGGCCCCCAATTTCTAAGAACTTTCTATAGGGGCACAATTGAGTGCACCCTGACTACCTACATCACTGCCTGGTATAGGAAATGCACTTCCCTCAATCACAGGACTCTGCAAGAGAGTGGTGAGGCCAGCCCAGCGCATCTATAGATGTGAACTTCCCACGATTCTGGATATTTACGCAGACAGGTATGTAAAAAGGGCCCGAAGGATCACTGGAGACCCAAGTCACCCCAACCACAAACTATTCCAGCTGCTACCATCCGGGAAACGGTACCACAGCATAAAAGCCAGGACCAACAGGCTCCGGGACAACTTCTTTCACTAGGCCATCAGACTGATTAATTCATGGTGACACAACTGTACTTCTAAGTTATACTATCTATGTTGACTATCCTGTTGTACATAATATTTATTATAAACTACTACAGATTGTGCATTGCACATTTAGACAGAGACATAATGTAAAGATTTTTACTCAGGTGTACGAAGGATGTAAGTAATTAAGCCAATTCAATTTAAATAAAACGTTAAGGCCATACTATTATTTGTGGAACTGTGCTGCATGCATTATGCTTGTCAACTTAACCTATATCATTGACTACATTTGAGAACCGTTTGGTATTAAATGCTTTGGAATGCTACCAAAGAATGACATAAATCCCAAATATTCCCTGATAACTCCTTCCTGCTCTACCCTCCAGGTGGATTACTTTCAGAGAAGACTAACAGAGCCAGGAAGATAGACAATCAGGACCAGACATTAGAAACTCCATGTTGAAAACAGACACAAAATGCTGGAGAAACTCAGCAGGTCAGGCAGCATCGATGGAAATAAATAAATAGTCATCATTTCAGGGTGAGACCCTTCTTCACAACTGGGGTGGGGGGGGGGGGGGGAAGAAGAGCCATAATAAGCTGATGGGAAGCAGTACAAGCTAGCGGGTGATAGGTGAAACAGAACCTTCCTGATGAAGGGTCTCAGCCCAAAACACTGACTGCTTATTCCCCTCCATTGATGCTGACCAACTTGGTGAGCAACAATTGTATAACAGGCATATAGTGTGCTTTCCTTCATCGGTTGGAACAGTATGAAAATGGCAAATCATGTTGCTGCTGTATAAAATATTGTTTGGGCCACATTTGAAGTATTGTGTATAGTGTACAGTTCTGGATACAATACTACCTGGAGGCTTAGAAAGTTTCACCAGGGTATTACCTGGATTGGCTAGTTGGACAAACTCAGCTTGTTTTCTCTGGAGCAGAGGCTGAAAGGCAATCTAATAAAAAAGCACACAAAAATATAAGGCATGGAAAGGGTAGGCTGTCAGAAACTTTTACTGCAGAATGGAAATGTCAAATACTGAATGGAGCAGCTTGAAAATGAGAAAGGGAAAGTTTACAAGAGATGAGAGGCAAGTTTATTTTTTCCACCAGAGTTAAATATTTGATAAACACTGCTGGGGTGGGGGGAGGTTTAAGCAAATATGCAAGTAGCATTTAACAGGCACTTAGACAAATAAGATTACTTCAAATCGAGGTTCCAAGCCTTTACGTCATAGACCCCTACCAGTGACCAAGGGGTCTGTGGACCCTAGATCGAGAACCTGTTTTCAATCAACATCATGGTCAACACAAACATGGTAGGCTAAATGCACTGAATATCTTTTCCATAGGCAGGTTAGAAGTGAACAGAAACGCCTTCTGAGAGTATTGTTTTCTTTTTCTTGCTGGACAGCAGTGTTGTGCAGCAGGAACAGTTAGGTTGAGCACTTATTTAAATGGATGATTAATCCAAGATCCATTTGCTCATCTGCTTCAGTGGATAGGCTAACAATATCTTAGACATGGGCCTTCAATTGTGCACAATGAGTGCCTAAAAAATTCACCCTCTTGTAAGTATTCATGTTTTATTGTTTTACACTGAATTACAACGGATTTAATTGCTTCTTTTGGCACTAATCAACAAAAAAACAAAATCTTTTGTGTCAAAGTGAAAACAGATCTCTACAAAGTGATCCAAATTAATTACGTATAAAACACAAAATAATTGACTGCACAAGTATTCACAACCCCCACTTTAATATGACACACCAAATCACCACTGCTGCTGCCAATTGGTTTTAGAAGTCACATAATTAGTTAAATGGAGATTGTTTTTGGAGATCTGTGCACAGTCAAGGTGTTTCAATTTATTGTAGTAATGCATACCTGTATCTGGAGTCAACTGCTGGGAGTCAGTATCCTGGTAAAAACTACACCATGAAGACAAAAGAACACTCCAAGCAACTCAACAAAAAGGTTATCAAAAAGCACAACTCATGAGATGGATACAAGATTTCCAAGTCACTGAATATCCTTTGGAGTATAGTTAAGTCAATCATCAGGAAATGGAAAGAACATGGTACAGTTGTAAATCTGCCTAGAGCAGGCCATCTGCAAAAACTGAGTGACCATGCAGAGGGACTAGTGAGGGAGGCTACCAAGAGACCTGTAACAACTCTACAAGCTTCAGTGGCTGAGATGGGTGATGGGAAAGACTGCGCATAGAACAACTATTACTCGGGTACTCCACCAGTCGTAGCTTTATGGGAGTGTGGCAAACAGAAAGACACTGTTGAAATAAAAAAACTCACATGAAAATCTCAGCTAGAGTTTGCCAGAAAGCATGTGGGAGGCTTTGAAGTCAGCTGGAAAAAAGTTCAATGGTCTGATGAAACCAAAATTGAGCTTTTTGGCCATCAGCCAAACACTGCACATCAGCATCACAATATCCCTACCATGAAGCCTGAAGCATGGTTGCAGCTGCATCACTTTGTGGGGATGTTTCACTGCAACAGGCCCAGGAAGGCTTGTGAAGATAGAGGGAAAACCACAGAGAAATCCTGGAAGAAAACCTGATGCAATCTGTAAGAGAACTGCAACTAGGGAGAAGATTTGTTTTCCAACAAAACAATGATCCCAAGCATGAAGTCAAAGCTACATAGGAATGGCTTAAATCAATAAAGTTGATATCCTGGAGTGGCCAAGTCACAGTCCAGACTTTAGTCCAATTGAGAACATGTGGCTGGACTTGAACAGGGCTGTTCACTCACGATCCCCATTTAATCTGACAAAACCTGTGCAGTTCTGTAAAGAAGAATGGGGAAAAAATTGCAGTCCATATGTACAAAGCTGATAAAGACCTATCAAATACTACCTGAAGGGGGTGAATACTTGTGCAATCAATTATTGTTTTAAATTTGTAATTAATTTAGATTGCTTTGTATCAATGTTTTCAATTTGACATTAAAGAATTTTCTGTTTTCGAGGGCCAAAAAAGCCAAATTAAATCCACAGTGATTCAATGTTGTAAAACAATAAAACATGAAAGCTTCCAAGGGGGTGAATTTCATAGGGACTGCATAGACAAAACAAGATGGAATGCTCTTGGTTCTGGTGAGAAGGACACAGAGGCTGAATGGTTTCACATTTGTCCTGTCAATTAGCTGCAATACAGCAATAAATTTATTTCAAATGAAGTGCAAGATTTCCTTGAGAGTATAAGACTGTTAGAACTATGACAGCTTTGCTCCATTCCAGTTTCCACTGGGCTTGAGTTTGTAACAAATCTAATGGTTTGAATCAGAGCTTGCATGCAATCTTGTGGTAGATGCAAAATAACAATCTCAAATCTGAGACTGATTCTTCAGTCCCTTTCAGTTGACAGAGACTGAAAGCAAAAACTCTTGAGTTCATTAAGTGTCCTAGTTTATGATAGACATTATATTTGAAATGATACAGCAAAAATTATGCCCACTGTGCCTCTTGATGCAAAGAATCTCAAACTAACTTGGGGAGCATCTTGGGGACCAGTAGATCCTCAAGGTCCCACATATTCATAAAACATAGGAGCAGAATTAGGCCATTCAGCCCATTGAGTCCGCTCCACCATTCAATCATGGCTGATCCTAGACCCCACACTCCTGCCTTCGCCAAATCCTTTGATGTCCTGACAAATCAGCAATCAACCAACTTCTGCCTTAAGGATATGCACAGGCTTGACAGGTCGTCTGTGCCAGGGTATTCCAAAAATTTACTACTCTCTGACTACAATAAATCCTGCTTACCTCTGTCCTAAAGGATCACCCCTCAATTTTGAGGCTGAGCCCTCTTGTTCTAGATACCCCCACAATAGCAAACATCCTCTCCAGATTCACTCTATATAGTCCTTTCCATATTCAGTAGGTTTCAATGAGATCCCCATGCATTCTTCTAAATTCCAGTGAGTACAGTCCCAAAGCTGCCAAATGCTCCTCATATCTTAACCCCTTCATTTCCAGAATCATCCTCCTGAACCTAGTCTGGATTCTCTCCTTTGAGATATGGAGCTCAAAACTGTTGACAATACTCCAAGTGCAGCCTGACTAGTGTCTTATAAAGGCTCAGCATTATCTCCTTGCATTTATATTCTATTCCCCTTAATCAACACTGGCACACCTCAGGGGTGTGAGCTTAGCCCACTGCTTTACTCTTTATATACACATGACTGTGTGGCTAGGCATAGCACAAATACCATCCATAAATTTGCTGACGATACCATGGTAGAATCTCAGGTGGTGACATGAGGATGTACAGGAGTGAGATATGTCAACTAGTGGAATGGTGCCACAGCAACAACCTGGCACTCAGTATCAGTAAGATGAAAGAGCTGACTGTAGACTTCATGAAAGGTAAGACAAAGAAACACATACCAATCCTCGTAGAGGGATCAGAAATGGAGAGAGTGAGCAGTTTCAAGTTCCTGGTTAAGATCTCTGAGGATCTAACCTGGTCCCAACATATCGATGTCGTTATAAAGAAAGCAAAACAGCAGCTATACTTTATTAGAAGAGATTTGACATGTCAACAATAACACCCAGAAAGGTGTTACACCTTCTATAGGTGTACCGTGGAGAGCATTCTGACAGGCTGCATCACTGTCTGTTATGGTTGGGGGTGGGGGGGGGGGGCAGTGGCAGCTACTGCACAGAACTGAAAGAAGTTGCAGAGGGTTGCAAATCTAGTCAGCTCCATCTTGGGCACTAGCTTATAGGGTATCCAGGACATCAGGGAGCAGTGTCTCAGAAAGGCAGCGTCTATTATTAAAGACCTCCAGTACCCAGAGCATGCCCTTTTCTCATTGTTACCGTCAAGTAGGAGGTACAGAAGCCTGAAGGCACACACACAGCAATTCAGGAACAGCTTCTTCCCCCTGCCATCTGATTCCTAAATGGACATTGAACCCTTGGACACTAACTCACCTTTTTTTTAAAAAAAACATACAGCATTTCTGTTTTTTGCACTTTTTTAAACTCTATTCAATATATGTATACTGTAATTGATTTATTAATATTTTATTTAGTTTTTTTTCTCCTTTATATCAATGTAATGCATTGATCTTGGAAATAAAGGTTGTTAGATATATCCAAGTTCTTCTCCACCCTTTCATAAACCCAGCATGGATAGTATCTTCTCCAGAAGCTTTAGCTTTTCTGTGAATTATAATCCTTTTGGGGAAATATAACAATGGATAAATTCAAAGTTCAAAATACATTCATCATCGAAGTATACAACCCTGAGAACCATCCCACCGCAGGAGACCACGAAACAAACACCATGGAACCCATTGAAAGAAAACATTAAACAACTCAATGTGTTAAAAAAAAATGCAAACAGCAAAAAGTGAGCAAATAACATACAAAATATTAAACATCAAACACAGTCTCCAAAAACAGTCATGGTGTGACAGCCACCGAGTCAGTTTACTTCAGCTCAGGGTCGATGACTACAGGTCTCAGGTGCGGAACCAGTTTCATGCCAAAGCACTTCAAGCAAATCGTGCAGATGCTACAAAGTAACCAGAAACACATGGAACGTGAACCAGAGTCCTCTAAAAGCAAGTTTGCGGAGCGTGTTCAGCAATGAGAATTTTAAACATCAAAATGCTGATTCTCCCGATAGAGTCCCACAGCCACAAGCTGCACTGCTGAGGGAAATGAACTCAAGGATCCTGCACCTTCCTCGAGAAGCAGAGATACTTATCAAAAGTAGGTAAATGGCACTAAACACCGGCTCGCCTTCTATTCTTTTCCTCAAGTTCAACCTCGCAATGTTTTAAATCAGCGAGGAGTAATGAAGCCTACCACGGGTTCAGGTTCTGCTACTAGGCTCTCAACTTAATCAAATTCCCCAAGAGATAGCAAAAGCACCAGATCACTCATTCGGTCCAAAAGTACATCAAAATGGAAATTACAGATAGCAATCACAGTTCAGAAGTATATTTAAAAGAAATCTGCAGGATGTCACTAGTCGCATTTGTCACTGGTGCCATCTTGTTCCAAATGCAGCAACTCCAGATATAAAACCACAGCTTCCATCCACAAGGAAAAATATTCAGAACACAAGCACCTGTTGACCATGCTCTCCCCTTATCTCATATACAGAAGGTGGTTTAAAAAATGAAATTAAAAATTTCACCATTAGTCATTAAAAATTACTGTTGTTATTTCAGTTAAGTAACTCTAATGGAGAAAAAGCAAAATGTGGTCCCCAGACTGCCACAACCTTGGTTAAAACAGTGCCAATCCAGAGATATGAGCTGGCAACCTTGGAAGCTTAGACAAGATACAGTGATGCAGCTAGTACCGATAACTTCCTTGTTATGCAAGGGCTCACTTCCTGGGAACTGTCTCTGAAAGTGCGAAATGTGCATTTTCTATAGTAACACAAATCGTACAGCAAGTACATGTAGTACCCTAAATTAAACTAATGAAATATACAACATACTGTGCATATGTAGTCATTAATGGAAAAATGTAATGGAAGAATTTGCAAAGAGTCAGATTTCCCCCAGATTCAGGTTATTCATAACCTGGGAAGCCCCTGAAAAACTGTTGCCTTGACCTCTAGCGCCATCTGTGTGAAGTTTGCATGTACATTTCCTTCAGTTGTTCCAACTTCTTCCCCATCCCACTGATATACTGGTGATTGTAATTGTCCAGCATGTCAGTGAGTAGTGCCTTCTTAGAGCAGTTGACGGGATTGAGGGAAGAATAGTAGTGGATGCTTGATGGCCGTCTCAAACTCAGAGGGTGTTTTTCCATTTGGTATAATTCTATGGTTCACGTCTCTGTAAAACGCTGTCTCATTTAACAGTAGGAATTGAGATCATAGAGTTGCATCACATTACAAAGTAAATCAATTTCCCTTCTGTACATAGAATATAGTACTGTGCATATGTGAAAAAATTCTGTAAAGCGAAGATACTTTCAAAAATAATGAATTATTAAATATCAAAAAATTACAATAAAGAACAGTAAAAATTTAAAAACCAAATCAAATATTTAATTTTGCCTTTAAAACTGCAATAATTCACTTAGGTACACTGTGTGCAGTTTTATAAGAAAATCAGCTGGTAGGTTGTTCCAAGCATCTTGGAGAATTTGCCACAGTTCTTCTGCAGACTTTGGCCATCTCTCTTGCTTCTGCCTCTCCAGGTAATCCCAGACAGCCTCGATGATGTTGGCATCAGGGCCCTGTGGAGGCCACACCATCCGTTGCAAAACTCCTTGTCCTTTGTTTTTTAGAAGTGCCGGCTGACTGAAGAATGGCAAATGCAGTTCCCTTGTTTAAAAAAGGCAATAGGAAGAAACCTGGGAACTATAGACCAGAGAGTCTTATGTTGGCGGTCTGCAAACTACTGGAAAGGATTCTTAAGGATAGGATCTACGAGCATATGGAGAAGTACAGTCTACTCATGGATAGTCAACATGGCTTTGTGAAGGGAAGATCGTGCCTCACGAGCCTGATTGAGTGTTTTGGAGAGGTAACAAAAGAAATTGATGAGGGTAGGTCAGTGGATGTGGTCTACATGGACTTTAGCAAGGCATTTGACAAGGTCCTTCATGAGAGACTCATCCAGAAAGTCATGAGGCATGGGATAAGTGGAACCTTGACTGTTTGGATTAAAAAATTGGCTTAAAGGAAGAAAGCAGAGGGTAGTTGTGGAAGAAAAGCATTCTGCCTGGAGGTCAGTGACTAGTGCAGTGCCGCAGGGATCTGTCCTGGGAACCCTGCTATTTGTGATTTTTATAAATGACCTGGATGTAAAGGCAGAAGGATGGGTGAATAAGTTTGCGGATGACACAAAGATTGGAGGAGTTGTGGATAGAGCTGCAGGTTGTCGAAGGTTACAAGAGGATATAGACAGGCTGCAGAGTTGGGCAGAAAAATGGCAGATGGAGTTCAATCCGGATAAGTGTGAGGTGATGCATTTTGGAAGGACAAACCAGAAGACAGAGTACAAGATTAATGGTCAGTTACTTAAGAGTGTGGATGAACAAAGGGACCTTGGGGTTCAAATCCATACATCCCTCAAGGTCACTGCACAGGTTGATAGGGTAGTTAAGAAGGCCTATGGATTGCTAGGCTTCATTAAACAGGGAGATTGAGTTCAAGAGTAGAGAGGTCATGTTGCAACTCTACAAATCTCTGGTGAGACCACACTTAAGAGTATTGTGTTCAATTCTGGTCATCTTATTATAGAAAGGATGTGGAAGCTATGGAGAGGGTGCAGAGGAGATTTACCAGGATGTTGCCTGGTTTGGAGAACAAGTCATATGAAGCAAGGTTAGCAGAGCTGGGACTTTTCTCTTTGGAGCGTAGAATGAGAGGGGACTTGATAGCAGTCTACAAGATTATGAGAGGCATAGATAGTGTGGATAGTCAGTACCTGTTTCCCAGGGCACCAATAGCAAACACCAGAGGGCATATGTATGAAATTAAGGGAGCGAAGTTTAGGGGAGACATCTGGGGTAAGTGTTTTTTATTATTACACAGAGGGTTGCGAGTGCCTGGAATGACTTGCCAGGGATGGTGGTGGAGGCTAAAACATTAGGGGTATTTAAGAGCCTCTTGGACAGGCACATGGATAAAAGAAAAATAGAGGGTTATGGGGTAGTGTGGGTTTAGTACCTTTTTAGGATTATATGGGTCAGCAGAACATGGAGGGCTGAAGGGCCTGTACTGTGCTGTAATGTTCTATGGTTCACTGAAGATAGTTCTTTATGACCTTGACCATGTGTTTGGGATCATTGTCCTGCTGCAGAATGAAGTTGGGACCTATCTGATGCCTCCCTTATAGTATTGCATGATGGATGAGAACCTGGTTGTAATTCTCAGCATTGAGGATTCCATTAATTCTGACCAAGTCACCAATTCCACTTGCAGAAATGCTGCCCCAAACCTGCAGGGATCTACACCGTGCTTCACTGTCGGCTGCAGACACTCATCCATGTAGCATGCTCCAGCCCCTCTACAGACAAACTGGCTCCTGTTTTGAAAGAAAAATTTCAAATTTTGACTTATCATTCCAAAGCACTTGCTGCCATTGTTCAGCAACCCACTCTGTTTTTTTTGTGTGTGTAGATGAGTCTCTCAGCTTCATTTCCACTTCAGAGGAATGGCTTTTTGGCAGCAACTCTTCCATGAAGACAATTTCTGACAAGCTTTCTCCGGACTGTAGAGGGGTGTACCTGGGTTCCAGTGGTTTCTGTGAGTTCAGAGCAGACAGCAGTGCTGAATGAGTTCTGATTTATAAAGGATGTAAGTTTGATGTACTTCTTGTCTTCTGCACTGTTTCCATGGATAACCACTAAGATTCTGGTCCACAACCTTGCCCATTTCTTTGCGCTTCTTCAGAAAAAGCTTGGACAGCACATGTTGAAACTGTGCTGTGAAATTTCTGCATGGGAGAGAACTTGCTGATGTAGGATGACTACCTTGTGTCTTACTGCCAGGCTCACTCTTGCCATGATGTTAAGAATTGATGATTTGAAGGTTAAACTGTCAAAACTGCTACACCTTCACCTTTTAGTTTGGTTGTCCTTTACCCAGCTTGATTCATAAGGAGCAGAATTAGGCCATTTAGCCCATCGAGTTTGCTCTGCCATTTAATCATGTCTGATCCATTTCCCTCTCAGCTCCAATCTCCTGCCTTCTCCCCATTTCCCTTCATGTCCTGACTGATCAAGAATCCATCAACCTCTGCCTTAAATATACCCAATGACTTGGCCCCCACAGCCGCCTATGGCAAATTATTCCACAGATTCACCACCTTTGGCTAAAAAAATTCCTCAGCTCCCTTCTCAATGGACATTCTGTGTCCTCTGGTCTGAAGACTCCCCAACACAGGAAACATCCTCCACACATCCACTCTGTCAAGGCCTTTCAACATTCAATATAGGTTTCAATGAGATCCCTCTTTATTCTTCTGAATTCCAGTGAGTACTGGCCCAGAGCCATTAAACGCTCCTCGTATTTCAAGACTTTCAATCCCAGAATAATTTTCATGAACTTCCTTTGAATCCTTTCTAAGATAAGGGGCTCAAAACTGCCTATAATACTCCAACTGAGGCCTCACCAGTGCCTTGTAACGGCTCAACATTACATCCTTGATTTCTCTTCCTTCGACATGCATTTCTGCTATAGTTAATTAGTGTAGTTCATTCAACTCATTAAGTCACTGATCATTAGCACCCTCTGTTACCGTTTTTCATCACGCACTGGGCTGTAAACCTACAAAGCAATCAAGTTTTTAATTTGAAGTGATCTTAATTACTTAATATGCTACTCTCTAAAAAAACACTTCTCTGTAAAATTTATGGAAATCTAAAATTTTCTCTTTTCCAGACAAAAAATAAATATCCAAATCAAAATTTATATTTAAAAAAATCTAGCAGCCCCAAGACTTTTGCACAGCTCTGTACACTCAAGCCCCAGAGCAGTTTGTCAATAGCTCCAAATTTATTGTACGCCTTTCTGTCAAAACAATTACAAGAGTTCATGAATACAGACAGCATATTGCAAACCTTTTCAAAGATAATTCCTAACCTCAACAAAAACATTCCAAAAAATGAAACTAATCTGGTACCACTCTTATCAGGCCACATTACCACATCTACAATCATCCAATATTGAAATATAAATGTTCATACACAAGTTACAGTAACCATAACAAAAATATAAGTGAAAGAGAACATGTCATCTAAAAATACCCACCCAATAAAGCTATTCTGCCTATCAATGTGTCCCGGCCTGTTTCTGAAGAACAAAGCAATCCTGCCATCAGCCATCTCTACCTCCACTGATGCTGCCCCACACACAGAGTTCCTCCAGAATTCAGTGTTTTGTTCCAAGTTAATCCAAACCTCTGGTTATTATTCTCCACGTACAATTCTGCTGTATTCATCCAATTTCAGAGTATTATCAAATCTATACTTACCACCATCTCTACTGCAAATTGTAACTGCACACTTCTTACAAAAATACTCATGCTCACATCAATTCCAATTCTGTTAATAACATGTCACATTAAATTTGAGGCCACTTGAACTTTTGGATAAAATTTAATGCATCCAAAACCTCGCTGCCAAATTTCCTCTTCGCTACAATCATTCCACAGAAGGCAACCACAGCTTTTTTATCTTAACCACACAGTCATAACCTCCCTTACATCTTTTCCATACTTCCTTAGAACATTCAGGTCCTGCAAGATAAAATAAAAGGGATTTGAAGACCTGGGTATGAAGTAGTTCTTTCTAAAGATACGCCTGAACTTCCTGTGTTACCATCCCTGAAGCTTTGCTAATCTGTCCTGCCAATGGAAAGAAAGGGAAACAGAGACAAATGGAGACCGGAAAAAAAAGACATAAAGAAGCAGAGAAAATTAAGTACTGCCAGCTGGGGCAAACTTCCCCCATCTACGCTTCACCCTGACATTATTTCAAAGTGATAGTTTATAAATATAAACGAACGTGGGTAGGTGTGTGTGTTTGGTGGGGGGGGGGGTGTGAAACAATGTTCTGCTCGACCGACCACACTCTCCCTACTGGTGTGTCCGCTCCCCCGGTAACCGAGCCCACCATCCCTACCCTCCCCACCTTACCTTGGCCTTAGCACAATTCACCGATCGCAGGGCCCCGAAGAAGATTGGCAGCAGCGCCATGACCACAAGGCTCCCGTAGGCGACGGCCGTCCCCTCGGGGGTTGCCACGAACTTGGCGGTGGCGTTGGCAGCCGCCTCGGTGTCGTTGAGAGTGACATTGACAGCGCTGTCGTTCATCACGGGAACCTCAACTCCAGCCATGTTACCCACCCTCACAACAGCCTGAAAGGCCACGTTTCCTTAACACCCCGGCAGCGGACGTGACACCACACAGAAGAGAGCGGACCGGAAGTTGCAACACCACCATAGCAACCAGTCCCCAGCGCTTAGCAACCGCCCAAGCTTCGTTTTGCCAGGGAATCACTATCTCCAACAAGACTGAGGTAAACCACCTCCCTAATAATCAATGGTGTTACAATGACTGTGTCTGTTTTTAAGGTACCTCTATCATAAGCTGTCTGGTTATAGTTATTAACTTTTAATGCACACTTGACCAATGAGGTTTAGAATCAGGCTTATTATCACTAACATATATCTTATACTCCTTCCCCTCCTCCCACCCTTCTGCCCCCTTCTTTCACTGTCCCGATGAAGAGCCTCAGCCCAAAACATCGACCATGAACATTGAGATCATCTACAAAGAACGTTGTCACAGGAAAGCAGCATCCATCATCAAGGACCCCCAACATCCTTACCATGCTCTTTTCTTCTTGGTGCTGTTGGGGAAGGAAGTACTAGAGCCTCAGGCTGCACATCACCAGGTTCAGGAACAGTTATTAACTGCTCCACCATCAGACTCCTGAACCAGCATGGATAACTTCATTCAGTTCAACAATGAAATGATTGACCATAAGATATAGGAGCAGAATTATGCCATTGGGGCCATCGAGTAGCTCTGCCATTTCACCATGGCTGATCCATTTTTTCTCTCTGCACCTATCTCCCACCTCCTCCCCACCTCGTGCCCCTGTAACCCTTCATGACCTGACTAATCAAGAATCTATCAACCTCTGCCTTATATATACATACGGGCTTGGACTCCACAGCTGCCTGTCACAATGAATCCCACAGATTCACCATTCTCTAGCTAAAGTAATTCCTCCTCCTCTCCATTCTAAAAGGACAGCCTTCTATTCTAAGGCTGTGTCCACTGGTCTTAGACACTCCCACCATAGGAAACATCCTCTCCACCACCAGTCTATTAAGGCCTTTCAGCATTTGAAAGGTTTCAATGAGATCACTCCTCATTCTTCTGAATTCCAGTGAATTCAGGCCCAGAGCCATCAAATGGTCGTCATGCGATAAGCCATTTAATCCTGAAATCATTTTCATGAACCTTCTTTGGACCCTCTCCAGTCTCAGCACACCAACCTGATTTTCCCAATCTATCTGCATATTGAAATCCCCCTTGACTATTTTAACATTGCCCATTTTCCATGCATTTTCTATCTCCCATTGTAGTTTGTAGACAACAAACTTACTACTGTTTGGGTGTCTGTATACAACTCCCATCATGGTCTTTTTATCCTTGCAGTTCCTTAGCTCTATCCACAATGATTCAACACCTACTGAACTTACGTCACTTCTTCCTAATGATTTAATTTCATTTTTTGCTAAGAGAGCCACACCACCCCCTCTGCTTTCCTGCCTATCTTTTTAATACAATGTGTATCTTGGACATTAAGCTCCCAGCTATAACCTACTTTCAGCCATGATTCAGTGATGCCTACAACATCATACATGCCAATCTGTAATTGTGCTCAAAGTTCATCGACCTTATTCCACATTCTGCATGCATTCAAATATAACACCTTTAGTCCTGTTCTTACCCTTTTCAATTTTGTCCGCCTTTTCTGTTGCAACTCATCCTGCTGACTGCAATTTTGCCCTTTTATCAACCTCTCCTTGCTGGGAGTCTCACTACACATTGCCTCTGTTTGTAACCCAACTACCTCATCTTCAGCACTATCCCTCCAGTTCCCATCTCCCTGCCTGATTAGTTTAAACCCAACCAAACAACTCCAGCAATGATATTGAACCCCGCCGCCCCCTTTGGGTTCAGGTGCAACCCATCCCTTTTGTACAGGCCATACCTTCCCCATAAGAGATCCCAATGATATGTAAATCTGAACTTCTGTCCCCCCTCAGCCACATATTCACCTGTCAAATCATCCTATTCTTACCCTCACTGGCACGTGGCACAGGCAGCAATCCAAAGATTGCTACCCTGGAGGTCCTGTTTCTCAGCTTTCTACCCAGCTTCCTAAAACCTGTCTTCAGGACCCCCTCACCTTGCCTATTTATGTCATTGATGCTAATATGGCTGCTCACCCTCGCCCTTGAGCATGCCACAGACACATTCTAAGACATCCCTGACCCTGGCAGCAGGGAGGTGACATATCATCTGAGTGCCTCTATCAAAAAACCTCGTCTCTGTTTCTCTGTTGAAAGAATCTCCTATCATCACTGCAGTCCTCTTCACAACCCATGGACTTTCAAGGACTCAACAACTCATGTTCTCAATATTTTTTTTTGTATTTGCACAATTTGTTGTCTTATGTACATTTATTGTTTGTCCATCTTTGTTGTGTTACAGTTTTCCATTGATTCTATTGTGAATCTTTGTATTTATTCACTTCAGGTCTCATTCAACCATACATGAATACTCATGAATACAGCCAAATGAAACAGCATTATTCAAGGGTCAAGGTGCAAAGCACAGTACCAACTGTCACACACAGCACAAAGCACACATAGTACATATAAGATAGAAAGATACAGCCACTCAATAAAAGAGTCCAAACTCAAGCCATCCTACACCACGGAAATCTGCAAATGACTACAAAAGAGCTTGTCTTGTGCCGAGCGAACTCTGGGGCTGGGAGGACTGCACCGACTCCACTCCAGTCTCCATGCCTCACTGACCTGGTGGAGCGCAGGCTATGATGCCTCTCCCCTGGTGGCTGTAGACAGGCGACACCATGGCTCAAGGCCTGGCCTCGCTATGACCAAGGCCATGCAGCTTCCTCACAGTCCAGTTCTGCTTTCTGCTAATAAATTGAACTTGTGGCATTCTTATTAACAAGGTGGTCACTCACCATTAGACTGGACACCTCCTTCAACTCCTTCAGCACAATGCCCAGCTCCCTCATTTTCACTACCAGCGAGCAACTCACAGATGGGTTAGACCTGAAGTACTTTAAGTTCTCAATATTCAGCAGGACCGTGTGATAATTAAAAATACATTTAAATATGACAGTAGCACCATTTGTTGACCTCCGTAGACCACCATCTACCAGAAGTACTGTGAATACCACAAGAAAATGAATCTCAGGTGATGTATACTGTTTGCGCTTTGATAATAAATTTACTTTGAACTTTGTGTATTCCTCTCCATAGATGCTGTCTGACTTGCTGCGTTTCTCCATAATTTTGTTTGTTGCTCTAAATTTATAACATCTGCAGAATTGCTTGTGTTTATGTCTTGAATTGGTTTGAACTTCCGTTGCTGTAGCCCATCCTGGTTTGGTATGTGCATTCAATGGTGCTCTTCTGCACAACACTGTTGTAACGTGTGGTTATTTGAGTTACTGTCGACCTCCTGTCAGCTTGAACCAGTCTGGCCATTCTCATCTGACCTCTCTCATTAGCAAGGTGTTTTTACCCACAGAATTGATGCTCTCTGGACACTTTCTGGTTTTTGCACCATTCTCTGTCAACTCCAAAGAATTTTGTGAGATGCTCAAACCATGGCATGTCACATCAACAATCATTCCATGATCAAAGTCACTGAGATCACATTTCTTATGCATTCAGATGTTTGGTCTGAACAACAACTGAATGTGTCTGAACCTCTTGAATATGTCTGCATGCTTTTATGCAAAGACTTGCTGCCACATTATTGGCTGATTAGATATTTGTATTAACAGGCAAGTGTGCAGGTATATCTAATAAAGTGGCCACTGTATGTCAGGTACATTAAATTGTTATCAAACATATCACAAGGTTTGCAGGAGATTTAAGACAATGATTAAGAAATAAAGGGCCATGAAATGACCTTGACAAGTAGGTCAAGGAGAAAATTTACCCCTGATATAAGAATAATCCTTATATATACAAGTGAGTAGTTAAGGAAGAAATAGGTTCCCTCACAGAAAAAAGATCCAGGTAAGTCATGGGATATGAGTGAGATGTGGAAGGTGAGAAGTTAAGAAAGGGGTCTATGGATATTCAGGAGCACATCTGCAGCAGGAAGGTAGAAGTGCAAGAAATATTGGAACATATTAGGGTTTATAATATGCTGCACATTGGCAAGTGTGATGTTGTGGCCATCTCTGAAACTTGGCTAAAGGATGGCTGCTATTGGGAGTTGAATGTGCAAGGTAACACAATGTATCAGAAGATAGATTAGTAGGCAGAGGGAGTGGTGTGGCCCTGTGTATAAGAAATAATATTAAATCATTAGTCTGTTGAGTGGTTGGGAAGAAAACCCAGAAGCGTCTCTACTTACTGAGAAGGCTGAGAAAAGTCCATCTCCCACCCCCCATCCTCACTACATTCTACAGAGGATGTGTCGAGAGTATCCTGAGCAGCTGCATTACTGCCTGGTTGGGAAATTCCACCGTTTTGGATCGTAAGACCCTGCAGCAGATAGTGAGGTCAGCTGAGATCATCATCGGGTTCTCTCTTCCCGCCATTACAAACATTTGCACCACACGCTGCAAACAGCATTATGTACCCCTCATACAAACTCTTCTCCCTCCTGCCATCTGGCAAAAGGTACCGAAGCATTTGGGCTCTCACGACCACACTGTGTAACAGTTTCTTCCCCCAAGCCATTAGACTCCTCAATTTCCAGAGTCTAGTCTGACACCAACCTAAACGCACACACACTCTACTGAACACCACTCCACTCCCTTTGCAATTTCTGCTCATTTCTTTCTCAATTCCAGCTAAAACATTGTTTACAGTTACATTATTTTAGTGTAATTTGCCCTTTACTGTGCCTATTGTCTTATTTATTAATTATTGTACTGTCTTGCACTGTTTTGTGCACTTAATGTAGTCCCGTGTAGGTCTGAAGTCTAATGTAGTTTTGTGTTGTTTCAGGTAGTCTAGTGCAGTTTTGTGTTGTTTCATGTAGCACCATAATCCTAGATGAACATTGTTTCATTTTTACTGTGTACTGTACCAGCAGTTATGGTTGAAATGACAATAAAAGAGACAACTTGAGAAAGGGATGACACAGGATCGGAAGGTGTAGAGTTTCTATGGGTTGAGTTAAGAAATGGCAAGGGTAAAAGAACCCTAATGGCAGTTGGATACAGGTCTCCAAACGGCAACTGGGATGTGGATTACAAATTACAGCTGGAGATAGAAAAGGTGTGTCAGAAGGGTAATGTCATGATAATTGTTGGGGATTTTAACATGAAAGTAGATTGGGAAAACCAGGCCAGTACTGGACCCCAAGACAGAATTTGTAGACTATTGAACAGCTTGTTGTTGAGCCCATTAGGGGATCAGCTGTGCTGGATTGGGTGTTGTGCAATGATCCAGAGTTGATAAGAGAGCTTAAGGTTAAGGAATCCTTAGGGAACAGTGATCACAATATGATCCAGTTCACTTTGAAATTTGAGAAGGAGAAACTAAATTCCAATGTGTTGGTATTTCGGTGGGATAAAGGAAATTACAATGGCATGAGAGGGGAACTGGCCAAGGTTGATTGGAAAGGGACACTAGCGGGAAGGACAGCAGAGCAGCAATGGCTGGAGTTTCTGCAAAAAATGAGAGAAGTGCAAGACAGATATATTCCAAATGAGAAGAAATTTTAGAATTGAAGGACACTACCATGGCTGACAAGTGAAGTCAGAGCCAAAGTAAAAGCAAAAGACAGGGCATACAAGGAAGCCAAAGTTAGTGGGAAGATAGAGGATTGGGAAGCTTTTAAAATTTTGCAGAAAGAAACAATGAAGGTCATTAGGAATGAAAAGTCGAATTATGAAAGGAAGCTGGCAACTGATATCAAAGACGATACTAAAAGCTTTTTAAGTATATAATGGGTAAAAGAGAGTTGAGGGTAGATATAGGACCAATAGAAAATGATGCTGGAGATATTGTAATGAGAGACACTGAGATGGCAGAAAGACTGAATGCGTATTTTGCATCAATCTTCATAGTGGAAGACATCTGCAGTATACCGGACATTCAGGAGTGTCAGCGAAGTGAAGTAGAAGCAGTGAAAATTACAACTGAGAAGGTGCTCAGGAAGTTTAATGATCTGAGGATGGATAAATCTCCTGGACCTGATGAAATGCACCCTTGAGTTCTGAAGGAAATAGCTGGAGAGACTGCAGAGGCATTAGCAATGATCTTTCAAGAATTGATAGATTCTGGCATTGCACCAGATAGAGATGTTACAAGCAGGGTAGAAAAAGGAGATGCAGTACATGTGGTGTACTTGTATTTTCAGAAGGCCTTTGACAAGGTACCATACATGAGGCTGCCTAGCAAGATAATATGGCATTACAGGGGTGTTACTAGCATGGGTGGAGCATTGCCTGATTGGCAAAAAACAGAGTCGGAATAAAGGGATCCTATTCTGGCTGGCTCCCAGTTACCGGTGGAGTTCCACAGGGATCAGTGTTGTGACCGCTGCTTTTTACGATGTATGTCAATGATTTGGACTATGGGATTAATGGATTTGTGGCTAAATTTGCCAATGATACAAGATAGGTGGAGAAGCGGATAGTGTTGATGAAACAGTGAGCCTGCAGAGAAACTTAGATAGTTTAGGAGAATGGGCAAAGAAGTGGCAAATGAATACAATATTGGAAAGTGTATGGTCATGTACTTTGGTGGAAGGAATAAACAGGCAGACTATTATTTAGATGGGGAGAGAATTCAAAATGCAGAGATGCAAAGAGACTTGGGAGTCCTTGTGCAAGAGATCCTAAAGGTTAACCTCCAGGTTGAGTCGGTGGTGAAGAAGGTGAATGCAATGTTGGTATTCATTTCTAGAGGTATAGAATATAAGAGCAGGGATGTGATGTTGAGGCTGTATAAGGCACTTGTGAGACCACACTTGGAATATTGTGTGCAGTTTTGGGCTCTTTATTTTAGAAAGGATATACTGACATTGGAGAGGGTTCAGAAAAAATTCACAAGAATCATTCCAGGAATGAAAGGGTTACCATATGAGGAATGTCTGGCAGCTCTTGGGCTGTATTCCCTGGAGTTCAGATGAATGGGGGGGGATGTCATAGAAACATTCCAAATGCTAAAATGTCTGAACATATTAGATATGGCAAAGTTATTTCCCGTGGTAGGGGAGTCTGGGACAAGAGGGCTTGACTTCAAAGTTGAAGAACGTCCATTTAGAACAGAGATGCAGATAAATTAATTTAGTCAGGTGTTAAATCTCTGGAATTTGTTGCCATGAGTGGCTGTGGAGGCTAAGTCCATTTAAGCATTTAAGGCAGAGATAGATAGATTCTTGATTAGCCACCGCATCAAAGGGTATGGGGAGAAGACAGGGGTGTGGGATTGACTGTAAGAATTAGATCAGCCCATGATTGAATGGCAGAGCAGACTAGATGGGCCAAATGGTCTATTTCTGCACCTATATCTTCTTATAAATTTCCATGGTTAGATGGGATCGATCCCAGGATGTCAAAGAAGACAAGAGAGGAGACTGTTGGGTTCTCATGGAATTTTTTTTGTTTTTGTTAATGGTAGGTGAGATATCAGAGGTTAGCAAAAGATATCTCCTTGTTCAAAATGGGCAGAAGGGAATCTACAGGTTAGTGAGCTATCAATCAGTGGTAAGGAAGTTCTTGGAGAATATTCTGAGGCAAAAGATTTAAGATTCAAGATTGTATCATGCCATTTCCAGTACACTAGTGTAAAGGAGAATGAAATAATTGGTTTGGTGATAGGAGGCAAAGTGTATTGACGGATAGGTGTTTTTCTGACCAGAAATCTGAAAATAAAGTTGTAAACATAGAAAAGCTACAGCACAATACAGGCCCTTCAGCCCACAAAGCTGTGCCAAACATGTCCTTGCCTTAGAAAGTACTTTGGGTTACCCTTAGCCCTCTATTTTTCTGAGCTCCATGTACCTGTCCCGGAGTCTCTTAAAAGACCCTATTGTAACTGCCTCCACCACCATCACTGGCAGCCCATTCCATGCACTCACCACTCTCCACGTTAAAAAAAAAACTTACCCCTGACATCTCCTCTGTACCTACTTCCAAGCACCTTAAAACTACCCTCTTGTGCTAGCCATTTCAGCCCTGGGAAAAAGCCTCTGCTTATCCACATGATTAATGCCTCTCATCATCTTGTACACCTCTACCAGGTCATCTCTCATCCAGTTTTGCATCCTATCAATGTCCCACTGTAACCTCTGACAGACCTTCACACTATCCACAACACCCGCAATCTTTGTATCATCAGCAAATTTACTAACCCATCCCTCCATTTCCTCATCCAGGTCATTTATAAAAATCACAAAGAGTAGGGGTCCCAGAACAGATCCCTGAGGCACACCACTGGGCACCAACTTCCATGCAGAATATGACCCATCTACAACCACTCTTTGCCTTCTGTGGGCAAGCCAGTTCTGGATCCACAAAGTAATGTCCCCTTGGATCCCATGCTTCCTTACTTTCTCAAAAAGCCTAGCAATGGGGTATCTTGTCAAATGCCTTGCTGAAATCCATATACACTACATCTACTGCTCTGTCTTCATCAATGTGTTTAGTCACATCCTCAAGAAATTCTATCAGGCTTGTAAGGCACGACCTGCCATTCAAAACCATGCCTTATTCCCATCTGAGATTCTGCCAACAATGGTTATATCATCAGCAACTTTATAGATGGCATTGAGCAATGCCTAGCCACACAATCATGGGTGTAGAGCAGTGGGCTAAGTACACATCCCTGTGTTGCATCAGTGTTGATTGTCAATGGAAAAGGTTATTTAAAGATAGAGGAAGAAATAGATCTGCTGGAAAAGTGAGTGAACAGAGTGGTGGCAGATAGAATATAATGTTTGAGATAATCCACATTGGGAAGTCACATTCTAGTGGGACGAGTCCTGCTCTCGGTGAACTCAACCCAAGTGTGGAGAAACAGTAGACATCCACTGTCAGGGGTTGCTTGCACTACCTGAACCAAGGAGCTGCAGATGGCAGGCTCACAACACAACCCATGAGCAGAGGAATGGTAGAATCCCCATGAAGGGTCAGAAACAAAGAGGTTAGACATAAGAAAACCAACAGAGCCCTTGGAGGAGTGACTAAACAACACCACAAGACAAATCTCCAACATAATGACTCCTCTAAGCCAGTAACTGGGAGTCCTCTTTAAATAATCACAGAGTGCAGGAAACACATGCCAGTCACAATTAACTTGACAAGATTAAACCAAAAACACAAGAGCTTAATTGCTCAAGTTAAGATAATGATTAGTGCTCAAGACCCCTAGAAGCTTAACACTCTGCAATAAGCTGCAGAGGCTGGGAGCTGATGACAATAACTCACCCCTAAGGTCAGTATCTGATGGTCTGGGGAGCTGTCAAGGTAGGTATGAAAGTCACAAGACACACCTGATGCTCTCAAAGCAGCACTGGAAAATCCAGAAGAGTCCTGATGCTCCTGAGGCAGATCTGATGCTTTCAGGCCAGGGCTGTAAAATCTGGAACAGATCTGGAGCTCTCAAGGCAGGTCTGAAAAACAAAGCAGGTCTCTTGCTCTTGAGGCAGCACTGGAAAATCCAGAACAGCTCTGATGTTCCCAAGGCAAATTTGAAAAACACAAAGCAGACCTTGAGGGTCTCACTGTCATGAGCTCTGTAGCTTGCAGTAGAGAATTGGGCCTCTAGGGTTCTTGAACTCCTGTATGCACTAATAGTTATTTTAACTACAGCTGATTAGCCTGTGTTTTCAGTTTAATCTTGTCATGTTAATTGTAACTGGCACATATTTCTCACATTCTATGATTATTTAAAGAGGATTCTCATTTCATGCATTAGCAGAGTCACTCTATAATGATGTGTTCTCGGAGGTCTTAACCCAAGTGTGCAGGAACAGTAGACTTTCTCTGTCATGGGGTTGCTGACACCAATTTAACCCAGGAGCTGTGGACAGCAGGCTCATGAATCGACCCAAAAGTCAAGGAATGGCAGAATCCCCATGAAGAGATGGAAGCAAGAGGTTAGATATAGGAATATCAACAGAATCTCATCGGACTGACTGAGTGACACCACAATGACTCTGCTAATCTACTAAATGAGAGTCCTCTTTAAATAGCCAAAGAATGCGGGAAACATGTGCCAGTCACAATTATCTTGACAAGATTAAACTGAAAGCACAAGAGCTTAACAGCTCTAGTTAAGATAACAATTAGTAAATACAAGTGCTCAAGAATGCAGGCAGCTCAACACTCTACAGCAAGCCACAGGGCTCATGCCACATATGGGGTAAATGACACAACTTTAGAAGAGTAGATGTACAGAGGTGCAAATCAATAAGATCCTGAAAGTGGCAACATGTGACTAGGGCTGTAGATGAAAGGTGGCACAGTAGTGTAATCGTTAGTGCAGTGTGATTATAACACCAATGATCTGAGTTCAATTTGCCATGCTGTCTATAAGGAGTTTGTATGTTCTCTCCATGAATTTCTCACCACGGCTTTCCTCCTACATTCTGTTTTACTTCACCTCCATTAAAAACATGTTTTTTATACCTTGGGAATGTTTGATAAATGGAAGTTATAATTTTGATAAGTCACGTATTTTAAAATACAAAGTACAGAAGATGTTAAGCTGAAATAAAATTAACATCTTAGACTGAAATATAATAAAAAATATTTTGGACAAAAGGAAAAGGGTAATTGACAATATAATATACCCTGCAATTTTACTTGTAAGTACAATAATACATTTCTGGAAAACATATATTTGATGTTGTAGTATTGAGTATCCTTTGTACCAAGAATGACTCAGAAGTGACCCACAATTGTGTGACATCACATTATTTTATTGTGTGATAAAACTGGTGTGTTGATTTATAATTATGCTGATGTGTCATGGAGCAGCACTGAATGTACATTTGAATGTATGTAACTAATCAGCCATCTCACTTAAGCAATGATGCATGAAGTTGGAGAACAGGATGCTGAATGAAAAATAATTGAAGTTTGGATCAGTGGAGTTGAATCTGTTCCAGAGCCACTTCAAAGGGAAAGTATTCATAATTACCCTGAGGTTTCATTGCAAAGAAAGAACCAAATAAAAAAAACAAGGTTTCTTATTTTCTCTTTGTATTGTTCTGTTTTAAATTAGTTTCAAAATATTTTATTCAAAGTAACTTGTAATTGTTAATTGAGTTATTATTGTCACATGTACTGAGATACAGTGAAAAATGTTCTTTTATATGCAATCCCTACAGATCATTTCCCAAAGGAGATGTGAGGGGCAAGTTTTTTACAGAGTTGTTGTGGGTGCCTGGAATGCGCTATCTGGGTGGTGGTAGAGACAGATACATATGGAACTTTTAGGAGATGTTTAGATAAGCCATGAATGTGAGACAATTGGAAGGATATGGACATTGTATAGGCAGTAGGGATTAGTTCAGCTGGCCATTTGATTACTTATTTAATTGGTTGGACACAACACAGTGGACCAAGGGGGCTGTTCTTGTCCTGTACTGTTTTAGCTTTATGTATTTCATCATAGAAGTACATTGAGGTAGTAGAAAAGGAAAAGTGGTAATAGAATGCAGAATATAGTATTACAGATACAGAGAGAGTTCAGTGCAGATCAACTATAATGCATAAGGCAGAGCATTTAAAAAACTTGAATATTCAGATTCAGTTTATTATCATTTAGAAACTACAAATGCAATGCAGTTAAAAAATGAGACAACGTTCCTCTAGAATGATATCACAAAAGCCCATGACAAAACAGACTACACCAGAAAATCCACATAACGTTTGGCAATCCCCAATCCAGAGTCTGGAGAGGCTGCTGCGTATTAATATCGTCTGCGAGTCCTTGTGTCCACTGGAAGCTAGAGGTCTGAAAGCAGCCTGTTCTGGGGTTGGTGGACTGTTTGTGTGTGGTATTTGGGAGGAACGAGGTATGTTTTGCTATTGTTGTTTGTTGCTCTATTGTTGTTGTTGCTTGTGTTACTCTCCTGAAAACTGTGGGCACATTATGTTCATGCTGAATTGTGTAGTGATGCTTGCGGGTTGCCCCAGCACATCCTAAGGTTTTAGGCAAGCAACATGTTTCACTGTACGTTTCAAGGTAGCTGCTATGTTTTTTAACTTTGGAACATTAAACTAATTCAAAGGAAGGCACAGGAGTCGGAAATATGAGTCTAACTTTATGTTTACTTTAAACAAGGTGCTGTTGGTAGCATCCTGACATATGCAATTCATGTATTTTTACATATAACCCATAGTGAATTATTTAAACAAACAACAATACTTAATCAAAATATTTACAATATTACTCAGATATTATTGACATATTAAATGCACAAGAGTTCCCTCCCTCACCTGTTGAGGATATCTTCAAGACACAGTGCCACAGGAGGGTGGCATTCTTCATTAAGGACCTTCACCATTCATGAAATGGCCTTTTTATTCATTACTATGACTGGTAAGGAGGCATTGAAGCCTGAAGACACACACTCAATGATTCAGAAATACTTATTTCCCTTCTGTTATCAGATTTCTGAACTGTTCATGAACCCATGAACATAAATTCATTATTCCCTTTTTGACACTATTTATTTATGTTTGTAATTCATAGTGATTTTTTCTGTTTGTACTGTAGCATAGAAGCATAGTTGTTATTGTAACACTTTACTGCACCAGAACTTGGGTTCAATTCGCACTGCAGCTTGTAACTGGTTGGGATTGGTAAATTGTGGGCAGTCGATGTTGGTGCCAGAAGCATGGCGACACTTGCGGGCTCCTCCTAGTGCATCCTTGGACTGTGTTAATTGTTGACACAGACGACACATTTCACAGTGTTCCGATGTTTCAAAGTACACGTAACAAATTAAGCTGATCATTATCTTTTGCACTGTACCACTGCTGCAAAACAATAAATTGAATGTCAGCTAATTCAGTGATAATGAAACTGATTCTGAATTGTGATGGACCTATCCAACTTCACTCAGGCAGGCTGCTGACTTAGAAACAGGGATCTTTTAAGAAATGAAGTTCTATTTTTACATTTTACAGGATGTTTGAGCTTCTTGAAACTCATGGTTTCCCAGCAGCTTCCTCTCACCCCATGGGACAAGGGATTCTTTGCTTCTCTGTTATTATCAGGACCAAATTCTCAAAAACATTCCTATCTTCCTGAGGAAGTTATTGGAGATTAGCTTGTTTAACAATTAGAAAGATCACCCAAGTGATTGCAGTTTATTTTCTGAACTGGATGAATAAATTGTCGAATTTCAAAGTGCCATTCATCAACTAAAAAGGCTTAGATATTTCATGGGCACATTGTCTCAGATTGCATCGTATTGTTCCTCATGTATAATTTAATTGCTTGCAGAGAGAGTGGATGCCTGGAGTCAGCACAGATTCAATCATTTATGAGCTACTGTGACTGATTGCAGAGAATATCAATACCACTGAAGCCTTGGAATAAATATTTACGTATCTTGTGAATACATATCATTAATATTAATAATCTGTGGGTCCTTTCAAGTCTATGAATTTTTACAAGCCTGTGGAATAGAACTTCACTATTGGACTGGATGTATGGTTGGAGACTTGAGCACAGGGCCAAATCGAGGTGGTGGGGTCCTGGCCTTGGAGCGTATCAAGGCAATTGAACCTAATGTTTGGATATCGATTTAGGTGTTGGGCCCGATTGAAAAGGTCAGGGTGTTGGGGCCCGAGGTGAGGGATGGGGCAGTTCAGTTCACCGCTTTGTGCTGAACTATGCTGAACTGTGGGTTTCTCTTTGCAGACCTCAGTTCAGAACACTGTTTGCTCGCAGTTATTGTCTGCATGATGTGTTTTTTCTCTCTGCACATTGGGTGTTTGATTGTCTTTTTTCATGGGTTCTTTCGAGTTTCTTTGTTTCGTGGCTGCCTGTTAGGAGATGAACCTCAAGGTTGTATAATGTATACATTGTTTGATTATGAATGTACTTTGAACTTCTGAATAGCTGTAG
Organism: Hypanus sabinus; assembly: GCF_030144855.1. Classification (NCBI taxonomy): domain Eukaryota; kingdom Metazoa; phylum Chordata; class Chondrichthyes; order Myliobatiformes; family Dasyatidae; genus Hypanus; species Hypanus sabinus. The sequence continues at coordinate 155,851,066 of NC_082714.1, read as the reverse complement.
ATCTTTAGGTAGCACAGAGAACAGATAGTAGAGCTGTGTGGAGTCTGGATATTACCCCTGAGACCATGTGCTTCTTCTGGGAATGCTCTTCTGGTGGTAGTTAATAGTGCTGTTCCCATGTCACTCAGTTAGCCGCTCCCACATGGGAGAAGTTCACATAATATACATTATCAATCCGTTGAATATCCTGCATACGGCTGTGCTGGTCTTCTCTGCACTCTCCCTCAATATCAAACATAATAGCTCTGGCTTCCTCTCACATCCCAAGTTTATTCATAGACACATATCAGTGATTAGAGTTCAAGTCTCGCCACTGCATGTAAGGAGTTTATACATTATCTCTGTGACCGCGCAGGTTTCATTTATGTCAGGGGTTCTCAACATGGAGTCTATGGACCCCTTGGTTAACGGTAGGGGTCCATGACATAAAAAAAGTTGGAAGGTATCCCAATTTTCAAAATAAGTTCTTCCCATCATAATTGAACTAGCTGCACATTGTGTCAGAAATAGAATCTTTTAGATTAGTACTTGTCAAGATAGAATTTCAGACACTCTTACAAATATATACTCCTTATTTTTACCAAGCAGTTTTATTTCTGGGTATACGCCTCTCTGAAAAGATAAAAGAGTTTCATGTCTCATGGTAAACCTTTCAGTCACAGGCAATGTGATAAAAAAATTACAGAAGAAAGATGAGCATGAGAGATTTTATGGTTTAGTATCAGCTGAATGTTAATGAATAAATTTACATTAATATAATTCCTTTCATGAATCAGGTCATCCAAAATGAGCTCTGTAAGTAAGGAGGTTGCTTTTAAAAAGTAGTCACTGTTATGTTGTTAGACTAGTCCTCTTTAAGTAAAATGTAAATTAGCTGAAGATGTATTTTGCCTACTATTATTTTGACAAAACTAATGGGAGTCAGATCATCTATCAGACTGAAGGCTATGGTGCACAGGTTTTACATAACACAGTAGTAAAAGATCAAATATTAAAGGATTCATTAAAATGAAGGCAGACAAACTGAAACTATAACACAGGCCACTTAGCTTTCGTGAAGGCAAACTATGTGAATTTTTACTCATTAAAATTATCATAACTTGTCAGTTGTGTTATCTTTGTGCTTTATGCCAACATTTATGGGTGAAGAAACCACATTGTAAAGGCTAATTTATACTTGTGTGTACGGGCTACGCCAAAGCCTATGCCATAGGCCTGATTTATACTTCTACATCGCTCTACGCCGTAGCGAGCATGCGTTGGTGTGCACCAAAATGCTAGTTGGCGGTGGGGTTTCTATGCCACTGTGTTGAGTTTCTTTATGAGAGACATGGACAAGGAAATGCATTTCAAACATTTTCGCATGTCGGCAGGTAGATTTGACAATTTGGTACATCTATTTCACATCAGTGTTCAGACATGGCGGAGAAGAAGCAACCGGAAATGCATAGGAGGAAATGCGATGCTACCAAGCGGACCAATCACAGTTGTTGTAGTCTACATTACCGCAACGTGTGAGTTACTTTTTTGGAGAGGTGCACATCACCCTATGGTGTAGGGTATGCGGTACCTATAGCGTAGATGCAATGCACAAGTATAAATCAGCCTTAAGAGTGAACATAGAATTCCATAGAATTTGCATTACAGAAAGAGTCCATTAGCTCAACTTATGACAAGAGTTATAGGTGAGGATGGTAAGGATCCAAGTACTGGCATATCTAAGATGAGAATTGAGATGCAATTTCAAGACTGAGATGAGAACAGGGTTCTTGACTTGATGCCAGATGAGAATCCAAATAAGACAGAAATCCAAAACTCAATTGTTATGTATTTAATATTTCAATAATATTTGAGTAATCTTATATACAAATACACTGTGTATATATATATAGAGAGAGAGTTTGATTAAGTATTCTTGTTCATTTAAATAATTAATTATGGGTTTATGTAAAAATATGTTAATTGCATATATCATTACTCTACCATGTGATATATACACACTTCACTTAAAGTAAAGATGAAGTTACACTTCCATTTCAGATACTTGAATGTCCCTTAGAATTAGTTCAATGCTTTGAAGATACAAAACCTAACAGTACATTAATTGCAGACTGAACTAAAGTTGAGCTGATGATTGAGCATCAAACCTGGATTCAGGTGCTGTGTAGATATCCAAATCTTGGCACCAAAACATGGCCGCCAATTAGCGGAGCGGGCCAGAATCTTTAAAGGGACCGCAACAGCTATGCACATTCTGGAGACTCAGAGTATCGACACCCCAGAGGCTGATCAGATGTGTATCATAACATAACTATGGTAGAATGTACCACTATAGGACATTTTCCACCTTATTTTCTCAAACATTGTCCTGTGTAATCTTCTTCTTTTTCTTTGAAACTAATATATTGTTGACCAGAAAGAACTACAATCTACAAATTAGCAAATAGGAATGAAGCAAGGACAGTGGAAATAGACAAAGCAAAAGTCTACACTGAAAAAGCAAGTCATTGTTCCTGCCATGTGGTTGCAGGAATGGAGACATAGGGTTGCGACTGTTCTTAAAGCTGCCATTTTGTGAACTGTTTCTTGCTCAGAGATAACTTCATCAGACCAAGTGAATGTGAGCACAAGGAGTTTCTGCTGATGATCTGCTAAACCTGAGACATTTCTCAGATAAGAAGCTATTTATTACAGGAAGTGACAGGCACTTATAGAGGGAGCAGAAGTGGAGAGAGTGAGCAATTTCAAGTTTCTTGGTGTTAACATCTCTGAGGACCTAACCTAGTCCCAGCATATCAATACAGCCATAAGGAAGGCAAAATAGTGGCTAAATTTCATTAGGAGTTCAAAAAGACACCCCTCTCCTGGCCCAGTCAAACTTGAGAAATCTTGTTTGGGTGGTTGCTGTGTAATGTGTCCCTTGTTACAAATCAGTACCACAGAATAACAAGTAGTACACAATATGTGATTAAACGATTGAGCTTTTTAATTCTAAACTTGACTATATGGTAAGTAAAGAAACAAAAGAAAAGGGCCCATTCTCATGAAACAGTCTAATGTGCAAACGTTGGAGTTCACAATGTCGTCCATTTGTTGCCGTCCTCCTCCTCCAAGCATAGCTGACCCTCGAACCCTCACTCCTCAGTCCACTCCATCCCAGTGGTCTACCAACTCTCTCCGTTCGTGTCCTCTCTCTTCATCTCCCCTGAAAAAAGACTGCAAAATCGCTGCTCCCAGACTCACAAGATATAACAACATCCCACTCATTGGCTAACATGCCCCATTATCTCTAGTCATAACCCAAACATTGCTGCTACAGATAAATCATTACCTTAGCCTTGGCAGTGAAACATTAGAGAGGCCATTACATTAGCAGTGAAACCTTACAGCGCATTACTCTCTCCCCCCACAAATTTAATCATGTCAGAGATTGTATAGCATTAAAGAAAAAGAAGTATGACAGGGCTAAGATGAGTGTGAATACAGATGATTGGGAAAGTTTTAAGGACCGGCAGATCTTAACTAAAAAAGCAATACGGAGAGAAAAAATCAGGTATGAGCTCAGTCTAGCCAGGAATATACAGGAAAACACAAAGTCCAATCCAGATTTACAAGCAGTGACACAGCTCCCCAAAATGGTAGGAGTCACACTCTGTTCCCCTGGTGCTACACAGGCCATCCTATCCGGTGGTCTCCTAATTCTCTGAGACTTCTTCACTCCCTCACCTAACTCTCCAGGTTCAGACACTACTGGGGATACAACCTATCACTTGTGCCCACCTACAACTCGGAACCCTCTGTGCCATGGCCAAGCCCCGCTTCCTCCCCTGCAGAGTCTCGCTGCATCCCAGGCTGCCCACAGATAGTTCCCCCCACCCAACTTCACCTGACTCAGAGGGGGAAGGGTGTGAAGTCTCTTTCTCAATCAATGGGGAGTTAGTTAAAAGTGGCATATACCACACATCCAGGTCCTTATTCTCTTAATCAGTATCCCTCTCGGGGTGGGGGCTGGCCTAACATCTCCTGCTGTGGGCCCTGCAGTTGCCCCACATTTCTACAGAGTCCTCTTACTGGGTGTAGGCTCCAAATCGGGCTCTGGGTCTACCTGCACCTCTTGTACCAGGGGCAGGAGGTGGTTCTGATGGAGAATCTTGACAAGCCCATTCCCATCCTGTGGTTTCACCCAGAAAACTGGTAGGTTTGGCAGCTGACTCTCCACCACATAGAGCGTAGCTGCCCAGTGGTCAGCCAACTTATGCTTTCCAGGTAGCCCCAAATTCCTTTTGAGGACTCATTCTCCTGGCAGGAGTTGAGAGAACCTAACCTTTTGATCATACCTCCTCTTATTTCCTTGACTCTGCTGGGCAGCCGCAATCCCAGCTAATTCATAAACCCTTTTTAGCTCACTTGTCATATCAGACGCATACTTCAAATAAGTCTTCAGGGGTAAGTTGCCCTCGTCAGTCCCAAAACAAAGGTCAATGGGCAACCTCACCTCGCACCCAAACATCAGATAATATGATGAGTACCCATTAGCTTCATTTCATGTACAGTTATAACTGTGAACCAGATGCCCAATATGTTGACTACACCTGCTCTGCTTGCTGATCTCCAGGGTCAGGGACCATGTCTAGCAAGGTCCGATTAAACCTCTCTGGCTGGGGATCACCCTGTGGATGATAGGGTGTGGCCCTTGACTTCTCGACTCCAAGCATGCCCAGTAACTTATGGATGAGTTTGCTCTCAAAATCCCATCCCTGATCATTATGTATCCACCTAGGAAGGCCATAATAGATTAAATACCTCTCTCATAACACTTTTGCCACATCAGGCACCCTCTGGTCCTTGGGAGGAAAAGCCTGAGCATATCTGGTGTAGTGGTCCATAATGACTAAGACATTTGCCGTGTCGCTGACATCGGGTTCTATGGACAGGAAACCCATACACACCAGGTCCAGGGGCCTCACACTCTGCAAGTGGGACAAGGGAGCTGCCCGCGTAGGTAGTGTCTTCCATCGTATGCATCGAATGTGCGATTTGCAGTATTCTTTGGCCTCCGATTTCAACCAGGATCAGTAAAACCGGTCTCTGAGCAATCCATAGGTCTTTTCCACCCCCAAATGTCCAGAATCATCATGAAGTGACTTCAACACAATCCTGTGATACTCTTCGGGCAGAACCAGCTGGCAATGTCAAGGTCGGTCTGGGGCGGGGGGGGGGGGGGGGTGTGATGTGACCCGGTATAAGAACTGGTTCTTCAACTCCAACCAAGGCCATTCTCTCAGTAATGGAGACACTGATGCGTGCTTCGTCTTCTTTGCCTGAGACATGTCTCCCTTTTTGACCGCTGCCCAAATGGTACCAATGCCCGGATTATCTCACTGAGCAGCTGCCATTTCCCCAGAACTCAACTCCAGCAGCTGATTTGTCTTCAGAGCAGTCAGGTTGCAATAAATTTGGGAAATGGCATAATCAGAAGCTCCCAATCGATCCACTGCTCAATCCTGCCCCTTCTTTCCCTCTGCCTTCACGGAGATGACAAACTGACACATGGCCTTCTAACCTGAGGCAGGAACGCTCTCTCACTCTTTGTCACTGACCAGTCCCTCATGAACCCGTCGGGACAAAGCATCAGCATCAATGTTCCTGCTTCCCGGCTGGTACTTCAGGCCTGTTGCATCCAGTTTCACCAAGGTCAGGATATAAGTTAGGGGGTTGTTGTCCGTCCTCACCTCAAACTTTGCCCCATAGAGGTAGTCACTCAGCTTATCCACCACCGCCCATTTCAACATCAGAAATTCCAACTTGCGCATGGGATAGTTTTTCTCAGAGAATGACAGACTCAGGCTGACAAACACAACGGGTCTCAACCTGGTGTCCTGACCTTGATACAGGATGCCCCCTAAACCCTCTCGGCTGACATCCGTGTGCAGTACATAAGGCAATCAGGGGTCCACAAAAGCCAGCACCAGCGCCTGGGTCAGCAATTCCTTCAGTGACGGAAAGGCCTCCTCACATTTTGCATTCCACTACGGTCCAAAGGGCTCCAATGGGCTAAGATACTCTCCACCCTTCTGTCCTTTTCTCCCCCTCCCTTTCATCCCCAGGATTGGGTAACCACACAGAAGCTGATTCAGAAGGTGTCTCACTTTCGTGTAGCCTTTCACGAAGCTCCGGCAGAACACAAGGAACAAGTGCACAGTCTGGGGTCTTGGCTAAATAGTAATCATCTCTATCTTAGCCAGATCTGTAGCTAATCCATCCCATAAGACTACATGCCCAACACAGTTAATGTACATTTGGCAGAACTGGCACTTATCCAGGAAAAGTTTTAACCCTTCAGCTTTCTGGCGGCCCAGGACCTTCAGCAGCCTCGCTTCATGTTCTTCCAAGGTGGATCCAAACACTGAGGTCATCCAGATATACTAATACCTCAAGCAAGTTCACATCCTCCACCATGACCCGATGGAAAGTTGCAGGAGCTCCTGAGATGCCCTGGGGCATCTTTTTGTACTGGAAAATTCCCAGGGGGTATACTAATGCTGTCTTCTCTTTGTCAGCCTCATTGATAGGGATCTGGTAATATCCACCCCTCAAGTCCAGCACTCTGAACCGCTTCACACCACTCAGGCAGGCCAGCGCATCTTCAGTCCTTGGGACAGTATGCCTGTTCAGAATCCTATAGTCCACACACATCCATACCTTCCCATTCTTCTTTCAGACCACTACTCTTGGGGATGCATAGGGGTTTTGGGACTCGGTGATGATCCCAGCTTCCTTCAACTTACACAAATGCTGCTGAACGTTCTTCACCTCTGCAGGGGCCATTCACCATGTCCTTTCTCTGAACGGGGTACCCTCGGTCATCCAGATAGTGTAATGTGTGCTCTTGGAACAACCCACATCAAACTCATCAGTGGAAAAGACACCTTCCAGCTTCAACATCTTCTCTACCAACCTCCCCAGTTCCTGCGGGTTGGACTTGAATATCAATCAACATCCTGTTTTTGGAACTCATGGTTCGTTCCAGATGTTGGATTTGTCTTGGAATAAGTAAACAGAACTTTATTAGCAGCAATAGTTTTGCAATCTATCTCAGAATTTTTTTATTCACTCAAAGGAATTTATTTCCTGTGGATTAAACCTAAACCTTCATTGGGCACAGTTCTTGCCCCATCCTTATTCAGTTTTGAGAAGATAATAATAATCTGCCTCCTAAAACTTCAATAGTTCTCTGATGAAAGTTTTCCATAGTGCTGAGAGGTAGGAAATTGCAGGATTTTCATTCAACATTAAAAGTACAATATATCTGTAAATAAAGATGATATGCTGTACATGATGGTATCTTTCTGCACTTGAAAATGCTTGTCATTTTGCTGAAGTGTATTTGATGAAGGGTGTTACTTTCCATAGACGGTAGAGGAAACATGGTACCGATCAAGAACATTGCTTTCTCCTGAATGGTGCCAAGCTTTTTGAGTTTGGCTGGAAATGATCTCAAGCAGATATTCCATCACACTACTGACATGTACCTTATGGATTCTAGAAAGGCACAAGGAGTCAAGAGGTAAGTAAGGCACATGCTGCTGAATATTGGGATTCCAGCCTGCTCTTACTGCGCAGTATTAAAAGACTGGTCAAGTTCAGTTTCAAATTAGTACTGAATGAGCCCTGGATATTGATGGTAATGTCTTGGAATGGCAAAGGTTGCCAAGGTAGCATAGTGGCTAGTGCGATGCGATTATGGGTCAGGGTGTTCCAGAGTTGAGAGTTCAATTCTGCTGCTGTCTATAAAGAGTTTGTACATTCTCCCCGTGAACCTCATTAGTTTCCTCTGGGTGCTCCAGTTTCCTCCTTCAGTCCAAAGATGTACCAGTTAATAGGTTAATTGGTCGTTGTAAATTGTCCTGTGATTAGGCTTGTGTTAAATAGGTGAGTTGCTGGGTGGTGCAGCACATTGGGCTGGAAGAGCCTCTTCCATGTTGTATCTCTAAATAAACGGAAAAAAACTTGGTTATTTCCTGCCATATACACAAGAAAGAAAGAAGTTCTTTTTTTGAATACTGCCTCTAATGCTATACACCTGTTATGCTGCTGTGTTTTGTTGCAGCTGTGCATGATAGTAAACTAAACTCAACAATATATGTGTAGAATGAATATTATTTTTCACCCCTCAGCCTAAGGTTGACTAGTTGCATACAAGCAAAGACTTTATTATCTAAGGATTTGCCAGCAGCTATATTTCATTAGGAGTTTGAGGAGATTTTTGTACGTTACCGAAGACTCTAGTAAATTTCTATAGATGTACTGTGGAGAGCATTCTGACTGGCTGCATCACTGTCTGATACGGAGGCTCCAATGCACAGGATCAGAAAAAGCTGCAGAGGGTTATGCACTCAGCCAGCTCCGTCAAGAGCACAAACTTCCCCACCCATTAATTTTTGAAGATTGAGGTCATCTGCAAAAGGCGATGCCTCAAGAAAGCAGCATGCATCATGAAGGACTCTCACTATCAAGGACAAGCCCTCTTCACATTAATACTATCAGGGAGGAGATACAGGAGCCCAAAGAAACACAATTAATATTTTAGGAGCAGCTTGTCATCAGATTTCTGAATGGTCCATGATTCCATGAACACAATCTCAGTATTTTGCCCTCTTTTTGCATAATTAACTTAATAGTTTCTTTGTTATATTTCTTGTTGCAACTTACAGTAATATTTTATGTATTGAACTGCGCTGCTGCTACAAAGAAACAACAAATTTCCCGACAGACGTATATCAGATATGTGAGCTGCAGGGTAGCGTAGTGGTTAGCACAACAGTTTACAGTTGTGCTAAGAGTCACCATGCTTCCAGCACCAACCTAACACACCAACAACTTACTCACTGTAATTTGTATGTCTTAGAATATGGGAGGAAACTGCAGAATCCAGAAACCAACACGGTCATGGGGAGAATGTACAATAGTGGGAATTGAACACGTATCGTGCATCTAACGCTGTAGAGTGTTGCCTGAACTTCCGTTTGGCTGAACTATCTTTTGTGATGCTGAGGAGCTCAGGAGAGACTAAGATATATTGTCCATCTGTACCTCAGGTTGAAAGTTTGTAAATGCTTAAGTTTGCTTTTTAAGCTTCCTTGTTGGGCTCTGCTGTCATTAAGAAAGGAGATGTTTATGAAGTTTACTCCAACCGTTACTTGGTTAACTATCTGCTGGCAGTCACAATATTTTAATTCGTTGGAAAGCTCTCTAATAAAATCGACTGCAATTAACAAGACTGCTGTTTATCTTACTATAATTAAGTGCTCTCTATATAATGCAACAGTTGTTAATCTAATTGGTTGTAATTAAGGCCTTTTTTTGGCTTTAAAATGATCTTGTAATCTTCCTGTAATGAAACATGATTATTTTCATTTTTGTAGATTAATAATAGATGTACATGACTTTTTTGCACTTTTCAATTTACACCCATGATGTCATTGTAAAAAGCCACTGCTGCAGTGGCATGTTTGCATATTTTTAAACTGATCATTGATTAAAAAAAAATCTAATAAGGGGGGAATTCAGCCCATTGTGTCCATGCCACTTGCAAAGAAATAGCCAACCAAATCCCACTTTACAGCATTCACTCCTTAATCATAACCAAAAGCAGGATTAATATCATCGGCATATGTATGTCATGAAATGAAGGGTCTCGGCCTAAAAAAGTCAACTGTTTACTCTTTTCCATAGATGCTGCCTGACCTGCTGAGTTCTTCCAGCATTTTGTGTATCGTACTTTGATTTCCAGCATCTGCAGATTTTCTCTTGTCATGAATTTTATTGTCTTTGCAGCAGCAGAACAATGCAATACATAATTATAGGAAAAATGTGAATCACAGTAAATACATGTTTATTAAGTATTAAATAAGTAGTTCAAAAATAGAAATAGAAGTAGTGAGGTAATGTGTGTGCTCAATATCCATTCAGAAATCAGATGGCACAGAGGAAGAAGCTGTTCCTGAATCATTGAGTGTGCACCTTCAGGCTTCTGTACCTCCTTCCTGATGGTAGCAATGTGAACAAGGCATGACCTGGGTGATTGGGGGGAATGGGGGTGTCCTTAATGAAGGATGCCACCTTTTTGAGGCATCAGTCTTTGAAGATGTCCTGGATGCTGGGGAGGCTAGTGCCCATGATGGAACTGACTGAGTTTTCAACTCTCTGCAGCTTATTTTGATCCTGCGCAGTATCTCCTACCCCCCATACCAGAGAGTGATGCAGCCAATTAGAATACTCTCAGTACCTCTGTAGAAATTTGAGAGTGTCCTTGGAGCATACAGGCCATGGGCATTCTCAAGTATACCCTTAAGTTCTGCCTCAACCACCTTTTCAGGCAATCAGCTTTTTTGCACTTTTCAATTTACACCCATGATGTCATTGTAAAAAGCCACTGCTGCAGTGGCATGTTTGCATATTTTTAAACTGATCATTGATTAAAAAAAAATCTAATAAGGGGGGAATTCAGCCCATTGTGTCCATGCCACTTGCAAAGAAATAGCCAACCAAATCCCACTTTACAGCATTCACTCCTTAATCATAAAGGAGGAAATGCTTTTCTTATCTTCCTTCTAATTATTGTACCAATTATTTTAAATTTGTGCCCCATGGTTTTGATCCTCCTGTTAAGGTAAGTATGCCCTTTCTATTTATTTTAACCAGACCCTCATATTTTTATATATATCAAATTAATCTTCCCTCAGCCTCCACTGTTCCAAAGAAAATAAATTCAGAGATCTAATCTCTCTGCATTGCTGAAATTCTCCAGCCCCTGGCAATATCCCTGAAAATGTCTACTGCTCACTCTCCATTGCAATCACATCTTCTCTACATTCACAGTAGAATTGCATGCAATTCTAGCATAAGCTTATATTCCATGATAATAAAGAAAAAATAATACTTTACCAGTTTATTGACCTGTCTGGACTATCTCGAAGGATCTATGGATATCTTCTCCAATATCCATCTGTTCCTCCATCCCTCTCAGTATCCTTTGAATTGATGTGCTTTCCCTATCTTGGGTCATCTCTTCCGTATATATTACCTCAGACTTCACCAGACTGCATTCGGTTTGCCACTTTCTGTGTGGTCCATTATTTGTGTTTTTGTCTAAACTGCTCTTCCTTATTGTAACTTACAAGAATTCTTTAAAGGTTTCAAAGTATATTTAATGTAAGAGTATGTATACAGTATATAACCTGAAATTCATCCTCTTCACAGACATCCATGAAACAGAGAAACCCCATAGACAATAGAAACATCGAAACCCCCTCCCTTCACATAAGCTGGAGCAAAAGCATCAACCTACTCACCCCTGCCTGCGCCAGCAGAAGCACAGATCCTCCCTACTCCCACCCCCCACCAAGCAAGCTGTATCAGAAGCACCAAAGAGTCCATCAAAACTACAGTCCATAACCCTGCAGTTCAGTATCTCAGACAGGTTCTGTCTCTCCAGTGAGGAAGAGAGAGGTCGCTTCTGCAATGCTGAATGTGAAGACCAGCAACTTGCTGTCCGATGTTTTCAATGGTCATGTTCTCAATATTTATTGGTTATTTATTTATTATAATTAGTTTGTGTATTTTTTACACAGCCTGTGCACAGTATTTGCATAGTTTGTTGCCTTTTGCACATTGGCCAATTGTCCATCTTGTGTATAATTTTTCATTAATTTTATTGTATTTCTTTGTATTCACTGTGAATTCCCACAGAAAATGAATTTCTGGGTTGTATATGGTGACATGTTGTATATGTACTTTGATAATAGATTTACTTTGAACTTTTTTAAAAAAAAATGTGCTCTTCAGATCTGAGACACAGTTATTGAACTTCGAAACTCTCAGAATTTTTTGCGTCATCTGAATACTCTTTACCTTGTCCTCTACATTTAAGTCTAAACCAGTAATGTATCTTACCAACAGCAAGGAACCAAAGAACTCTTGTGGAACACCAGTGGAAATAGCCTTTCAGTTCAGAATCACCTAACAATCCTTTTTTACTGGCATTGAACCAAATGTGGATCCAAAATGTCATTCTCCCTTGGATCCCATGGATGCTTACCGTTTTTTGATCAGTCTTCCATACAGGATGTTAACAATGGCCTTGTTAGAATCTTTGTAGTTTACATCAAATAGACAATAGGTGCAGGAGTAGGCCATTTGGCCCTTTGAGCCAGCACCACCATTCAATGTGATCATGGTTGACCATCCACAATCAGTAACCCGTTCCTGCCTTCTCCCCATATCCCTTGACTCCGCTATCTTTAAGAGCTCTATCTAACTCTTTCTTGAAAACATCCAGAGAATTGGTCTCCATTGCCTTCTGAGGGAGAGCATTCCATAGATCCACAACTCTCTGGGTGAAAAAGATTTTCCTCAACTCTGTCCTAAATGGCCTACCCCTCATTCTTAAACTGTGGCCTCTGGTTCTGGACTCCCCCAACATTGGGAACATGTTTCCTGCCTCTAGCGTGTCCAATCCTTTAATAATCTTATATGTTTCAATCAGATCCCCTCTCATCCTTCTAAATTCCAGTGTATACAAGCCCAGTCACTCCAATCTTTCAACATACGACAGTCCTCCATCCCAGGAATCAACCTCGTGAACCCACGCTGCACTCCCTCAATAGCAAGAATGTCCTTCCTCAAATTTGGAGACCAAAACTGAACACAAATGCTCTCCAGTTTACTTCATAAAACATGGTTTAGTTGAACACTTTTCAGGTATGAACATTGAATCAGTGATACTAGGGTGGAGATGATTGAGAGCTTCTAGTTCCTTGGTAGCTGTCTTGGGTTCATTTTGAAAGTACCTCATTGCCATTGTTATGTTTTGTAACTTCAAATCATTAAGATAATTCAAGGGGGATGCCACGTGATGACTTAGGATCGAGACGCTGGAACCCAGCTCTCCCGTAAAAAATCAATAAATTAATGTTTAAGTGAAGAAAAGTTAGTCAATACTTTCTAAAAGTTACTTATAAACTACTCCGGATTGTTTCAAGTTATGCCTCACAAACAGGGAAGGCAGTTCTTTTTTATCCTGATATAAATTATAACCTTTTGAAGAGAAAGAAGGAATTTAACCCAGCGAAAAAAGTCTTATGGGAAAAGGGTTATAAATTTATAATGCGTCACCCAGCAACACTGATAATTTTTTTGGAGGAGGGAAAAAGAAGATTTTTTACCGATTATCGAGAAGCGGAGGAGTTCGCACAAAAACTTCCATTTATTCACTAATTACACATAGAGACTTCCAAGCGTAATGGATTAAAGATGAAGATAGAGACTGAACGGAAGTGATGGACATTTAAGGATGATACAGGGGAGAAAAGCAAAATTTCAGAAATACTAATTGAGAATAGTATTTTTTCTTCATATATATATATATACTTTTTTATGTTGCAGGGGGGCTGGGGAGCTTTGGATCGGTTACTGCGGGATTCACGTGTGTAATCATGGCGATCGCCATGACCCGTACAACAGAGGGGGGTAATGTTGTGTTCTTTTTTTTTCACAACATTAGTAGGGGGGTATTTTGTTTTTTTCTTTATACTCTATTTTTCTTCTATCTTTCTGCCTGGATGATCGGTGGGGACCCACATAGCAACATGGAGAATTTTAAAAAGATTTCCCAAGATACCACGAAAGTTGAAAGATTAGGTATTATTATAGATTGGAGTAACATAATTAAAAATAATGACTAATTTACTGAATTTTTTTAAGTTTTAATGTTAATGGGCTTAATGGACCGGTAAAAAGAAAAAGAATTTTAACATACGTTAAAAAAAATGAAAACAGATATAGCTTTTTTACAAGAAACACATTTAACAGACATAGAACATCAGAAATTAAAAAGAGACTGGGTTGGAAATGTTATTGCAACTTCGTTTAATTCAAAGGTGAGAGGAGTTGCAATTTTGGTTAATAAAAATTTACCAATTAAAATACAAAATGTATTAATTGATTCGGCGGGGAGATATGTAATTATACATTGTCAAATTTTTTCAGAACTATGGACTCTTATGAATATTTATGCACCAAATGAAAATGATGTAAAATTGATACAAGAGGTCTTTTTGAATTTGGCTAAAGCACATGACAAAATATTAATAGGTGGAGATTTTAACTTTTGTCTAGATCCAGTTTTAGATCAACAAAGGTTGTCACAAAATCAAAAGTAGTAAAATTAACTCTTTGATGAAAGACTTAAATTTGATTGATATATGGAGAAGAATTAATCCAAAAGAAAGAGATTATTCATTTTATTCAAATAGACATAAAACATATTCAAGGATAGATTTTTTCCTATCATCAACGAATATTCAAGATAGAGTGAAAAATGTGGAATATAAAGCGAGAATATTGTCAGATCATTCTCCTTTGATAATGACAATGATAATGACAGATAAAGAGGAATCAATTTATAGATGGAGATTTAATTCAATATTACTAAAACGTCAAGATTTTTGTGATTTTATGAAAAAGCAGATTCAGTTCTTTTTAGGTACAAATTCACATTCAGTTGATGATAAATTTATATTGTGGGAAGCAATGAAGGCATATTTGAGAGGTCAGATAATAAGTTATACTTCTAAAATTAAGAAGGAATATATGATAGAAATAGATCAATTGGAAAAAGAGATTACAAAATTAGAAAAAGAATCTCAAAGAAATATGACAGAAGAAAAACAAAGACAACTTATTAATAAGAAGTTACAATATAATACACTCCAGACATATCGAACAGAAAAAGCAATTATGAGAACTAAACAGAGATATTATGAACTAGGTGAAAGATCACTAAGGTCCTTGCATGGCAGTTAAAAACAGACCAGACTTCTAAAACAATAAATGCAATTCGAACAAGAGTAAATAAAATTACTTATAAACCTTTAGAAATTAATGAAACTTTTAAGAATTTTTATTGAGTTGTATAAATCAGAATCACAAAATGATAATGTCAAGATAGAAAGGTTTTTATCACAAATAACTCTTCCAAAATTAAATACGGAAGAACAGAAGGGATTAGATATGCCTTTTACATTGAAAGAGGTCAAAGAAGCCCTAGGATCACTTCAAAGTAATAAATCTCCAGGAGAAGATGGTTTTCCGCCTGAATTTTATAAAAAGTTTAAAGATTTATTAATTCCTCCTTTTATGGAGTTAATACATCAAGCGGAAAGAACGCATAAACTTCCAGAATCTTTTTCGACAGCTATTTTAATAGTATTGCCAAAAAAAGATAGAGATCTTTTAAAGTCAGCATCATATAGACCTATTTCTTTATTAAACACTGATTATAAAATAATAGCAAAAATCTTATCTAACAGATTATCTAAATACTTACCAAAATTAGTACATATGGATCAAATAGGATTTATTAAAAATAGACAATCAGCAGATAATGTAACTCGGTTATTTAGTATAATTCAGTTGGCACAAAAGAGGGAGGAAATGAGTGTGGCAGTTGCTTTCGATGCAGAAAAAGCGTTTGATAGATTGGAATGGGATTTTTTATTTAAAGTATTGGAAAAATGTGGATTAGGAGTATCTTTTATAAAATGGATTAAAACCTTAAATACTAATCCCAAAGCTAAAGTAGTGACAAATGGTCAAATTTCAACACCATTTCAGTTAACAAGGTCAACTAGGCAAGGTTGTCCATTATCACCTGCTTTATTCGTGTTGGCGATAGAACCATTAGCTGAATTAATTAGAATGGACCCAGATATTAAGGGTTTCAGAGTTAATCAGGAAGAATACAAGATTAACTTATTTGCTGATGATATTCTGCTTTATTTAACAAACTCATTGCACTCGTTGCGTAAATTATCCTATAGATTAGAAAAATATGGGAAAATATCAGGTTATAAAATAAATTGGGATAAAAGTGAAATTTTACCTCTTACTAAAGGAGATTATAGTCAATGTCGATTAATAACTCAATTTAGATGGCCGGCAAAT
This sequence comes from Hypanus sabinus, assembly GCF_030144855.1. NCBI lineage: Eukaryota > Metazoa > Chordata > Chondrichthyes > Myliobatiformes > Dasyatidae > Hypanus > Hypanus sabinus. Next base: position 155,835,061 of record NC_082714.1, on the reverse strand, counting down.
GGTATAAAATATTTAGATATAAGAGTTGATAATGATATAAAGAACTTATATAAATTAAATTACTTACCATTACTGAAAAAAATTCAAGATGATCTTGATAAGTGGATGGTATTACCAATAACATAAGTAGGTAGAGTAAATACCATAAAAATGAATATATTCCCTAGACTACAATACTTATTTCAATCACTACCAATACAACTACCCCAGAAGTTTTTTCAAGAGTTAAACAAATATGTGAGGAAGTTTCTTTGGAAAGGTAAGAGGTCAAGAATATCGTTGGAAAAATTGACATAGAAATTTGATCTAGGAGGGTTACAACTTCCAAATTTTAAGAATTATTATAAAGCAAATCAACTTAGATTTATTGCATCTTTTTTTGAGAAAGATAGACCGGCATGGATTAGAATAGAACTAGATAAAATAGGAGAAAATACACCAGAAGATTTTATATATAAATGGGAATCTAAATGGATACGGGAAAAGAAAGAATCTCCTATATTAAAATATTTGATTGACTTATGGAATAAGATAAATGTTGATGAGACAAAGAAATCTTTATTAGCAAAGAGATCTTTAATTCAAAATAGACTTATTCCTTTTACAATGGATTATCAACTTCTATATAATTGGTTTCAAAAAGGGATTAGATATATAGGAGATTGTTTTGAAGGAGGTATATTAATGTCATTTGATCAATTAAAGAATAAATATAAAGTAACTAACAACACTCTTTTTTGTTACTTCCAACTAAGGGCTTATTTAAGAGAAAAATTAGGTCAAACAATGTTATTGCCGAAATCTAATGAAATAGAAACTTTAATTCAAAAAGGAAAGATTAAAAAATTTATCTCTTGTATGTATAACTTCATTCAAAAACAGGCAATTAAACAAGGAGTCCATAAGTCAAGACAAAAATGGGAAAGTGACTTGAATATTAAAATTGAAGAAACAAATTGGTCAAGACTATGTCTTGATAGTATTGTAGCGGTGTGCTACAAGCAGCGCTAGAATTACGACACGGAGTCGGTAACTGCAGTCGAAGGAAAAACTTTATTCGAAAACTTCAGCCTCACTTTTAAGCCTCTGTCAACCGGCCCCCCATGGCGAAGAGGTTCCAAAGCTCTGTGCTCGCAAACCCCCGTAGGCTATCTAATTGTGAGTCGGTTCGGATACGCTAGGAAATGAGCCGCCACATAACCCCCCCCCAGAACCGGCGATACACCCCCCAATGTCCACAGCCTGGGCCAGAACCTGCTTGGGAGGTCGGCCTCTGCGCCGAGGCGCCGGAAACTCGGCCGGTTGCGCCAGGTCCACATGGGCCGGCTTGAGGCGGTCCACCGTGAAAACCTCCTCCTTCCCCCCAACGTCCAGCACGAACGTGGACCCGTTGTTCCGGAGCACCGTAAACGGCCCCTCGTATGGCCGCTGCAGCGGTGGCCGATGCCCGCCCCTTCGTACAAACACAAACTTACAGTTCCGTAGGTCTTTGGGTACGCAGGTCGGGTGCCGCCCATGCTGTGAAGTGGGTATGGGGGCCAGGTTACCGAGCTTCTCGCGAAGTCTGCCCAGGACTGCTGCAGGATCTTCCTCTTGCCCCCTCGGGGCTGGTAGGAACTCCCCGGGGACGGCCAGGGGCGCGCCGTATACCAACTCGGCCGACGAGGCGTGCAGGTCGACCTTGGGCGCTGTGCGGATGCCGAGAAGGACCCAGGGAAGCTCGTCCGCCCAGTTGGCCCCTCGCAGGCGGGCCATGAGGGCCGACCAGGTGACGGTGGAAACGCTCCACTAGCCCGTTCGACTGTGGGTGGTAGGCAGTGGTGTGGTGCAGCTGAGTCCCCAAAAGGCTGGCCATAGCTGACCACAGGCTGGAGGTGAACTGGGCGCCTCTGTCGGAGGTAATGTGGGCCGGGACACCAAAGCGAGATATCCAGGTGGCGATCAGGGCTCGGGCGCAAGATTCGGAGGTGGTGTCGGTGAGCGGGACCGCCTCTGGTCATCTTGTGAACCGGTCCACGATAGTCAGGAGATAACGCGCTCCGTGCGACACTGGCAGGGGGCCCACGATATCCACATGAATGTGGTCGAAACGCCGGTGGGCGGGATGGAACTGCTGCGGTGGGGCTTTGGTGTGCCGCTGAACCTTGCACGTTCTGGCCCATTCACTGACCTGTTTGCGGAGACCGTGCCAAACGAACCTGCTGGAAACCAGCCGGACAGTTGTCCGGATGGAGGGATGTGCCAAGTTATGAATGGAGTCGAAAACACGTCGCCGCCAGGCTGCGGGGACGACCGGACGGGGCCGGTCGGTGGCGACGTCACAGAGTAGGGTCCTCTCACCTGGGCCCACGGGGAAGTCCTGGAGCTGCAAACCAGAGACTGCAGTCCTGTAACTCGGAATCTCCTCATCTACCTGCTGTGCCTCTGCCAGTGCCTCAAAGTCTACCCCTGGGGAAAGGGCATGAACGGTAGGGCGAGAGAGCGCATCCGCCACGACATTGTCCTTACCCGAGACGTGCCGGACATCCGTTGTGTATTCAGAGATGTAGGACAGGTGGCGTTGCTGGCGGGATGACCAGGGGTCGGATGCTTTCGTAAACGCAAAGGTAAGCGGTTTGTGGTCCGTGAACGCGGTGAAGGGCCGGCCTTCTAGGAAGTACCTGAAATGCCGGATTGCCAGGTAGAGCGCCAACAGTTCCCGGTCAAAAGCACTGTACTTGAGCTCGGGTGGCCGCAGGTGTTTGCTGAAAAACGCCAGGGGTTGCCAGCGACCTGCGATGAGCTGCTCCAGCACCCCACCGACTGCCGTGTTTGATGCGTCCACTGTGAGGGCGGTAGGGGTGTCCATTCTGGGATGTACTAGCATTGCGGCGTCAGCCAAAGCTTCCTTCGTTTGAACGAAAGCGGCGGCGGACTCCTCGTCCCAGGTAATGTTCTTGCTCGGACCCGACATCAGGGCGAACAGGGGGCGCATGATCCGGGCAGCTGAAGGGAGGAAGCGGCGGTAGAAATTGACCATACCTACGAATTCCTGAAGGCCTTTGATCGTGGTGGGTCGGGGGAAGTGGCGGACCGCATCTACCTTAGCGGGCAGAGGGGTTGCCCCGTCTTTAGTAATCCTGTGGCCCAGGAAGTCAATGGTATCAAGTCCGAACTGGCATTTGGCAGGGTTGATTGTAAGACCGTACTCACTCAGTCGGGCGCAGAGTTGACGGAGGTGGGACAGATGCTCCTGACGACTGCCGCTGGCTATGAGGATGTCATCCAAATAGATGAACGCGAAGTCCAGGTCCCGTCCCACCGCGTCCATTAACCGCTGGAACGTCTGTGCGGCATTCTTCAGGCCGAACGGCATGCGGAGGAACTCGAAGAGGCCAAACGGGGTGATGAGAGCCGTTTTGGGGACGTCGTCAGGATGCATTGGGATTTGATGGTACCCTCGGACAAGGTCGACCTTGGAGAAGATCCGGGCGCCGTGCAGGTTTGCCGCAAAGTCCTGAATGTGCGGCACAGGGTAGCGGTCCGGTGTGGTAGCCTCGTTCAGCCTGCGGTAGTCGCCGCACGGTCTCCAGCCCCCCGTCGCTTTGGGCACCATGTGCAGGGGGGAAGCCCAGGGGCTGTCGGACCGCCGGATGATCCCCAATTCCTCCATTCTCTGGAACTCCTCCTTCGCCAGTCAGAGCTTGTCCGGGGGAAGCCGCCGAGCACGGGCATGGAGGGGTGGTCCCTGTGTCGGGATGTGGTGCTGTACGCCGTGCCTGGGCATGGCTGCTGTGAACTGCGGTGCCAGAACCGATGGGAACTCCGCCAGGACCCTGGTGAAATCGTTGTCGGACAGCGTGATGGAGCCGAGGTGAGGGGCTGGCAACTGGGCCGCGCCCAGGGAGAACGTCTGAAAGGTCTCGGCGTGTACCAGTCTCTTCCTGGGCAGGTCAACCAGCAGGCTGTGAGCTCGCAAAAAATCCGCACCCAGAAGCGGTTGGGCTACGGCGGCCAGTGTGAAGTCCCACGTGAACTGGCTGGGGCCGAACTGTAGCTGCACCTGACGGGTGCCATAGGTCCTTACTGTGCTGCCATTCACGGCCCTCAGGGGGGGACCCGGTGCCCTGCTGCGGGTGTCGTAACTCATCGGAGGTAAAACGCAGACCTCAGCCCCAGTATCGACCAAAAACCGGCGGCCCGACCTGCTAACCCACACATACAGGAGGCTATCCCGATGGCCAGCCGCCGTAGCCATCAGCGGCGGCTGGCCCTGGCGTTTCCCGGGAACTTGCAGGGCGGGCGGCAACGGCGGGCTTCTGCGCCCCACCGCTGGTGGTAGAAGCACCAGTGGTCATTGGGCCGGGGGTTAGTGGGCTCTGCGGCCGGGCCTGGACTGGTTTGCTGCCGGGAGCGTGGCTGGGAGATCTGTGCGATGGACGCCCCGCTCACCTTTTTGGCGTTCCACAGCAAGTCCGCCCGGGCTGCCACCTTCCGGGGGTCACTGAAATCCGTGTCGGACAGCAGCAGGCGTATGTCCTCGGGCAGCTGCTCCAGGAATGCCTGCTCAAACATGAGGCCTGTGTGTCCCTCGGCCAGAGACAACATCTCATTCATTAAAGCCGATGGAGGTCTGTCGCCCAAGCCATCCAGGTGCAGTAAACGGGCAGCCCGCTCGCGCCGTGAGAGTCCGAAAGTCCTGAGGAGCAGGGCTTTGAATTCCGTGTACTTGCCGTCTGCCGGGGGCGACTGTACGAACTCCGCGACCTGGGCAGCTGTGTCCTGGTCGAGGGAGCCCACCACGTAGTAGTAGCGGGTGTCTTCTGAGGTGATCCGGCGAACGTGGAATTGGGCTTCGGCTTGCTGGAACCATAGGTCCAGGCGCTGTGTCCAGAAACCCGGCAGTTTCAACGAAACCGCATGAACAGAGGCGGCGTCGGTCATTTCTGGTCCAAAAATCGTTTGGACCGTCGGGGTCACCAATTGTAGCGGTGTGCTACAAGCAGCGCTAGAATTACGACACGGAGTCGGTAACTGCAGTCGAAGGAAAAACTTTATTCGAAAACTTCAGCCTCACTTTTAAGCCTCTGTCAACCGGCCCCCCATGGCGAAGAGGTTCCAAAGCTCTGTGCTCGCAAACCCCCGTAGGCTATCTAATTGTGAGTCGGTTCGGATACACTAGGAAAAGAGGCGCTACAGTATGACAAATACAATAAATGTCCGGTTAAGATTAGTGCAATATAATTTTTTACATCAATTATATATTACACCACAAAAATAAATAAATTAAACCCAAATTTATCCGATCAGTGTTTCCGATGTAACCAAGAAGTCGATACTTTTTTACATTCTACTTGGTCTTGTTCTAAAATTCAACCTTTTTGGACAAATTTAAGAGTTTTACTGGAACAAATTATTGGAACACAATTTCCACATAACCCAATATATTTTTACTAGGCGATATTGAAGGGATAAAACCAAAACCCAAATTGAATAAATATCAGAAAGAATTTATAAAAATTGCACTGGCAGTAGCCAAAAAGGCTATTGCAGTTACTTGGAAATCGGATACATACTTAAGTATAGATCGTTGGAAGAAGGAAATTTATGGCTGTATTCCACTTAAAAAATTACTTATAATTTAAGAGATAAATATGAAACATTTTTGAAAATTTGGCGCCCTTATTTACAAAAGACAGGATTAAATATATACATGCTCCAAAGATGCAATAATTGGTTATTTGGGGAAAGAAATAAATATATATACTAAAGTTATTACGAACTCAATGGAGCATGTGGGGATCTCCCGATATCCAGGCACTCTTTCTTTTTTTTCTTTCTTTCTTTTTTTTCTATAGAGATGTTAGGGAGGAGGGGTTAAGGGGAGGGGGGAAGGGTATATATATATTTTTTTCATATATTTTCTTTTATTTCTGTAATTATTTGAAAACTCAATAAAAAAAGTTTAAAAGAAAGGAAAAAAAAAGTTCAAAAGAAGATTCAGGAATCTGAAATGTAAGTCTAACTTGAGTTTACTTTAAGTGAGGCATGCACGTATCATGTGGTAGCGTGATGATGTATGCAATTCATATATTTATACATAAAATCCATAAATGTATTATTTGAATGAACAAGAATGCTTAATCAGCCTATATATATACAAGAGTACTCAAATATTAAGAAAAATATTACTCAGTAAGACAAAGGAGATGGTATAGACTTTAAGAAGACTAAGCCTGCATTACTCCCTGTTACTATTGATGGTGAGAACATGGATGTGGTGAGGACCTACAAGTAGCTGGGGGTTCACCTGGGTGACAGACTTGAGTGGAACACCAACACAGAAGTTGTATACAAGAAGGGTCAGAATTGCCTCCGCTTCCTGAGGAGACTGAGGTCCCTTGGAGTGTGCAGGCCTCACCAGTTCTACCTGTCTGTTCTCACCAGTACAATCTTCTGTGCAGTGGTGTGCTGGGGCAATGACATCAACACGGGTGATGCCAACAGGCTCAGTAAACTGATTGGAAAGACTGGCTCTGTTATAGGAATCAAACTGGACACACTGGATGCTGTGGGAGGTCAAAGGACCCTAAGGAAAATTCCCTACTGGCAATTCTGGATAATATTTCTCAACCTCTGCATGTCACCTTGGCTGAACAGAGGAGCACCTTTAGTAATCGAATAAGACAACTGCACTGCTCCAAAGAGTGCTAAATGAGGACATTCTTACCCTCAGCCATTAGGCTCTATAGTGAGTCAACTTATTAGACTATTTGTGGTAACTTATTTTTTATTCTTTCTACTTTTCTTCTAATATTTGTATATCTGTGCATTTGTAATACTACTGTGACACTGTAATTTCTTTTGGGATCAATGAAGTATCTATCCATTTATCTACCTATATTACTGAAATATTAAACACACAACAGTTGAGAGCTTCTAGTTCCTAGGTATAAACAATAGCTTGGCCCGGTCCATTAGTGCCTCTACTTTCTCAGGATGAAATTCAGCATGTCCCTATTGACCTTGACTGATTTTTGTTGATGTAGCACAGAAACCATCCTATCCAGATAGATACATCATGGCTTGGTACGGCAACTGCTCTGCCCAAGACTGCAAGAAGTTACAGAGAATTGTGGACACAGTTCAGCACATCACGTTATCTAGCCTCCCCTCCATGGACTATGTCTACACTTCTTGCTTTCTCAGTAAAGCAGCCAACATAATCAAAAACCCTACCCTGGATGCTCTCTCATCCTCTTCCTCCCATCGGGCAGAAGATACAAAAGCCTGAAAGAATGTACCCAGTCTCTATGCCAGTTTCTATCCCAATATTATAGGACTATTGAGAAGAGCTCTATTTCTTTGCAAATGTAATACTTTATTCTGCATACTGTTATTACTTTTGCCTTGTTCTGTTGTTGTTGCTCAGTCGTTTAGTCGAGTCTGACTCTTCATGACCTCATGGACCATAGCGTCCATAGGGTTTTCATGGCAAGATACAGAAGTATCTGCCTTGAAGTACCGTGCTGATGCCACCACACCACCAGCCGACCCTACCTTGTACTATCTCAACATAACAATGTGATGAAATGATCTGTTAGGATGGCACTGAGAACAAGACTTCCACTGTACCTTGGTACCTGTGACAGTAATAAACCAGTTATCACTGTGTGGTAAACTATGTATACCTGTAAGGACACGCCCCTCTGCTGACTGCTCCTGTGGCTCCTCCCACAGACCCCTGTATAAAGGGGATTGGAGGCACTGCTCCTCCCACAGTCTCCAAAATGTCGTGGTCCCTTTTGCTGCTAATAAAATCCTATCGTTCACCTCCCATCTCCGAGAGTTATTGATGGTGCATCACACTGTTACCTGCTTCCTCCCTTACCTTGCTCTCCATCAGATCCTGGCTTCTTCCACTTCCTGGTCCTTACAAGCAATTTCCATCCTACACGATGAGGCTCAAACTTAGTGATCTGCTATGCCCACATTAAGTATTATATACATCTACAGTACGTTGGCACTCTAATCTCCCCAGTATCAGTGCCAAAAAGATCCATTCTTTTTAGATATTTCCAATTTTTCTTGAAGATAAACAAAGCTTTTTTAACAATTAAGCTTTGCTATAAAATTAAATATAACAACTATTGTCACCTGAAATCTGAAAAATCTGAAAGCTGCAGGCCGAAGAAGATGGCCTTTCCTGGGGCTAGAGGACTGTGTGTGTGTGGGTGGGAGGGAGAGAGGAATAGTGCTTCTTTTGCTGTTCTTGCTTTATTGTTTGGTATGTACTGTTTGCTGTGTTCTGTGTCAATCTACCAAGCATTGTGAGTATGCTATGCTGGTGCCACAGTGCATCCTTTTGGCTGTTGATTGTTAACACAAACGACACATTTCACTGTATGATTTGACGTACATGTGATAAATCTATCTGAAAAGGAATCTGAAAGTACTGGAAATACTCAGCAGGTAGGCAGTATCTGTGGAAAGCAAAATAATTAACGTTTCCACTCTGGGGCCCTTCATCAAAGGTGATCCCAGACCTGAAACCCTGACTCTCTTACATCCCACAGATGCTAAAATGAACTAAACTGATGCTGCTAGACTGTTTCAAAGACTCTGCAGTTTGATGTTTAATACTCTGTGGGCTATTTTCTTGCTTTTTGCCATTTGCACGACTTGTTCTTTTTATTGCGTGTTTGGTGCTTCATACTGTATTTGAATGGGTTCATGGTATCTCTTTGTTCAATGGCTGCCTGCAGGAGGACAAATCTCAGGGTTGTACACTGCATATATACTTTGATAATAAATATATTTTGAATCTTTGACTTGGCAGCATTTTCTGCTGTTACTATCTGCAATACTGTGCTCAGCCTTGTGGGGTCACTGTAACTCTATTTCTCTCAGGTTTTACAAAACCCTCCCAGTGAAACTGCAGAATTTCAAATTCTCTCTCAGAAATTCAAGCTTCAGGGAAGGATAAACTTGATTTGCCATTTACGTTTAGCTGTACTGTATTGGGAATTTGCTGTGCTGTGGTGTGTTGGTCAGGATGTGATATACAATAAAACAAAAATACATTCAACAATTGGCTCAGCACCGACTAGATGGGATGAAGGGCCTGGTTCTGTGCTGTATTATGACTCAATGACTCTATAATTCTAAAGAATAAAGAATTATATACAAATAAAAAGCTAATAAAGTTAGAGGTTAATGGATGGAAATGGAATAAAATATGCATAAACAAATACATACCACCAGGCATTTACAATATAAACAGCATTATAAAAACTGATTTGAAGTGTCCTTTGTGTAATGACAGGATAATAGACAGAAAGGGATGGGGTGGGGGAAGGGCTAACTAGAATGGTTGATTAGATTAACTGCCTGGGGGAAGAAAGTTTTAAAATGGTGTAAAGAAACATTTTGAGATGTGAACTTTGTCTGAAGTGTTTGGTCTTTTGAAATCTTGATTTAGTTAATCCCTCTCATGTCAATTTTACTTTTCTTTCTCCTTGATTGTCTCAGATTGATCCTCAGATACAATTCCCCTGGTGCTCTTCCCAGCTAATGCTGGACTTTCCCATGCTCCTGGATTCTCCTAGAATCCCATTGAATTAAATATTAATCTTCCAACCAATGTTGTAAACAGCCAGGGGAAAACTTACAAGTTTCAACTTTTCATTTTCATCATTAGATTTACTTATGTAAAAGTTGCTCAAAAGGTTGGGGCAGTTTGAGACTTGAGGTAATCTGACAAAACCTGTCCAGGCTCCTCATACTTGCCCTGAGCCAGTGCAATGAACATTAGAAGGAGAGCACTGAAATCAAATTTGTATACTGCCCCATCCACATTTGTCATGTGAATATCACCAACACCCAGTCCTGCTCCAACCATGTTGATGTTACACCAATGCCTCTACTTTCTTAGGGGGCTAAAGAAATTCGACATGACCCCATCAACCCGTAACAATTTTCATCAATGCACCATAGGAAGCATTCTGTCTGGATGTGTAACAGCTTGGTATGGGAGCTACTCTGCCAGTGAGTCTGATAAACTGCAGAGGGCTCGGGACACAGCTCAGCACATCTCTGGAACCAGCCTCCCCTCTTAGACTCTGTCTATACAGACCATAAGACATAGGAGCAGAATTAGGCCATTCAGCCCACTGAGTCTGTTCTGCCATTCCATCATGGCTGATCCCAGATCCCACTCAATCCCATACACCTGCCTTCTCGCCAGATCCTTTGATGTTCTGATCAATCAGGAAACTATGAACTTCTGCCTTAGGTATACCCATGGACCTATCCTCCACCGCAGACTGTGGCAGAGCATTCCACAGATTTACTACTCTCTGGCTTAAAAAACATCCTCCTTACCTCTGTTTTAAAAGGTTGCCCCTCAATTTTGAGGCTGTGCCCTCGAGTTCTGGATACCCCACCATAGTAAACATCTTCTCCACACTTCCCCTATCTGGTTGGATAGGTTTCAATGAGATCCCCATGCATTCTTCTACATTCCAATGAACACAGGGCCAAAGCCACCAAACACTCCTCGTATGTTAACCCCTTCATTCCCAGAATCATCCTTTGGCTCCTCTGGGCTCTTACCAGTGACAACACATCCTTTCTGAGCTATGCGGCCCAAAACTATTGACAATACTCCAAGTGCGGCCCAACTCGTGTCTTATAAAGGCTCAACGTTATCTCTTTGCTTTCTGCTACTTCAGTATGCTTTAGCATAATCAAAGATCCCACCCACTCCACACATTCTCTCTTCTCACCTCTTCCATCAGGCAAGAGATACCAAAGTCTGAAAGCATGTGCCACCCGGCTTTTAGCCCACTGTTATCAGACCTGAATGATATGATGATTCATTATGATCCAGAACTTCATTTTGTATCTCCACGGCACTTTCTCTGCAGCTTTAACACTTTATTCTGAATTGTTATTGTTTTGCCGAACAAGCTCAATGCACTGATTTGATCGATATAAACAGTATGCAAGACATTGACAGTAATAAACCAATATCAATACCAACTTTTTCACCAAGAGGGTGGTGAATCTGTGGAATTCATGCCACAGACAGTTGTGGAAGCCAAGTCATTGCGTATATTTAAAGCGGAGATTGATAGGTTCCTGATTAGTAAGCTTATCAGAGGTTATAGGGTTAAGGCAGGAGAATGAGGTTCAGAATGAAATATGATCGAATGATGGAGCAAACTTAATGGGCTGAATGACTTAATTCTTCTCGTCTATCTTATAATCACATGAAATGGCAAAGGCTTGTCACTGCCTCAGTAAAGCAGTTGGTGTAATTGAAGAACCCACCTAAGCTGAACATTCTCTCTTTTCCCCCCTCCCATCAGGCAGAAGATACATAAACCTGAAAGCCCATACCACCAGGCTCAAGGGCAGCTTCTATCCAGAAAACACACTCACAAACAGACGTCATAATTTACCTCATTATGACAAAAACTGCAGATGCTGGAAATCCAAAGCAACACACACAAAATGGTGGAGGAATTCAGTAGTTCAGGCAGCATGTATGGAAAAGCATAAGCAGTGAACGTTTCGGCTGAGACCCTTCATTAGGGTTGACTGTTTACTCTTTTCCATAGATACTGCCTGGCCTGCTAAGTTCCTTCAACATTTTGTGGGTGTTGCTTACCCTTTATGACCTTGCACCAGCAATGCACTCTTTTGCTAGCTTTTACACTTTATTCTGCACTCTATTATTGTTCTACCTTGTAGCTCAATGCACTGTGTAATGATCTGATCTGTATGAACAGTATGCAAGACAAGCTTTTCACTGTGTCTTAGTACAAGTGACAATAACAATAAACTAAACCAAACCAAAGATATGCACATTCAGCATATGATTAGACCATAAGACATAGGCGCAGAAGTAATTTTGTTCAGACTGAAGACACGAGCTGTCTGATTTTCTATGGTCCATAAGAAAGTTAGATTGAAGTCTTTTGTCAGAAACAGAATCTGGTTTATGTCATGGAATTTGTTGTTTTGCAGCAGCGGTACAGTGCAGTGCATAAAAATCACGATAAATTACAATGAGAATATATTGAAAAATAAATAAAGAGAGCAAAATATTGAGGTAGTGTTAATGGACCATTCAGAAATCCGATTGCGGAGAGGAAGAAGATGTTCCTAAAATAGTAAGTGTGCATCCTCAGGATCCTGTACCTCCTCCCTGATGGTGGTAATGAGAAGAGGACATGTCCTGGGTGCTGAGGGTCCTTCAACATGGATGAGGCATTGCCTTTTGAGAATGTCCTCTTTGGTAGGAAGGCTGGTACCCATGAAGGAGTTGCCTGAGTCTACAACCATCTGCAACCTTTGCTGATCCTGTGCAATGACGGAGTAGTTGGAATTGCAAGAGCAGAAATAGAAATAGAGACTTTGTTGCTCATAATGGTTCAGGTCGTGTCATTTACTCAGTGAGTATGAAAATCTGAACAAACACAGCTTGAATTTATATTTATACTCATATGTGTTGCTTTTAATTTATGCAGTGTTTTAACATAGCAACAGCTCCCAAAAGCACTTCATAGGAAACAGTTTATAAGTAAACCACGTAAGCAGATCATTTGAGTCATTTATTACAGAAGGGAATATGATTTCCTTTATTGGAGTTCCTCAAGGTATTTTCCAGGGTTCACCAATGCACATAAATGCTGGGGATCTCAGCAGGTCAGACAGCATCTACGGAGGGAAATAAAGAGTTAATGATTTAGGCCGAGACCTTTCATCAACTCTGGATCTTTTCTTCAATTTGGATAGTTTCATCTGTAACTGCCAATTAGGCATCAGCCAGCCTACCCTCAATTCCCTTTAGCGGCTTTGTCAATTTCCTTTCTTCCAACAAGGTCAAAAGTGGGAATGTTCAATGCTAATTCAATATATCCATTTGCAGCTATTCAGAAGTTGAAGTAGTACAAGCCTGTGTCCTGAGTTCATAAAAAATTAACAGGGAATATAATTTGGTTATGAAAGCAAATGGTTCATTTAAACCAAAAACAGAAATCTGGAGGAATTCAGCCAGACAAGTAACATCTGTGGAAAGAAACTGAGCTGGGGGAAGAGTGCTAGGTCTACAATTTTCAAAGCAGAGCCGGAATAAGAACTTAAGACATTCTGTGGAATTTGTTGCTACAGGTGGCTGTGGGGGGGGGGGGGGGGCAAGTCATTGGGTATATTTAAGGCAGACATGAATTGATTTTTGATTAGTCAGGGCATGAAGAGATACAGGGAGAAGTCAAGAGATTGGGACAGAGAGGGAAATGGATCAACCATGATGAAATGGCAGAGCAGACTTGATGGGCCAAATGGCCTAATTCTGCTTCTATTTCTTATTTTATTTCTATTTCTTATAGAATTATTCAACCCAAAGAATCTGATTTACTACTCAAACATGGCTGATTTACTATCCCTGTCAACCCCATTCTCCCCACAACCAATGACTCTCTTACTAATCAATCCTCTTTAAATATACCCAATGACTTGGCCTCCACAGTCATCTGTGGCAATGACTTCCACAGATTCACCACCCTCTGGCTAAAGACATTTCTCAAATCTCTGTTCTAAAGGGATATCCTTCTATTCTAAGGCTGTGCCCTCTGGTTCTAGACTCTCACAATATTGGAAACTTCCTCTCCATGTCCAAAGTTTATGGAGTTAGCTTATAACAGAACAGGTGATAAAGACCCTGAGTACTGACTGTTAGCAAAGCATTCTGAAAGACTATGGTATGAAAAAGACATAGACAATGAGAGAGCAGCTTACCAAAAGGCTGCAGATACCTTGACAGAAGGTAAGATGTTATTCTTCTTGTTTCTTTCTAGTCTCATTGGACCTTACAATAACAGTGGAGGAAACTGAAGGCTGAGGGGTTGAAATGGGAGTGAGATTTGAGAACTTGAGAATTTAGGTGACATGAAATAGGACATCTGAGATCCCCACCGTATCAGAGTTCTGCTGTTCTACCAAGCAATCACCCAGTAGTATGTTCAAAATCAGAATCACTTTATTATCACTGACGTATAATGTGAAATTTGTTGATTTGCAGTAGCAGTTCAAAATCATAAAAGTCAGTAAATTATAAAAACAAATAATGAGGTCGTGCTCATGGGTTCATGGACCATTCAGAAATTTGATAGCTGAAGGGAAGAAGCTCCTTCTGAATCATTGAGTATGGGTCTCCAGGCTTCTGTATGTCCTCCCCATTGGAAGAGGACTTTTCCCAGATGGTGAGGATCCTTAGTCATGGATTCAGCCTTCTTGATACACCAATTCTTGAAGGTGTCTTTGTCAATGAGGAAATGATGGTGTTGAATGCTTGAGCCATGATCGATGAACAGTAGCTTGACATGTGTTCCAAAGCAGATGATGATTTGAGTACAGGGTCAGTCTGACTGCAACTGCAGAGTCTTGAGACTACATCTTGTGTGTTATTCTGGTCTCTTTAGCTGAGGAAGAATGTATTTGCTATTGAGGTAGCACAGTGAGGTTCATCAGGCTGATTCAGGAAATATAAGCAGTATGGTATAGAAGAATGAGAGGGAAGCTATTTGAAGCTTAGAAAATCCTGACAGCACCAACATCAATATCACCTCAGTCAATTCAGGGAGTATAATGGCTCATGCACCAGTGCCAAATAATGTTGATTCATTTCAGATCTCTCCTGTTATTCTTGGAGGTAGAAGTTGTTTTCCTACAATTGAATTCTGCTGTAAAATTATTGCTGCAGACACGACGGTATGTGGAACATAGACTAGATGTTAGAAGAATATTCCCTTTGTGGAAAAGACGAGGGGCAAAATTGATTAGGGATAAAACTTTTAGGAATGTCCTGGAGGAGATTATATTTTTCATCTGGAGTGGGGTGAACTTGTGGAAATCATTACCACAAAGGCACTTGAGTGAAAATCATTCAAGATATTATAACTATATAACAATTACAGCACAGAAACAGGCCATCTCGGCCCTTCTAGTCCATGTATAACGCTTACTCTCACCTAGTCCCACCGACCTGCACTCAGCCCATAACCCTCCATTCCTTTCCTGTCCATATACCTATCCAATTCTTTTTTAAATGACAATATCGAACCTGCCTCTACCACTTCTACTGGAAGCTCGTTCCATGATCCACAATCACAACCTTGTGCTTATTACAAATATCTGATATCTCCTTACAAATTTGCTCCTCCAGTTCTTGCTCTCCATTAGGTGGTCTGTAATACACCCCTATAAGTGTTACTACACCTTTCCCATTCCTCAATTCCACCCAAATAACCTTCCTAGATGAGCCCTCTAATCTATCCTGCCAAAGCACCACTGTAATATTTTCTCTGACAAGCAATGCAACACCTCCCCCTCTTGTCCCTCCAATTCTGTCACACCTGAAGCAACGAAATCCAGGAAAAATTAGTTGCCAATCACACCCCTCTGCAACCATGTTTCACTAATAGCTACAACATCATATTTCCAGGTATCAATCCATGCTCTAAGCTCATCCACCTTTCTTTCAATGCTCTTAGCATTAAAATAAGAAACAATTGTATAATGATTAAAATTTAAGGAGATTTAACAGGCAAGTACTGAAGTGGAGATTTTAGGGAGAATAATTGTCAAGCTTGGGACTAAGATATAGTACATAGAACACTGCAGCACAATACAGTCCCTTCAACCCACAACATTGGGCCAAGCCTTTAACCTACTCTAAGTTATCATTCATGTGCTTCTTAAATGTCTTTAATATAACTGCCTCTACCACACCTGTAGCAGGGAGTTCCTTGCACCCACCACTCTCTGCATAAAAAAACTGACTGCTGACATCCCCCCTATACTTTCCATCAATCATCTTAAAAATATGCCCTCACACGTTAGCCATTTCCACCTTGGGAAAAAGATCTCTGTGTATCCATTCAATCTATGCCCCTTATCATTCTAGTACACCTCTCCTCCTATTGCACTCCAAAGAGAAAAGCCCTAGCTTGCTCAAACTATCCTCATAAGACATGCTCTCTAATCCAGGCAAACATCCTGGTATATCTCCTCTGCTCCCTCGCTAAAGCTTCCACATCCTTCCTTTAATGAAGCGACCAAAACTGAGTGGTTTAACCAGGGTTTCATACAGCTGCAACGTTACCTCACGGCTCTTAAACTCAATCATCTGACTGATAAAGGTTCATTTCTAAATGGGGAGAAAATTCAAAAATCTGAGGTGCAAAGGAACTTGGGAGTCCTTGTGCAGGATTCCCTAAAGGTTAATTTGCAGGTTGAGTCGGTGGTGAGGAGGTCAAAAGCAATGTTAGCATTCATTTCAAGAGCACTGGAATATAAAAAGAAAGACGTAATGTTGAGGCTTTTTTAGGCACTGGTGAGGCCTCATTTGGAGTATTGTAAGCAGTTTTGGGCCCCTAGTCTAAGAAAGGATGTGCTGACATTGGACAGGGTTCAAAGGAGTCTCATGAAAATCTAAGACCAGAGGACACAGTCTCAGAATAGAGGGATGTCTGATTAGAACAGAGATGAGGAGGAATTTCTTTAGCCAGAAAGTGGTGAATGCGTGGAATTCATTGCCACAGGCAGCTGTGGAGGTCAAGTCATTGGGTATATTTTAAAACAGAGATTGATACATTCTTGATTAGTCAGGGCATGAAGGGGTACAGGGAGAAGACCATAAGATATAGGAGCAGAAGTAGGCCATTTGGCCCATTGAGTCTGCTCCGCCATTCAATCATGGGCTGATCCAATTCTTCCAGTCATCCTCACTCATCTGCCTTTTCCCATACCCTTTGGTGCCCTGGCTAATCAAGAATCTATCTATCTCTGCCTTAAATGCACCCATTGACTTGGCCTCCACAAGCCGCTTGTGGCAACAAATTCCACAGATTTACCATCCTCTGACTAAAGTAATTTCTCTGTACCTCTGTTCTAAATGAACGTCCTTCAATCCTGAAGTCGTGCCCTCTTGTCCTACACCCCCCCCCCCCCACCATGGGAAATAACTTTGCCATATCTAATTTGTTCAGGCCTTTTAACATTTGGAATATCTCTGAGATCCCCCCGTCATTCTCCTGAACTCCGAGGAATACAGCCCAAGGACAGGGGACTGGGGCTGAGAGGAAATAGATCAGCCATGATGAAATGGCAGAGCAGACTCGATGGACCAAATGGTTTAATTCTGCTCCTATATCTTATAGTCTTATATACCCTCTCCTTTGTTACAACCCTAGCAACATAAAACAAAAGAGGCTCTCTGGTTTCTTCAATTTGCTTTGTCATTCAATTCTTAGAGCTTTATTTCAACATTAACATATCTTCCCTACCCTATCTCTATATCCCCTGATCCCCCTAGCCTTTCAGTCTCTGTCAAATGCGTTCATCCCGAAGGATAGAATAATCATGGCTCAATGGGTGAAGAAAATTTCGGTCATCACAATCAGAACATTTTCCTAACACAGTAATCCATAATTCAAGATTCCCCTTCCCAAACTACCCCCTATCAAGTCTTTCTCATGTTTATATAGCTGAGGAACATTCATTTTCTCCTGCTTGCCACAGGGAGCCGAGGGTACGGTCAGCAGCAGTGAGGCGAGGGATGTCAGTCATGCAAGGGGCAGAGTGGATGCACCGGATTTTGTCTGTAATTGGGTAAACAGCACCTGATACCAGTTGGAAAATGGCTACAGAGTTTACAGAGTATCTATGTTCTACACAAGGTGCTCTCTGAAGAAGGCAATATCTATCATAAAAGATCTCCACCATACAGGTTATGCCACCTTCTCACAGCTCCCAATGGACAGGAGGTACAGGTGCCTGAAGTCTCTCGACACCAGGTTTAAGAACGACTACTTACCTTCAACCATTCCATTCTCAAAACAACCCTTATCACCATCTCAAGATAGCAAGACTATTATTTCCAGCATTTGCAGACTTGCTGGTGTCTGTCACGTTGCTCTATCATGGACTGATTTGTTCTAATGGTGTTCTTTCTTGTATAATTTTGTTGTTACTTTTTATTATGAATGACACATCTCTGATGCTATATGCCTATGATGCTGCTGCAAATGAGTTCTTCATTGCATCTGTGCGTATGTCAATAAACTTGACTTTGAGGTAAAGTGCACACTTAAAATGGGAGGTTGGCCAAGAGATCATAAGAATTGTTCAAGCTGGATGTAACCTGGCCTCAAAATTAGATTAAAATTTTGAAATTGGATAGAAATCTATGCAGTAGCTGGTCACCATGGTGATGCTGACAGTGAATTAGACAAATCTGATGGATTCAATGGTATGGGAAGCGTGAGCAGACTAAGACTTTAAATACATTAAATTTGGTTCAGGTTTGTAAAAGCAATTTTCTATTTTGTTTTGAGCAGCTTTTTATGTTGGTATTTGAAGAGATCTGTTCAACAGATAATCAAATTAAGATAAAAGATGGTCAAAGATTGAGGGCTTCAGATGAATATAAGCCAATGCAGGTTGTTTTATTAAATCCAATCAACCTTTGCTGCTTTTCAAATCACACTGATGCACCATCAATAACTCACACTGAGACGTAAGGCGAGATATCGGCTTTTATTGACTGGAAGAAGGAACCAGGAGTGAGTGTCCATCATACTATGTCCTGGAGACTGAGGCCGAGCGTCAGGCCTCAGATCGCCTTTATACAGGGGCCTGTGGGAGGAGCCACAGGAGCATTCAGCAGGGGGCGTGTCCAGACAGGCACATAGTTCACCACATTCACCCCCCCTTTGTTTGAAAGAGTCCCCATGTGGCGAAGTTTCTTACAAGTCAAGCCTATCAGGTGGTCGAATCTGTCGCTGCGATCTACGTAGCACCGGCTGTGATCGCATGGATCACATTGGTGATTGCACAGGGGACGGAGGTTGCGCTTGTTCCTGCCCACTAGGCGCCGGTGATCCCTCACGCAAGTGCGAGGCGCCTGGTATAAATGCGTACGAAACGCCCGGTATATAAGTGTCGTGAAGAGTCTGCGTAGGGCCTGGTGAGCACGGTGTCACCTCAGGTGCAGGGTTCATAGTTACCGGAGAGTCTTCAGGGTAGTGGTCTGCTGCACCTGCGGGTGCCAGGTCGCAGATGGAGACCGTGTCCTCCCGCCCATCAGGTAAGACCACGTAAGCATACTGGGGGTTCGCATGTAGAAGGTGAACCCTCTCTACCAGCGGGGAGTATTTATTGCTCCTCACATGTTTCCGGAGCAGCACTGGCCCCGGGGACGTCAGCCAAACTGGTAGGGTGGTCCCAGTGACAGACTTCCTGGGAAAAGAGAATAGGCGTTCGTGAGGGGTGGCATTGGTGGACGTACATAACAGAGAGCGGATAGAGTGCAGTGCCTCAGGGAGGACCTCCTGCCATCGAGAGACCGGCAACCCTTTTGACTTAAGGGCTAAAAGTGTGGCCTTCCACACTGTGGCATTCTCCCGCTCCACCTGGCCATTACCCCGGGGATTATAACTCGTGGTCCGACTGGTAGCAATGCCCCTAGCTAGCAAGTACTGGCGCAGCTCCTCACTCATAAAGGTGGACCCTCTATCGCTGTGGATATAGCAGGGATACCCGAACAGAGTGAAGAGCTGGCGCAGGGCTTTTATGACGGACGTGGCAGTGGTGTCGGGGCAGGGGATGGCAAAGGGGAACCGTGAGTACTCGTCGATAACACTGAGAAAATAGACATTGCGGTCAGTGGAGGGAAGGGGGCCCTTAAAGTCAACACTCAGTCGTTCAAAAGGGCGGGTGGCCTTGACAAGTTGTGCCGTGTCAGGACGGTAGAAGTGCGGTTTGCACTCAGCGCAAATTTGGCAGTCCCTGGTCAACGTCCTGATGTCCTCCAGGGAGTATGGCAGGTTCCGAGCTTTCACAAAATGGTAAAATCGGGTGACCCCCGGATGGCAAAGTTGTGCATGAAGGGTGTACAGCTGGTCGAGCTGTGTGCTAGCACATGTTCCCCGGGATAGGGCATCAGGGGGCTCATTGAGTCTGCCAGGCCGGTACAGGATATCATAGGTGTAGGTGGAGAGTTCTATTCTCCACCGCAAAATCTTATCATTTTTGATTTTGCCCCGCTGTTGGTTGCTGAACAGGAACGCAACCGAGCGCTGGTCGGTCAGCAAGGTGAACCTTTTGCCAGCAAGATAGTGCCTCCAGTGCCTAACAGCCTCCACTATGGCCTGGGCTTCTTTCTCCACCGCGGAGTGCCGAATTTCGGAGCCTTGGAGGGTGCGAGAAAAGAATGCTACTGGTCTGCCTTCCTGATTGAGGGTAGCAGCCAAAGCAAAATCGGAGGCGTCAGACTCCACTTGGAAGGGAGCGGTCTCGTCCACCGCATGCATCGTAGCTTTGGCAATGTCCTCTTTAATGCAGCTGAAGGCCGCGTGGGCCTCAGCAGAGAGGGGAAACGAGGTAGACTTGACCAGGGGGCGTGCCTTGTCTGCGTAATGGGGGACCCATTGGGCGTAATAGGAAAAAAAACCCAGGCACTGTCTGAGGGCCTTGAGAGTGGTGGGAAGAGGGAGTTCTAACAGGGGGCGCATACGTTCGGGATCAGGGCCAATAACCCCGTTTTCCACGACACACCCAAGTATAGCAAGGCGGGTGGTTCCAAACACACACTTGTCCCTGTTATAAGTAAGGTTCAGAGCTGCGGCCACTTGGAGAAATCGTTGGAGGTTGGCGTCGTGATCTGGCCTGTTGTGACCACAGATGGTGATGTTATCCAGATAGGGAAATGTGGCCTGCAGTTGGTACTGGTCCACCATCCGGTCCATTTCCCTCTGGAAGACAGAGACACCATTCGTGACACCGAAAGGGACACGCAAGAAGTGATAGAGCCTGCCGCCCTCCTCGAAGGCGGTGTAGGGGCGGTCCTCTAAAATTGATGCACCATCAATAACTCACACTGAGACGTAAGGCGAGATATCGGCTTTTATTGACTGGAAGAAGGAACCAGGAGTGAGTGTCCATCACACTATGTCCTGGAGACTGAGGCCGAGCGTCAGGCCTCAGATCGCCTTTATACAGGGGCCTGTGGGAGGAGCCACAGGAGCAGTCAGCAGGGGGCGTGTCCAGACAGGCACATAGTTCACCACACACACTCCCTCTCTCCAGAAATTATCTTTTGGATCTAAATACTTAATTTCAAAGTTCAAATTTGTTTTTACTGCCTGTTATGCTGCTGGTGTTTAGGGCAGTAATGAATGTCCTTCATCTCTGGCAACGTTCAGGGCTTCCTTCATGATGTCAGTAGCTTCCTCTCAGTTTTCACTACTGCCAGTCATGCAAGTCCCCGAAGAGACTCAGGGACACCACCACACTCAGATGTAGAAGGATTCTTCATTGCTGTGTCCATAACAATTTTGTTTGACCAGTCAGGGTTGTTAGCCCTGAGCTGAACCTTCGAACCTGGAGGACGGTGAACCACTCAGACTGTCCTCTACCCTTTTGGAGAAGAATTAGGCTATTTGGTCCATCAAGTCTGTTCTGCCGTTTCCCTCTACTGGAGATTAATGGAGCCGAGTAAATCCCAGATAATTTATCTGCCTGTAAAGTGTGGGAACTGGGACTCAAAAGAAATTGAACACTATTGTAGCAGTGGCTCATCCCTGAAGAAGTCAGTGAGGGGTTAAAAAAACAAAGTTCAAAAGCATAATGCATGGAGCTGAATGATATTAACTCAGCTTGGATGTATTTCGAGCAAACAATTGAGCAAATTTTCTGTAGTTAATCAGAATCAGAATCAGGTTTATTATCACTGACATATGTGTAAAATATGTTGCTTTGCAGCAGCAATAGAGTGAAATATATAAAGTATAGTACAAATTGCAATAAGAAATACTGTGTATGATAACCATGGATGAACCAGGAGGTACGTCGTCTGCTGAGGGCTAGGTCAATGGCATACACACCCCCCTCCATATACATGGAGAGGCAGTGGAAAGTGTGGAAGACCTAAAGTTCCTTGGAGTTATGTTGTCAAAACAACTGATATGGACCACCAACACCTCGCTGACCTGGACCACCAACACCTCGCTGACATGGACCACCAACACCTCACTGACATGGACCACCAACACCTCGCTGACATGGACCACCAACACCTCGCTGACATGGACCACCAACACCTCACTGACATGGACCACCAACACCTCGCTGACATGGACCACCAACACCTCGCTGACATGGACCACCAACACCTCGCTGACATGGACCACCAACACCTCACTGACATGGACCACCACCACCTCACTGACATGGACCACCAACACCTCGCTGACATGGACCACCAACACCTCGCTGACATGGACCACCAACACCTCACTGACATGGACCACCAACACCTCGCTGACATGGACCACCAACACCTCGCTGACATGGACCACCAACACCTCGCTGACATGGACCACCAACACCTCGCTGACATGGACCACCAACACCTCACTGACATGGACCACCACCACCTCACTGACATGGACCACCAACACCTCGCTGACATGGACCACCAACACCTCGCTGCTTGTAAAAAAAGGCACAAAAAAGACACTTCTTCCGCGGAAAGCGGAAACAGGTCAAACTCCCACAAAAGCTGTTGCTTAACTTCAACAGAAGCACAATTGAAACCATCCTGACCAACAGTGCCACAGTGTGGTATGCCAGCTGCACAGCCGCTGAGCGACAAGACCTGCATCGCGTGGTGAAGGCGGCCCAGCCAATTGTCAGGATTGAGCTCCCAGGACTGGACACCATCTAGTCCAGCAGACTCAGGAGGAAAGCAATCAGCGTAACCAAAGACACCACACATCCCGGCCACTCCCTGTTTGACCCACTTCCATCCAGCAAAAGGTTCAGGACACTAAAAACCAGAACAAATAGACTGAAGAACAGCTTCTACCCCAGAGCTGTGGCCTCCATCACACCATTCCCGCAGAACAATGACTGAAACTGTGAGCACACACAAGGACTCAAATACTTGCACTAACGGCACTTTGTGCATTACTGTGATATTCTGGTACTGCTGCAACATATTTTCTGCTACTTATCTATTTAATACCGTTTTTCTATTACTGTCTTGTTTTTATCTACCGCTTTGTTTGATTGCCTGAGAGGAAGCCAAGCAGAGTTTCATTGTACCTATGTATAATGACAATAAAGATCATTCAATTCAATTCAATTGTGACCCAGGCCTGTTCAAGAAAACCAGGTGTGACTTGCAGAGGCTATTTCAAGAGCAAAGAGACAGTTCTGAGTGAGGCTGGAGGCAACACCAGATGCACGTCAACTTTAGCAGGATTTGCAAGACATTACTTCCTACAAAGTGAAACCCAATAGCATGAATGGCAGCAATGCTTCACCACCAGATGAGCTCAACGCCCTCTATGCCCGCTTTGAAAGGGAGAACATAAATACAGCTGTGAAAATTACTGCTGCACCTGGTGACCCTGTGATCTCTGTCTCAGAGGCCAATGTTAGGCTGACTTTCAGGAGGTGAACCCTCACAAGGTGGCAGGTCCCAATGAACAACTGGGGGAAGTATTCAAGGACATTTTCAACCTCTCACTGCTAAGGGTGGAAGTTCCCACTTGCTTAAAAAGGTAACAATTATACCAGTGCCGAAGAAGAGTAGTGTGAGCTGTCTTAATGATTGTCACCCAGTAGCAGTCACATCTACGGTGATGAAATGCTTTGACAGGTTGGTCATGGCTAGAATCAACTTGTCTCACCAATGACCTGCACCTACTACAAGTTGCCTATCACCACAATATGTCTATGGCAAATGCAATCTCAATGGCTCTTCACACGGATTTAGACCACCTGGACAATATAAGCACCTCTATCAGGATGCTGTTCATTGACTATAGTTCAGCATTTAACACCATCTTTCCTCAGTCCTGATCAATTAGCAACAGAACCTGGGCCTCTGTACCTCCCTCTACAATTGGATCTTTGAATTCCTAACCAGAAGATCACAATCTGCATGGATTGAAGATAATAACTCCTCCTCGCTGACGATCAACACTGGTGCATCTCAGGGTTGTGTGCTTAGGGAATGCAATGGGAAAAAGAATCAATTCAGCAGAGATGTGGTTCCTCATAAGAATGCTATGCATATCATATATGGACAGGATAACCAACGAAGAAGTTCTACAGAGAATGAAAACAAAACGAACATTACTTAAAAAAACAGCAATCAAAGTTCTTTGGACACATCAAGTGAAGAGAGACATTGGATCATTTAGTTGCCACTGGAAAGCTGGAAGGAAAAAGAAGCAGAGGCAGACAGAGAGTGAGAATGATAGATGGATCAACATCACGGTTAGAAACAGTGGAAGAAACAGCCACAATTCTGAGGGTCAGGGACCGTGATGGATGGAGAGACATGATCGCCTGCGCCAAATGGCAAGGCACCTGATGATGGATGATGATATTATCATGAATTACATTGTACTGCTGCCGCTAAGTTAACAAATTTCATGACATAGGCTGATGATTAATAGATCTGGTTCTGAAATATATTTCTGATTATAATTAGTATATGCTACAATATATACAAAGTACAATAAGAAATATATATCATGATATACACTATACATACATATATACAAATGATGACAGAGGGAAAGAAGCTGTTCTTAAAATGTTGAGTGTGTGTTTTCAGGTTCCTGTACCTCCTCCCTGATGGTAGTAATCATAAGAGGGGTTTCCTTTGGTTGTTCTGGATGTTTCCCACAGTGCAGAGACGTAGGCTAATTGGTCATTGGAAATTGTCCCATGATTAGGCTGGGGTTAGATCAGGGATTTTCAGGCAGTGTGGCTCAAGGGGATTGAAGGACCAACTCCGCAATGCATCTCAATAAATAAATGAATAAAAGGCATGTCCTAGTGCTGGGGGTTCCTAGTGATGGATGCTGCCTTTTTGAGGCACCAGCTCTTGAAGATGTCTTTGATGCTGAAGAGGCTAGTGCCTATGGTGGAGCTGGCTGAGTTTACAACATCCTGCAGTTTTTTTCAATCCAGTGGTCCCTCCCTACCAAACGGTAATGCACCCAGTTAGAATGCTCTCCATGACACATCTGTAGAAATTTGCAAGAGTCTTTGGTGACATATCAAATCTCCTCAAACTTCTCATGAAGTATAGCCTCTGGCATGCTGTCTTCACAATTGCATCAATATATTGGGGCCTGGATAGACCTTCTGAGATATTGACACCCAGGAACCTAAAGCTGCTCACCCTTCCCACTGCTGACTGTTAAATGAGGATTGGTGTGTGTTCCCTCAACGTCCCCTTCCACACGAAGGGGACGTTGAGGGAACAACCAATTCCTTGCTCCACAACCAATTCCTTGCTCTCAATGATGTTGTGTGGAAGGTTGTTTTTGTGGTGTAAGGTTATAGTACCAGATTATAGTATATGAAAGGTATTTTAATAATCTGATAAATTTCAAAAACAATTAGAAACCAAACCTTTTCATTTCATATTACGGATTTTGGATGGTCAATATGAGGGGTACCATTTCTCACATTTGTCATATCAGTAAGTAATACCCAATGAGCTGGGTCACATCAGTGGCAACCCAATGAGTTGGCAGGATTCTCTGATTCTGCAATGTCTCCTTGTTAATGTGCACATGTTCTTTCATTTATCTATTTATTTATTTATTTGTTTGTTTGTTTGTTGAGGTACAGCACGGAATAGGCCCTTCGAGATATGCTGTCCAACAACCCCTTCCCAATTTAACCCTAGCCTAACCATGGGACAATTTACAATGATCAACTAACCTACCAACTGGTACACCTTTGGACTATGGGAAGAAACCAGAGGAAACCAGCGCAGTCAAGGGGAGAATATATATTCTCCTTACAGATCCTCTTGAAGATCTGTTACTTGAAGACTGCAAGACTAAATCGAGATAAACACAAGATGAAATAATTGAGTTAAAAGTAGTTGGTATTGTGTGGCATTGTGCTCCTTAATGTGTGGATTATGATTGTTGCTGTTTGGAGTTGGCGCTGGTTAAAGTGGAGGTTGATAGGTTCTTGATCAGTAAGGGTGTTGAAGGATATTGGGGGAAGGCAGGAGAATGGGGCGGGGAGGGAAAATAAATGATTCATGATGGATTGGCAGAGCAGACTCAATGGATATGGTCTGATTCTGCTCCTGTGTCTTGTGGTCTTAAAATCAGCTGCAATGGTGTGACCTTTGCATAGATTTTACCATGGCAGCCGGCTTGTAGAAAATTGTATGTTGGTAATTGCCTTTGAGCACAAGACAACAGTTCTTCCATTTCATCTGAAGATCCAAAGTGGATCCTATTCATAAGGACATTATGTTCAGGTCTTCAAAGATTAGGAAGAAATGTACCCAGCCTAGACCTCAGCTGACAGTAATCTTCCTGTGAGGCTGCATCAAGCTATGCACAGAGCCAAGTTTTACCGTGTGCTGAGTTTCTATGTGTCCTGGCAGCTTTACTGTTCAGTTGGATCTTGTAGAAAAGTTTCTGGAGATAAATATCTTTGACTATTTGATCAAAAGGAGGTCCTGCAGAACATGGAAATGCTCAGTCCTGTGGGTTGCTTTGATCGCCAAAGTCATTAGGCAGAATTTGATCATCAGAGCTTACAGACAAGCACCATGACCTCCTGTGGTGGCAAGAGTCCTCCCCGTCGTCTTGGTCATGCACAGATAGAGACTCACTCACAATGTACACAGCCCTTATCCACCTCCTTCTGGACTGAGTCTTTGCCTAGAAAGTCCAGAAAGGAAGGAAGTGGTCATTATGGAAGTTCATTCTGAGCAGTTGCATAACAAGAGCTTTGAGCTGTACCTGGGACACAAGGCTATTTCCCCCCAAAATGTACAACACTCAAAACGTACAATAAATACATAGACTCATAGGTCAATACAGTGTGAATATAAAATACAGTCAAGGTATGCCGTTATTTTCATTGCCTGTACAGGGCAATTCAATCAATTCCATCATATTGTGTCAACATGTTCACATCAGGCTAAAGTGTATATACAAAACCTGTAATACATTTTAAGCTATGATTTTCAGGTACAGATATGAATAGTTTTTAAAAAGTCATTAGTTTTAAGGTTGTTCTGGTTAAACTCATGCACGGGGACCAACATTCTTCTAATAACTCTCAGACCTATTTTTGACAATTGGCAGAAATCCCTTCTCTTCAGGATATTATAAAAGCCAATCGCACATAAGTTAACATGTCAGACTAGGATTTCTACCTATTCATACCCAAGAGATTGAAAACATCCACTGAATAAAAATGTTTGCTGAAAATCTTCTAAATGATGAGTAACATTAACCAGGGAGAATCATTACTAACATAAAAATCGTCTTGTCTTCCCAGGGGTCTAGCCTTGCATTTTTATAGTGTCTTTGTTAACTTCAGGCAAAACCGGTGATGTATTTCTGAACTTTAAAGCTTGTAACATGGGAAACACAACACAGCAAATGCCCATAAGGAACAAGGATCGAATATCAACTCTATTCACCATGCACATTTACACATATTAGGAATTTGCTGTGATGTGTTGGTGTGACGTGCAACACAAAACAACATTCAACAATATTACTGTATATAAAAATAATGTGCAGAAGAATGCCATAATCGTCATTGACCAGATATTCTGTTGATTGAGGAGGAAATACAGGGAAAGACACTGGGGATACCACTCCTTCTGTTCAGACAAATGCTTCAAATTCACGATTTTTATTTCCACCTGAGGGAGCATGTAAGGGTCTCAGTGATGCCTTGTCTAAAGGAAAGAGGAAATAACCCACGAATGCGTGCTGTAGTACAATCTGTACTGGTCATGTATAGGGGAGAAATATTAGCAAGGGACGGTGCAAATTTAAACTTGCTTTCACATCAGGGACCACAGAATTCTATGTGCATTAGAAGTCGAGGCATGCAATAAAATAAGACAGCAGGGATGTGATAATTCAAACCATCTATTTCACATTGTTATTTAGGTTCGTATTTAGCAGCTGCACTTCTTGCCTGGCCTGTCTTGGCACCATTCCCTAATTCTTCCTGGCTCCAAGCCTGTATCAGAGTACTGCTTGTTAAATCTGGAATCTCTCACATTTCCTTTTCAGATGCCTCAATCAAGACCATGGCCGAGTCAAACAGCCTACTTCACGAGTTAGTCAGTTCAGGTGTGAAGCTGCGATACATCTCATGCATTTTATGGTGTCCTTAGTTTTAGAAGCATGCCACTATTTTAGCTTCTATATCAGTGCAGAGAACATGCATATTAACCACTCATTTTAAAAATATTTCATCTGTTAAGCCCCTTTGTTGCACTGAGTACAGATATTGTTTCCTTAGTTTCCCTGTTTTCTGTTGCCCTTGTTTCCTGTCTTCAAATCCTTTCTCACTCAAGATTTCTGATGTTTTTCAGTTTTTATTTGGAGATGTTCTTACTTGGTCAGTTACAATCAATGGTTCTTATCGTAAAGCAATGACCAAACACATGGTAAGCATTCTATAATACACAAAAGGAATATACTTTAGTTCAGAGGTTCCCAGCCTTTTTTTATGCCATGGACCCTTCCTATTAACCGAGGGGTCCATGGACCCCAGCTTGGGAACCCCTGCTTTAGTTCATCTGTAAGCTTGTATTAAATCAGAATCAGGTTTAATATCATTGGCATGTGTGATGAACTTTGTTGTCAGCAGTACAATGCAATACATAATAATAGAGAAAAAAAACTGAGTTAAAGAAAATGTTTATTACGGTAAGCATATATATTAAATAGTTAAATAAGTAATGCAAAAATAAAAATAAACAAGTAGTGAGGTAGTGTTCATGGGTTCAATGTCCATTCAGATATCGGATGGCAGAGGGGAAGCAGCTGCTCCTGAATCATTGAGTGTGTATGTACCTCCTTTCTGAGCAATGAAGACAAGGGATGACCTTGGTGCTGGGGGTCCTTAATGATGGACACTGCCTTCCTGAGGCATTGCTCCTTGAAGGTGACCTGGATACTATGGAGGCTAGTACCCATGGTGGAGCTGACTACATTTACAACTCTCTGCAGCTTTCTTCGGTCCTATGCAGTAGCACCCCCCACCCCCCACCCCCATCACCATACCAGACGATGATGCAGCCAGTTATAATGCTCTCCATGATACATCTGTAGAAATTTTCAAGTGTTTTTGGGAACAAACCAAATCTTCTCAAACTCAAAGTTCAAGGTTTCAAAGTGCATTTATTATCAAAGAATGTATAAATTACACAAACTTGAGTTTAGTTTGCAAAGCAAGGAACCTGAAAGAACCTAATTTAAAAATTAAGACCAACCCCATCCCCCCGTGCCTACAGAGAAAGAGAAAAATAACACAAAACAAATCATATAAACAATAGGAGTGAGCAACCACAACAGCATTCCGAACCAGACTGAGTCCTTAGATCCAAATCTCTGGAGCAGCCTGGAATAGGCCCAAAGTTTCAGTATCAATTCATCATATCAGTGGGGCAAATCGCCACAAAGTTCACAAACACAAAGCACAGCAGCGGAGGTCAGTCTCACAGCCTTAGCGTCACAGAGGGAGAAGCCCTCAGACTATCTGGGCTGGCATTTAAATTGTCCAAACCTCGCACAAAGATGTTGGTGAGTCACTCTGGGCCTAGATTTTGCTGCCAAAGGAGCCATTCTCAACCTCTCCAAATCGGCTCAGCGCCCAGAGTCCGATTCTCAACCTCGTCTGATTCTCAATGCCCTGCCTTTCCAGTCTATGTGGGCCGGAAATCAGATTTCCAAACAGTGGATTGTACCTCACATTAGGACCCAGGCCTCGCAGCAGTGAGTCGCTCCAGGCCTTGGAACACGTTGCCGATCAATTCACTTCGGGCCTGGATTTCTCAACCGAAGAAGCTATTCTCAGCCTCTCCAACTCTAGAACTCCTAATGAAATATAGCCACTGTTGTGCCTTCTTTGTAGCTACATTGATATGATGAGTACAGGTTAAATCCTCAGATATATTGACACCCAGGAATTGGAAATTGCTCACTCTTTCCACTTATGATCCCTCTATGAGGATTGGTGTGTGTTCCCTCATCTTATCGTTTCTGAATTCCACAATCAGTTCTTTAATCTTACTGTCATTAAGTGCAAGGTTGTTGCTATGACACCATTCAACTGATACATCTCATTCCTGTACGTCCTCTTGTCGCTGTCTGTCGTATAAAATGCTAATTTGCAAAATCTGAGTATTGTGGTATGTGGGTCTGTTTTCACACACAGAGTATCAATTTTCTCTTATGTTCCCAGTTATTGGCATTGTGAGAGTTTTCATTCATCGAGGCAACTGGCTCATGTCTTTCCAAATGACCCTGCTAAACTCTGGAATTCATGGTGTTGGCAAGTGAATGTTCTCCACTGCATGTTACGCTGCATTATCTCCGGAGACACAGGCTCACAGACTAAATAAGGCAAATTCCCTTTGTGTTTTACAGAATACTCACCAGTGTGCTTGGCTATTCACTGGTTCATAACAAGAGCTATTGGCTGCATCTGACCAAGTAAGTGAAACTCACAACGAAAGCTGAAAATCACCATAAATACTCACCAAATCTGGCAACGTCCACGACAAACAGGGTTAATGACTCTTGTTCAGGCCTGCTTATGGTCTGAGCAACGCACACAAAGTGCTGGAGGAACTTAGCATCTGAGGAGTGGACCCTTCTGAGTCCCAGCCCAAAATGTTTACCTTCCTCTCCGTAGATTCTGCCTGACCTGTGTGTTGCTTGGGATTTGACCTGATCTGACCTGATTCTGTGTGTTGCTCTGGATTTCCAGCATTTGCAGATCTCTTAATTGAGATACGACGTGGAATCTTAGCCTAATCACGGGACAATTTACAATGGTCAATTAACCTACCAGCTGGTACGTCTCTGGACTGTGGGAGGAACGTACAAACCCCTCATAGGAAGTGACAGGAACTGAACCCTGGTTGGGTTGCCTGTACTGTAAAGCATTGTGCTAACCACTATGCTACCATGTCACCCCCCCCCCCCCCCGTGCTTATGATTATGGTCTGATTTCTTTTGCACAATCTATCTACTTTGTAGTTTAAAGTAGTTTTATGTCTTTGTCCCGTGCCACTGCTGCTGTAGAACAACAAATATATATCATATAAGTCAGCGCTAATAAATTGGATTCTGATCCAGTGGACTGAAGTATTGATTCTATTTCTCTCTCCAAGGATGCCACATGACTTGCTGAACATTCCCAACAGTTTTGTTTTTACTTCCAATGCCCAAGATCCGCAGTGTTTTATTTTATATTAAACTTTATTGTTAGTTCTGTTTCTCTCTTTAAAGTTTTCCAAGAATTTGTTTTATTTCAGAGTTCCAGCATTTTTCAATCAAAGTATAATTCCAGATTTATAACAAGAGATTTTTTTATAGCACATTTTTTGAGAATGTGACTAAACATATTGTTGATGGTAGAGCAGTAGATGTAGTGTATATGGATTTCAGCAAGACTTTTGATAAGGTACCCCGTGCAAGGCTTATTAAGAAAGTAAGGAGACATGGAATCCAAGGGGAAATTGCTTTGTGGATCCAGAACTGGCTTGCCCACAGAAGGCAAAGAGTGGTTGTAGAAGGGTCATATTTTGCATGGAGGTCGGTGACCAGTGGTATGTCTTAGGGACTTGTTCTGGGATCCCTTCTCTTAGTGATTTTTATAGGTGACCTGGATAGTGGGTTAGTAAATTTGCTGATGATGCAAAGGTTGGGTGTGTTGTGGATAGTGTGGAGGGCTGTCAGAGGTTACAGTCGGACATTGATAGGCTGCAAAACTGGGTTGAGAAGTGTCAGATGGAGTTCAACCCAGGTAAGTGTGAGGTGGTTCATTTTGGTAGGTCAAATATGATGATAGAAAATGACAGTGCAGAGGATCAGAGAGATCTTGGGGTCTGAGTCCATAGGACACTCAAGGCTGCTGTGCATGTTGACTCTGTGGTTAAGAAGGCATACAGCGCATTGACCTTCATCAATCGTGGGATTGAGTTTAGGAGCCGAGAGGTAATGTTGCAGCTATATAGGACCCTGGTCAGACCCCACTTGGAGTACTGTGCTCAGTTCTGGTCGCCTCACTACAGGAAGGATGTAGAAGCCATAGAAAGGGTGCAGAGGAGATTTACAAGGATGTTGCCTGCATTGGGGAGCATGCCTTATGAGAATAGGTTGAGTGAACTCGGCCTTTTCTCCTTGGAGCAGCAAGGGATGAGAGGTGACCTGATAGTGCTGTATAAGATGATGAGAGGCATTGATCGTGTGGATAGTTGGAGGCTTTTTCCCAGGGCTGAAATGGCTAACATGAGAGGGCATAGTTTTAAGGTGCATAGAAGTAGATACAGAGGAGATATCAGGGGTAAGTTTTTTTATACAGAGAATGGTGAGTGCGTGGAATGGGCTGCCCAGCAATAGTAGTGGAGGCAGATATGATAGGGTCTTTTAAGAGACTCCTGGATGGGTACATGGAGCTCAGAAAAATAGAGGGTTGTGGATAAGTCTAGTAATTTCTAAGGTAGGGACATGTTCGGCACAGCTTTGCGGGCCGCAGGGCTTGTATTGTGCTGTAGGTTTTCTTTGTTTCTATGTGTTTTCAGGAGTTTTATGAAATTTGTCCTTCGCATTTTGAGATCTGTATTACCATGAAAACAGGAAGCAATGACTCTCATATCCTTACGAATTTAAGCCCATCACTCCTACTGGGGCACAAGCTGCCAACTGGAGTGCTGTGTCCTGTGCCAGTCTTCCAGGTTGTTCCTATTTACTTACTGCCAGTCATGTGGCTGGCGTTTAGGGCAGCAATGAAGGTCCTCTATCTCGGGTGGGATTCAGGGCTCCCTTTATCATGCCAGTAGCTCCCTCAAAGTTTTCACAACTAGGTCATGCAAGTCCCGGTTGGAGACTCAGGAATCCTCCTCTTGGAGGCAGTCGTCTCTAGGTTCGAAGATCCTTCCTCTCCGTGATGAGGTCTTTGGACCTATTCTTGCTCCGGGTTTCTATGGGATGGCATTGCAAGCTCTGAGCCCAACCCTCCCCCTTTCATAGCTGGGCTAGGGACCATCAATGGCAGAATTCTGCTTTTATTTAGTTTTATTATTTTAATGTAGAAAATTCCATACAAATATTTCATCATTGTAAAAACTTAATAGGTTCTTTCTTTGCCATCACTTGATTTCTATTTAACTCAGTGAAAACAGTAGATACTAAAAAGCTTAATTAAAAGCAAAAATTACTGGAAACATTCATCATTCATTTTTGTAAAAGCTGAAATAGAGTTCCTTCCAGGTGAGGCAACATTTCACCTGCAAATCTGCTGGGGTCTGGTGTCTGGTGTGCCCGATGCGGCCACCTTTACATTGGTGAGACCCGTCATAATTTGGGGACCACCTTGTTGATCACCTCTGCTCTATCTGCCAAAAGCAAAACTTCCCAGTGACCAAACATTTCAATTCTTATTCCCATTCCCATTCCGACATGTCAGTCCATGGCTTTCTCTTGTGTCAAGATGAGGCCATCCTTAGGATGGAGGAGCAACACCTTCCTCCTTATCCCCTCCCTTCTTTTAGTCCCCACTCCGGCCTCTAACTCCTTTTCACCTGCCTATCACCTCCCCCTGGGACCTCCTCCTTTCCTTTCTCCTATGATCCACTCTCCTCTCCTATCAAGTTCCTTCTTCTCCAGCTCTTTATCTTTCCAACCCACCTGGCTTCACCATTCATCTTCCAGCTATCCTTCCCCTTCCTCCACCTTTTTATTATGGCATATTTCCCTTTCCTTTTCCATCCTGAAGAAGGGTCTAAACATCAAATGTTTATTCATTTCCATAGATACCGCCTAACTGCTGAGTTCCTCCAGCATTTTGTGTGTGTTGAAATTGAGTTAAAGTATCAGACTGAAGACTCTACGTCAGAACTGGAAAAAAGAGAACATAGTTTTTTACTGAGGACAAAAACTGAGTTGCTAAACGAACTCATCAGGTCAAGTTGTTTTTTTATTTCTGGGTTAAGAAATAATCAATTGTGATTCCACTGGTTATTGTAAGTCATTGACCAAGGCAGTAAATGCACTCGTGAGGCTGCACCAGCAATCAGATAAGTCATGTTGAGTTTATTGTCATCTGCACAAGTATAGTGAGGCACAATAAGTTTTCTTACAGCATCCCCGACTCATAGCATCAGAGATACAACATTAAGTACATAAATTATACAAGACAATAAAGAAAAAAGAATGAGATGCTGAGGTGCATCCTAGGATGCACTGGGACACGTCATCAGTGATGTAACCTGGAGTCATCAGCTATTTCGGGTCTTTCAACATCAGACACCCTCACCCAGATGACCCAGCTAGGATTCATCAGCAGCATGCTCCACGGGTAACACCTCTTGATCCATAGCCATCTGGAGGCTCGCTCAGCAGTCTCTGTGACAGTCCTGATGGCTCTTTCCTTTGCAGCCCCCGTAATGCCAAAGTGAGAGCAGATTATGCAGAACAAGCAGCCAGCAAAACCTCCACACCCCAGCTCCACAGGCTCACATCGTACCCTCCACCTCTGTCTCTGGCACTGCACTACCAATTCCTTGTAGTTGACTTCCTTACGCCCCAACACCTCCTCAGTCCAGTCTCCCCCAAGAACTGTCAGTCCTACCCTGACCACCTGCTTCAAGGTTTTTGACAGAATGACCATATCAGGCCTCAAGGATGATAATGTGATGGTCAGAGAACTTTAATTGCTTGCCAAAGTTGACTTTCTTTTACCAGTCAGACGCCGTGGCAAGAAAGCCTGATGGGGATCTGGGCTGAGGCTTTGGTTGGTGTCCAGGTTTTAAAAAAAACTATAAGCTTTCTGGATTGGCAGGGATGCTTGCTGCTTTTGAAAAGACTTAGAAGGAAAAAAGTGCTATGAGAGATAAGTCTGCAGAAATACAAGAACCGGTCCAAAACGTTCTGTTGCTGAGAGAAGATTAGGCTTGTGCAGGTTAATTCAAAAATCTAACAGTGGTAAGAAAGTAGCTGCTCCAGAAACTGATGCAATGGGACTTCAGTCTTTTTACCTCCTACAGCTAGAAGAATGCATGACCCGGATGCTGGGAGTCTTTGATGATAGATAATGCCTTCTTGAGGTAAAGCCTCATGTGATGTCTTCAGTGGTGGGGAGGGTTGCATCTGTGATGGACTGGAGTGTATTCACTGCTCTCTGCAGCCTCTTGTGTTCCAGTCTATTGCAAGGCCATGTTGAAATTGATAGAATGGACATGCAGAGGTGTTTCCAATAGTGGGAGAGTCTAGAACCAGAGGGCACAGCCTCAGACTACAAGGACGTCCCTTTATCATAGAGGTAAGGAGGAATTTATGTAGCCACAGGGTGGTGGAATTCATTGCCATAGACAGCTGTGGAGGCCAAGTCATTGGGGTATATTTAAAGCAGAGTTTGATAGGTTCTTAATCAGTAAGGATGTTAAAGGTTATGGGAAGAAGACAGGTTGAGAGAGAAAATAGATCAGTCCTGATCGAATGGTGGAGCATAAGGCCTAACTCTGCTCCCAAGCCTTGTGACCCTTACTGCTCTGGAGTGGAGCTTAACACTGAAGAATCTAATTCAGAGGCAAGTGTGCTACCCTCAGAGCTGCAGCTGCCAGTTTAACATCAGAACACTCTAGAAGCATTTAACCTCCATTACTTATCATATTCCATATGTTTTTCTTATTTTTCAAATCTGTCCTATTTCAGAACCCATAGCATGCATTAATTTAAATCTATCACGGCATCTTAAAATGGTGGGATTCTCCTGTCCTCCTTATTCTCTGCAAGAGAAGCATTTAACCGCCATTATTTTTCTTAATTTTCAGAGTAGCTTGGACAACTTAGATCTACCACGGCATCTTAAAATGGTGAGATTCTCTTCCTCTCCTTTTTATTCTTTGCAGATTTCCTGTTGCCCAAGTTACTGTCTTATTTCTCTTTTTCATTCACTTTTCCAACACCATTCTGCAGGTTAAGTTTTAGGTCAAACCCTCTGCCAAAACCTGCATGGATTTGCCAATGAATGTGCCCTTACATAAACGGTTCTCAAGTGGAGAATCTTGATAAACCAAAACCCAGCTCAGAAATTTTCTTCCAAGTTTTGCCATATGGATTGTGCCACGCCAGATCTTTCTAAGGAAATTTATGGCACTTTTGTGTCAAATCCACGCAGCAAGTACATAATCCCCAGACTAATTGCAATTTCCTGATTCATTTCCCTCCACTGAGGCTGCCTGATCTACTGGGTTTCTTCTGAAGTGAAGTGAAAGATTAGCTTTATTTGTCACATAGGCATTGAAACATACAGTGCAATATGACATTTGTGTCAAATCAAATCAGCGTGCATTGTTCTGTCGGCAGTTTACAGGTGTCGCCACACTTCCCACACCAAGAAGGCCTGCTCACAACACACTAACCCTAACCCATGTGTCTTCAGAATGTAGGAGGAAACCGAAGCACCAGAGAAAATTCCTGTGATGTATGGGAAGAACATACAGAACAAAGCAACAGGAATAAAATCCCAATAAGTGACTACGGTAAAGCGACTTTGCCAACTACTATGCTACTGCGCCACTCCATCATTTCTCCGTTATTTGCACCACGTGGCATTTAAAATCCACTGAAATGATCTTCCTAGCTCTTCTTCCTGTTTCATGAAAGATAAGCAAATATGATCTTCCTGGATTAACACCAACTCCAAGCACTGTAAATTTACTAGAAACTTTTAGGATGAGCTGGAGCCAAAGGCATTATCTTTGTTGTCGTGCACTGAGTTTTAAACGCGGTATTTATTCTTGCAGAGAGATGAACTACACAATATGTGGTAGCACAATCTTTTACTTTGATAAAAGAGGTTCCACAATTGTTCCATTTCAAACATGCTGTGTCTAATGTGCATAAATGTGGCAGATTAACGCAGTATGTTTGTGATGGCTTCAATCTGTAATCTTCAAAATATTTGCATGATAAAGAATGGCTCGTCAAAGAAAGAAAATATTTGTTCCAGATTCCATTGGGCCTCAATGTCCATGCTGATTTTCATTTGTCTACCAATATTTTTGTTTCTGATCTAGCCTATGCTAATAAAATTTTAAATTAGTTTTTGCAGAAATCACCAATAATGTAGAAACTACCAAAAAAGTTTGTATAATTTCAGCAAAGGTTGGATTGAGAAAGTGTATTTTGTTTGTATCCTGGGGTGGGGTAGTTCTTGTTTCTGCTTTTCTTGCTTGCCTCAGTAAGAAGAATTTTGCCAACTCTGTAAATGATTCTCTACACATTTTTATGCATTAATCAGGGCGGCACAAAGACTAGATAAAATTAAGTTGTACAGTCCCACTTTTGTTCTGCATACAGAACTGATTCTCCTCACATTCTTTCATACTTAACAGGGGTATACCCTTAAGAGGACATACTCTCAGTGTCAAAAGTATTACTTTATTTATAAAGGTTATGAACGTATATAACACAGAACATTCATGCATTTCTATTTTCAGTGCAGGTCTTGCCATTCTATTTATATTATATCAGCATGGTATCAGTTTTCCTGTACTTCATTCCATAGGCAAACTGTTTGAAGACTTTTTAATATGGATTACATGCAGTGTCAGGAGGGTTCCAAACTATGACCTTCTTCTGTCACGCTTTAACAGCGGCTGCATCAAGCTTCGGTACAACCCTCAGGACAAGGTTCTGCACGCAACGCACAGCCTGCACCAGCAGTCATTGAAATCTCATTGCACTGGATGACCTGCTGTATCTCTTTTCTTGCCAAACACACATTTTAGCAGTCAATGGACAACAGTGCCTTCCGCAAAATGCTCTCTCTAGGGCAATATTAAGAGGCAATGACAATTTGGCTGGTCTCTCTATTGTATTACCCTTGTTCCTCTCATGACAGAACATGCATAGAACATATCATCTTTATCAAAAGTGGGTAAGAAAAGATCAAGAATTGGTGCAAAACACACAAAATGCTGGAGGAACTCAACAGGTCAAGCAGCGTCTATGAGAGAAATTAGCCATTGACATTTTGGGATGAAGGGTCTTGATCCAATGCTTTGATTGTTAATTCTTCTCCACAGATGCTGCCTGACCTGCTGAGTTCCTGGAGCATTTTGTAAGTGTTACTCTAGATTTCCAGCATCTGCAGAATCTCTTGCATTCAGAATAATTAGTGATCCATTTCATTGCTTAATGTCGATACAACATCATAACTGATTGAGTCATATATGCAGGGGCTTGTAATTCATTAACACCAATCAGACCTATGCTCTACCCAAGACCTATGAAAGCCTTGTGCTAGGTAGGGATATTGTAGACTATTTAATATTTCAGTAATATTTGAGTAAAAAGTAAAGATATTGTTTTATTAAGCATTCGTTGCTTGTTTACATAATTCATTATGTGTTACATGTAAAAGTACATGAATGGCATACATTATTACAGCACCATGTCATATTTGAGCACCTTACTAAAGAAAAAGTGAGTAGACATGTTTTCCTGGCTCCTGTGGTTTTTCTTTTGATGAGTTTTTGGAGTTACAAAACAAAATAGTAGTTACGAGGAAGTTTAAAGTGAACCCAAGACGACTATTGAAGTGCAGCACGTGATCCTTCGCAAGTGGAAAGAAATGTTTGAATTTTCTTTAAAAGGCAGAAAACAGACAAAATTAACAATCAATGTTTATGGCTGTGTGTTCATAAACAGTGAGTGGTGGTGGTAATGGTCTTTGGCATCCATCTCTCTTGAAGGACAATGGGTAATGATGATCACCATCACAAGCCTGGGTGGAAGGTCTAGAGATTCTGAGATGTCCAGTCATCAAGATCCCCTCTTGGCCTCAACAGTGTAGTACAAAGGAAAGCTTATGAAGCAATACATTCTGCACCAGCTTAGCTGCAGGAGCTGCCGGAGGATGTTCAATTGCTTCCAGCTGCCTTAGGGGCTCCACTCCAGATTTGCTGTCTGGGTTTACTCCCGAGGCTGCCCACAAGCCAGTGGGGCTATTTACCCAGAGCTGGGGATCTGGGCACAAGTACCAGGGCATGTCCACACACCAGTGGGCCTGCATGCTATGTGTGCAGGGGCCAGACCTCCTCCTCGTCCTCTGCAGTTGAGTCTGAGTCCAAAAGGAGTGTGTCACCAGTGAGGAGGCACTATATGAGGCTTGTTGTTAGAGAGGCTATGTACCAGCAGAGAGAGACTTGCACATTCAGTACAGTGAGTATCAGGTGATAATAATAAGAAGAATTTAAAAAGCAGAAATAGCTGGCCACATCAGAAAGACAGACAAGTACCATTGTACAATAGATAACTGGATGATATACTCTAAATAAATTGAGCAATAATTTGAAGCAAATAAAATAGCCAATGAAAAATTAGTATCATTTTTGCTGTGCATTAGGTGGAAGAGCATACAGTTTGCCTAGAAGTTTGACTGCTCCAATCAAACTAGCCAAAATGAGCTTAGCTGATATCATGACCGTAATGCAGGAACAGTTAGAACCATTGCTCATTGCAGAACACTTCAGGTTTCAGAATTGAAATCGAAAAGATGGAGAGTCCATTTCAGTTTACATAGCAAAATTGAAGAAATTGTCCAAGCATTGTCAGTCCAGTGATTGGCTTAATGTTGCATAAAGGGATCATTTACAAGAAAGTGTTTAAAAATTGGCTCTTGAATGAAGTACAATTCTCATTTAAAAGAGCAGTTGAAATTGTTGTATTGTAGCGATGCCTTCTTCCAGGGGCGACTGTATGAAATCCGCAACCTGGGTGGCTGTCTCCTGGTCAAGGGCACTCACCACGTGATAGTAACGCGTGGAATCAGAGGATATCTGCCGAATCTGGAACTGGGCTTCTGCTTGGCTAAACCACATGCGTGGTCGCAGCATCTAGAAAGTTGGCAGTTTGAGCAAAACTGCATGAACAGATGAAGAGTTGGTCATCTTTGGTCCAGGTCCCATTTGGACAGTCGGGGTCACCAATGTAGCGACGTGCAACACACAGCACTGAAATAATGACACGCAGTCAGTAAGTCATTTCGAGACTAGTTTATTCAAACTTTGCGGCGCTAGCATTTAATCCCTAGCGCCCGCCCTCTCCGGGCGGAAATGACATCTGAGGTGCATTACCAAAGTCTCTCCCTGCGCGCTGGCTACTTGTGAGCCGGTTCGCCTGCGCAGAAAGTGGGTTGCCACAGTATCAATGGAACAGCAGCCAGAGATGTAATTGAGTTGCAGTCAGGAATGAAAGTGAGTGTGAACAAAATTGAAACATCTAAACAGAAACCTGCCTGGCCAAACAAAATATGTTACTATTGTGGCCGGGGCTCACATACACCAGATCAAGGTGAAAATTGCAGAAAGTCTAACAAAGTAGGACACATACAAAGCATGTCAGGCAGGCAAAAATAAATGGACTGCACAGGGAAGAGAAAAAGATTAAAAAGTCAAATTGCAGTTTCAAAAAGTGCAGTAATCTGAAAAATCTTATAATGTTGAGAGTGACAGGGGACTGGATAGCCTTAAAAATTACAATGTGAAAACTAACTAACTAACTAACAAGCAAAATGACTTACACTAGAAGTAATCAGTAAATTAATTAACATTGAAATTGGACACTAGCTCAGCCATCTCAGCCATTCCACAAAGTGAGTATGAATGGCATATCAAAGATACTAAACTGAAGCCTGCAGATATCCAATTAAGAGCTTATATTGGGGAAAAGATAACTTCTGTGGGAATGACATTTGTAACAGTGAAATACAACCAACAAGGCACACTGGGCTTGTATGTGGTAAAAATAGGAGGACCAGCAGCATGGGGCCATGATTGGCTGAGACAACTACAACTCTACAACTTGATTGGAGATTCATCCACCATTTGCATGCCACCTCCCCTCCTATAGAATCAACTGAAAGCAAATTAAGAAAGTTACTGAATAAAGCCTCAATATCTTTCAACAATAGCATTGGAAAACTCTTAACATATCAAAGGGAAAATAGCATTATATGTGTAATGAGCTGTCCAGTCCTGTGCGGGGCACCCGAGAGCATTGAGCACCGAGGATTTTAGAACAGTTGAGTTGGTTATTTGTTGTTTAATGTAAATCATTAATTGTTTGGAGCTCCTTGTGTTTTTCTCAAGCCACTTGCTCTTTGTAATATGGTCTCCTGTGTTTTCTGTTAAGTTTATTTTGATAAACTCGGGGATTCCATGTTACTCGTATCATTTAAGCGGACACCTGATTAGTGCTAGTTGCAGGGTTGCAGGACCCTAGTTTTGAGAATGTTACATCTCACGGTGTCGCTCAGCTGAGCTACCGATGTTCTGTTAGCATTATTATGAAAAACTCTGGTCACCATCCTTACATTGGAATATGTCTTTCCTCCGCACTTGAGTTTTGACATTGCCCGTGCATTTCATGACAAACTGAAAATGCCACACCCAAGTTTTACAAAGCCTGTCCGGTTCCTTTTATCATCCATGATAAAATAGACACTGAGTTAGATCACATAGAGAGAATTCTTTCCAAGGTTAAGTTGAGCAAATTGGCAATGTCAGAGTTTCCAGTAAACAAGTAGAATGGGTCTGTCAGGACTGTGTTGATTTTAAGTCACCATAAATCCAGTACTGAGAGTAGATCAATACCCTCTCCCCAGGATAGGGGATATCTTTGCAAACTTTTCTGGAGGGCAACACTTTAGCAAAGTGGACTTACCTGAGGTCTACCTAAGATGGAGGTGGAAGAAGAGTCCATGGTGTTTCTCACTATAAACACTCACAAAGGGCTTTATCGCCATAATAGGCTAATTTTTGGACTTGCATCTGCATCCGCACTCTGCCAGAAAACTGTGGACCAGGTGCTACAAGGCTGCCTAGGCACTC
This sequence comes from Hypanus sabinus, assembly GCF_030144855.1. NCBI lineage: Eukaryota > Metazoa > Chordata > Chondrichthyes > Myliobatiformes > Dasyatidae > Hypanus > Hypanus sabinus. The sequence goes on along the minus strand of NC_082714.1, from coordinate 155,793,078 downwards.
AGTGTTACCTGGATAAAATTATTGTTACCAGTGAGGATAACAAGGGACATTTCCAAAAGTTCAAAACAGTGTTAAAAATATTAGAAGATTATAGTCTCAGAGCACAATGCAACAAGTGTGAATTCTTTAAACCAAGTATCACTTACTGTGGTCACACCATTGCCACACAAATTCACACAAGTTTGCTGAGAGAATTCAATCAGTGGTGGACGCCACAAACCAAAGGATGTGTCACAGTTGTGGTCCTTTTTAGGATTTGTCGATTACTATAACAGGTTCCTGCCAAACCTGGCAACTGTGTTCCACCCTTGAACGTATTACTGCAGATGGTGAAGAGGTGGCAAAGGACAAAGTAGTGTGAAGTAGCTTTGCAAAAGGTAAAGGAAATGGTGATGTCAGGCATTATATTCACACGTTATGATCCACATCGTCCAGTGAAGCTTCACCTTATGGTATTGGAGTAGTCATGTCACATGTTATGAGTGATGGAAGTGAACTCCCATGAGCCTTCACATCATGTTACCCTACTGCTGCAGAAAAAAATTACACGCAAATTGACCAAGAGGCCTTGAATTTGCTTTGATGTGTAAAATGTCCAACCAGTACTTATATGGGAGAGAGCTTACCTTCATTACTGATCATCGACCTCTGGTGTCCATTTTCAATCCACCGAAGGGTGTTCCAGCAGGATGAATGCAGAGATGGGCTCTGTTTCTTGGAGGACACAATTACAAAATTGAATTCAAGAGGACAACTAATCATGGAAATGCTGATGGATGGTCCCATTCACACTTGGAAAAAGAAGTACATGAACAATTTACAGAAGAGGACACTCCCCTTGACATATTCTCTCTAATGCAAATGAAAAGTCTCCTGCATTGGCTCAAAGGTTTGTCTGGTGGCCTGGGATAGATCAGCAGATCGAGCAGCTTGCCATGCACTACTTGGGATGCCAATACATCCAGAAGGAGCCGAAAGCAGTACCTGTCCCTCCCTGGGAACGGCCTGCATTGCCATGGCAGAGAATTCATTCGCATGTTTCCAGACCATTCATGAGCACAAATTTCTTGGTAGTAGTGGATGTAGCTATAAGGTGGCCATAAGTGTTCCCAATAACCTCTACAAGAACCTCAGAAACTGTTGATGTGCTGAGAAACCTCTTCTCAAGGACTGGTGTCCCTTAGTCAGTGACAATGGACCCCAGTTTATCACGGAACAGTTTCAGTCATTCCTGAAAATGAATGGCATAAGACATATTACATTTACACCGTACCACCCAGCTACAAATGACTTGGTGGAAAGTTTTGTCCAGAGTCTGAAGAATGTACTATGAGCAATGTCAGCTGAACACACTACACTGACATTGAAATCAGGAGCTCGTTAAATTCCTCCTTGCATATTGCAATGTAGCACACTCCACAACTAACAAATCACCAGCTATGCTGTTCCTGGGTCGTCCCTTCCACTCACACTTGGATCTTTTCAAACCCAATGTCAGAAAGAGTCTGCAAGACAAACAGCTGAGGCAAATTGAGGGCTCCTCGAACAAAGAGGTTTGATGTTTCACTCCTGGACGAGCAGCCCTGCTGAGGGACTACAGAGATGATCAAAAGTGGGTACTTGGAAATATTAAGGACAGAACTGGACCACTCGCCTGCACAGTGGAGATTGTGTCTAATGTCATTTTGAGATGACGAATTGATCAGCTGAGGAGAGCAGAGTCAACTGTTAAAGAAAGGATCAGAGCTGTCAGAGCCACTTCCTGCAGTCCCAGAGTCAATTCCTACAACCACCACGGAACCTGAGATTGCTTCATAGCCTCGTCTCACCTGACAAGCAACGTGAACTACACCCCCCCCCGCCCCCCCACCACTTGGAAGTTTTCATGTTTTATTGTTTTACAACATTGAATCAGGGTGGATTTAATTTTTTTTTACACTAACCAACAGAAAAGACTCTTTCGTATCAAAGTGAAAACAAATTTCTACAAATTGGTCTAAATTTACTACAATTATTAAACTCAATAACTTTTAACATTTAAGAAAAACTTGGGCAGGTACATGGATGAGGGGTGTATGGAGGGATATGGGCCAGTTGCAGGTCAGTGGGACTAGGCAGAAAAATGGTTCAGCACAACCAAGAAGGGCCAAAAGGCCTGTTTCTGTGCTGTAATGTTCTATGTTCTATAATTACTCACTCCCTTTAAGTCAGTATTTATTTGGTACACTTTTTTCAGTAATTACAGTCTTGAATCTGTGCATATCTGGGCACTGCAATTTTTCCCCATTCTTCTTTTCAAAACTGCTCAAGCTCTGTCAGATTGCATGTGGGTCGTGAGAGAACAGCCCTCTTCAAGTCCAGCCACAAATTCTCAATTGGATTGAGGCCCGGAGTCTGACCTGGTCACTCCAGGACATTAACTTTGTTATTTTTTAAGCCATTCCTGTGTAGCTTTGGCTTTATACTTGGGGTCATTGTCCTGATGAAAAACAGGTCTTCTGCCAAGCTGCCGTTCTCTTGCAGATAGCATCAAGTTTTCCTCCAGGATTTCCCTGTATTTTGCTGCATTCATTTTACCCTCTACCTTCACAAGTGTTCTAGGGCCTGTTACAGTGAAGCATCCCCACAGCATGATACAGCCATCACCATGCTTCATGGCGGATATGGTGTGTTATTGATGATGCACGGTGTCGTGTTTATGCCAAACATAGCGTTTAGTTTGATGGCCAAAAAGCTCGGTTTTGGTTTCATCAGAACCTTCTTCCAGCTGACTTCAGAGTCTCCCATATGCCTTCTGGCAAACACTAACCGAGATTTCATGTGAGTTTTGTTTTCATCAGTGGCTTTCTCTTTGTCACTCTCCCATAAAGCTAAGACTGGTGAAACACCTGGGTAATAGTTGTTCTATGCACAGTCTTTCCCATCGCAGCCATTCCTCCAGAGTTGTCATAGGTCTCTTGGTGGCCTTCACTCACTAATCTCCTTCTTGCACGGTCATTCAGTTTTTGAGGAAGTCTGTTCTAGGCAGATTTACAGCTGAGCCATATCCTTTCCATTGCTTGATGATTGACTTAACTGTACTCCAAGGGATATTCAATAATTTGGAAATTTTCTTGTATCCATCTCCTGACTTGTGCTTTTCAATAACCTTTTCGCAGAGTTGCATGGAATGTTCTTTTGCCTTCATGGTGTAGTTTTTGCCAGGATACTGACTCACCAGCAGTTGGGCTTTCCAGATCCAGGTGTATTTTTACTACAATCAATTGAAACATTTGGCTGCTCTCAGGACTCCAAAAACAGATCTTCATTTAACTAAATATGCGACTTCTAAAACCAATTGTCTGCACCAATGATGATTCGGTGTGTCATACTAAAGGGCGAAAATACTTAGACAATCAATTATTTTGTGTTTTTTTATTTGTAGTTAATTTAAATCACTTTGTAGAGATCAGTTTTCACTTTGACATGAAAATCTTTTTCTGTTGATCAGTGTCAAACAAAGCCAAATTAAATCCACTGTGATTCGATGTGGTAAGACAATAAAACATGAAAACTTCCAAGGTGGGGTGAATACTTTTTATTGGTACTACACACAACACTGTGCAAAAAGACTTGGGCACCCTAGATATTTTATATAGTTTCAGAGTGTATGGCCTCCACAGAGTTCTGATCTCAACATCATCGAGGTTGTCTGGGATTACCTGGAGAAAATGTAGCAAGCGAGATAGCCAAAGTCTGAAGAAGAGCTATGGCAAATTCTCCAAGATGATTGGAACAACTTACCAGCCAATTTTCTTATAAAACTACATGACAGTCTGCCTAAGAGATTTGATGCAGTTTTAATGGCAAAGGGTGGTCACACCAAATATTGATTTGATCTTTTTTTTACTGTTTACTGAATTGAATCGAATTGACTTTATTTCTTATGTCCTTCACTTACATGAGGAGTAAAAATCTTTATGCTACGTCTCCATCTAGATGTGCCATGTGCAATCATATTATAATAATTTATAATAAATAGAGCAGTCAAGTAACATGGAGTACACTCAAATCAGCGTTAGTTCATCAGTCTGATGGCCTGCTGGAAGAAGCTGTCCCAGAGTCTGTTGGTCCTGGCTTTTATGCTGCGGTACCGTTTCCTGGATGGTAGTAGCTGGAACAGTTTGTGGTTGGTGTGACTCGAGTCACCAATGATCCTTCAGGCCCTTTTTACACACCTGTCCTTGTAAATGTCCTGAATCATGGGAAGTTCACATCTACTGATGTACTGGGCTGTCTGCACCACTCTCTGCAGAGTGCTGCAATTAAGGGAAGTACAGTTCCCATACCAGGCAGTGATGCAGCCAGTCAGGATGCTCTCAATCATGCCCCTGTAGAAAGTTCTTAGGATTTGGGGGCCCATACCAAACTTCCTCAACCGTCTGAGGTGAAAGAGGCGCTGTTGTGCCTTTTTCACCACACAGCTGGCATGCACAGACCACGTGAGGTCCTCAGTGATGTGGATGCCGAGGAACTTGAAGCTTTTTCCCTCTCAACCCCTGATCCATTGATGTCAACAGGGGTTTGCCCATCTCCATTCCTCCTGTAATCCACAACCAGCTCCTTTGTTTTTGCAACATTGAGGGAAAGGTTGTTTTCTTGACACCACTGTGTCAGAGAAATGACCTCTTCCCTGTGGGCCACTTCTTTTTTTTTCTGATTTTTCTGATTAATTTTTCTGATACTTAGAAACTTTTCATTTCATTATTTTTGAAAGCATCTTCGCTTTGCAGAATTTTTTTACACATGCCTAAGACTTCTACACAGCATGCTATATATTTGATGACTTATGTGACATATTTGAGTTGAGTTGCATTCTATGCTGAATTTTGATTCTTCTGTTTAATGGAAGGAAGCAATCAAAGTCTCAATGGTGCTCAGAAGGTCAGAAGGAAATGTGGCAACTCAGAGCCACAGAACTTTATTTCATACTCCGTATCACTGCATGGTACGGAATCTGCACTGCAGTAGACTGCAAGGCTCTTCAACAGTACCCAATGCATCTCCGGCACCAGCCTACCCACCATCAAGGACATATATACAGAAAGGTGCTGGAAATGTGCTAGTAACATCATTAAGGATCCCACCCACCTTGCTCATGGACTGTTTGTTCCTCCCATCAAGAAAGAGGCCACAAATGCCAGGGTCACCAGACTCAAAAACAGCTACATCCCAAGCAGTAAGGCTCCATCCACTAAACCACCTCTCCACTCCCCCAACCACCGCTACCTTATCACTTCTTGTCATCGTCGTCTTTTGTACAGACACTGCTGTACATAGCGTCACTTTATGGACATACCAAACAATCTACATGTATAGCTATAGCTTATGTATTTACCTTGGTGGTGAGGTGAAGGGACCTCTCTACCAAAGGTGATATAAGGCGCTGCTTCCCTCTGCTAGCATGAAGACCACCCTTGGGAAAGGTGTAGCACCTGCTTAGAACCCCCTTCCCCCTGATCAGGGTCACGTGAAGCCATAGGAGCGGTGGTAGATGGTCGTATGAGCATCTGGTGCACATCACAAGTCCTGGTTATGCGACCACTGACACCAGGCAGACAATCTCTGAAGAGTATTGATAACGGCTGGAGTCTCCCGTCTTGTAAAGACACTGCCCAGAGGAAGATAATGGCAAACCACTTCAGTCAAAAAATTTGCCAGGGACTATCATGGTCAAAGACCATGATCACCTACATCATATGACACAGCACATAATGATGATGGTGATGTATTTATATTTATTGTGACTTTCTTATTATTGTGTTATTGTGTTTTTTTTTCTGTCCTTTACGCTTGCGTACTGGAAATGATATTAAGCAATCTTGAATCTTGAATCTTCAGATGACCGAAAGCAGGAGAATCCTGACTAGTTGATGAGTGGGCAAGGGTCAGTTCACTTCTTCAAAGGAAGCAAGTCTCCAAGAAACAATGGTTTCCAGTTAAATACTACCTCTCCTTGCATGCTGTTCAGGTTATAGCAGAAGAAGAATTTGTGCTCAGAAATCTAGTTCTTCACAAATACGAGAAATTCTGCAAATGCTGGAAATGATGCTGACATATATGTACTTTGATAATAAAATTTACTTTGAACTTTGAACTCCAAAGCAACACATGCAAAACACTGGAGGAGTTCAGCAGGTCAGGCAGCATCTATGGAAATGAACAAGCAGTCAATGTTTTGGACAGAGACCCTACTTCAGAACTCAGGAGAATTAGAGATACCCGACAAACATCTGGATACATGCAATAAGTGACATGAGCATGGTACTGAAATTGTACGCACAAAATGAAACTTATGTATTGGAACGTAGCTGAGCACTGCAGCAGCATAGTAGCATGGTGGTTAACACATTCGTATCTGTAGGCAGCCATCGATCGCAGGGGATCATGGTTTGCACCTCTGGTGGACTGTGTCCTCTCCAGGTGCAAGCCTGGGCAGGGAGATTTGAATAACTGCCTGTCGCCCATGTAGCGGGTTCCCTCTCTCCACATCACTGATGTAGTCCAGAGGAAGGGCAAGTGTTGATACAGCTTGGTACCAGTGTCATTGCAGAGATGGCCAAAGTGACCCTGGCTCCAGATTTCTTCCTCGGGGTTTACGCCCGAAGCCTTTCTCATAGGTGGGTACGGCCGTAAGGCAGCGGAGGTTTAAAATCAGAGTTTTCCTTCTCCTAGGCGGGCTGCCATCCAAGGCTGATGAGCCCCACCTGCCTGAAGCAACTGGTTTTGAGGCACCAGTGGTCTGCTTTTGCCCCATCTCTCGTCAGTAGACAGTTCCACTGGGCCTAGTAGCTAAGCCACACGTGAAGGCCAAGAGTTGGATGTGGATGTCAGAGGCTATTAGAGTCACACACCTTTTGGAGCACTTTATAGGTAGTGGGAGCTTATCCCCACTACCACCCCCAACTATGACAACCTTAGGAAACTCAACACTTTACAATACAGGTGACCTGGGTTCAATTCTTGCAACTGCCTGTAGGGAGTTTATACATTCTCCCTGTGACTGCATGGGTTCCTCTGGGTGCTCTGTTTGCTTCCACAGTCCAAAGACACACCATTTAGTAGCTTAATTGGTCATTGTAAATTGTCCTGTGATTGGTCTAGGGTTAATTCAGGGGGTTGCTGGGTGGCACGGCTTGAAGGGCCAGAAGGGTCTATTTCAAACTGTATCTCAATAAAATAAAAATATAAAATCTGACCTAGAATATTTGCCGTTACAGTTAACAATCACATAAATTAAATTGAGCTCAGTGAGTCCTGTTCTGCTAGTTGCCCGATTTGAAAATTACACTGCTTCTGAAAGTTTGCAATTTTTACGTGGGTGCGTCATTTAGTGCAAGTGAGTGGCAGGGAAAAAAGAACTGTCCGTGCCAGCTGGGGTGCAGCCAAATGTTGAACAAAAAAGGCAGTGTGATCTTTTCAGTGGAAGCAGCCACATGCTTTTCGGAAAAAATAGGATCTAATCAGTAAGACATGTTTGAGTGCTTAGTACTGTGGGCGCTGTAATATGGTATTTAAAGTGGCATTGTGCTGTTTACTCTTTCCAGCCAAGGCATTGGTCAGACTGCACTTGCAACATTGTTAGCAGGTCTGGGTCCCTTACTTAAGAGGGAATGCACTGGCATTGCAGAGAGTCCAGCAAAGGTTCAAGAGAATTATCCCAGGAATGAAAGAGTTAACATATCAGAAGTGTTTGATGGCTCTAGGCCCAGAGTTTAGAAGAATGGGGGTGGCAGGGGTGAATCTCATTGAAATCTATCGAATATTGAAAGGCCTAGATAGGGTGGACGTGAAGGAGATGTTTCTTATGGTGGGTGAGTCTAGGACCAAAGGGCGCAGCCTCAGAATAGAGGAATTTATTTTTGCCAGAGGATGGTGAACTTGTGGAATTCATTGTCACAGAAGGCTGTGGAGGCCAAATCATTGGATATATCTGAAGCGGAAGTTGATAGGTTCTTGATTAGTTAAAGGGAGAAGGCAAGAGAATGGGGGTTGAGAGGGAAAAGAAATCAGCCATGATGGAATGGCAGAGCAGACTTGATGGGACAAATGGTTTAATTCTGCTCCAGTGTCTTATAGTCAATGTGTTACAATGTCCTTGGGACAAGTCAATTATAGGATCAGACTGGGTTTCCTTCCTGTCCAGTCATCTTGCAGGAAGGAGTGCTCCCAAGTTTCAGCTGACTCAGTATCATGACAAACTATTGTTTTCACTCAGTTTTAATTCCAGGGAGGTGCTGCAAAGTCCTTGCTCCAAGGTGATTAAAGAATAGGATGGTATTCCCACTCCTGCACATCATGGATGAAGCAAATGTTATGTTTTTACGTATATGTCAACCCCAGCTCAGTTGATGGTAGGGTACAGGAGCCTTGAGTCCCACATCGCCAGGTTTGGGGTCAGGAACAGTAATTACCCTTCAATCATCATTAATTCATTTGTCTCAATGCTGAACTGATTCCACAATCTATTCTACTTTCAAGGTCAGAATCAGATTGTCCGTATTATTTATTTATTTTTATATATTTTTGCACAGTTTGACTTTTGAATATTGGTTGTTAGTCAATGTGTCATTTTTTCATTGATTCTATTGTACTTCTCTGTTTTACTGTGAATGCCTGCAACAAAATGAATCTCAAGATTAGTATAAGGTGACATATATGTACTTTGATAATGAATTTACTTTAAACTTCCTTCAAGACTGATAAAGGGTCTTGGCCCAAAACATCGACTATTTCCTACAATAGAATCTGCCTGACTTGCTGAGATCCTTTTGCATTTTGTGTGTGTTATTGTTTTACCTTACCCTACCTCAATGTACTGCATAATGAATTGATCTGTATGAACAAAATGAACTGTATTTTGGTACATGTGACGATAATAAGCCTATTCCAGTTTCAAATCCAATTTGAATGTAAACATCTTCTCCCCACCTTAAGCCTATGCTCTCTTGTTTTTAATACCCCAACCATGAGAAAAAGATTCTGACTATCATCAGGTTCCAATTCATTTATTTATCACATGTACATTGAAACATACAGTGAAATGCATTGTTTGTGTTAACAACCAACACACCCAAGGATGTGTTGGGTTGTATCCCTCAAGTGTTGCCCTGGAATGGAGGAATGGAGACGGGCTAACCCCTATTGACATCAATGGATCTGGAGTTGAGAGGGAAAAAGCTTCAAGTTCCTTGGCATCCACATCACTGAGGACCTCACGCAGTCTGTACACGCCAGCAGTGTGGTGAAAAAGGCACAACAGCGCCTCTTTCACCTCAGACGGTTGAGGAAGTTTGATATGGGCCCCCAAATCCTAAGGACTTTCTACAGGGGCATGATTGAGAGCATCCTGACTGGCTGCATCACTGCCTGGTATGGGAACTGTTCCTCCCTTAATCTCAGGACTCTGCAGGGAGTGGTGCAGATAGCCCAGTGCATCTGTAGTTGTGAACTTCCCATGATTCAGGACATTTACAAAGTCAGGTGTTTAAAAAGGGCCCATAGGATCATTGGGGACCCAAGTCACCCCAACCACAAACTCTTCCAGCTGCTACCATCCAGGAAACGGTACCGCAACATAAAAGCCAGGACCAACAGGCTCCGGGACAGCTTCTTCCACCAGGCCATCAGACTGATAAACTCATGCTGATTTGAGTGTATTCTGTATTACATTGACTGTTCTATTAATTATAAATTATTCTAAATTACTATGATTGCACATGGCACATTTAGACGGAGACATAACATAAAGATTTTTACTCCTCATGTATGTGAAGGATGTAAGAAATAAAGTCAATTCAATATTCTGATGCCAACAAAGCATGCCCACATGTTTGGCAGAACAACACAGAACACAACAAGCAACAAAGCAAATTGCGTCCCTTCCAAACACAAATGCACATACACAAGCATGCAAATACATGGACCCCCCCACCCTATGACAGGCCATCTTCTGGCCCCAGCCTCCAGTGGTGCAGATTCACAGACATTTAACCTTTGACTTCCCCAGTGGATTCAAAGAGATTCACAAACTCGGGGTTCTTGTCATTAGGCCTCATCTTCTGCACTTCCAATTGACCTTCATGCTTCGATCTAGACTTACAATTTATACCTCTTATATACCATTGTCAGATCACCTACCATCCTCCTTCACTCCAGGGAAAACAAAAACAGCCTATCTAATCTCCTCGCAAAACTAAAGACATCCAATCACAGCAAGATGAAAAACAATAGCTGGAGTCTGTGCAGGCTCTGAGACTGAGCCTAACGTAAGGCAATCAAGTCCATGGTGTAATGAAGGACCTGTGGGTGTCGGGCTGTCCCTGGGTGGAGGATTCCGGGATTGGATGTCCGTGCAAGCAGGAAACTAGTGAGTTGGCACACCTGGGGTTCAGAATTGTATCATCATCTAGTCAGGGGGTCGGAGCCCTCAAGGTTGATCAGAAGTCCAGAAGTTGAAGCCCAGTGGCCAAGCCTGGAGAGTGGAGGCTAGAAACTGGACCCTCGAGGCCTGTCCTCGAGTTGGAGGACCACCTATGTGCATGAGTGGGTGAATGAATGGAAAAAGGCCTTATTTTGCTGTTATTGTTTTGTTGCTTGTTGTTCCATTTTGTTCTGTCAAGCATCGTGGGCACATTATGTTGGCACCGGAATGAGTGTGACGCTTGCGGACTGTCCTCAGCATATCCATAGATGTGTTGGTTGTTGACGCAAATGATCAATTTCACTGTACGTTTCCACTCAAAGTTCAAGGTAAATCTATTATCAAAGTTCATATATGTCATCAAATTCAAACCTGAGATTTATTTTCTTGTGGGCAATCACAGTAAATGCAAGAAACTCCATAGAATTAATGAAAGTACGGACAAACAATCAATGTGCAAAAGACAACAAACTAAATAAATATAAGAAATTAATAATAGAACGTCTGGCTCAGAGTTGGAGACGTCTTTCCAGAAACAGAGGGGTTCCTGTGGCAATACAGTACCAGGTGGTTAACACAAAAAAATACATAATAAAACACCAACAAATTCAAGATGATAAATGCAGAAAATACCAAGAGACACCAGAAACAAACCAACACATTCCAGGATCCTGCAGCAGTTTAACTCAATCTGTAGGCCTCCGTTAGTCTCGATAGACCATGGATTTGCACCTTGGAAAGTTTCCAGGGCGCAAGACTGGGTAAGGATTTTTTTAAATGGGAGACCGGCAGTTGCCCAAGCTGCAAGTCTCCCCTCTCCACACCACCAATGTTGCCCAAGGAAAGGGTAATAGGACCCATACAGCTTGGCACCGGTGTTGTCGCAGAGGAATGTGTGGTTAAGTACCTTCCTCAAGGACACACACGCAAGCTTCAGCCAAGGCTCGAACTAGTGATCTTCAGATAACTGGACGAATGCCTTAACCATTTGGCCACACACCACTGACACAGGTACATCAAGTGGCAAACATCATTCACCAAAATCTTCCTTTAAAGTACAAACTCATAAAAGACACTATACCTTACTATAAATACAAGCCTGATCCATTTGCAGAGTCTGAGTCCTATGAATTGCATTATGACCAATTCAATATTATAGATGGGACAATCTATAATAAGCATCTGGATATAATAATACAGGATAAACAAGCAAGAACAACTTACTTTACAGATATAGCCATTCCAAACACACATAACATACAGAAATCAATATGTGAAAAACACCAGAAATATGCTAAATTAAAAGAGGAAACTGAAAGACTTTGGAATATGAGCAGGGTAAATATTGTCTCAATAGTAGTATCTACAATTGTACAACTGGTGTCATCCCTAAGTCACTATACAATACTTTAGTATTAAACAATCATGCTACACAGCAATATTTATGTAAATCTTCAGAAAGCCACAGTACTAAACACCACCAGAACGTCAGAAGGTTCCTAGCAATTGAGAAATGAGGGTACTTGGCTATGCCCATACCTCAGCTTTACCAGCTTGAGTTGAGAAAAAGTAAAAATAATAGTAATAAATAAGCAAGAACATGAGATGAACAGTCCTTGAAAGTGAGTCCATAGGTTATGTGAACTGTTCAATGATGGGGCAGGTGAAGTTGAGTGAAGTGTTCCCTTTGGTTCAAGAGTCTGATGGTTGAGAGGTAATAACCGTTCCTGATACAGGTGGTGTGAGTCCTGAAGCCCCTGTACTTCTTCCTGATGGCTGCAGTGAGAAGAGAGCTTGATCTAGGTGGTGGGGGTACTTGACGATGGATGCTGCTTTCTTGCGACAGCGCTCTGTGTAGACGTGTTTAATGGTTGGAAGGCCCTAACCTGTGATGGACTGGGCCGTATCCACTGCTTTTTATAGGTTTCTTTGTTAAAGGGCATTGGTGTTTCCATACCAGGCTGTGATGGTTGATGCACCATCAATAACTCTCTGAGACGTGAGGCGAGATATCAGCTTTTATTGACGGGAAGAAAAAACAAGCAGTAGTTGACCACCATACTACATCCTGGAGACTGAGGGCAGGGCTCAGGTCTCAATTGCCTTTATACCGGGGTCTGTGGGAGGAGCCACGGTCAGTGGGAGGGGCCACAGGAGCAGTCAGCGGGGGGGGGGGGGGGGCGTGTCCAGACAGGTATATGTAGTTCACCACATTCACCCCCCCTTTGTTTTAAAAGAGAGTCCCCATGGGGCGAAGTTTCTTACAAGTATATTTACAGGTTAAGTCTATCAGGTGGTCGAATCTGTCGCTGTGATCTACGTAGCACCGGCTGTGATTGCACCGGAGACGGTGGTTGTGCTGGTTCCAGCCTAACTGGAGGTGTCAGCCCACTAGGCGTCAGTGATCCCTCATGCGTATGCGAGGCCCCTGGTATATGCGCATGCGAGACGCCCGGTAGAGGAATGTCGTGAGGAGTCTGTGTAGGGCTTGGTGTGTGCGGTGTCACCTTGAGAACGGGGTTCATAGTTACCGTGGAGTGTTCGGGGTAGTGGTCTGCTGCTCCTGCGGGCGCCAGGTCACGGATGGAGATCGTGTCCTCCCGCCCATCAGGTAAGACCACGTAAGCATACTGGGGGTTCGCACATAGAAGGTGACCCTCTCGACCAGCGGGGAGTATTTATTGCTCCTCACATGTTTCCGGAGCAGCACTAGCCCTGGGGACGTCAGCCAAGCTGGTAGGGTGGTCCCAGTGGCAGACTTCTTGGGAAAAGAGAATAGGCGCTCGTGAGGGGTGGCATTGGTGGACGTACATAACAGGGAGCGGATAGAGTGGAGTGCCTCAGGGAGGACCTCCTGCCATCGAGAGACCAGCAACCCTTTTGACTTAAGGGCTAAAAGTGTGGCCTTCAACACTGTGGCATTCTCCCTCTCTACCTGTCCATTTCCCTGGAGATTATAGCTCGTGGTCCAACTAGTAGCAATGCCCCTAGCCAGCAGGTACTGGTGCAGCTCGTCACTCATAAAGGAGGACCCTCTATCACTGTGGATATAGCAGGGATATCCGAACAGTGTGAAGAGCTGGCACGGGGCTTTTATGACGGACGTGGTAGTGGCGTCGGGGCAGGGGATGGCAAAGGGGAACTGCGAGTACTCGTCGATAATGTTGAGAAAGTAGACATTGCGGTCGGTGGAGGGAAGGGGGCCCTTAAAGTCAACACTCAGTTGCTCAAAGGGGTGGGTGGCCTTGATAAGTTGCGCCTTTTCAGGACGGTAGAAGTGCGGTTTGCACTCAGCGCAGACTTGGCGGTCCCTGGTCATTGTCCTGATGTCCTCAAGGGAGTACAGCAGGTTCCGGGCTTTCACGAAATGGTAAAATCGGGTGACCCCCGGGCGGCAAAGATGTGCATGGAGGGCGTATAGCTGGTCGAGCTGCACGCTGGCACACGCTCCCCGGGATAGGGCATCAGGGGGCTCATTGAGCCTTCCAGGCCGGTACAGGATATCATAGTTGTAGGTGGAGAGTTCTATTCTCCACCGCAAAATTTTATCATTTTTGATTTTGCCCCGCTGTTGGTTGCTGAACATGAACGCAACTGAGCGCTGGTCGGCAGCAAGGTGAACCTTTTGCCGGCGAGATAGTGCCTCCAGTGCCTAATAGCTTCCACTATGGCCTGGGCTTCTTTCTCCATTGCGGAGTGCCGAATTTCAGAGCCTTGAAGGGTACGAGAAAAGAATGCTACTGGCCTGCCTTCCTGATTGAGGGTAGCAGTAAGCGCGAAATCGGAGGCATCACTCTCTACTTGGAAGGGAATGGTCTCGTCCACCGCATGCATCGTTGCTTTGGCAATGTCCCCTTTAATGCAGCTGAAGGCCGTGCAGGCCTGAGCAGAGAGGGGAAAAGTGGTAGACTTGACCAGGGGGCGGGCCTTGTCTGCATAATGGGGGACCCATTGGGCGTAATAGGAAAAGAAGCCCTGGCACCGTCTGAGGGCTTTGAGGGTGGTGGGAAGAGGGAGTTCTAACAGGGGGTGCATACGGTCGGGATCAGGGCCAATGACCCCGTTTTCCACGACATACCCAAGGATAGCGAGTCGGCTGGTTCCGAACACACACTTGTCCCTATTATAGGTAAGGATAAGAGCTTTGGCCACTTGGAAAAATCGTTGGAGGTTGGCGTTGTGATCCAGCCAGTCGTGACCACAGATGGTGATGTTATCCAGATAGGGAAATGTGGCCTTCAGTTGGCACAGGTCCACCATCCGGTCCATTTCCCTCTGGAAGACCGAGACACCATTTGTGACACCGAATGGGATGCGCAGGAAGTGATAGAGCCCGCTGCCCGCCTCGAAGGCGGTGTAGGGGCGGTCCTCTGGGCAGATGGGGAGCTGGTGATAAGCGGATTTCAGATGTATTGTCAAGTACACCTTGTACTGAGTTATCTGGTGATTGAGGCCTGAGCCCTGCCCTCAGTCTCCAGGATGTAGTATGGTAGTCAACTACTGCTTGTTCTTTCTTCCAGTCAATAAAAGCCGATATCTCGCCTCACATCTCAGAGAGTTATTGATGGTGCATCAATTTTATTGACTGGAAGAAAGAACAAGCAGTAGTTGACCACCATACTACATCCTGGAGACTGAGGGTAGGGCTCAGGCCTCAATCGCCTTTATACTGGGATCTGTGGGAGGAACCTCGGTCAGTGGGAGGAGCCACAGGAGTAGTCAGCAGGTGGGGTGTGTCCAGACAGGTATATCTAGTTCACCACAGACGTAGTCAGTCAAAATTCTCTCCACCACACATCTATAGATGTTCATCAAAGTTTTAGATGACATACCAAATCTACACTAACTTGTAAGTTGAGGCGCTTCCGTGTTTTCATCATAATGGCACTTACATGATACAGATACTCAGAAATGATAACATTGAGGAATTTAAAGTTGCTGACCCTCTCCACCGCTGGTCTCCCAATGAGGACTGGTACAAGAACCCCTGGTTTCCTCCTCCTGAAGTCAATTATCAGCCCCTTGGTCTTGCTGATGTTGTGTGAGAGATTGTTGTTATGCTACCACTCAGCCAAATTTTCAATCTCCCTCCTATATGCTGATTCATCATCACCTTTGATTTGGCCTACCAGAGTGGTAGGCCAAGGTGTTGGAGCTTATTGATTAGTTTTGAGGGGATGATAGTATTGAATGCCAAACTGTGGAAAATGAAGAGCATCCTGTTGTATGCACCTTTGCTGTCCAGATGTTCCAGGGTTGAGTGAAGAGCTGATGAAGTGGCATCAGCTATTGACCTGTTGTGACAACAGGCAAATTGGAGTGGGTCCAAGTTGTTTCTCAAGCAGGAGTTGATATGTTTCATCACCGACCTCTTAAAGCTTTTCATCACAGTGGATGTAAGTGTTACTAGATGATAGTCATTGGAGCAGGTTATCATGTTCTTCCAAGGCATCAGCGTAACTGAAGCCTGCTTGAAGCAGACGGATACCTCAGACTGCCGAAGAGAGAGGTGAAAGAAATCAGTGGACACTCCAGGCAGTTGATCAGCACAGGTTTTTAGTACCCCAGCCAGGTACACCATGCTTTCTGTGGGTTCATCCTCCTGAAGGACTGAAATCACAGGGTCATCGGAGACTGTGGAGGTTTGTGAAGGTGCTTCCAAGTATTGATGGTCAAAGTGACCATAAAAGGTATTGAGTTCATTTGGTAGTGAAGCCCTGTCGTCACCTACAGTATGTCACTTGGTTTCACTGTGTAGGTTTCTATGTAGATGTGATCAATAAATCTGAATCCAAACCTGAATTAACACACATTCTCTTTTTCTAATCCTGCCTTCAGTTGGAGTTATGGTATGTGACCATGCATATAGTGGTACTAATGTGTCAGAAATTACTGTCACTGTTGGAGTATAAATTGATCATTGGCAGTACAGTAATATAATTTCAGATTAATAACTTTCATTTTTATTTGTACAGGGTGCTTTAGCCTTGCAGAGAGCTGCTAACCAAACTACTGTAGTAGATTGAGAGTTAATTTGTTATGTGCTGTGTCATATGATGTTGGTGACCAAGGTCTGTCCATGACCATGACTGTTCTTGGCAAATTTTTCCACACACTGCCTGACCTGCTGAGTTCCTCCGACTTTTTGTGTTTGCTACTCTGGATTTCCGGCATCTGCAGAATCTTTTTTGTTACTAGATTGAGAAAGGGGCAGAGACTAATTTGGTTTTCAGTGATAGCAGAGTGCAAAACAGGTCCATGAAGATTTCCCCGATGATATACCAAGTGTGGTAGACATGTTTTCTTCACCACACAGAGAATTCAGGGCCAAGCCAAGAGCTGGATTGCAGTGAGAAGAGGAAATGGTTGTGGGTAGGAATGTTTCCCATTTACCTGCTGTTGAGTCAGCTGTGTGAAACATACCAGTGGGGAGTTTGTACGTAAATAAATCTCATATGTTCCAATGCTTTGGGATTTCTCAAACAGCAGCATCTTGTTTCATACCTTAACACTGTTCTTCCAGTCACTCTGGTGAGACTGGATGGATGCTATTATGCAGAACTGATAAAATAATTAGCCAGATGACGTTCAAATTTACTTTATTTTTTTTTAAAAAAGAGCATAGAACAGGCCCTCCTGGCTCAACTAGTCATGCCACTCAGCAACCCACCTCTTGCCTCATCACAGGACAGTTTACAATCAACAATTAACTTACTAACCCTGAGCCTTCATAAAAGGTTTCGGCCCGAAACCATGACTGTACTCTTTTCCATAGCTGTTGAGTTCCTGTGTGTATTACTTTGATTTCCAGCACCTGCAGATTTTCTCTTGTTTGTAAACTACTAACCCATACATCTTTGGAATATGGGAGGAAACCGGAGCATCAGAAGGAAACCACACGGTTCACGGGGATAATGTACAAACTCCTTACAGACGGTGCTGGAACTGAACTCTGAAGTCCGGGTTGCCACAGGTTGTAATGGTGTTGTAGTAAACCCTACATTACTGAGGAAGGGTCTTGGCCTGAAAACTTGACTGTTCATTCATTTTCATAGATGCTGCCTGACCTGCTGAGATCCTCCAGTATTTTGTGTGTGTTGCTCTGGATTTCCAGCATCTGCAGAATCTCCTGTGTTTATTGATCTGCCTTCTTAACCTCCCTATCAACATGCTTGGCAACTTTGAGAGACCCTAAGATCCCTCTTTTCCTCCATACTAAGAATCCTGGGATTTATCCTGTATTTTACCTTCAAGTTTGACCTTCCAGAGTGTATCACTTCATACATTTTTGGATTAAACTCCATCTGACATGTATCCAAGTTCTCTTGTGACTTACAGTACTGTGTAAAAGTCAGGCACACACATACAATACTGTGGTAAACTATGTGTATACCTGTCTGGACACGCCCCTCTGCTGACTGCTTCTGTGGCTCCTCCCACAGACCCCTGTATGAAGGCGATTGGAGGCACTGCTCCTCCCTCAGTCTCCGAGATGTAGTGGTCCCTTTTGCTGCTAATAAAAGCCTATGTTTCACTTCCAGTCTCCGAGAGTTATTGATGGTGCATCAATTTTATTAGCAGCAATTTTAAAACGCGGAGAGCATTTTATGACCAGACAGATTGGATCTCGACCCTCAATCCCAGAAAGTTGGCGACGCTTTCGAACTCTGGCTAGCATGCTTCAAATCGTACCTGAAGGAGATTCATGTGACCGAGCCTGCCACGATGCACAGGGTTCTCCTCTCCAGAGTCAGTCCAAGGGTCTACTCCATGATCAGGGACCAAACAGACTACCGGGGTGCGATGGATGCCCTCAAAAGGCAATACCGGCAGCCGGTGAACACTGTCTACGCAAGACATCGCTTAGCGACAGGGTGGCAGCGGGCTGGAGAGTTGAGCGCTGAGTTTGTCCGGGCCCTACAGACACTTGTGCGGGCCTGCGACTGCAGGGGACTGACGGCGGAACAGCATACGGAACTGCTAGTAAGAGATGCCTTCATTACAGGGATCAGGTCAGTGTACGTGCACCAGAGGCTGCTGGAATGCGCCGATCTTACCTTACATTCGGTGATCAAGCTGGCCGACACGCTGGAGGCTGCTCTGCACAATGCTGACTCTGTCCAGGTGCGCGATCTCCCGCCAGCCCCATGGACGCTGCAGACCCCGCAATCCGCAGGCGAATCGACCTCGGCTGCTGCCAGTTGCAAGTCCGTGAAGTCCCCGCAACCCACCAGCAAGTCGACCATGGCTGCTGCCAGTTGCAAGTCCATGCAGTGTTACTTCTGCGGACTTGAAAAGCACCCCTGACAATGCTGCCCGGCCCGCGATGCTACATGCTCCAGCTGCAGAAAGAAGGGCCACTTCGCCAAGGCCTGTGAGTCCAAACCACGAGCGGGGTCGAGCAGCGCCACGTGCAAGGTATGGGGGTCGCCAACTTGGTCGCCGCCACCTCACCCTGCCTCCGACCCACGGGTGCTTACCGGGCACCAAGACAGCAATGCAACTCTGGCCTCCGTGACCCTCGACCAAAGCGCTCCACACCAGCTCGCAAGGTCAATGATGGACGTCCTGGTGGAGGGGCACAGAACTAGCTGCCTTTTGACATGGGCAGCTCTGAGAGTTTTATTCACGCTGACACGGTGCAACGCTGCGGACTCATGACACGGCCGGTAAGTCAGAGGGTCATCATGGCTTCTAGGTCGCATTCCACAGACATCCGGGAGGGTTGTGTAGTGACATTGGTGGTGCGGGGCACAGAATATCGGGACTTTGCGTTACTGGTCATGCCTCAACTGTGTGACCCTGTGCTATTGGGGCTCGACTTCCAGAGCCACCTGAAAAGTGTGACAATGGAGTATGATGGGCCCCTCCCACCAATCACTGTCAGAAATCCCCAGTTCTGTGGGACTTCATCACATACCCTGCTACTGACCACACACACACACCCACCCCACACCATGCCTACAGCCGCGCTACATACACCACTTGCAGCCTCTCCACCCTCAAGATCCCTCCCCCACCTCTGTTCGCCAACCTGACCCCCGACTGTAAACCTGTAGCAACTAAGGTGCAGCGGCTGCTCAGGGAGGGGATCATTGAGCCAAGCACAAGTCCTTGGAGGGCCCAGGTGGTCATTGTTCGGACCGGACAAAAAAATAGGATGGCTGTGGACTATAGCCAGACCTTCAATAGGTTCACGCAGCTTGACGCATACCCCCTACCCGCATCATGGATGTGGTCAATCAGATAGCTCAGTACAAGGTGTACTCGACCACAGACCTAAAATCCGCTTAACATCAGCTCCCCATCCACCCGGAGGACCGCCCCTACACCACCTTCGAGGCAGGCAGCAGGCTCTATCACTTCCTGCGTGTCCCCTTCGGTGTCATGAATGGTGTCTCTGTCTTCCAGAGGGAAATGGACCGGATGGTGGACCAGTGCCAACTGAAGGCCACGTTCCCATATCTGGATAACATCACCATCTGCAGTCATGACTGGCAGGATCACGACTCCAACCTCCAACGATTTTTCCAAGCGGCCAAAGCTCTTATCCCTACCTATAACAGGGACAAGTGTGTGTTCGGAACCACCCGACTTGCTATTCTTGAGTATATCGTGGAGAATAGGGTCATTGGCCCTGATCTCAACCGTATGTGCCCCCTGTTGGAACTCCCTCTTCCCACCACCCTCAGGGCCTTCAAACGGTGCCTGGGCTTCTTTTCCTATTAGGCCCAATGGGTCCCTCACTGTGCAGACAAGGCCCGCCCCCTGGTCAAGTCCACCACATTTCCCTTCTCAGCCAAGGCCCGCGAGGCCTTCAGCCGCATTAAAGGGGACATTGCCAAAGCA
The DNA here is from genome assembly GCF_030144855.1 of Hypanus sabinus. Lineage (NCBI taxonomy): Eukaryota > Metazoa > Chordata > Chondrichthyes > Myliobatiformes > Dasyatidae > Hypanus > Hypanus sabinus. The sequence goes on along the minus strand of NC_082714.1, from coordinate 155,772,767 downwards.
ACAATGCAGGCGATGGACGAGACCATTCCCTTCCAAGTAGAGAGTGACGCTTCTGAATTCGCGCTGGCTGCTACCCTCAATCAGGCAGGCAGGCAGGCCAGTAGCATTCTTTTCTCGTACCCTTCAAGGCCCTGAAATTCAGCACTCCGCAGTGGAGAAAGAAGCCCAGGCCATAGTGGAAGCTATTAGGCACTGGAGGCACTGTAGCGCCTCATTTCCTAGCGTATCCGAACCGACTCACAATTAGATAGCCTACGGGGGTTTGCGAGCACAGAGCTTTGGAGCCTCTTCGCCATGGGGGGCCGGTTGACAGAGGCTTAAAAGTGAGGCTGAAGTTTTCGAATAAAGTTTTTCCTTCGACTGCAGTTACCGACTCCGTGTCGTAATTTTAGCGCTGCTTGTAGCACACCGCTACAATTGGTGACCCCGACGGTCCAAACGATTTTTGGACCAGAAATGACCGACGCCGCCTCTGTTCATGCGGTTTCGTTGAAACTGCCGGGTTTCTGGACACAGCGCCCGGACCTATGGTTCCAGCAAGCCGAAGCCCAATTCCACGTTCGCCGGATCACCTCAGAAGACACCCGCTACTACTACGTGGTGGGCTCCCTCGACCAGGACACAGCTGCCCAGGTCGCGGAGTTCGTACAGTCGCCCCCGGCAGACGGCAAGTACACGGAATTCAAAGCCCTGCTCCTCAGGACTTTCGGACTCTCACGGCGCGAGCGGGCTGCCCGTTTACTGCACCTGGATGGCTTGGGCGACAGACCTCCATCGGCTTTAATGAATGAGATGTTGTCTCTGGCCGAGGGACACACAGGCCTCATGTTTGAGCAGGCATTCCTGGAGCAGCTGCCCGAGGACATACGCCTGCTGCTGTCCGACGCGGATTTCAGTGACCCCCGGAAGGTGGCAGCCCGGGCGGACTTGCTGTGGAACGCCAAAAAGGTGAGCGGGGCGTCCATCGCACAGATCTCCCAGCCACGCTCCCGGCAGCAAACCAGTCCAGGCCCGGCCGCAGAGCCCACTAACCCCCGGCCCAATGACCACTGGTGCTTCTACCACCAGCGGTGGGGCGCAGAAGCCCGCCGTTGCCGCCCGCCCTGCAAGTTCCCGGGAAACGCCAGGGCCAGCCGCCGCTGATGGCTACGGCGGCTGGCCATCGGGATAGCCTCCTGTATGTGTGGGATAGCAGGTCGGGACGCCGGTTTTTGGTCGATACTGGGGCTGAGGTCAGCGTTTTACCTCCGACGAGTTACGACACCCGCAGCAGGGCACCGGGTCCCCCCCTGAGGGCCGTGAATGGCAGCACAGTAAGGACCTATGGCACCCGTCAGGTGCAGCTACTGTTCGGCCCCAGCCAGTTCACGTGGGACTTCACACTGGCCGCCGTAGCCCAACCGCTTCTGGGTGCGGATTTTTTGCGAGCTCACAGCCTGCTGGTTGACCTGCCCAGGAAGAGACTGGTACACGCCGAGACCTTTCAGACGTTCTCCCTGGGCGCGGCCCAGTTGCCAGCCCCTCACCTCGGCTCCATCACGCTGTCCGACAACGATTTCACCAGGGTCCTGGCGGAGTTCCCATCGGTTCTGGCACCGCAGTTCACAGCAGCCATGCCCAGGCACGGCGTACAGCACCACATCCCGACACAGGGACCACCCCTCCATGCCCGTGCTCGGCGGCTTCCCCCGGACAAGCTCCGACTGGCGAAGGAGGAGTTCCAGAGAATGGAGGAATTGGGGATCATCCGGCGGTCCGACAGCCCCTGGGCTTCCCCCCTGCACATGGTGCCCAAAGCGACGGGGGGCTGGAGACCGTGCGGCGACTACCGCAGGCTGAACGAGGCTACCACACCGGACCGCTACCCTGTGCCGCACATTCAGGACTTTGCGGCAAACCTGCACGGCGCCCGGATCTTCTCCAAGGTCGACCTTGTCCGAGGGTACCATCAAATCCCGATGCATCCTGACGACGTCCCCAAAACGGCTCTCATCACCCCGTTTGGCCTCTTCGAGTTCCTCCGCATGCCGTTCGGCCTGAAGAATGCCGCACAGACGTTCCAGCGGTTAATGGACGCGGTGGGACGGGACCTGGACTTCGCGTTCATCTATTTGGATGACATCCTCATAGCCAGCGGCAGTCGTCAGGAGCATCTGTCCCACCTCCGTCAACTCTGCGCCCGTCTGAGTGAGTACGGTCTTACAATCAACCCTGCCAAATGCCAGTTCGGACTTGATACCATTGACTTCCTGGGCCACAGGATTACTAAAGACGGGGCAACCCCTCTGCCCGCTAAGGTAGATGCGGTCCGCCACTTCCCCCGACCCACCACGATCAAAGGCCTTCAGGAATTCGTAGGTATGGTCAATTTCTACCGCCGCTTCCTCCCTTCAGCTGCCCGGATCATGCGCCCCCTGTTCGCCCTGATGTCGGGTCCGAGCAAGAACATTACCTGGGACGAGGAGTCCGCCGCCGCTTTCGTTCAAACGAAGGAAGCTTTGGCTGACGCCGCAATGCTAGTACATCCCAGAATGGACACCCCTACCGCCCTCACAGTGGACGCATCAAACACGGCAGTCGGTGGGGTGCTGGAGCAGCTCATCGCAGGTCGCTGGCAACCCCTGGCGTTTTTCAGCAAACACCTGCGGCCACCCGAGCTCAAATACAGTGCTTTTGACCGGGAACTGTTGGCGCTCTACCTGGCAATCCGGCATTTCAGGTACTTCCTAGAAGGTCGGCCCTTCACCGCGTTCACGGACCACAAACCGCTTACCTTTGCGTTTACGAAAGCATCCAACCCCTGGTCATCCCGCCAGCAACGCCACCTGTCCTACATCTCTGAATACACAACGGATGTCCGGCACGTCTCGGGTAAGGACAATGTCGTGGCGGATGCGCTCTCTCGCCCTACCGTTCATGCCCTTTCCCAAGGGGTAGACTTTGAGGCACTGGCAGAGGCACAGCAGGTAGATGAGGAGATTCCGAGTTGCAGGACTGCAGTCTCTGGTTTGCAGCTCCAGGACTTCCCCGTGGGCCCAGGTGAGAGGACCCTACTCTGTGACGTCGCCACCGGCCAGCCCCGTCCGGTCGTCCCCGCAGCCTGGCGGCGACGTGTTTTCGACTCCATTCATAACTTGGCGCATCCCTCCATCCGGACAACTGTCCGGCTGGTTTCCAGCAGGTTCGTTTGGCACGGTCTCCGCAAACAGGTCAGTGAATGGGCCAGAACGTGCATGCACTGCCAGACGGCCAAGGTTCAGCGGCACACCAAAGCCCCACCGCAGCAGTTCCATCCCGCCCACCGGCGTTTCGACCACATTCATGTGGATATCGTGGGCCCCCTGCCAGTGTCGCGCGGAGCGCGTTACCTCCTGACTATCGTGGACCGGTTCACAAGATGGCCAGAGGCGGTCCCGCTCACCGACACCACCTCCGAATCTTGCGCCCGAGCCCTGCTCGCCACCTGGATATCCCGCTTTGGTGTACCAGCCCACATTACCTCCGACAGAGGCGCCCAGTTCACCTCCAGCCTGTGGTCAGCTATGGCCAGCCTTTTGGGGACTCAGCTGCACCACACCACTGCCTACCACCCACAGTCGAACGGGCCAGTGGAGCGTTTCCACCGTCACCTGAAGTCGGCCCTCATGGCCCGCCTGCGAGGAGCCAACTGGGCGGACGAGCTTCCCTGGGTCCTTCTCGGCATCCGCACAGCGCCCAAGGACGACCTGCACGCCTCGTCGGCCGAGTTGGTATACGGCGCGCCCCTGGCCGTCCCCGGGGAGTTCCTACCAGCCCCGAGGGGGCAAGAGGAAGAACCCGCTGCAGTCCTGGGCAGACTTCGCGAGAAGCTCGGTAACCTGGCCCCCATACCCACTTCACAGCATGGGCGGCACCCGACCTGCGTACCCAAAGACCTACGGAACTGTAAGTTTGTGTTTGTGCGAAGGGGCGGGCATCGGCCACCGCTGCAGCGGCCATACGAGGGGCCGTTTACGGTGCTCCGGAACAACGGGTCCACGTTCGTGCTGGACGTTGGGGGGAAGGAGGAGGTTTTCACGGTGGACCGCCTCAAGCCGGCCCATGTGGACCTGGCGCAACCGGCCGAGTTTCCGGCGCCTCGGCGCAGAGGCCGACCTCCCAAGCAGGTTCTGGCCCAGGCTGTGGACATTGGGGGGTGTATCGCCGGTTCTGGGGGGGGGTTATGTAGCGCCTCATTTCCTAGCGTATCCGAACCGACTCACAATTAGATAGCCTACGGGGGTTTGCGAGCACAGAGCTTTGGAGCCTCTTCGCCATGGGGGGCCGGTTGACAGAGGCTTAAAAGTGAGGCTGAAGTTTTCGAATAAAGTTTTTCCTTCGACTGCAGTTACCGACTCCGTGTCGTAATTTTAGCGCTGCTTGTAGCACACCGCTACAGCACTATCTCGCCGGCAAAAGGTTCACCTTGCTGACTGACCAGCACTCAGTTGCATTCATGTTTAGCAACCAACAGCAGGTCAAAATCAAAAATGATAAAATTTTGAGGTGAAGAATAGAACTCTCCACCTACAACTATGAAATCCTGTACCGGCCTGGAAGGCTCAATGAGCCCCCTGATGCCCTATCCTGGGGAACATGTGCCAGCACGCAGCTCGACCGGCTATATGCCCTCCATGCAGATCTTTGCCACTCGGGGGTCACCCGGCTTTACCATTTCCTGAAAGCCCGGAATCTGCCTTACTCCCTTGAGGACATCAGGACGATGACTAGGGACTGCCAAGTCTGCGCTGAGTGCAAACCGCACTTCTACCGTCCTGAAAAGGCTCAACTTATCAAGGCCACCCGCCCCTTTGAACAACTGAGTGTCGACTTTAAGGGCCCCCTTCCCTCCACCGACCGCAATGTGTACTTTTTTAACATAATCGACGAGTACTCGCGGTTTCCCTTTGCCATCCCCTGCCCTGATACCACTGCCACGTCCGTCATAAAAGCCCTGCGCCAATTCTTCACTCTGTTCAGATATCCCTGCTATATCCACGGTGATAGAGGGTCCTCGTTTATGAGTGACGAGCTGCGCCAATACCTGCTGGCTAGGGGTATTTCTATTAGTAGGACCACGAGCTATAATCCCCGGGGAAATGGACAGGTGTAGAAGGAGAATGCCACTGTGTGGAAGGCCACACTCTTAGCTCTTAGGTCAAAGGGATTGCCGGACTCTCACCGGCAGGAGGTCCTCCCCGAGGCACTCCACTCCATCTGCTCCCTGTTATGCACGTCCACCAATGCCACCCCTCATGAGTGACGCTTTTCTTTTCCCAGAAGTCTGCTACTGGGACCACCCTATCTGTTTGGCCTACGTCCCCAGGGCCAGTGCTGCTCCGGAAACATGCGAGGAGCAATAAATACTCTCTGATGGTCGAGAGGGTTCACCGACTTCATGCGAACCCCCAGTATGCCTACGTTGTCTTACCTGATGGGCGGGAGGACACAGTCTCAGTCCACGACCTGGCACCTGCAGGAGCACCAGACCCCTACCCCGAACACCATGGTGACTATGAACCCCCTACCCACTGATGTATATACCCACGAGACACCGCGCACGCCAGGCCCTACACAGACTCCTCATGACACTCCCATACCGGGCACCATGCACACGCATGAGGGATTACTGATGCCTAACGGGCTGGCACCTCAAGTCAGGCCAGAGCCAGCATAACCACCGTTTCCGGTGCTACATAGAGTGCAGTGACAGACTCGACCTCCTGATAGACTTGACCTGTAAATATACTTGTAAGAAACTTCGCCCCGTGGGGGCTCTCTTTTAAAACAAAGTGTGGGTGAATGTGGTAAACGATGTATACCTGTCTGGACACGCCCCTCTGCTGACTGCTGCAGTGGCTCCTCCCACAGACCCCTGTATAAAGGCGATTGGGGCACTGCTCCTCCCTCAGTCTCCGTCCGAGATATCGTGGTCTCTTTCGCTGCTAATAAATGCCTATCGTTCACTTTCTGTCTCCGAGAGTTATTGATGGTGCATCAAATATATATATGTATATTTAGCCAGTGTGGAGCAGAGAGTGATTTTGTAAATATGATGGGAGCAGAGGATGTTAGGAATGGCAAGGGTGGAGCTTCGCAGGAAGGGTGTGTGACAGCAGAGGAGTGCCAGTGGCAAGGGGGTGACGCAACTGCAGACACACTCATCCCTCCTAAGACACCAGGCAAGGTCACTTAAGTCCAAACATTACAGAATGTGTCTCTGGTGCCTCCCACTCCCACTCAACTCCCTGCCCCTTTTCCCAATCATGATTCCCTTCTCCCTGCTCCCTTCCCACTCTCAGTCCACAATAGAGACCCATATTAGAATCAGGGTTTTCATCACTCACATACGTCATGAAATTTGTTTTTTTGTGGCAAAAGTACAGTGCAATACATAAAATTACTACAGTCCTAGGTAGTCGCTGTATACTGTGTATATGCCTACGACACAGTACTGTATCTCCTATAACAGGGTCCAGGTTGACAAGGTCAGGCTGCCTTCAGTACGACTCTGTCCAGCACAGTAACTGTCAGCTGAGCCTGCAGGATGCCAGGCAGGACGCAGTTGCCAACTGACTGGCCAGCAGGGTCATTAATGAATAACAGAAATGATTGAAGGCTGGCATTCTGCCCAATCAGCTCCAGATAATGTTGCATGCTAAAACGCTAATGTCTGCACAAGCAGAGGGAAGTTATCCGGTATAACACACAAAATGCTGGAGGGACTCAGGTCAGGCAGCATCCACAGAGAGGAATAACAGTTGATGTTTTGGGCTGTGACCCTTCATCAGGACTGTGACGCCTTGAACTGCAAGCTGCTTTATCTTAGCAGGTCAAATTATGAGTCTTTAAAGTTCTGCTTTGACAGGCTGCATCAATTATCCTTATTTATGGAGACAGATCGTAGACTCCATAGTGAGCTAACATTAATTCTGACAGAGGAAGGGCTGGGAGTGGATGGGGAATTTCAGAATCCAGTTTAATATCACTGGCATATGAAATAATTTGGAAAATGTGTAGCTTGGGTGGGTGATGGCTGGGTTAAGTTGTTCTCCAATCTTGGCAATTTGCTTGGAAACATTTCGTCACCACTGTGGTGAACTACATATACCTGTCTGGACACGCACCCGCTGCTGACTGCTCCTGTGGCTCCTCCCACGGACCCCGGTATAAAGGCGATTGAGGCCTGAGCCCTGCGCTCAGTCTCCAGGATGTAGTATGGTGGTTAATTGCTGCTTGTTCTTTCTTCCAGCCAATAAAAGCCTATATCTCACCTTACGTCTCAGAGAGTTACTGATGGTGCATCAACCACACGAGCAGTCGTCCTCAGTGTGCTGTTGATTGTGGTGTGTCCTCTGAATTTCTGGCTTTGATATACTTTTCAATCAGCTGATTGGACTTCAATTTAGAAACTCATTTGGGACGTGGGGAGGAAATCTCGTCGCTGATTGGCTGTGTGACGAACTTCTGGTTCTGGTTTGGAATTATGCCTGTATCGGCTCCTAAGTAGGATCGAGGTCCATGTGTGGAGACTGCAGCAATATCATCGGCCAAACTGGGAGAAAACTATGCACAAGGATCCATGAATATCAACTGGCTGAAAAGCAGCGTGACCAACTCTCCCTAGTCTCCACCCATCAAGAGGGGCACAAATTTGAATGGACACCAGTGAAAGTCACGGTATGCAAAAGAACTCCTAAAAGTGTGGTTTTCCGTGAAAATTCTGCAAACAAACAATACTACCTAGGAGACGGTACAGGCAAAGTTCCAGACCACAATGCACGAAGTTTACAATACAACCAATCAGCAATGAGATTGATCTAATCCTGTTATTAAACATACATTACGAATTTGGTTTCAATTTCGTAAGTTTTTTACTTTGAAAAACTTTGTTCTTGATAGCCCTATCTTACTTAATTTCTTTTTCAAACCCTCTTGGACAGAGCAAGCTTTTAACATATGGAAAAGGAAAGGTATAAAATGTTTTCGTGATCTCTTTTTTGAAGATACTTTGATGTCATTTGACCAACTTTCCAACAAATTTGAATTACCTAAATCTAATTTTTTCAGATATTTACAAATTAGTAATTTCTTACATAAAGTTTTACCATCTTTTCCTAATTCAACTTTGGTGGACTTTACAGATTTGATTTTTACCTTAAATCCTTGTCAGAAGGGATTAGTAGCTTTTATTTATAATATGATTATGAAGATACAACCAGAAATATCAGTTAGAATTAAACAAGAATGGGAAAAAGAACTTCGATATAATATATCAACAGATAAATAGGAAAAAATTTTGCAAATGGTTAATTCTTCTTCTATATGTGCTAAACATGCTTTAATACTATTTAAAATTGTACATAGAGCTCATATGTCTAAAGATAAACTTGCTCGATTCTACTCTCATATTAACCCTCAATGTGACAGATGTCATTCAGAAGTGGCCTCATTGACCCATATGTTTTGGTCATGTCCCACTTTACATAATTACTGGAAGGACATATTTACTACTATTTCCTCAATTTGGAATATAGATTTACAACCTCATTTTATTACTGCAATTTTTGGCATACCAAATGAAGATGGTAATCAGTTTTCCCCTTCAATCAGACGAATGATTGCTTTTGTAACATTAATGGCCAGAAGGTCTATATTACAAAATTGGAAAGAAGTAAATCCTCCTACCACGTTTCAATGGCTTTCTCAAACTATTTCTTATCTGAGCCTGGAAAAAATTAGAAGCACTATTTTTGACTCATCAATTAAATTTGAAGAAACTTGGAGACCGTTTATTCGACATTTTCATATGAATTAATTTGGCCTTTTCCAGACCTTCTTTCTGCTTATTCATGTTCAGGTATGGAGTTCCGGAGTTTGTTGACACTATCATATACTTGTAAACTATTATTATTGCCCATGTTAGTTTAGTTTAGTGTTTTATTTTTTTTAATATATACTTTTTTTTCACATATTTTCAATTTTTTTTCTCTCTTTTAATGGTTATTTTTGTTTTTTTTCATATATAATCATATGGACTTGATTGATTAAGGTATTTTCTTCTGTTGATGTTTAATAGGATATTGTTATTATCAATGTGATTTCAAGTCTATTGTATTCATAATTTACTCATTATTATGTTATGTTTTTTTTGTGTATATATGAAAATCAATAAAAAGATTGAAAAAGAAGAAAGAGATTGATCCCCATATCACAACTGAATTTCCAAAATGACATCCAATCAGCTGATCGGAAACTATGTAAAGGTCAAGCTTTCAGAGGACACAGCGATGTCTCCTTGCATGGTGACGAAACGCTTGAAAGTAAATTGCCAAGAATGGAGAACGACTCAATGCATCACAGGTATATGTTGTGAAGTTTCTTGTTTTGCAGCAGCAGTACATTGCAATACATAACAATAAAAAACTATAAGTTACAGTAAGAAATATTTATAAATAAATTAAATAAGTCATACAAATAAAGAGCAAAAAAAAGGAAAAAGATAGCGAGGTAGTGAACATTCAGAAATTTGATAGCAGAGGGGAAGAAGCTGTTCCTAAAACATTCAGCCAGTGTTTTCAGCATTTAAGGTTAATGCTGGATTGTTAGCATGATCCAAACAACCCAAACCGGGGGCATTTTGCTTAAAAGCAGAGGTCCTTCTTTTAGAGATTGTTCTGATGAGATTGAATGTCCTTGCCAATCCCATTGCTTTGTTTGAAACAAGATGAATGATTTGGCGATCTGATAAGGTGCACTTTACCACAAATTTACCTCAAATTAAATTGAGAGAAACATTTGCAAGAGAAAAATGCACCATTTACTACAGATTAGAAACTCTTTAGTGGGATGGGGTGGATGATTAAGCAGTCATTAGTGAGTCTATTGTAATGCAATGAGATACTAGAATCCAGAGCAAAAAAGACAAGATGCTGGAGGAACTCAGTGGTTCAAACAGCCTCAGTGGAGAGAAGTAGTCAATCTATTTACAGTGAACTGTGTGGTTCAGAATGCCATGGGATCTGCAAATCCACAAATCTGCTGGTGGCCCGTCCTGGGGTTAGAAGAGTGTGTATGTGTTGGGGTAGAAGGTTGAGAGGAAGGAATGAGGCTTGTTTCATTGTTGTTTCTTTGTTGCTTGGTAAATTCTGTGTGTTCTGTCAAGCATTGTGAGCAATGTTGGTGTCAGAGTATATAGCTACACTTGCGTATTGCCCCCCCCCCCCCAGCATATCCTTGTTAACTCAAATGACACATTTCACTGTACGATTCCATATACATGTGATAAATTAATTTGAGTTTGAATTTGGATCTGCAGTCTGTCAAGAGTGGGCTGAAGCCCACGCAACAGCTATGTAAAGACCGCCATCAGTTATCCTTTGCAGGATGGATTACTGTGTAAACCACAGTAGCATAGTGGTTTGCAGAACACCATTACAGCTCGGGGCTTTCCAGAGCTCAGAGTTCAATTCTGATGACGTTCTGTAAGGAGTGTCTTTACATCCACCCCGTGGAATGTGTGGCTTTTCCCTAGGTGCTCTGGATTCCGCACACAAATCCAAAGATGTACCGGGTTGGTAAATTGGTCATTGTAAACTGTCCTGTGATCAGGTTAGGGTTAATCGGGATTGTGAGGTAGCTGGCTCCACAGAAGGGCCTACTCCACACTGCGTCACTAAATAAAATAAATGTTACTTTTGAGTGGAGTCGAGAGATTCTGCAGATGTTGGAAATCCAGATGTTGCAAAATGCAGGAGGAAATCAAATGGTCAGGCAGCATCTATGGAAATGAACAAACAGTTGTCATTTTGAGCTGAGACCCTTTATGTGCATTACTTTTGGCTAGGTGTATGATACTCTTGGCATTAATTGCATCTGCCAGTGGTGGAGTGATTCATGTCAGAGGCATGAATTGGAAAGATAAATTGATCTTGAAAAGTTGCAGCACTGTCAAGTTTACCAGATAGATTGAAGCCAGGGAAAGAGTTGAAACAATGAAAATTAACTTGAGATTAATTGGATCTGCCCTGGCACCCGTGTGGGTAGGTGTGTTCTGGTCTAGGGCACTGATAATGTTTGTCTAACGTAACACGGTAAAGTGGAACTGTTGAGCATCCAGCTGTCTTCACCACTTCATATAAAACTGCAGGTCAATGGCTGAGTAATAAAGTAGTACCCCTCCCTGTATTTCTTGGTCCAATACCTTAAGACGGCCTATTTTTACCTCTGTAACAAAAGAGGTTTGGCAGATGCTGAAATTCTTGAGATATACTCAAAAAATCCTGTAGGAACTCAGCAAGTCAGACAGCATCAATGGAGGGTGAATAAACAGTCGGCATTTCAGTCAAGACCCTTCATCAGGAGGGGGCAGAAGTTAGAATGAGAAAGTGGGTAGAGGGGAAGGAGCACAAGATGTAAAACATCTCCTTTACTCAGCTCAACTCCTGCTGGAGCCGGCATCAATGCTTTTGGACACATCTGTACTAAAGCACTCCTGGCCACCTTTCCAAATCCGCATAATTCATTTGGTTGTGTTCTAATTCACATCAAATCCAGGTCAGCTGTTTTCACCTCGTTAGCTCAGTTTAAGCTTAACTTTAATTTTAAAAAATCTCATCCTTGTTTCCATTCTTTCTCTGGCCAGAAAAGAACACCCCATTAGCCTGGCAATACGAATTTACAAGGTACTGCATCTGTCCATCTCACGCCTCCTGTCATAAATCACTCTGCCACTGACAGCAAATCGCTCAGATGCCTTAAGCTCTGGAATTCTTTCTCGCAAGCTCCCCTTTCTCCTTTGACGTCTCAAAAAAGATCTTTTTTCGAGATCTTTTTTCGCCCTGATGTTATGGACAGAGCTCAGGAACTAGTCTTCACTCTATAGACTCTGTCTATACTTCTCACTGCCTCAGTAAAGCAGCCGGCATAATCAGCAATCCCACCCACCCCAGACATTCTCTCTTCTCCCCTCACCCATGGGATAGAAAATACAAAAGCCTGAACGCACATATCTCCAGCCTTAAGGGCAGCTTCTGTGCCACTGACATCAGACACTTGAATGGATCTCCTGTATGATAAGATGGACTCTCGGCCTCACAGTCTCCCTCATTACGATTTTGAATTGTATCATTTATCTATACTACGCTTTTTCGATAGCTTCTGATAAGAGGTATATATAGAGTGGCCAGCTAGTAACGTTTTCCTCCCAGGTGGAAATGGCTAATATTAGGGGGCAAAATTTGAAGATGATTGGAGGAAAGTATAAGGGGCTGTCAGAGGTATGTTTTTTCCACATATGAGTGGTGGGTGCGTGGAACACCCTGCCAGGGGTGGTGGTCAAGGCAGGTACATTAGAGACGTTTAAAAGACTTCAGTCAGCACATAGACAAAAGAAAAATGCAGGGCTGTGTGAGAGGGAAGGGTTGTGTTGATTTTAGAATAGGTTAAGGGTTGGCACAACCTCATGGACGGAAGGGCCTGTATTGTGTGTACGGTTCTATGTTCTTTAACAATTCATTCAATTGACATTGTTTTACCTTATTTCAGCTCAATACACGGTGTAATGATCTGATCTGTATGAACAATATGCAAAGCAAGTGTTCAATGTTATCTTGGTACATGTAACAATAATAAACCAATACCAGTACAATTTTCCTCATTTAGTTTGCCTGCCAATTGTATTCTTTTCAACATTGGTTGTTTGTCAGTCTTTGTTTGTTCATGTATAGTATTTCATAAATTCATTGTTCCTGTAAATGCCTGTAAGAAAATGAATCTCAAGTGAGTATGTGGCAATAAAGTGTATACATATTGTGATAATAAGTTTTACTTCTGGATGCTATCTTAATCTACGTGCCTGTGATGCTGCTGCAAACAAGTTTTTCACTGTACCTGAACCTCACTGTACTTGTTCACATGAGGATAGAACAGTAGCATAGTGGTTAGCACAATGCTTTACAGTACCAATGAATCGGGTTCAGTTCCCACCTGTCTGTAAGGAGTTTGTACACTCTTCCGATGACCGCATGGGTTCTCTGGGTGTTCAGATTTCCTCCCACAGTCCAAGGATCAGAATCAGGTTTAATACATAATAATAGAGAAAAAAACGTGAATTATGGTAAGTAACATACATAGTATACACACACATATGTTATATCAACTGTCCTGTTTTATTTGTACATACTATTTATTATAAATTACTATAAATTGCACATTGCACATTTAGATGGAGACGTAAAGATTTTTACTCATGTATATGAAGCGTGTAAGTAAAATCAATTCAATATATTTATCTGAATATATATATCTACTGTATTGTAGTAAGTGTGCGTATATGTATGTGTGTGTGTATGTATATATATATATATATATATATATATAAAAAATAGTTAAGTAAGTAGTGAAAAAAAAGTAGTGGGGTAGTGTCCATGGGTTCAATATCCATTCAGAACTCGGATGGCAAAGGGGAAGAAGCTGTTCCTGAATCGTTGAGTGTGCGTCTTCAGGCTCCTGTACCCCCTTCCTGATGGTACCAATGAGAACAAGGCATGACCTGGGTGATGGGGGGGTCCCCAATAATCTCTCCTTGAAAATGTTTTGGATATAACGGAGGCTAATGCCCATGATGGTGCTGGGTAAGTTTACAACTCATTGAAGTTTATTTCGATCCTTATTTCATCATATGAGACGGTGATGGAGCTATTTGGAATGTTCTAAATCAGAAAATAGTTAAGTAAGTAAGTAAGCAAGCAAGCAAGCACGCACGCACGTCCTAATTTCTGCCACGGTGTTTATATGCATATTTCACAGGACCTGTGAACCTGTTGCAGGTTGCAGCAACACCTCGTTTCCTGAAGTCTTCCCTGCCAGCAGAGGGGAGCAGTGAATGGGCTAACCCTGCGTGGCTGGATTTCTGCGAGCTTGCTCTTTGTGTCTCCTCCATTCCCTCGGTGGTTACTCCCGCCCCCTTCGCCGGAGAGCGGCAGGTCGGATTTCACATCCGCGACGTTATTCAGAGGCTGGGTGGAGGTTCTTACTCTGCGCCGCCAACAACTAGCTGTTTGCGCTCGACATGTAATAAAAATGGCTGAGAGGTAAGAGATTACATTTAAAATTGATGTTGCAATTTTTAAAAAAACTTTTCCCGTCATCTAAGTTTGTGAATTGGACCCCCAGCAAAACTTGATTGGGAACGTGCATTTTGCTTTAAAGAAACGAGAGTGGAAATAAACACTCGCTCTCTGAAAACTTAAAAAGATTGATTTTAACTTGTTCTAAAGGGGAATCGCCGGCGGCGTTGTTCGATTTACAGTCGATTGAAGTTTAATGTATAGAAAACCGTGAGGGCAGATACTTTCTCTTTCCGCGACCAATTTTAGCATTTTAAAAACGCTTCATGCATTTATAGTTTTGGTTGATAGCCCTGTTGTTTCGGGATTAAAGTTGCTCCAAATGTATCCGTTCTGTCCTGGGAATCGCAAATTTCAGCTTTTTTTTGTTACACTTTTCTTTTGTTTCATCGCTAGTAAGAGAACTCTTGCTTAGCCCCCGAGTTTCCTCTGCAATATATTACACAGTTAAATCTCGTCCAGCCCAAATAATTTTCGATTAAAATCTATGAAAGGTCGATCTGCTTGGTGCAGGATGTTTATCGTGATAAACAAAAAGAACGCTTTCTGATTGAAATCAGAACACTTTTTAAAAAATTCATATTGTTTTCCGTACGCATTTCGGAAAAGCAAATTGAGTTGTCTCATCGGGAGATTCGTCTCCCAAGGCTTGAAAGCGGGTAACGTGTTGTGAGCCGTCTGTCTCCGAAGCTAAACCTGCTTTATCGATGTTCGGTTAGAATAGCTTTTGATCTATCGTGGCCTGCGCCGGATTGACACGGTCTGGATTTTAACTTACTTTCTGATATGGGAAACCATTTAATAAAAACTATTGAAGTAAAATAATGTATTATGAGTAATTCGCGATGATTCAAAAAAAATACCTGGTATGACGAGTGTGTTTCTACATACCAGTGATTGGCGGATCACTGTTCAATTGCAGGCAATCAAACTTGCACAAACCTGCCCAACAGTATTGAACTGATGTTACAAATGTATTTAGTTAACAAGGTTCAGAGTAGTCGAAACTAGAGTCGCCTGGTTTAATCCTTGGTTTCTACAGCATGTGGTGCACCGGCGGTCTGTGATATTTCTAGTGGGTCCAAAGTCAGAGCAGACATTTGTTGAGTAAGGCTGTGTCTTTAACCTCAGTATTTCTCATTCAAGACTGTTTAATGTCATTTCCTGTTAAGGAGAACTAAATAATTGTCACCCCGGATCTGATGCAGCACCAAAAAAATGCAAAAGATAAAGAGCACAATAATAATTAAAATGATAAATATAAATACATAGCTTGTATAAATTGATTGTCCATAAGTTGACTGACAGGAAATATTGAAGTAATGGTGGTGGGGTGGGTTAGTGGGTGGAGATGTTGATCAGCCACACTGCTTGGGGAAAGTAACTTTTTGAGTCTGGTGGTCTTGGCGTGGATGCTACATAGCCTCCTCACTGAAGGGAGTGCGGCAAACAGTAATCCCATTGCATCTTTTCTGTGCCAAGCTTCCTACAGCAGTGGGAAACTGTTCACTGTGTGTATCTTTACACATGATGTATTTATGTATGGTTGAATGATAATTAAACTTGAACTTCAAGTTTAATCATCGTTCAACCATACACAAATACCCATGAACACAGCTGGATGAAAAGGGTTCCTCCGGAGCCAAGATGCAAAACACACTACCAACAGTCAGACACAGCACAAGGCACATATAAGGTAGCAGTAAACATAGAGTCACACAAAAAGGTATACACCCCGAGTCCCTTAGTGTCATGTCCTGTAGGTTGATGGTTCATGGATGTTGTTGGCAAGAACAAGCCCGTAGTAGTCCGCAGACAAACACAATCCAGCCGTCTTCCACCAAGCAAACGCTGGAAGGCAGTACTGACCGGAGGGGCCAGTTGGCGTCTCCTCTGCTGGGCGGTTGCAAAAGGTGACCCTACGGCATGCGCTCTACCATCAAAGCCACGCAGCTTCTCTGCTGTCGGTCCTGCCAGTAAACCAGTGAGAGGGACTTGCAGTATTCTACATTACCAAAGTCCGATTTGCTCTTTTGATTACAAGAAAAAAATCCAAGACAGTCACTCGCTGTTAGACCAAATCCACCTTTCTGTGGCAGGCAATCACACACTCTGCATCAAGTCCAACTCTTCCATCTCCTCCACTGCAGTACTTAAAGTTTTTAATATTCAGCAGTGTCTTGTGATCATAAAAGAGACGTTTACAAAAGACAATAACACCTTTGGTCATTACCAGAGTGGTGAACGTGTGAAATACATTGCCACAGACTGCTGTGGAGACCAAATCATTGGATATATTTAAAGTAGAGGTTGATAGGTTCTTGATTTGTAAGGGCTTCAAAAGTTATGGGGAAAAGGTAGGAGAATGGGGTTGAAAGCAATTTATAAATCAGCTGTGATTGAATGGTAAATTAGATTTGTTGGGCTGAATGGCCTAATTCTACTTCTATGTCTTATGGTAATCTGGCAAGGCTTGCTTCAGAGAATAGAATAGTACAACACAATACAGACCAAAATGTTGTGCCATTCTTTAACCTACTCCAAGGTCAATCTACACCTTCCCTCCCACATAGCTGTCATTTTTCTTTCATTCATGTGCCCATCTAAGAAACTTTTCAATCTCCCTCATGTATTAAGGACTGATGGGCCAGATGACCTGCTCCTGCTCCTGCTCCTGCTCCTGTTTCTTACATTCTGTTTCATCCTGTTTCTTTGCCTCTTCCACAACCCTTGGCATAATCTTTATTTAGGTGTTATGTTTTGTAAATTCAAAACTTTAAACTATTTCAAAGGAAGATGCATGCATTTGAAATGTGAGTCTAACTTCATGTTTACTTTAAGCGAGGTGTTAGGGCATTTTTGGGGTTAGCACGTATAGCAAATAACTTCAACAACCAGCTTCAGCCCCCAGTCTTCAGATCTGAATATGGACTGTAGACTAAATTTTAAATGTTGCTCTGAACAATGGGTTCCTTTGAGTCGTGAACCACAGTTAATATATTTGTCTGTCTGGTGGGGTGTGAAGACTGAAGTGTGAAGGTTGTGTGTAGTTCAAAGGAAGCATTGTGGATGTATTGTAAATATGGAATTTTCCTTTGATCTTTGGAATGTAAAGTATTGTATAGTGTTGGGTCAAGCAGGCCTCCTCCTAAAGGGTCTCAATATGATGCCTTTTGTGTCTCATTTTGTCAGATAAAGAGACTACTTCATATCTACCCGCTACTTCTCTGACTCGAGGCATGCATGTATCATGTGATGATGTATGCAATTCACGTATTTATACATACAACTCATAGTGAATTATATAAACAGCAGAGCATGCTTCATTAAACAATATATTTACAAGATTACTCAAATATTAAATGTTAGCTACACAGTGCAGTCCAGTGAGCTGTTGAACTCTGGAGTGAACAGACTTGTACTTGTCTTTGCTCAATGTGCACCTCTACTCTCCATCACAAAACAGAGGTCACGGATACGTAACTTAGTTGAAAATGCTTTGTTCCCTCGTGTGAGGAAGGTGAGACAATTACGTGTCCTGATGAAGAGTCACGGCCCGAAACGTCAACTGTTTACTTTATTCCATAGATGCTACATGACCTGCTGAGTTCCTCCAGCATTTTGTGTGTGTTGCTTGTATTACTTTTATTGTTGCTGAGGTTGAACTCAATTGACCTACACAGATCAGAGATGGTTGAATGCTAGCAATCCTTTCAAATGTTCAAAGTTTAAAGTAAATTTATTATCAAAGTACATCTATGCCACCATATACAACCTTGAGATTTATTGTTTTCTGGGCATACTCAGCAAATCTGCAGAATAGAAACTGTAGTAGTAATGTTGGGACCTAAACAATGGGGAACTTTTCTGATCTCTCCAGAGCATCTGAAGACAGATGTTGGTGATGAAAATCACCATCACTTTCTGTGCTTTAGCACAGACTTTGGCTACCTGAGGAGAATAAAGTATTTGAATATCAAGACCAGAAAGACTGCAACCCCCTGTCTCTGAGACTTGGAATACTTAGAATAGGCACTACAGAGCCTTAGAGAGTCATCATTTGAAACAATCCACCAAATTTATTGGGAGGATAGGCGAACTAACTATGTGTTTTCCCCGCCGATGTCCCCACTCTGGTGTCTAATTATACTTGTGTATTTCCATGTTGTTCACTCTGCTGACACCAGGTTCCTGAACTTCATCACAAGGACTAGAGTCAGGGGTGTTCTGAATGTCTCCTTGAGAAAATGTGACATCCCTTTGGGTTGTGGGAATCCTTGGCCAACAACCACTCAAAGTGGAGAGGGATCATTCAGAATGAGTCTCGAGTGAATCTTGGGGCCATATTGAATTCTAGCATAAAAAGCAGAAGAAGCACACGACTTCCAGTTTTCCATCTGTCTGTGATGTCCAGGACTACCTGTCCCACATTTTCTTCACTAGCCAGCTCAGTAGAAGAACTAGAGTGGTGGCGTGTATTTCTTGACTCAGGTACAGTCCGAGATAATGACCAAGAAGAGTACATTTTAGTATGTACTTCCTCTTGCACTCATTATCGCTCTTGTCATGTGCAGTGCTGGGGAGTCTCACAAGGACTAAAACTTTTATTATCACATGTAGTCATTGCTTGTCAAGTCTCCCTCTTGACAAGAAGGAGACTGACCTGTAATCTCCCAACAAAACAAATGGATTAGATAATTACAATGTGTGTGGGTCACCTCATCATGTTTTCAAATGCCTTCAGTGAGTGTCTTTCTTGTTGGTTGTGTCCCTTCCTCTCAGTCTAGTAACGAGGGAATCCATTCTGGAGGTTGGGTAGGAACAACTGTTAAAGCTTTCTGATGGGATTGGACTGAATTCTTAACTTAGTGTGATTGTTGTGATGATCCATTTTAGATGGCATTCTGTGGCACCAAAGTTGTGTTGTATTCCATGCTTCTTGCCCCTGACCCTGATCTGTCAAGGACCATGTGGTGGTTTCCTGTGCATCAGCCTCCCTACATTAAACCACGTCACACTCAGGTGTCCCTCATTCAGGGAATCCATTCCAACATTCCAGATCAGCCTCTACAGCTACTTGAAGAGCACCTATACACAACCGTTTAGGACAGGAGATCCCAACCTGGGGTCCACAGACTCCTCAGTTAATGGAAGGGGTCCATGGCATGAAAAAAGGTGGAGAATCCCTGCCTTAGGAGAACTTCATACTCAACTTGAGTGATTGCTATATTACTACAGTGTGAAGCCAACACAACATTGTTTTACTGAGGGAGTGCTACACTGCAGGAGCTGCAGCCTTTTATATGAAGCCTTAACCCACGCCATTCTAGGGCAGATGAGAGACAACCCACTGTACAACTTAAGAGGAGGAGCAGATTGGCTTCCTCTGTTTTCCTGACCAACATATTCTTCCCCTCAGCCAACATCATTAAAACAAGTTGCGTTATATTTTACATTGCTGTTTGAAAAACTTTGCAAATTGGTTGCTGTGTTAAAACCAGCTATATTTCAGAACACTGCATTCATCTGAAATGGTTCGTGGGATCATGCAAAGTACTTTTGGGCAAGATATTTCCTTCTCTTGAGACTAAAACAGACTGCATTTTATCTCCTGGTGTCTACCCATTTCAATGTGACTTCCTATTCCCATTCTGACATATCTGCCTTGCTGAGGCCAAGCAAAGGTTGGAGGGACAACACTTCCCATTCTGTCTTTGTAGCCACCAAAGAAATATCGCTTTCTCTAATTTCTGGTAATTTTGGAGCCCTCCCTCCTTCTCTCTTTATCCATTCCTTATTCCGGTTGCCCTCTCATCAGTCCATCACTTCCCTCTGTTTCTCCTCCTCTTTTTCCATGGTCCACTCTCCTATTACATTCCTCCTTTAGGGCTGAGCCTTCTCTGCCTATCAACATCTTACTTCATCCTCTCTTCCCCCACCCAACTTCCAATGTCCTCACCTGGTTTTACTTGTCACCTGCCAGCTTGTACTCATTCCCCTTCCCCACCTCCTTATTCTGGTTTCCTACCCCTTCCTCTCCAGTCCTGATGAAGGATCTCAGCCCAGGTACATGTGCTGAGAATAATCCACTTTTACATAGACATGTTTTCTAGTTTGAGATAATTTTCTGTTATTCTCTTTTTGTGTGCCAAGAACTAGCTCTCTTATCCTGACACCAGAATGTTGTTTGAGCTGAACAAGCATGAGTGTGAAAAATTAGTACGTAAAGGACTGTTGAGATCCTGGCGTGGGCTGAGTTAGCTAATTGTAAAAGTTCTCACAGCCTCCCAGGCCAGAGAAGCAGGAGCAAAAGAAAAATTCTTTCAAAATCCAGAGTCCCCTTTCTTGCAGAGAAATAGAGAGCCAACATTTTGGGCTGAGACCATTCTTCAGGACATGAGCCCTGATGAAGGGTTTCGGCCCAAAACGTTGACTGTTTGTTCATTTCCATAGATGCTGCTTGACCTGCTGAGTTCCTCCTGCATTTTGTGTGTGTTGCTCTGGATTTCCAACATCTACAGAATCTCTTGTGCCACCATTTTTGGTTCTTTTCCTCACCCTGGAGGCTACAGGAAACAGTTATGAGAGGGAGCAATTATTGGCACATCAATCTCCTTCCTATGTGTAAAATTCAAATCCTAGGATTCTCCTTCCTTCTCCCTGTAACATTTGAGGCCCTTACTAATCAAAAGTGTAGCAACCTTCACTTTAAATACACCCAGTGACTTGGCCTCCACAGTCACTGGCAATGACTTCCACAGATTCACCATCCCCGGTTGAAATATCTCCTCCTCCTCCTCCCTGTTCTAACGGGACATTCTTCTATTCTGAGGCTGTACCCTCTGATCCTAGACTGCCCCACTATTGGAAACATTCTCTCGATATCCATTCTTTCTAGGCCAGGGATTTCCAACTATTGTGCCATGGACCCCAGGTTGGGAACCCCTGTGTCCTATGCCTTTCAGTATTCAATAGTTTCAATGAGATACCCCCTCATTCTTCAAAACTCCAGTGAGTACAGGCCTGGAGCCATCAAACACAACTAGTGGTAACTAGTTTAGAACTAGAAATCCTTTTTGTCTTTCACCTTGGACAAAATGTTCATTGTGTTGCCCGGAGTATTGATATCCAAAGCTGCACACAATATTCCAACTAACTTAACAAATTGTACTTTCTCTGTCCTGGTGAGTTCCTCTGCAGCCAATGAATTCTTTTGAAGTTAAGTCATTGTTAAGTGTGCAAATATCCCAGTCAATTTGTACAGAGCTTAGTCCTAAGTAAGGGAATTTAAATTGACTATGTCCTGTTTTGAGAGATTGTTGTAAGAAGAGATCCCCAGCCTTTTAGCAAGTACTTCAGGTGCTCTCGAGTCCACTTGAATAAGCATTTGTGATCTTTGTTCAGTGGTATCAGAGAATGTATACTATATATAACCTGAAATTCTTACTCTTCACAAACATCCATGAAACAGTAGAAAAGTCCAAAGAATGACAGAAAAATGTTAGAACCCCAAAGTCCCCCCCCCCATGCAGAAGCAGCAACAAAGCATCAACTCTTCATCCCTCCCCCTCCCCCATTAGAAAGCATCATCCCCACCACCCACTATGCAAGCAACAGCAAATCTCCCAAGGAGACCATGATCTAGTCCACGAAAATCCACTGTTCATCCCTCAGGCTCTCTCTCTCACTAATGAGGGAGAGAGGTACCACTCCTTCCACAGTCCAACTGTTTCAATGTTATAGTCTGCAGTGTCACTTTATTTCGAGTCCCTCCCCGCTTGAGAATCAGCAGCAAGCTCTCTCGAGAGGGGGAGGGGGAGATTGCTGGAGTGCAGAGGCCTCCAAAAGCTGCTTTCTCAATCAACACACACAAAATGCTGGAGAAACTCAGCTGGCCAGGCAGCATCTATGGGAAAAAAGTATAGTCGCCGTTTCGGGCCAAGACCCGCTGAATCAAATGTTACGATTTCCCATGAGGCTTCAGGTAGCGGCACCAGCAAGGAATCGGGTCGTCCACAGGGCCACGCCCCAAAGGTGCATGTCTCCTAGGCTGTTCCTGGAGGTTTTAATAACACTAGGCTGCTCAGCGAGCTCTGAGCGATAACCAACTGCTGTGAAAAACAGTTTTGAGTGTAGCTGTAGATAACGGACTCTGACAGGATCCCAGCCAGAAGAATTTAAAATGTTTTTCCAGATGAACTTGGAGAAGTCACACTCTGGCGCCGTCTTTAGCTCCTCCTAACGAAGACGTGTCTTAAATTGATGCTATCATGTTATAATTCATTATTCATGTCACACCTGAAAGGTGATAACGCCAACGAAGTGATGTTCTCTTGGAACGATATCCCTTTGCTCCAGTCTAGGTTGGAGTCTTTAAGAGCAGATTATGAGTGAGGCACCATCCAATACCTGCCCATGGTCCCTGTTTAGGCACATGCCCATAAGGTGAAGTCTTTGGGTGTGGTATCAAAGGGCTGCTTTTGTCCAAGTGATGATTGTGATTTCTAACAGCGTGATTCATTATTGTAGTCATGATGTAATCTAACCATCAATTTTGAAACAAAATACTGTCTGCTTAGTACTGCAAAATAAGTTTTATTTACTCATTGGATTCTGCCCCTTTTGAAGCTTGGCTGAATAAGAATTAAGGTGACTTTTCTAGAACACATTCACACATTTGATGCTGACTTGCAATTTGCTCTCATTCTGTTATTGGATTGTGGGAATTGCTGCTAGGTTCCACCACCCTTGTGCTCAGTTCATGCCTGCATTGTTGGGACAGTCATTGGTTGATTGGATAAGATGAAAATCATAGGACCTATTAGCCACGTGGGTAAATGGAGAATCAGAGTTATACATCATGGATGTGGAGCTTATTCCTTTGGCCCGTATTGTTGATGGACTGGAGATGAGACTGTAGATCAAGGTCTCTTTTGGGACTTTTCCTACTCCTTGCGTGGTGGTGGTGGTGGGGGGGTTGTCGCTGCTTTTGCTGTACAAGTAAGGGGAGGGTTAATGATTGTGCATGGGAGGGGGAGAGGGGGCTTTGGGGTTCTGGTGTTCCTGTCATTCATTCTTTGGTGTTTCTTGTTTTGTGGATGTCTGTGAAGAGTAAGAGTTTCAGGTTGTATACTATATACATTCTCTGATATTAAATTGAACCATTTAAATCCTCTAAACCTTTCCTTTTTACATGTGAAAAAAGAAGAATCTTGGCCTGATTTTCCTTTACATAAATCAGGGGTTCCCAACCTTTTTTTTCTGCCATGGACCCCTAATGTTAACCAAGGGGTCTGTGGACCCCAGGTTGGGAATCCCTGCCATAAATGCTGTGTGACCTGCTGAGCTTCTCCTCTGAGTGTGACATTAAGGAAGCCATGGTAACATTTTGAACAAATATTTCTCAGTATCCTGACCAGTATTTAACATGCAGTTATGTGCTATAATGATCATGTTACTGGACACGTATCCAGGAGTCTGCTTTAGTGTCATTTGGGTTTTGTCATGCAAACTGGGGAAAATTTCAATTCAATTAAGTGTAATGAAAATACTTGTAGCTAGCCGTATAACTACCATATGGC
The DNA here is from genome assembly GCF_030144855.1 of Hypanus sabinus. Classification (NCBI taxonomy): domain Eukaryota; kingdom Metazoa; phylum Chordata; class Chondrichthyes; order Myliobatiformes; family Dasyatidae; genus Hypanus; species Hypanus sabinus. The sequence continues at coordinate 155,749,039 of NC_082714.1, read as the reverse complement.
GGTTTTGAAAAAGCATTGGATCCATGAGAATCCTTGGGGAATGAAATCTGTCACTTTTACCAAGTGAGGCCAATAATACACTCTGGCCATTTTATTAGGTACAGGAGCGGAACCCTCTGTGGTCTTCTACTGCTGTAGCCTATCCACTTCAAGTTCCAATGTGTTGTATGCTTAGAGATGCTCTTTTGCACACCATTGTGGTAGCATGTGGTTATTTGAGTTGCTGTCACTTTTCTGTCAGTTTGAACCAGTCTGACCATTCTCCTCTGACCTCTCATTAACAAGGAGTTTTCATCCACAGAACTGTTGCTCGCTGGATGTTTTTTGTTTTTCGCACCATTCTCTCTAAACTCGAGACTGCAGGGGTTCCCAACATTTTTTTTCATGCCATGGACTCCAACCATTAACTGAGAGATCCATGGACCCCAGGTTAGGAACCCCTGTGTATAGACTGTTGTGCGTGGAGGACGTTCCTGGAGATGAGTTTCCGAGACACTCAAGCCACCTTGTTTAGCATCAACAATCATTCCACGGTCAAAGTCACTTGGATCACATTTCTATCCCAATCTGATGTTTGATCTGATCAACAACTGAACCTCTTGACCATGTCTGTATGCTTTTATGCATTGAGTTGCTGCCATGTGATTGACTGATTAGACAATTTCATTAATGAGCAGGTGTAGCCAATAAAGTGGATACTGAGTGCATGATTACAGACTTGACAATCTGAGTTAGGGAGCCACTGGCTTCAAAAGAATTCAGGATTGACAATAAATACTGGCCTTGCAGTGCTAGTCTCCTGTCATGAATAAATTCAGTCAGATAATCTGATTTCTCATTGCTGTTTTGAGTCTTGTTGTCTGCAAACGATGGCTGCTCTTCCTTCTCGATTATGTAAACATATTCTTCAAAATTTCTTATTTCACTAAGGTTCTCCTCCATATACTGAGGTCACGGAAAGGTTTTGCATAAATAAAACTCCATGGTTGGCAGTATCTCAGTTGGAGATGAGAGGGTGTACAAGAGTGAGCTATACCAGCTAGTTGAGTGGTGTCATAGCAACAACCTTGCACTCAATATCAGTAAAATCACAGAGCTGATTTTGGACTTCAGAAAGAGTAGGGCAAGGGATCACAAACCAATCCTCGTGGAGGGAGTGAACAATTTCAAGTTCCTGGATGTCAAGATCTCTGATCTAACATGGTCCCAATATATTGATGCAATAAGGCAAGCCAGTGGCTATACTTGAAATTACTCACTCTATCCACTTCTGATCCCTTTCTGAGGACTGGTCTGCATTCCCTTGTCTTACCCTTTCTGAAGGTACAAAGCAGTGCTTATGATATTGGACAAGTCCCAGGGATCTAGACTGAAGGTTTATGGACATGAATTAAAAATCCCCCTCTGGTTTAATAAGGAAAACAAGTTCAGTTAACTCCATAAATTGATACCATGTTGTAACTGAAGTTTGTTTTACTGATTTTTTTTTACTGGACAGAAAAGGAGGGGAGAATTGTGAGAAACCTAGAGTGTACTACAGTGTATTAAAAGCACCTAGAGTGTATTATAAGCACATGTAATGGTAGCTCCCGGAACCAACACAATGTTGTAAACTTGGAGGACAATAGGAAAAACAACGGCAATGAGAATAATGTTTTCCTGTGGGTGGTGAACTGTTCAACTCGAAAGCAGGAACTAAATATAGAATAATGGATACCAGCTAGTGAGCTAAAATTATGTTGCCAAATGGAGGGTTTCAGGTAACAGCTTGTATAGTAAGGGAGTCGCTCAAGCAAATGTCACCCAAATCTTAAACCAGCACAGAGCAACAGACACAAAATGCTGGAGGAACTCAGCAGGCCAGGCAGTATCTACAGAAAAAAGTATAGTTGATGTTTTGGGCTGAGCTGTTCTCTTTCACATTGGTGGTCCTCTTGATTTAGCAAGACGACTTGATTAGCAGTCTCATCCAGAAGTTGTTCTCTTTTTAGGAGTAATTAAGTCTTGATGTGATTAGTTTTAAGGTAATACGCACAAAATGCTGGAGGAAGCATCGGTGGTTTTGTGAGAAGTTGAAAGCTTTTGCAGATAGGACCACGACGATGGGCAGTTTTTCAGGAATTGGATGTGTTAGCTGCTGATGGGCCAGTTCCAAATCGGAAGTCTCCAAGAGTATCAAAATCAGGTTTAATATCACTGGCATATGTTGTGAAATTTGTTGCATAATGAAGTAAGTGTGTGTGTGTGTGTGTGTGTGTGTGTGTGTGTGTGTGTATTGCATATAACTATAAAATTAAATAAAGAAATAATGAGACATTGTCATGGGTCAATGTCCATTCAGAAATCATATGGCAGAGGGGATGAAGTTGATTCTGAATCGTTGAGTGTGTGTCTTCAGGAATTTGTAGCTCCTCCCTGATGGTAGCAGTGAGAAAAGGGCACGTCCTGGGTGATGGGGTCTTTAATGATGGATGCCACCTTTTAGAAACATCATTCCTTGAAGGTGTTCTGGATGCTGGGGAGGTTTGTGCCCATGATGGAGCTGACTGAGTTTACAACTTCCTGCAGCTTCTTCAATGGACTTCCACCCCTTACCCCCATACCAGAAAACGATGCAGCCAGTTAGAATGCTCTGTAGTAGAAACTTCCTGTAGTAATTTGCGAGTGGCTTTGGTGACACGCCAAATCTCCTCAAACTCCTAATGAAATACAGCTGCTTTTGTGCCTGCTTTGTAGCTGTGTCGATATGTTGGGCTCGGGATAGATGCTCAGAGATGTTGATGCCCAGGTACTTGAAGTTGCTCACTCTGTCCACTTCTGATCCCTTTATGAGGACTGGTGTGTGTTCCCTTGTCCTACCCTTTCTGAAGATACAAAACAGTGGTTATGATATTGAACAAGTCCCAGGGATCTGGACTGAAGATTTATTGACATGAGTTAAAAATCCCCCTCTGATTTAATAAGGAAAACAAGTTCAGTTAACTCTATAAATTGATATTATGGGGAAGTTGTAGCTGAAGTGTTTTTTTTACTGAACAACCAAATCGCTCGTCATCTATTTGGTTCCTATGGCTGTGAGTCCAAACCCTGGTTCTCTCTGAGCTGTAGCTCCAGCAGAACAGAAGGAGCCAGTACTAATTCAGGGAGCTGTTCTATAGATGCTAACTAGACACATTGCAGTATTGGACAAAGAGGGATATCAAATCAGCTATGAGTGATTGGTGCAGCAGACTGGATAGGCTCGATGGCCTAATTCTTCTCCCATCTCTTATGCTCTAAAGGTAGCTTAAGACTGTCATGCAGACTGTTGCTGGGAGTCATATACTGTATAGTGGAGATCAGAATCAGGTTTAATATCGCTGGCATATGTCATGAAATTTGTTGTTAGGAGGCAGAAGTACCTTGCAATATGTAAAAAATATTACCATTTTAAAAAAAGTTACCATTAGAAATACGTATATCAATTAAGTTAAATAAGTAATGCAAAAAACAGTGAGGTAGTGTTCATGAGTTGCCTCATTGTCCATTCAGAATTCTAATAGGGAAGAGGCTGTTCCTAAAAGGATCAGTGATGGGAACAGACCAATCACAAATAAAGTTTAAAACAGAATGTTTGCCTGCCCATGGTATAATTACTCTGGGGTTGCCCTCACTGCTAGCTGTGAAGATGGCTTTGTACAGCACGTTCATGTGGGAGATAATAGTTAAAGTGCCATTCTGGTCACACATTGCACAAAGTTCACAGCTCACGTAGCCACCTGAAAATACCACAAGCTTCACTTTACACTTCCCTTTGCCTCTCTCTGAGCCTGTCAATTATTTGGGCAGCACGGTAACCTAGTGCTTTGCACAGCGCTTTACAGTACCAGCAATCTGGGTTCAGTTCCTGCAGTTGTCTATAAGGAGTTTGTGCCTTCTTCCTGACACCGTGTGTGTTCCCTCCGGGTGGTCCGGTTTCCTCCCGTTCTCCAAAGGTATACCAATTGGTAGGTTAATTGGTTGTTGTAAATTGACCTGTGATTAGGCTAGAGTTACATTGGGGGTTGCTGGGCAGTGCAGCTGGAAGAGCCGGTAGGACATATTCCACGATGTTTGCAATAAATAAATAAGTAAATAAATTTGCTTTGATCCAGCACAGCGTGATCTTTGAGGAACTCTGTAAGTTGAAAGGCTTCTGCTTTCTGTTCCTAAAGTTTCTGTTGGTTAGGGTCGCCCATGGATATTGCATCCTAGCTGTCTAGATAGGGCAGCAAGCATTTGCCCATGTAGCAAGCTCCCTCTCTCTCTACACATCTGATAAATGCAGAGACTGATAAAGTTTGGCACCAACAGTGCAACAGGAGTTTCCAGTCTGTGTTGAACTCATTGTAAAACTGTCCTAGGGACTCCAGTTCCAGGTTTTTCCTGAAGCCTTCCCCATTATTTGGGAGTAGCTGCAAGGCTGCAGAGGTTTGAGATCAGAGTTTTCCTTGTCCTAGATGAGCTGCCAACCACGGCTGACAAGCCCCATCTGCTCCATGACCGGCTTGGAGGCACCAATAACCCGCCTTTGCCCCTTCTGTTGGTAGAAATGGTTCTGCTGCGCTTTGTAGCTAAGCTACACGTGAAGGCCAGGCGCTGGACTTGGTTGTCAGAGGCTAATTGAGACGCACGCTATTGGGAGCATTTAATAGGTAATGGGAGGTTGCATTGCATAGAGTTCTGGTTGCCCCATATTTCAGAGAAGAGGTTCACTACCACTGGCTATAACAACCTTAAGGAACCACTTTCTGCTCCACATTTGAACCATTAAATTCCAACACATTTCAATGCATGTGTGGGTGTCCTTTTTGTTTATATAGTTGGCAACAATCAGTTGATATGTGGGCTGGTCAAGGTTAGCGAGTGTTGTGTACAAATCCCCCTTGAGTTGCTGCTTATTTTGTACACAAAGCTCCAAATTCCTTCAGCTGAATGTCAGTTCACTTGGCACTTCTTTCAGCTGTTGCTGTTTACAGCTATTTCTGAATTTATGCAAAATTTTGAAGCATTTGTTCAAAGTGAATTTGTGTTTTATTTATCTGACAGGAAGTGCAAGTTAGATACAACTTTGTCTTCTTGATCAGCCAAGGCAGTTGATTGGATTTGCTGATGTCAGTCAATGGTACAGGTTTCCCCCGCTCTCGGAAGGGAGAGCGTTCCTATGAAACTGTTTGGAAGCCGAAATGTCGTAAAACGAAGAAGCAATTACCATTAATTTATATGGGAAAATTTTTTGAGCGTTCCCAGACCCAAAAAATAACCTACTAAATCATACCAAGTAACACAAAACCTAAAATAACAGTAACATATAGTAAAAGTAGGAATGATATGATAAAGACACAGCTATATAAGGTAGAAATATTATACGTACAGTGTAGTTTCACTTATCAAAATCAGGAAGCCAGCGAGCCAAAATTGATTTGGAAAAAAAATTGGCACGTACGCGCATGCGCATGTACACGCCTATGCACGTATATGCATACGCATGTACACGCATGCGCACACAACTGCCCGCACAAGGCTTCACGGTCATGGTAGTCTTTCTCGGGGTAAACGCACATATAAAGCGGGCATCTTTTTTTTAGTAAAAGCGAAAATCCTGTTTGGTTAGTGAAAACAAGTACTAATGTAGGTCTTTCGTAACAGTGAGCTGTGGTAAAGCGAATATTTGAAAAACGGGGGCCACCTGTATATTGATTATTGTTGTTCTGCCGTGATCTGTACTGGGGATCTCTGCTGTTATGTATATAAATGACCTGGATGAAAATGCAGATGGGTGGGTTAGTAAGTTTGCAGATGATTTGAAGATTGGTGGTGGTGTGCATTGTGTAGAAGACTGGCAAGGAATACAACATTATATTGATATGGGTAGAGAAATGGCAGATGGAGTTTAATTCAGCCAAATTTGAAGTGTTGCACCCTGGTAGGTCAAATGCAAAGCAACAGAAAATTAAGGCAAGACTGGTGGGACCTGGTATGCACTGCCTGTGGTGGTGGTTGAGGCAGAAACGTTAGGGATTTTTAACAGGCGTTTGGATAGGTACATGGATGTGAGGACAACGGAAGGATATGGACATTGTGCAGGCAGAAGAGATTAGTTTATTTGGCCATTTGATTACCGTACTAATTTATTTGGTTCGGCACAACAGTGTGGGCTGAGAGCCTGTTCCTGTGCTCTACTGTTCTGTTTTATGTTCTGTGGAGAAGATATTTAGTTAGAAAAAACATACAGCACAATACAGCACGATTGATGAAGACCAGTACACCATACGCCTTCTTAACCACAAAGTCAACCTACAGCACATGTTCGGCCCACAAAGTTGTGCCGAACATGTCCCTCACCTTAGAAATTACCAGGCTTACCTATGGCGCTCTATTTTACTAAGCTCCATGTACCTATCCAAAAGTCTCTTAAAAGACCCTATTGTATCCACCTCCACCACCGTTGCTGGCAGCCCATTCCACGTACTCACCACTCTCTGAGTAAAAAAACTTACCCCTGACATCTCCTCTGTACCTACTCCCCAGCACCTTAAACCTGTGTCCTCTTGTGGCAACCATTTCAGCCCTGGGAAAAAAGCCTCTGACTATCCACACGATCAATGCCTCTCATCATCTTGTACACCTCTATCAGGTCACCTCTCATTCTCTGTCGCTCCAAGGAGAAAAGGCCGAGTTCACGCAACCTATTTTCATTAGGCATGCTCTCTAATCCAGGTAACATCCTTGTAAATCTCCTGTGCACCCTTTCTATGGCTTCCATATCCTTCCTGTAGTGAGGTGACCAGACTGAGCACAGTACTCCCAAGTGGTGTCTGACCAGGGTCCTATATAGCTGCAACATTACCTCTCGGTTCCTAAATTCAATTCCACGATTGATGAAAACCAATACACCATATGCCTTCTTAACCACAAAGTCAACCTGCGCAGCTCTTTGAACGTCCTGTGGACTAGGACCCCAAGATCCCTCTGATCCTCCACACTGCCAAGAGTCTTACCATTAATACTATTTGGCCATCATATTTGACCTACCAAAATGAACCACTTCACACTTACCTGGGTTGAACAACAACTCTATTGTTGTTCTCAATAGCCTTTTGGCGGTTTTATTTTCCTTTCGCCAGCTTTCCCAAGTGAAAAGCCATGTAAAGTGTGTTAGCCTTTTCCGACGTAATAGACAATAGGTGCAGGAGTAGGCCATTCAGCCCTTCTAGCCAGCACCACCATTCACTGTGATCATGACTGATCATACACAATCAATACCCCGTCCCTGCCCTCTCCCCATATCCCTTGACCCCGCTATCTATAAGAGCTCAATCTAACTCTCTCTTGAATGCATCCAGAGACTTGGCCTTCACAGCGTTCTGGGGCAGAGTATTCCACATATCCACCACTCTCTGGGTGAAAAAGTTTTTCCACATCTCTGTTGTAAATGGCCTACCCCTTATTCTTAAACTGTACCCTCTAGTTCTGGACTCACCCATCAGCGGGAACATGCTTCCTGCCTCCAGCGTGTCTAATCCCTTAATAATCTTATATGTTTCAATCAGATCCCCTCTCATCCTTCTAAATTCCAGTGTATACAAGCCCAGTCGCTCCAATCTTTCAACATATGACAGTCCCGCCATTCCGGGAATTAACCCTGTGAACCTACGCTGCACTCCCTCAATAGCAAGAATGTCCCTCCTCAAATTTGGAGACCAAAACTGCACACAGTACTCCAGGTGGGGTTTCACCAGGGCCCTGTACAGCTGCAGAAGGACTTCTTTACTCCTATACTCAATTCCTCTTGTTATAAAAGCCAGCATGCCATTAGCTTTCTTCACTGCCTGCTGTACCTGCATGCTTGCTTTCATTAACAGAGTAATGTATTAACAGAGTGCTGCAGTGACCTTTGACATGGTAAAATGCCCCTACTTGGATCAAGCGAAGGGAAAAGTGCAGGCACTGGGCTCTTGGAGATGAGGCTAATAGATGATCAGAAAGCACTATGAGCGATGGGAGAGGGTAGAAGGTGCTTTTTTGTGGAAACTGATAGGGGAGATGGGGAGGAACACTTTTTGCGTTTGGGAATGCAAGACTTGGAGCATGGTCTGGAAAGTTAGAGCCGCGGAGATCATAAGGAATGATTGAGTCATGCAGCGTGCAAATTGGCCCTTCTCACCCTGATGCCCATTTTAGCTGGTTCCATTTGGCAGCTTTTGGCCCATAATCTTTTAAACCTTGGCACAACAGCATAGCGGTAAGATCAGGGTTCAATTCCTGTTGCTGTCTGTAAGGAGTTTGCTCATTCTCCACATGACTGCGTGGGTTTCTTCTCTGTGTGCTCCAGTTCCCTCCCACAGTCCAAAGGCATGCAAGTTAGAATTCGAAGTTAAGGGCATGCTGTGTTAGCACTGGAAGAGTGCTGACACGATGAGGCTGCCCCCAAACATTTGTTAAGCAAATACCTGTCCAACTGTCTTTTAAAAGCTGTAATTGTACCTGCCTCAACCACTTCCTCTGGCAGCTCATTCCACAGATACCAACCTTTGTGTAAAATGAAAATGTGCTCAAGTTCCTCTTGTATCTTTCCCCTTTCAGCCGTAATCTGCGGCCACTATTTATCTACATATTTAGAGATACAGTGCGGAACTGGCCCTTCCCACCCAACAAGCTACACTGGCCAGCAGCTCACCTTTTTAACCCTGGCCTAATCACAGGACAATTTACAGTGGCCAATTAACCTACCAATCTTTGGAGTGTGGGAGGAAAATCGGAGCACCCAGAAGAAACCCACACGGTGACGGGGAGGGTGCATGCAAACTCCTGACCGAATTGAACTCCAAACTCCGTCACTATATGTTGTAATGGCATCGAGCTAACTGCTACGCCACCGTGGCGTCCATAGTTCTTGATTCTCCAACCCCGGGAAGAAGATTGGGAGAATTCATCCCCTCTGTGCTTCTGATTTTATACAAAGGGTGGCAGAAAGTTGAGCTATCTTTAACGAAACGTAACAAAATTATTAACATTAAGTAATGAGTACTAACCTTTTTGATAAGTCAAGGTTCTGAGGGGACATCAGACAAAGGTATGGTGGAGCCATGTCACCAGTCAACCATGGTTCTGCTGAATGACACCTTGAGGGTCTTTCCACCTCTTCTTGTCTTTGGACATTAGCCAAGCTGCTAGTGGAAGGAACGTAAAGTCAGAAAGACATGGGAGCAGAATTAGGCCATTCAGCCCATTGAGTCTTCTCTGCCATTCCATCATGGCTGATTTATTCTCTCATCTCATTCTCCTTTCTTTTCCCTGTAACATTTGAGGCCCTTACTAATCAAGAACATAACAACTTTAAAAATACCCAATGACTTGGCCTCCACAGCCGCCTGTGGCAAAAAATTCCACAGATTCACCACCCTCTGGCTGAAGAAATTCCCCCTTATCCCTATTCTAAAGGGGCATTCTTCTAGACTCCTAGACTTGCCCGTCATTGGAAACATCCTCTTTCCATCCACTCTATATAGGCCTTTCAGTATTCGGTAGGTTTCAGTGAGATCCCTCATTCCTCGAACCTCCAGATAATATAAGCCTAAAGCCACCAAAGAACTCATTATACTGCTCCCCAGTTCAGTAACTGTTTCCATTACCTGGCAATAACCCTTTCATTCCCGGGATATTTCTTATGAACCTCCTCTGGACTCTTTCCAATGCCAGCACATCTTTCCTTAGATAAGGGGTAAGAGAGAACTTGACTGAAAATACCCTTGCGTACAAAGGCTCCTTGGGAAGCATTTTGAATAAAGGTGGAGGAATTGAGGACTCACTCTCCTGCGTACTGCCTCGAGAATTGAATGTGTGGGGTGCTGTGAAACAGGTGCTTTGGAGGAATCTATAGCTCTTTACCATTACAAATAGTATCTGCTGGAGATTATTCTGCTTCAAAGACAGGGAGAGCATTTCAGCTGATAGTTTAATGAGGAGTCTCTGGGAGGATTGCCAGTGCCTTAGCCACTGTAACCCAGCAACATAGCCAGTTACTGAACTGGGGAGCAGTTTGGAATGAGAGCCTGCATTAAGACGTTGGACTGCCAGACTGCTGATTAGAATAATTCAGATGCCTTTAACTTCTATCCCCCCACCCAAAGCTTTGTAGTCTGAGAATTGAGCTCCCGTCGTTTTTCATTCAGAAGGTGCGTTAGGCAATGTATGGTGGGTGGGTGTGAGTGTTTGTATGTGAGAGTATGTGTGTGTAAAATTATAACAATTGGATAGGTTCAGACTGGATTTCTGTCCCCTCCAGGATCACAGAGCTACAGGCACCATTCGAGCCAGATTTGAAATGACAGCAGGAGTGAAATAAATAGGGTGAAAGGATGTTCGGAGGTCATGTGCATCCGATGCCACTTCTCTAGGTAACCACCTGCGATGGTATAGCAGTGCCACACATTGATTCTGAAAGATGATTGCAAGCTTCCCACTTCCGCCTGTCTCTTGACATTTTCCAGTATGGAATGCCTCAGTTTGTCAGATTTGAAACATGGTTCGGTTACAGTAGCACATGTCAGACAGTGAACCTCAAGGCCAGCTGTTGCAGTAGATCCAAAATAATCTTTGCAACTGGCCCAGGCCCATGTTGCTTTGAAAACTGGCACTGATTATTCTATGAAAAGTTATTTTCTAACATTTGATGTGGAGAATTTGATGAATTTTCCCATGCTCTTTTTGCATATTGGTGTTTATTTAATCCCCTATGAAAATAGACCCTGTCTGACCTGCTGAGTTCCTCCATTTTGTGTGTTACTTTGGAATTCCAGCCTCTATAGAACCTAGTGTGTTTATGATCTGCGGCTCTGACTTTCTTTGTTATGCTCGAGGGACTATTTTCTGTATCTTTATTTACATTTCAATCCATTTGCTCCCCTGATATCAGAAACAATACATTTCATGTCACATGTCAGAAGGAGGGTCAGTTTTATCTGCCATGTACAAGAATTTGCTGTGCTGGGTTGGTCAAGGTGCGACAAGCGACGGAGCAACAGTGTTCAACGATTATAAAGAATTACATAAAAAGTAAAGTTCGAGGGTAAAGTGGACATGCAGTGCATAGTCCAGTTGTCAAACACTCGTCAGTGAGGCCTCTGTCTGTCACGTTTGACCATGGATGTTACGTCCTAGCTGTCTAGATAGGGCAGTACAATATGGAGAGCAAGCTGTTGTCCATCAGGCAAGCTCCCCTCTCTCCAGTCAGCTGATGAATCCAAAGGAAAGGCAGAGACAGATGCATTTTGGTACCAGCAGCATCGTAGGAGTTGCCAGTCCTACGTAGGACTGCCTTAGGGACTCCAGCTGTGGATTTTTCTTCAGGGTTTATTTCCAGGGCCTTCACCATGAGTGGATATAATGCAAGGCAGCGGCCGATTGAGATCAGAATTTTTCTTCTCCCAGCTGAGTTGCCAACCATGGCTGACAGGCCCCATCTGCCTGAAGTGACTGGTTTTAAGGTGCCATTAACCTACCTTTGCCCTTCTGTCAGTAGAAACTGTTTGCCAGTCCTAGTAAATAAGCCACATTTTGAAAGCCAGGAGCTGGAATTGGTTGTCAGAGGCTATTTGAGGTGCATGCCATTGGGAGGATTTAACACATAGTGGGAGGTTATCCCCACTACCACTTCTGACTATGACAACCTTAAGGAACTAGAAACTATAATTGAACTAAAATCAAACACAGGGCAAGTTGCCAAAAAACTGTGGCCGCCATCATCTCAAGCTCGAGTGATAGGCCAGCACAACATTGTGGGTCAGATGGCCTCTGCTGTACTGTTCCATGAAAATAAAACTGATTCTGAAGGAGTGGGGCTGCCTCATCTCGCTTGTAGCATTGGTATTGGCTTTTCTGATGAAGCAGTTTTCATGACACTTAGTGTGAATTTAGCTCTAAGTTCATGTAAAGTTCCCCAGCTTGTTAAATTTTTATTGTAATTATTTTATTTAGAGGTACAGTGCAGAACAGGAGACACAGCACCCAGCAACCCACCTGTTTAACCCTAGCCTAATCACAGAAAAGTTTACAATAACTAACTAACCTACTGACTGGAATGTCTTTGGAATGTGGAAGGAAACCGGAATACCCGGAGGAAACCCACACATTTATAGGCAGGGACGTAGACAACTCCGTACAGACGATGTCAGAGTTGAACGCCGAACTCCAACGCCTCAAGCTGTAACAGTGTCGTGCTAACCACTAAGCTACCGTGGCACCGTGGTGTAAACTGGCTCCGAGAAGAGCACCTGGTTTAGTGCTGAGTCAACAGCTGGGAGTTAATGTCGGTCCTCTGGCTTCAGCAGCCCTGCCTTCGGGGTGTGCTTGCTGGTGTGGGAGCCACTTATTAACCTCTGCAGGGGAAGAGCCTGAGTGCAGATGTTCAGCAGGCTGACACCACCCAGCTGTTCAGATCTGTAGGGCGAGAAGCTTAGATTGAAAAGCAGACAGAGGGAGATATTGTTTAAAGGAATGCTGAACTGTGTTGGAGGTTATAACTGAAATAATTTCCAGTGCCATTTCCTCTCTGTTTCCTTCCTCCTCCCTAACCCATCAACTCATTCTTTAATTGCTTGGGATTTGTATGATTGCATCCAGGCTGGTTTATCACCCTTCCTCACTTCTCCAGAGAATATTGTTGCTTCCCTTTGGTTCCTTCAAATTAGCACGGGGTTGTGTCAGAAATCTAGTAATTTATTTATTTACTAATTTAGAGATAGGCCCTTCTGGCCCTTTGAGCCACGCCACGTAGCCCCTGACAAACTCGATTAACCCTCATCTAATTACGGGACAGTATACGATGACCAGTTAACCTGACTGTGGGAGGAAACCAGAGGACCCGAGGAAAACCCACGCATTCCACAGGGAGGATGTACAGAGTCCTTACAGAATGGGGCTGGAATTGAACTCGGAACTCTGGAATGCCCCGAGCTGCAGTAGTGTCATGTTCACTGCTCTGATACTGTTGACCCAGTGATGATAAAGGAGTAACAATATATTTGTCCATTGGATCAGTGTGTGACTTGGGAGAACAACAGGCGCAGAGCTGTGGAGAAGCTGGTGTCATTATCGCCACTCGCTGACAGTCCAAATTTGAACAGAAGGAAGTGCTTTTTTATCTTTTCTGCTTTAAACTGTTACAGTTGAAGTTAATGCTTGGGAGGATTCAGATTAGCTTTAGTTATCACATGTACATCAGAATACAGGGTGAAATTTACTGTTTGTGTCACAACCACAGTCCAAAGATTGTGCAAGGGGCAGCCTGTAAGTGACTTAGTGACTTCCAGCGCCAACATAGCATGCCAACAGCTCGCACCTTTTTGGAATGTGGGAGGAAAGGAGAGTAGTCAGAGGAAACCAACCAGCCAAGGGAAGGAGGCTTACAGCATTCCAAAGCTTTACTCCACAGTGCTGTCCCTGAAATCCTCTTCCTTCCAGCTCCCCACACTTCTGCCCCATCACATTTCCACAAGTCCGTCTTGCTCTCACCGCTGTGAACTAAAGGGCAAGCACAAGGAAGTGCTTCAATACCTCAGTGTGCCTGCTGTCTCCATCTGGTTTCACTCAGTCATTGGAAGCCTGAGGTGACTGTTGTTGAAATTCACAGTCTTGACCTGGAACTAACAAATGAGATAATTGAAAGGAAGTGTCCTTTTCTTTTTAAGGACGGAGAGGTTGTGGTGCACTAGAAAGAATAAAGATCTTTATTGGGCTTGTTGGATTGTATTCCAGCTGTGGTAATTGTTATCTTGCTGAGTTCAAAGTGAACTCCACATGGTTCTGTAACATTGGATTTGTCTGGGATCTGCATGGTTCTGGACACGCGGATTCTCCTAGGATCTGTATGGTTTTGTACATAACTACAGCACAGGAAGGGGCCCTTCAGCCCACATAGTACGTCCCTCCCTACCCCTACCATCCATGTACCTATTGAATTTCTATTAAATGCTGAAATTGAACCTGCATCCACCACTTCTGTCAGCTCGTTCCACCCTCTGAGTGAAGTTGCCCTTCACGTGCCCCTTAAATAATTCCTCTTTCAACCTTCACCTGTGACCTCCAGTTTAGGTTTCAATGTGTTATTTGGTTATCAAATCTTTAGCCGTGAGAAACAGGTTCTCCCTGTTCATCGCATTTGATCCCTGTACAATTTTAGACCATAAGATGTAGGAGTAGAATTAGGCCATTGAGTTTGCTCTGCCATTTCATCATGGCTGACTCATTTCCCCCTCAGCTCCAATCTCCTGCCTTCTCCCCGTAGCCCTTCATGCCCTGACTGATCAAGAATCTATCAACCTCTGCTTTAAATACTCAATGATTTGGCCTCCACAGTCACCCATGGCAAAGAATTTCACAGATTCACCACGCTAGCTAAAGAAATTCCTCCTCATTACTCTAAACAGACGTCCCTCTATTCTGAGGCTGTTTCCTCTGGTCTTACCCCCCCTGCCCCCCGTTTTGAACACTTATCGCATCCCAATCCTACACTATTCCAATTTTTTTTAATTCTTTCCAACATTCCCATCACCTTAAGAGGCATTCAGGCAAAACTTGCAGAGAATTGTAGACACAACCAGCTTCCTCATGGCCACAAACCTCTCCACCATTGAGGGCATCTTTTTAAATGCCTCAAAAAGGTGACATCTATCATTAAAGACCTTCACCATCCTGCACATGCCCTCTTATTACTTCTTCGGCTGTCCATCAATTTTCAATGATGACTGGGGCCTAGGCAAGGTTGTATGGAAGACCTGCAGTTCCCCATGATGCAAGCTGCCACCGATGTTGTCCAAGGGAAGGGCATTAGGACCCATACAGCTTGGCACCAGTGTCGTCGCAGAGCAATGTGTGGTTAAGTGCCTTGCTCAAGGACACAACATGCTGCCTCAGCTAAGGCTCGAACTAGCGACCTTCAGATCACTAGATGGACGCCTTAACCACTTGGCCACGTGCCACACTTCTACCATCAGGAAGATGGTACAGGAGCTTGAAGGTGCACACTTGGAAGTTTTAGGGACAGCTTCCCCCCCCCCCCCCCAATCCAATTTCTGAGCAAGCCATAAACACTCCCCTACTATTTTTCTCTTTTTGCACTCTGTAGAGTCACAGAAAAACACAGCACAGAAACAGGCTCTTCGGCCTATTAAGTCTGCTGAGCCATTTAAGCTGCCTACTCTCAATGACCTGCACTGGGACCATAGCCCTCCACACCCCTACCATCCATTTACCTATCCAAACTTCTCTTAAATGTTGTAATTGAGCTTGTATGCACCACATGTTCAGGCAGTTTTTTCCACGCTCTCGTGACCCTCTGAGTGAAGTTTCCCCTTAAAATCATTTTCTCATTTGTTGCGTAGGCCACCATTGCTTCCTCTCTATCAGACTGTTCCTTTGCACAAGTCGCAGACCACAACTTAATTTGCTATTTTTGCCCCATGTTAATAGTTGGTCTGTTGATTGACAATCAAGTGATGGCTGTAATACAGGGCCCCACAGGCAGTGGTGTCAGGGCTGATCACTTTGGCAATCACTGGAGATCAGTTAGTTTTAGACCGATCATCTGGAGCAGGGGTTCCCAACCTATTTTATGCCATAGACCATTATCCAAGGGGTCCATGGACCCCGGGTTGGGAGCCCCTGATCTAAAGAAAGGTACAAGATTATTTGTCACATGTACATCGAAACTTTGAAGCATGCAGGGGAATGTGTTGTTTGTGTCAGTGACCAGCAGCTTGAAAATATACTTGAGGCAGCATGCAAGTGTCACCAAGTTTTTGGCAGCAACATAGCATGCCCACAAACTACATGTTGTTTGGAATATGGGAGGAAACCAGAGCACCTGGAGGTAACCCATGGGAATGCAGAGAGAACATACAAACTCCTTCCAGGCAAGTGCTGGAACTGAACCCCTATCTCGCAGCTGTCCCTATAAGCATTTTGCTGACTGTGACACCCTTCTGACTATCTTGCATATTATGCAATGCCCACTAAGCCCTTGGGAATTCTAATCAACTACTTAATGAAGCCAAGAATTCATTTTTAAAATCCAAAAATCTCTGTAAATTCCATCAACGACTTGTGCATTTTTTGGCATGCAGTCTGAACTATCTGGATTTGATTTTTTTTATTAACCCCCCCTCCCTAAGTTAAAGGCTCCTTGGTGCCAGTTGTTTCCTTGTGACTGAACCCAAATTGTTCTCCGCTGACTCCAGGGTTTTGATTGTGAATGTGGGCGAAATGCAGTGGATGTTGCAGATGAACTTGACTCGGACCACGTGCAGGTAATTTCTAACTGTGATCGGCTGATCGGCTGATCCTCTGACCCACTCCATGTTGATGAGGAACAGCTGTAATTCCCAATCCGTTGACTAAACGGAACCAGACTAAGAGAAGGAAATGCACACAGTTTATCTACTGAGGATCTTCTCCCAAAATTCCCCACATCTTTTGGAGAGATGTTTGGGGAAATTCTGCTCCAGTTTTAAAACACTCGGCACTTTTTTAATTCTAGTTGTTTCTGCACTAGCCAGCCATGAATAACTCCTCATTTGATGTATATTATAGCCAAGCTTTCAAATAAAAGCAATTTGATAGCTGCTTGAAAAGAGTATTTGGGATGTTTTATGGAAATTTTGAAGACTCCAGTTTATCTAACTAATCTACATGCGGTAGATTACTACTAATGATTCCTTTCAGCATGAAATGGTAGTAGGATGAATTATTGGATGAATTATTAGATGAATCCCAAAACTTTTTTCATATAGGCATAATGTCATATCTTTCGGGCAGATGGGGCTCAAACCCTTGCTGCCTTGCGGCTGTACCCACTCATGGGGAAGGCTTCAGGATTAAACCCTGAGGAAAGGAAAAATCTGGAGCTGGGGTCCCTAAGGCAGATCCACATTAAGTTTAGTGCTGACTGGCAACTCCTACACCACCACTGGTGCCAAACTGTATCAGTTTCTGCCGATCCTTTTTGACTCATCAGCTGCGTGGAGAGGAGGAGCTTGCTGCTTGGACGACAGCTCGCTCTCTGTCGTACTGCCATGGCTAGCATACGGGCTTGCTTATCGACCATGTAGGTAGCGAGGTTGCACCATCCTTGGTCTACCCTGACCAACAGAGGCCTCACATGTGATCCAAAGTTTGGAAGGATCCAGCCCCAGAAAGGGGTCGCTGAATTGGGTGAGTTCCTGAACAATGCAGAGGTATAAGCTTGAATGTCATGATGACAGCTGGGGAGGTTTTTCAAGTAATTAAATACAAAGCCAGTTGGTGTAAAAATAAATAATCTAGTATTATTAATGGCAGCCATGAAACTGTCAGATTGTGGCTTAAAAACCCATCTGCTTCACTAGTGGCTTTGAGGGAAGAAAACCTGTTCTATCGTGGCTTCAGTGACTCTGGATCCATGAATGTGGTTGACTCTTTGCTGTTTGCTGAGGGGTGAGCTGTAAAATGTCCAAGGCCAGCAATGAGTCACTTTGTTTGTCACTTGTACGTCGAAGCATACAGTGAAATGCACTGTTTGTGTTAAATCAAGTCAGTGAGGATTGTGCTGGGCAGCCCGCAAGTGTCACAACATTTCTGGCCAGCATGGCATGCCTGCGCTCGCTAATGCTAACCTGTATGTCTTTGGAATATGGGGGGGGGGGGGGGGATCTGTTGGAATTGTTTTGGCTCCCTGTGGACATGATGTGTGCTCCTGCGGGTTATACATGAGCTGCATGTTCTTTTGTCTCTTGGATCTGACAATTGTGGGTTAAACCCCACCCCAGGGACCTTTGACAAATGTTGAGTTCAAGTCCTTTGAGCAACAATGTCAGAGGAGCAGCCTTTCAGTTGAGACATTAAACAGAGGCTTCTGTTGCCCTGATACCAAAAGAGTCCTGATATTTACCCCACAATTAGTTTAGTTTGTGTTTGTTATCGTATTTGCATTCAAGCAGTGTTTCTTTTGGGGGTGGAAATTGGAACTTCACAGACACCAGAAATTAATGGCTAATCTTAACCATCCTTGGGGTGGTTGAGGTAAGCCATTCCCGTGAACTAATGCAACCTTTCCGGTGAAGGTATTCCCATTGTGGTGTACAAGAGGGAGTTCCAATATTTGGGCCCATTGATAGTGAAGGAACAGCAATGTATTTTCAAGCTGGGATAGAGTGCCTCTTGATGTATGGGATGTGCTGTTGGAGTGTCATAGACAAGTAACTAATGCATTTTCCAGGTGGTGCACACTGCTGACAAGTGGTAGAGAGATTGAATACTTCGTGTAGTAGTTTGGCTGTCGGTCAACTGGTCTGAGGCATTTTTGATGTCAGATCAGTTTATTTATCCTGCTTGGTAGGCCATCTGTTGATTGGGGTTGATCTTGGATATTGGCATCCTAGCTGTCTCTGCAAGCTGGGGCAGAATGATGTGGAAGGCAAGCTATTGCCCATGCAGCAAGCTCCCCCTTTTCATGCAGCTAGCTTCCCCTTTCCATGCAGCTGATGAACCCAAGCAACAGCAGGGACTAATTTGACAGCAAAGGTGTCAGAGAAGTTGCCAGTCAGTGTTGAACTCAACATAGGACTGCGTTAGGGACACCAACCCCAGATTTTTACTCGGGGTTTACTCCTGAAGCCTTGCCCATGAGTGCGTACAGGCACAAGGAAGTGCAGGTTTGAGATCAGAGTTTTCCTTCTCCTAGATGAGATACCAACCACAGCAGATGAGCCCCATCTGTCTGAAGCAACTGGTTTTAATGCATCGGTAACCCACCTTTGCCCCCTTTTCCTGTCAGTAGAAACGGTTCTGCCATGCTTTGTGGCTAAGCCGCACTTGAATGCCAGGAGCTGGACTTTGTTGTCGGAAGCTATTTGAAATACATGCCATTGGAGCATTTAACAGGTAGTGGGAGCTTATCCCCACTAGCACCCTCGGCCATGACAACTTCAAGGAACCTTTGCATGCACGCATTGAAATGTATTGTTTACATAACTACCAACGCAACATAAGGGTGTGCTGGGGACAGCCCACAAGTGTTGGCACACATTCTGGCACCAATATAGCATGTCCACAAGGTTTAGCAAAACAACACAGGCGGTAACACCAACAGCACAAAGCGAGCCCCTTTTCTTACCCACCCACACAGTCAGGCCTCCAACCCCAGGACAAATCACCTCTGGGTATCCGACCTCTAGTCCTTGGCCCTGGACTCTTAGACTCACAAATGTCGCACCTCTGACCTCTGACCCAGAGGCTTTGACCTCCAGATTCACATGGACCTCTGACCAGCGGGACTCACCAAGTTGGGAAGTCATTGTCCCGAATCTTCAGGGTCCACTGACCTGGGGGCTCATTGGCACCAATCCTCAGACTCCAATCATTAACCACAGTGAAATGTGTTGTTTTACGCCTGAGGATCGTGCTGGGACACCTCGAGGTTGTTGCCAGGCTGGCAGTGCCAACAAGCATGCTCACAACTGATTAACCCTAACCTATACATATTTGAACATGGGGAGGGGGGAACTGGAGCACACAGAGGAGACCCACCTGGTCACAGGGAGAACATACAAACTCCTTACAGGCAGTGGCAGGAATCCAGTGATCTCCAGTGCCGTAAAACGATTATGTTTCCTGCTCTGTTACTGTGCCACCCTTTCTTTTCAAGTTGGAACCTTTCTGGCATTTCCTTTCCTCTGACCATTAGAGTCAACGTACTGAATATGAAAACAACTTTGGATTAACTGAGCTCCCAAGGTGAAAGATAGGAAGAAAGAGCAGTGGAAGGGGGGGATGTTGTTCGATATTTTGGGGAGATGATCAAAACATTATTTAAAAAATAACTATCTAACTTTGTAGAGGAGCAAAGTTATAAATTATCGTTTCTTACTCCTTCATTTTGAAGGGGTGAGCTAAAACACACAAAGATAACCACAGGAAACTAGCTAAATAGATGAGAAACCATTCTGAGCCCCAAGTGTGTAGATTTAAAAAGACCCTTCTTCCTTCCTGTCATTAGTAAGTCAAGCGATGACTGTGTGGGGCTCTGATGTTTGGATAAAAATTATGCATAATTATTCCATGTCCTTAGGTCCTACAAATGGAAGATTATTATTTTAAAGTACACATCTAAGAGTCTGTATTTGTTTAAATTGAAAGGAAGTGGAATCTAATTTTAGGATTTTATTCTTGTTTTTAATTTATTGCATTTGTATGTCTGGATGTGTTCATTATTCTCAGTGACACAGAGTGGAAGTGGGCCTTCAGCCCATCAAGAAATCTGTGCTGGGTTGGGAGCTCGTCTATGCAGGCTCGTTCTCCCATTGGTGCTGCTCTCAAGTGTATGTTCCCTGGAAGACAAGTCGGTCTGCCTTCATCTGTGGCTGACCCAGTGTGAGATGAGGAACTGCTGCATGTTTGGTTTTACAGAAACGTGGCTCTAGGACAACATCCCATGCACCATCAGTCTTCAGTGCATTCCACTATTCACTTCCACACTAGGGGCAACTTGCAGGGATTAGTTAACCTACCTGCAGGGAGATGTCCTGCTTTAACTCTGACCAATAATGACAAACCTGTACACCCTGGGCATTCCCTCTTCTCCCCTCTCTTGTCCTGCAGAAGGCACAAAAGCCTGAAAGCATGTATCATTAGGCTTAGGACAACTTCTATCCCAGTGTTGTCAGACTCTTGATCGGACCTCTTGTACGATAAGATGGGCTCTCGGTCTCACCAACATCCTTGTTACGATTTTGCACTTTATCATTTACCTGCACTGCATTTTTTTGGTAACTTTGACACTTTATTCTGCATTGTTAATGTGAAAGATTTAAAAGATTAGTTGGATTTGTCACTTTTATATCAAACCATCAGACCATACAGTGGAATGTGTGGTTTGCGTAAAGGCTCAACACAGTCTAAGGATGTGCTGGGCGTGGCCGCGCTTCTGATGCCAACATGGTATGCGCTCATCTTCCTAGCCCTAATGCTAGTCTTTGGAGCGTGGGAGGAAAGCGGAGCACCCGGAGGACGTCCACGTCGTCATGAGGGAGAACATAAGACTCCTTTTAGACAACGGCAGAATTGAAACCAGGTCATTGGCGCAGTAATAGCATTAAGGTACTGTGCTACCCTTCCCATACTTTATTCTAGCTCAGTGACTGTACAATGATTTGATCGGCTGAAAGGTTTTCCAGTGTACCAAAGATTCAGAATATATTTATTATTAAAGTATGTACACAGTATACAACCCTGAGATTTGACTTTCCACAGACAGCCACAAAACAAAGAGGCACCATGGAATCCACTTAGAAAAACATCAAACCTCCAACGCGCGGTGGTGGTGGTGGGGGGGGAGAATAAATCGCGCAAATGGCAAAAATAAAAAGAGCCAAAAATCCAGGATAAAAGACACTAAATCACAAAGACATTGAAAGAGTACAGGCACATTCAGTTCAGTTCAGTCCAGCTCCGCTCTCTGCAGGCTGCAGTGCCAGTCCACACAGAATCACACAAAAGAACATCAAGAGAAAGGGGCACCCAGAAGCCAGAAGCACATCATAACAGGAACGACAGAGTCCAGTCCACAAACCGTGTCGATTAACCATGTATCTAGATACGTGTGACAGTACAAAACCAGTATCAGGACCAGAGGTAGATGTGTAGCCAGGGCATGGGTTTTGAGAGGTATGCATGCCACTTTGTTATAATACATGACTTTACAGTGTTCTTTCAAATAGACTGTGATGTATTCAGCACAATTGTTCTTATCTCATAGTTTTAATACTTCCAAGTTATTGGATGGGGACATTAAAAGTGCATTCTCATAATTTGACTCCACAATACCCAAAGGCCAAGCTTTCTTGTGGGGGGGGGGGGTTTACATCATTTTCAAAATCAGCCTCATTCTGCCTTCAAATTCCTGAGAAGTTCTCTGGATCTCCCATTGTAACTTTGACAGGAATCCAGTGGTCTCCCTGGGGAAAGCAAAAGGAAAATATTTTAATCCGGTTCAAGCTGGAGGGAGCTGATAGACTTCAAGTATTCAACAAAATAGCAGAATTTAATCAGTTAGTTCTGGAGAAAGAATTTGCTGTGGCAGGGTGGGAGGGATCAAAAGGATATCATAAAATCTGGAGTCTTTCATGAGAGAAATTGGGAAGTGTTTCTTCACACTGAGTGTAGCACCAAAATGTAACATCAAATTTTGTGAACCGGTGGTGGTGAATCTGTGGGATTCCTTGCCACAGATAGCCAAGTCACTGAGTATATTTAAAACAGAAATCTTCTCATTGCTACCATCAGGGTGGAGGTACAGGAGGCTGAAGGCACACACTCAAACTGATTCAGGAACAGCTTCTTCCCCTCTGCCATCCAATTCCTGAGTAGTCATTGAACCCATAACCACCACCTTTTTTGCACTACTTATTTAATTTAACTATCAAATTATTATTATCAATGGGCTGAATGGACTAAATCTGCTCCTGTGTCATAAGGTATTTGGGAAAATGCTCAAAAATTCTCCTGAAAATGCACTGCTTCTACAAATTTTTTTAACTAACCATGAATGGATTAACTGGTTAGTTATTCTGGCAACCCTTCTTTTCTCCTCACCTGCCTGTCACCTATGGTTTCCGTCCTCTTTCCCTTTCTCCCATGGCTCATTCTCCTCTCCTATCAGATTCCTCCTCCTTCAGCCCTTCATCTCTTCCACCTATCAGCTCCCAGTTTGTCACTTCATTTCTCCCCCTTTCCCCTCACCTGTCTTCACCTATCACTTTCCAGTTTGTACTGTTTCCCCTCCGCCTTATTCTGGCTTTCTCCCCCTTCCTTTCCAATCCTGATGAAGGATCTTGGACAAAAATGTCGACTCTTTATTCCTCTCCATAGATGCTGCCCAACCTGCTGAGTTCCTGCAGCATTTTGTGTGTGGATTTCTGGCACCTGCAGAATCTCTTATGTATCTGATCAGTTATGTTTTTATTTGCAGTTTTGCTTAAATAAGATTTTTCATGTTACCCTTTCATAGCATCAGAATAGCTGTGTTCAAAATGGCAAGAGGATTTCTCATAGCTATTGATTCAAGAGTTATTTTAATCACTGTTCTCTGTTGAGCCAAATCATCTCTTGCTGATTACCCATAATTTGAAGTGGAATAATTGCTGTATTTAACATAAATATCCAACAATCCTGGCTGGTCTACCACCAACAAGAAAGGGAGAGGGGTGAGAGAGCTTTTTCAGATAAAAAACCATCCACTTTGAAAACTAAATACACTTTAATAGGTTTTTCTCTATAAAACAAAATGTTCCCCCAAAACTTCTGAATGTATCTTTTTTTTTTCTAGTTCATAGGAAAATCCTTTCCTTTCTGACTATGTCTGACTTTGTGGCTCAGATCTATTTGTTTTATTGGTGCTTTTGGGAGATAGGAATCAGGCTAGGGTTTAGGGACTGGTGATGGGGAGTCAGAGTCTGGGCAGGAGTTCAAGTCCAGGTCAAAGCGCACCTCAGTCCCAGAAATCTCACAACTGGCACGAGGAAGACCAGTGATCTCCAGGTTGGAGACTGGTCCTGAGCTGGAAGTCTGTACAGGCGAAAAGTCCCAGATATGGGAAGGAGTCTCAAAGACTGGTGATGGGGTCAGAAGTCTGCGTGAATCTGCAAGCTGAGGACGGTGCAAGTCCAGAAGTAAAGGCTCGATGTCACATCCAGCGAAATCCAGAAGGCAAAGCTGGAGGCCAAAGCCCAAAGCGCAGCAAGAGGAGAGGTAGAATACTGAAGGTCAAAGATCAAAAGTAGAGGCCGAAAGGAGTCACGAGGGCCCAGATCATTAAGGTTGGTGGTTTGTGCGAGCCCGGATGCTGAGGCCTGAGGGTCAAGTCCATGAACAGTGTCTTTGGGGTGAAGTCTGAGAATCTGGAGGTAGAGACTGGGGGAGTTGAGGCGGCCTGCCCTGGGCGGGGTTGCAGGCCTGTCTGGGGGGGAGTGGGAAAGAGGAGTGTTTTGCTGCTAATGGTATCGTTTTTGGAACATTGGTAAGCATGCTTCGTGTGGTGACACTTGCAGGCTGCCCCCCCAGCACATTCACAAGTGTACTGGTTGTTAAAACAAACAACACATTTCACTGTGTTTTCATGTACAGGTAATAAATCTGAATCTGAATTCTCTCTCAAAACACAAGTGTGAGCCTGTTGTAATCATACTTCCTCGCTTCATTCTTGCTCCCCTCCCTACCCTTAAGCAAGCTATTCTGTGGTAATTGCTGTTCAGTAGAGGTTTGTTTACAGAATACATATTTTTATATTACATAGACTCCACTAGCCGCTTCAACTCAACTGCTTCACGTCTATGTTTATGCATCCCTTGAGCCTCCTGCCCTGTGCTTAATCCCTCTGTTTTCTTTCTCTCTCCAATATGCATCTCAAACTTGCTCCTTTGTGTTTGTGTCACAGTGGGGGCAGCCTGCCCTGGGCATGGAGGCCTGTCTGGATTTGTGGGTGGCAGGAATGGGAAGCTGTGTGTTGCCTGGGACAGTATTTTTTCCGCTACGAGGACAATCTGGAGAGAAGCTGGGTTGTGCTCTCTGTATATATCACGTAGGTAGTGAGGAGCATTTCCCTTTGCAGTAACTCTATCCAGAGTGGAAGTGGAAGGCAAGAGGGTAGAATACTTAAAAAGAGGTTTTGAAATTTTTTTTTCCACCCAGACGGGGTTTGAATCCTGCAATGGGCTTCATGGGGTGGCAGGAGTTGTTCATTGCAAGGACATAACATTTCTATAAATTACATAATGGTGAAAAGAAATAAATAATGAGTTAGTGTTCATGGGTTCAAAGTAAATTTTTTTACAAAGTACATACATATCACCATGTTCAAGCCTGAGATTCATTTTCTTTTGGTCATACTCACTAAACGTATAGAATAATGACCATAATAGATTTAATGCCCAGCTAGGCGTTCATGAAACGTTCAGAGTTTTGTTGACAGAAGAAAGAAATATTGCTGAATTATTGAGTCTTTTGGCTCCTGCGCCTCCTCCCCGATCAGAATATTGAGAAGGAGTCATGTCTGAGATCCTTACTGATGGATGCCACTTGAGATATTGCCTCTTGGAGATCAAGTCAAGTCACTTTTATTGTCATTTTGACCATAACTGCTGGTATAGTACATAGTAAAAATGCGACAACGTTTTTCAGGACCATGGTGTTACATGACACAGTACAGAAACTAGACTGAACAAGTTAAAAAAAACAACACAGAGAAGGCTACACTAGACTACAGACCTACACAGGACAGCATAAAGTGCACAAAACAGTGCAGGCATATATAATAAATAATAAACAGGACAATAGGGCAAGGTGTCAGTCCAGGCTTTGGGTATTGAGGAGTCTGATAGTTTGGGGGGAAGAAAATGTTACATAGTCTGGTCGTGAGAGCCCACATGCTTTGGAGCCTTTTCCCAGACGGCAAGAGGGAGAAGAGATTGTATGAGGGGTGTGTGGAGTCCTTCATAATGCTGTTTCCCTTGCTGATGCAGCGTGTAGTGTAAATGTTTGTAATGGCAGGAAGAGAGACTCTGATGATCTTCTCAGCTGACCTCACTATCTGCTGCAGGGTCTTGCGATCCGAGATGGTGCAATGTTCATTGGGGAGTGGTCGCTCAGTGCCCTCCTGAAGTCATCAACCATCTCTTTTGTTTTGTTCACATTAAGAGACAGGTTGTTGGCTCTGCACCAGTCCGTTAGCCACTGCACCTCCTCTCTGTAAGCTGACTCGTCATTCTTGCTGATGAGACCCACCATGGTCGTGTCATCGGCGAACTTGATGATATGGTTCAAGCTGTGTGTTGCAGCACAGTCGTGGGTCAGCAGAGTGATCAGCAGTGGACTGAGCACACAGCCCTGGGGAGCCCCTGTGCTCAGTGTGATGGTGTTGGAGATGCTGCCTCCAATCTGGACTGACTGAGGTCTCCCAAGTCAGGAAGTCTAGTATCCAGTTGCAGAGGGAGGTGTTCAGGCCCAGTAGGCTCAGCTTTCCAATCAGTTTCTGAGGGATGATTGTGTTGAATACTGAACTGAAGTCTATGAACAGCATCCGAGCGTATGTCTTTTTTGTCCAGGTGGGTTAGGGCTAGGTGGAGGGTGGTGGCAATGGCGTCATCTGTTCAGCGGTTGGGACGGTACGCAAATTGCAGGGAGTCCATTGAAGGGGACAACAGGGTCCTGATATGCCTCATGATGAGCCTCTGAAAACAGTTCATGATGATGGATGTAAGTGCAACGAGACGGTAGTCACTTAGGTAGGACACCGAAGTCATCTTCAGCAAGGGGAGATGGTGGCGGCCTTGAAGCACGTTGGAACGGTGGCGCTGCTCAGGGAGATGTTGAAGATGTCAGTGAGAACATCTGCTAGCTGGTCTGCACATCCTCTGAGCACTCTACCAGGGATGTTGTCTGATCCAGCAGCCTTCTGTGGGTTGATCCTGCACAAGGTTCTTCCCACATCGGCCATGGTAAGACACAGCACCTGGTCATTTGTAGGAGGGGTGGAGTTCCTTGCTGCCACTTCATTTGCACAGTCAGGTGATATTGTCTTGTAATTGGTAATGTCCTGGATGCCCTTCCACATGCGCCGCATGTCGCCACTGTCCTGGAAGTGACTGTGAATTAGCTGGGCATGTGCACGCTTTGCCCCTCAGATGGCTTGGGACAGTTTGGCCCTTGCTGTTGTTAAAGCTGCCTTGTCGCCTGCTCTGAAGGCGGAGTCGCGGGACCTCAGCAGCGCACGCACCTCCGCGGTAATCTATGGCTTCTGGTTAGCGCGTATAGTGATGGTCTTGGACAGAGTAATGTCATCAATGCACTTGCTGATGTAGCTGGTCACTGATGCTGTGTATTCCTCTAAGTTGGTAGAGTTGCTATCGGTTGCAGCCTCCCTGAACATGTGCCAGTCAGTGTGCTCAAAGCAGTCTTGAAGAGCAGAGATGGCTCCTGCTGGCCAGGTTTTCACCTGCTTCTGAACTGGTCTGGAGCGCCTGACGAGTGGGCTGTATGCTGGGATTAGCATAACAGAGATGTGGTCTGAGTAACTGAGGTGGGGGCAGGGCTCTGTCCGGTACGCGTCCGGGATATTTGTATAAGCAAGGTCTAAGCGTTCTCCCCCCTCGTTGCAAAGGCCACATACTGATGGAATTTGGGGAGTACTGACTTAAGATTCGTGTGGTTAAAATCACCGGCGACAATTAACAGTCCATCAAGGTATGCGTACTGCAGTTCGCTAATAGCCCCGTACAGTTTACAGAGTGTCTCCTTAGCATTAGCGCTGGGGGGAATGTAGATACCGAATATAAGGACAGAGGTGAATTCCCGTGGCAAATAAAATGGTCTGCATCTAACAGCCACAAACTCCACTAGCAATGAGCAGTGTCTGGAAACTTGCAGAGTTCTTACACCATTCCGTATTGATGTAAATACACACACCACCACCGCGAGTCTTACCGGAGAGAGGTATATCCCTGTCCACACGAAACAAGGCGAGCCTGTCCAGCTGAATGGCAGCGTCCGAAATTCCATCAGTCTGTCATGTCTTTGTGAAGACATATGCAGAGCAAACTCTGTACTCCCGCCGAGTACTTCATTGGAGTCGGATATAATTTATTGTCTAGGGAGCGGACATTGGAAAGCAGAATGGACAGGAGAGCTGGCCAGTTAGGGTTCGCTTTTTGCCTGGCACTGACCCCTGCCCGCTTGCCTTGCTTCCGCTTCCTCGCACATCTCTTACAACGTCTCTGTCTCCGGCTCCCAGCATCAGGCAAGTCCGAGGAATGTAGGCCTGTTACCCTCAGCAAGCCGAGGTCGTATAATTCAGCCAGCAGATCTTTGTGAAGGTTTGTTTTTGGGCGATCTCTGTATCTCTGGCGATGGTAGATAGCCGCTCTGTTATCCATGTGCCCTAATCGAAAATTGTGTATCAAACTTAGATTAGAAAATTAAATTAAAGTAACACCAGGTCTGAAATGTCCTGGATGGTGAGGAGTGTTGTGCCTGGGATGGAGCTGTTTGAGTCTGCAACCTTTTGTTGTCTCTTGTGATTCTGTGCAAGGCTGTGATTTAAGCGGTCAGAATGCTCTGTACCGTACAACTGTGAAATTTAGAAGGTTATTTGGCTGCAGGCCAAAACTAGAGACTATATTAATAATACTGTACATACATACACACAAGAGATTCTGCAAATGCTGGAAATCTGGAGCAATGCACACAAAATGCTGGAGGAACTGAAAAGTCCAGGAAACATTCAACGTTTCAGGTCTTTTAAAAAAATATTCTACCCCCTGCCTCCAGGACTATCTTTATGGTTTTAAAGAGCTCTGTGAGGTCTCTGTTGCCTGTTTTCGAGAGAAACGAGCCCCATCTTGCTTACTGGTTCGGGTAATGGCTGAGTGCTGGCGGTGACAGTCTGACTTCACAGCAGCTGCCAAGTTGGTAGGTTTGAACAAGAATTGCTGTTGATTGGAATTTGCACGTGTCTTTATCCCTTGGCAATGGCTTTTGATCGGTGCCTCATTGCAATGAGCAAGAAGTCCCACAGAAAGGAAGAACTTGGTACAGCATAAACATGAGAGATTCTGCATATGCTGGATATCTTAAGCAACACACATTAGGTGCTGGAGGAACTCAGCAGGTCAGGCAGCATCTATGGAGGGGAATAAACAGTTGACATTTCTGGCTGAGAGCATTTTTCAAGATTGGCAAGGAAGGGGGAACAAGCCAGAATAAGGTGGTGGGGAGAGGGGAAGTAGTCCAAACTAGAGACCAAGCGAAGGAGCTGGCAACGTCTTGGGCCAAATCTTGGTTAAAATAAGTTTACTCTTTAGA
This sequence comes from Hypanus sabinus, assembly GCF_030144855.1. Classification (NCBI taxonomy): domain Eukaryota; kingdom Metazoa; phylum Chordata; class Chondrichthyes; order Myliobatiformes; family Dasyatidae; genus Hypanus; species Hypanus sabinus. The sequence continues at coordinate 155,720,134 of NC_082714.1, read as the reverse complement.
ACTTTCTGAACTTGAAATGGGTTCTCATCTGAATGTGTCTGAAATGTGAGTATTAGTTCCTTCATCAAACTCTCATAAAGTACATTTCAGGAGAGCAGTTGAGGTAAATTGGTTTATTACTGTAACATTTATTGAGATACAGTGTGAGCACTTGTCTACTGTTCATATTGATCAGGGGCTCCCAGCCTTTTTTCTGCCAGGGATCCGTGGACCGCAGGTTGGGAACCCCTGCTTTAGTTCAGTTAATTACAGTGTATTGAGGTAGTACAAGGTAAAACAATAACAATGTAGGTTGAAGTGTTAGAGACAGTACAGAGTACAGCATTGGAACAAAGATATAGGTTCAAAAGTGAGTTCAAGAGCTGTGAGATAATGTTACAGCTATTAAAGAATTTAGTTGGACCCCACTTGGAGTACTGTGTACAGTTCTGGTCAGATCACTACAGTAAGGATGTGGATGCTATGGAGAGAGTGCAGAGAAGATTTACAAGGATTTTGCCAGCTTTGGAGAGCATGCTTTATGAGAATAGGTTGAGTGAACTTGGCCTTTTCTCTTTGGAGTGACGGAGGATGAGAGGTGACCTGATAGAGGTGTATGAGATGATGAGAGGCATCGATTGTGTGGATAGTCAGAGGCTTTTTGTCAGGGCTGAAATGGCTAACACGAGGGGCATAGTTGTAAGGTGCTTGGAAGTAGGTGCAAGGGGGATGTCGGGTAAGTTTTTCACAGACAGCGGTGAGTGCATGGAATGCACTAACAGCGACGGTGGTAGAGGCTGATACAATAGGGTCTTTTAAGAGACTTGTAGGTAAGTACATGGAGCTTAGAAAAATAGAGGGCTTTGTGGTAGGATAATTCTAGTCAGTTTCTAGAGTAGGCTACATGGTCGGCACAACATTGTGGGCCAAAGGGCTTGTAATATGCTGTAGATTTCTATGTTCTAAGAGCTAGACATCCTGCCAGAAGCTGCTGGATGTATGCACTCTGCTTTTCATCTCCACCTCGCAGAGTGTCCTCCATCTTCAGGCTGCATTGGTTTGACAGGTGGATCGCAGCTTCAGTTCAGTGTTCTTCTCACTTGGGGCCATCCATAGTGGAGTTACCTGTGGGCGGGAAGGGGTGGGGGGGTAACTCAATGTTTGGGGTCATTGACTGCAAAAACACCTGCAATTCCTTTCCTCCCACAGTTGCCACTTGACCTCATGCGTTCCTCCAGTAGAGTGTCGCCCCAGATTCCAGCATCTGCTGTAGTTTAAATCTCTACACGTAGGCACGGTTGTTGAACAGTGACATAGATGGATGCAGAGAGAAACGAGGTACCTGGGTGAGTACAGGAAAATAGCAATGGGGATGAAAGGCCAATCTGTGGCGTTAATGACTGGCAGACAGGAGTGAGGGACTGGGTGGGTGGTCTACCCCGACTTCATCCTTCCTAAGTGATCTCAACTGCAAGTTGCCTCACTGATCTGGTTTATTGCCGTAAGCCCGATAGCATGGCAGTTAGTGTTGCGTTATTACGGCATGAGTGATTCCACCACCATTGTCCGTAAGGAGTTAGTACGTTCTCCCCGTGACCATGTCGGTTCCCTCTGGGTGCTCCAGTTTCCTCTCTCTTTTCAAAGAAGTAAGAGATAATAGGTTAATTGGTCAACTGGGTGCGATTGGATGGCACGGGCTCATTGGGCTGGGAGAGGCTATTACGGCATAAAATCTCTAAATTAAATTTTTGCTCAACTCATTTTCTGGCTCGTGCATTAAGCACTTTGTGACCGCATCCCCCACCACCTCTATAAATGTCAGTTGATCTGAGGTTCAGGCAGCTCCATGGCTCACCGGGTACTGCTTTCTTCTCTGGTTACGAGGCTATGGGTTCAGGTTTCTCTCCAGAGGACACATGTACTTGGGGTGAACAACACTGAAGTTTTGCCGTGGATGGTCCCAAGCCCGGCTGCAAGAGGAAGAGGGTTGGATATGGGGCTAGCAAGCCCATCCCATAAAAACCCAGAGCTACAGAAACACCAACAGAAGCTCCAAAGACCTCATCCCTAGGAGAGGAAGGATACACCAAGAAGATGGGCTACACCTGAGGACAACTTGAAGGACTGGCCCTGGACAGAGGACTCAAGCGAGCTGCAGTACTGTTGACGGCCTATGCCCCAGTAGAGGTGAATGGCTTAGCACAAACACACAAGCTGCTTGATCTGCTGAGTTTCTCCAGCCTATACTTAAAGGCTTGATCCACAGGTTTGGGGAATGGGTTGGTCTCAAGCTGGCCGCAGAAGTGACTGAAGTTTGTCTTTCTAAGTAACATCGAAATGGCTGATTGGTAACAGTCCCTCTAATGTGTTTTTACAGCTGCGCAGATGAACCATTGCTCTGAGCAGGAAATCTTCACACGGTCTGAAAACTGCGCTGCACTTTAAATGTTCTTTTTCGCAATTTCCATTTAATGAATATCTAGGATGAAAATTGAAAAATCACATACTATTGCTGTTATTTATTAATGGAAGGGTATAATGAAATACAGAACAACAAAGAAAAATGTTCATGTTTTGTAACCTTTTCCTAGCAGTGTGGCAACAAAGGCTATGTGCAAGGCAGCATTTCAGTTAGTGTGCGGCCACGCCGATGAGAGGGAGCAGGTGGTGATGGTTAGTGAGGTGTGGAGTTTGCCTGATTTATTGCTTCCAGTGATGATCCAGTCATGCCCCAATCCCTCTGCTGGAAAGTACAATGCAGGACGGTACAGCCCTCATTGTTGAGCAGTCCACCAAATACACCCATCATGAGAAATGGGTGAGGCGAAGTTATTTCATGGGGGGAAAAAAAACAGAGCATGAGAGAGAGGAGAAATGCAATTCTCTATCTATTCCACACCGATCTTTTCCACACAGCGACTGTGATAGTGACCACGTTGTCTGAATTTAATCAAGCCATATTTTACTGTGCTGACAGCTGTGTGAAATGGATGCTTTTGTGCTGCCTGTAATTGGAGCTGCCTAGACAGCTGTACTGTAGATGGACTCATGAATGTGTAACCTCAGTAATCAGTCTGCATTGTACATACAGTTGCCTGAATCTCTATCCTGCACCCAAATGCTTCTGATGTTACTACATCAAACTAAACCAGAAAGGAGCCAGGGTTCCAAACCTTTTTTATGCCATTGACCAATACCATGAAGCAAGCAGTCTATGGCTCCAGTTTGGGAAACCCTGGCTTAATGGAATAGGCATGCATCTACACATCGATTACTTAACTCCATCTGCTCATATTTACAGGGAGGGAAGATGTCCTTCTTTCGTGTTTTGGTCTTCAGTAAGGTAGCATGGTAGTGTAGTGATCAGGACTATTGTTTTACAGTGTCGGCTGTTAGGCTGGGACTCGATTCCCGCCACTGCCTGTAAGGAGTTATATGCTCTCCCCGTGAACGCGAGGGTTTCCCTCGCTGTAGTTTCATCCTACATTCCAAAGACGTTTGGGTTAGGGCAGGGGTCGGCAACGTTTACCACTGAAAGAGCCAATATGGAGCAATTGCCCACAGAAAAGAAAACACTGGGAGCCACAAAACCCGTTTGGCATTTAAAATGAAATAACACTGCATACAACGTTTTTTTTTTGCCTTTATGCTATGTATAAACAAACTATAATGTGTTGCATTTATGAAATTGATGAACTCCTGCAGAGAAAACAAAATTACATTTCTGCATGCACCAAAAACATTTTGAACTCCGAAAAAAAGACATTGGGTTGAAGGTTACTCCATAGTTAGCCTACCTTGGATCGAAGAATTAAAAGAAAGCGTGCACTGGCGGGTGTCAGGCATTGGAAGTGGTGATGTGTATTAATAGCGATAAAAAAACGTTGTAGCGGTGTGCTACACGCAGCGCTAAAATAACGACACTGCAGTCAAAGGTAACTTTATTCGAACTAAACAGCCTTGCTTTAAAGCCTCCCTCAACCCGCCCCCGTGGGCGCGGATGCTCCAAAAGACGTACTCACAAACCCCCGTAGGCTATCTCCCTTAGCCGGAACGGTGGCTAATTGTGAGCCGGTTTGGATGTGCCAGGAAATGGGGTCTCCACAATGTTTTATTTAGATTGTAGAAGATCACCATAATCTTCAAATTTTGAATTACATTTCAAAAACTAACAAACCATGGGGAGCCGCAGCACAGAGATGAAAGAACCAAATGCGGCTCCGGAGCCGCGGGTTGCCGACCCCTGGGTTAGGGTTAGTGTGTTGTTAGCGTCCAGTTCAGTCCTTTTTGATTTGTCACACACAGTACATGAAGCTAATCTTTTAAAAAAAACAGAACACTGGAGGAACTCAGCAGGTCAGGCAGCATCTGTTTGAGGAATGAATTATAGATGTCTTGGGCCAAGGCCTGATAAGTCAACTATTTATTCCACTCCATGGATGCTGCCTGACCTGCCGAGTTCCTCCAGCATTTTGGGTTTGTTGCTTTGAATTTCCAGCATCTGCAGAATCTCTTGTTTAAGATTTGCTTATCTTATTAATCTTAATATCTTAAAGTCCTGCTCCAGCGGAAGGGGAGGAGATTCTGGGCCAAGTAGGATGAATCAGTGGACCAGAGCTTTGTGTATTCTTTGTAATGAGCTGAATAGATTCCCCTGTTGGATTTCACTTTTTGCTACTTCAGTCTCCTTCCTTCCTGAATCGTCATGGGTGAGGTTTGGCTGTGCTTAAGATTCAAAAGGCATTTTTCTTCCTCTTTTGTTTAATGCTCCCTCCAGTGTTCGCCTGTCACATTTTGTCCCCTCGACTCCACTTTCAAATCCAGTGGTATGGCCTAGCTAGAGTGGATGTGGAGAGGATGTGGGGGTGTCTACGGCCAGAGGGCACAGACTCAGAATAGAAGGACATCCATTTAGAAGAGGGACGAGGAATTTCTTTTGCCAGATGGTGGTGCATCTGTGGAATTCATTGCCGCAGACAGCTGTGAAAGCCAAATCATTGTGTATATTTAAGGCAGCGGTTGATAGTTTCTTGATTAACCAGGATGTCGAAGGTTTGGGGGAGAAGGCTGGAGAATGGGGTTGAGAGGGGTAATAAACCAGCTGTCGATGGAATGGTGGAGCAGACTTGTTGAGCCGATTGGCCTAATTCTGCTCTTGTCTTTATGGGTTTTATTTGGTACACATTTGCAGGGGTACTTTTAGACTGAAGAGCAGCCAAATCCAATTTTCCAATCATCTCACACATTTTTAAGGCAATCGTATTAATTCTGTTTTAAAGTACAGTATAGTTTCAACCCCAAATTATTGCATTTTCCTCCATATTGTGCCTGAGAGGAGGACAAAGTCCATGAGCAGGGTGGGTGTGATCCTTCATGACGTTACTGGCATTTTTCCGACTCTCTTCTGTATATCGTCCTTGATGGCAGGCAAGCTGACAGCCCAAGGTGCTGGAATTACTCACTGGAAGCTGTATATAACGTCAGTAGCTTATTACTCATCTGTTAGTATCAGTTTTTAAATGTATGTGGTAGTCCATGCCTATTAACTCTTCAGTACAGCAATTTCTTGCAGGTGACTGAAAACAATTGTGACTTAATCTGAATCACAAGAAGGATCCTGGTGGGAGAGAATGTTTAAAAAAAGCTCATTCATGTAAATTAATTCTTTGAAAACATACTTAAAAAAATTATTGCTTGCAATTTTAGGGATGAGCTAAGTCTGTGTCTGGGCAATTTGGAAGTTGTATGATAGGGTGGATAGGATCCTTCATGAAATTTCTGCCTTTTTTCAGTGCCTTTCTGTATATGTGCCCTTGATGGCGGATAGGCTGATGGTGATAATATGTTGAGCAGTTTTAACTGCCCGTTGTAGAGCCCTCCTGTCCATTGGAGTGCTGTTTCCGTACAACACAGTGATGTAAACTGTTAGGATGTTCTCAACTGTGCATCTAGAAAATTGTGAGTCCTTCATAATCCAGCTTTCTTCAGCCTCCGGGTTGGATTTGATCTCTTGCCTAATACATGAAAGGATATTATGCTAACCCACTGATGAACTCAGTCTCAAATTCTCATTAGGTTCTCGTCTCCATGTTCTTTGTGCACAAAGGATAGTTTTAAACTATCTTCCGGTTTACTGTTTTTGGGTAAATGCACAAGAAAAACTTGAGCCTGGCTCAAAAACTCAGTCTGGTGTGGAAACACCAATAACCTTGAACGGAAAATTCTACAAAATGTGGGGGATACAGCCTGTTTCATAATGGGTAACGCCCTCCCTATCGTTGAGCACTTCTGCATGAAACACGGTCACAGGAAAGCATCATCAATATTCAGGGGCCACCCATCACCAGGGACGTGCTCTCTTCTTGTTACTGCCCTCAGGAAGAAGGTACAGGAGTCTCAGGACTCTCACTACCAGGTTCGAGAAGTCACCTCCCCTCAAACCTCAGGGTCTTGAACCAAAGAGGATAACTTCACTCATATGCCCATCATTGAAATGTTCTCACAATCTGTGGACTCACTGCCAAGGACTCTTCATCTTATGTTCTCAATATTTACTGCTTATTTATTATTATTATTTCCTTTTTGTATTTGTACAGTTTGTTGTCTTTTGCACACAGATTGAATGCTCAGGTTGGTGTGGTCTTTTATTGATCTGTTATGGTTATTACTCTGTGGATTTATAAGAGTATGCCCACAAAAAAATCTCAGCGGTGTGTCGGGTGACATAAATGTACTTTGAGAATAAATTTACTTTGAACTTTGAGCAATGGCAAGAGAAAGGTGGAGAAAAGCATAGTCCTGCAGGGAATGTCCATCTCATGAATTGGCTTTGCAATGAGGTCATGTCCAAGCAAGTGAGATATTCCGCCAATTCTAAAACATTGACGATTCAGAAAGTACAAAGTGGTCCTCAAGCTACAACAGCTGATAGCTTTGTTGACCCAGATGATCAAAAGCCCAGGAGATGCTTGAGGTAAATAGTAAGACCATCGTTGGGTGTGTCTAAAGCAAGAGGGCAGAAGTGTGCAAGGTAGGAGATTCTGAAGAGATCTGGTTTATGGTAAAGATTGGGAACCCCTGCTACACTGGAATCAGGAACATGCTGCCTGATGAAGTGAAGGCAGGTTCGCTTACAAGTATCCAGATCAGTCATTGAATCTCCAAGGCAGAGAAGTATATGGACCAAATGGTATAAATGGGAATAGTACTGGTAAATTTTGGTGGCGGGATGGAGATACATCTCTAACAAAGGAGGTGTAAGTGGCTTCTTTGCTATGTTAGCTTGCAGGGTAATGAATGAATGAACTGGTAAATATGAAAAAAATCTGCAATGCTGGAAGTCAAGTTAAGATGCACAAAGTGGGAGGAACTCTGCAGGCCTGGCAGCATCTATGGGAAAGAGTAAATAGTCGATATTTCGGATTGAGACCTTTCATCAGGACTGGAAAGAAAGTGGGAAGAACCTAGAATAAGAAGTTTGAGGTGAAGGAAGGAATACAAGCTGGAAGGAGATGGGTGAAGCCAGGTGAAGGGGAATGTAAGTGGGTGGGAAATGAAGTGAGAAGTAAAGGGCTGAAGAAAAAGGAGTATGATATGAGCAGAGAGTTGAGCATAGGAGAAAGGGAAGGAGGGGCACCAGAGGGAGGTGATAAGCAGATGAGGAGAGAAGGGGATGTGAGGGGAGCCAGAATAGGAGAGAAGCGAGACGAGTGAGAAATTTTCAGAAATTGGAGAAATCGGTGTTCATCCCTCAGGTTTGAAATCCTTGCTGCTTTTGCCTATGGGACTGGTTAGGTATTGAATGGGATACAAGTATGTGAGCTCCATTGTGGGTCAGGTTGGCTGGGCTTTAATAATAAATCCTGCAGCCCTCTGTTGTAGAATGGCAAGGTCTGGACAACCTGCAGGGACCAGCACAGCTTTTACTCATTGTCTGTTGATTATTTTAACCAGCATATCATTGCATCCTCTGTGGTATTTGTCTCAGAAAAACATGACATCCTGTCCGACAGCTCAGTGCTGGTGTTTGTGCTCCACGAGAGCCAATTTTGTTTTTTTCCCCATTTGTCTTTCAAGGTCTGCATTCAATTAATTTATTCACTGTTGTTTTACATTGTTCTTGGATTATACTTAATTAGGCATAAATTTAAATAGATTTGGGCTTCCCTGTGAGCTCACGTGAGTGACAGTTCTGTGGGTGAAAATGTCTTGTTAAGAGGTCAGAGACGAATGGCCAAACTGGTTCAAGCTGACACGAATACAAATAACTGCGCGTTACAACAGTGATGTACACCAGAGCATCTCTGATGGCAAGGGAGAACAAACTAGTAGAATGACTTTCCTGATAAACTTCCAATGATTTTTGAGTATCAGAAACGGCTGACCTCCTAGGATTTCCACACACAAGAGTTTGTAGAGAATTGTGTGGAAAAACAAAAAAAACATCCAGTGAGTGGCAGTTCTGTGGGCAAAAATGCCCTGTTAGTGAGAGAGGTCAGAGGAGAATGGTCAGAGTGGTTCAGCTGACAGAAGGATGGTGGTAAATCAAGTGACCAGGCATTACAACAGGAGATCATCTCTGAACACACAACACGCCCCGAAACTTGAAGTGGATGGGCGACAGCAGCAGGAATGTTGGTGGACCTATTTTATGGAAGTTGAGGATGTACCATGAGTGAATATTGCAGCTGGGGAGACTGATGGTTCTGCAGAGTATGTAATAACTCTGATAATGTTGTATAGGAGGCTAGGGTCACTGATTTCTTCAGTATTTTCAGTATATTATAGAGGGGCAATAGTGAAAATGGGAAAGAATTTAGTAAGTAAGAAGCAGACTGTAATTATGAGGCAACACACCTCTTGTCTCAGCATAACAAATCAATTTGTTTTTGTCAAAACTTTTTGAAAGCATTTGCTTTCATCATCCCTGGTAAATTCTATCAGCATCTCTGTAAGAATTAAGGAAATATACACTTGCATTCAAGGAATTTGTGCTTCAGAATCAGGTTTATTATCGCTGACATGTGTCATGAGTTTAGTTGCTTTGTGGCAGCAGTACAGTACAATGCATAAAAAAAATAATATAAAAATATATAAAAAATATAAAAAATATATAAAAAATGAATAGTGCAAAAAGAGAGCAAAACAGTGTTCATGGGTTCATGCACCAATCAGAAATCTGATGGTGGAAGTGAAGAACCTGTTCCTAAAATGATGAGTGAGAGTCCTTAGGCTCCGATACCTCCTCCCTGATGGTAGTAACGAGAAGAGGGCATGTCTGAGGTAGTGTAGGTCCTTAATGATGGATGCTGCTGCCTTGTTTAGTTATGAATCTCATGTACAAATTACATTATTTTGGAAGGTCGATGTGTTTGAGTAATTCCCCTCAAGCAGTACATCAGAAACACAATGGATAAAACCACAGAGAATGTGGTATTTTTCAAATCATATCCAGATAGGCAGGAACATGTCCTTCACTCTAAGGATTGACTGTTCATACTGGAAACAGTTCCTTCAGTCAGAACAGTTCTCTGTTAAACAAGTCTCTTTTGAGTCTGGAGCATATGTTGATGAGCTGTTTGTGGGTGGACTGAGATCAAATCAGACTGTATCCATGTCAGATCTATGTACCTGCATTTCCTTGTAATAATCATTGGAAGTTTATCAGGAAAGTCATTATCTCTGGTTTGTTTTTCCTTCAGCTTGAACCACTGGCCATTCTTTTCACACCTTTCTCATTTACAAGGCGTTTCTGCCCACAGAACTGCCGCTCGCTGGATGTTACAGAGCAGCGTAATTTCATCTGAATTCAGCAATGTTAGGGCAGGCAAGTGATTAAATTTGAGTTCTGTTTGCTGAGTTTGAGTGTCATAAACTCTGAGCATTAGACCATCAGCAGCACTGTTGATTATCAGTATATTTGCAGGACACAATGTTCATCTCCCAGATCAACTGAAAAAGGAGCTGAGCTGTGGCAATGAAGGAACCTTTGGAACAGATCTTGACTGATCTCACTGAGATAGCAGCACCCTTGCGTCTTGAGACATCACCAGAGTGAGTGAGGAGTTTATCTGTGGAAATGTATCCTCATAATTATTGGAGAGAATAATTGAAGGTTATCTAGGATCTGGCCAGAAAGGACATTCAGCAGTGGGAAGAGTGAAATAGGAAGCCAGTATAGTGGTTGATTTAGACCATAAGATGTAGGAGCAGAGTTAGGCCATTCAGTCATCATTTCTGCTTCGCCATTTGATTGTGGCTGATTTACTATCAACCCCATTCTCCTGCATTCTACCTGTAACTTTAATGCCCCTTACTAACCAAGAACCTATCAAACTCTGCATGAAACATACCCAAACAGTCTTTGGGCCTCCATGGACGTCTGTGGCAATGATTTCCACAGATTTGACACCCTCTGGCTAAAGAAATTCCTCCTCACCTCTGTTCTAAAGAAACGTCCTATTCCGAGACAATGCCTTATAGTTCTAGACTCTCCCATTTGTCAGCAAGGAGCAAGGCAGGGCTGGGAAAGTGAGAGGCAGCTGAATGGATGATTGCAGATTGGTAATAGTTCGATGGTTGGTTGCTTGAGCTGAGGATTGAGGTACAGTTTGCCAATATGCTTAATTTTCTTCTGGTGCAAGTTGCTTTTGCCTCCAAAAATAGCTGTAAACTGAAGAATCTGCACATTTTGCCACATTAAACTAAGTATTGGTAGCTGTTCAACATTTCTACTTTCTCAAAGGACTTAATTCTGGAATATGTTGTAAGAAAGTGATTTGTGGTTTACTACCACAGTCTTGCATGATGTTAGATTTGTGGTTTTAGGGCAATAGTATGATACAAAGGCATAAAGTTGCCTTTAAATAGAGCAAAAAAAGGAATAATGAGTTAGTGTTCCTGGACTGTTCAGAAATCGAATGACAGAGGGAGGAAGCTGTCTCTGAATCGTTAGTGCGGGTCTTCAGGCTCCTGGTAGAAACGAGAAGCGGGCGCGTCCTAGATGGTGGAGGTCTTTAGTGCTTGTTGAGGCACAATACATGAGGGCTCCGTCGCAGGGGGATTGTGCCCATAATGGAGCTGGCTGGGTCTAACAACTCTGCAGCACCTTGGAATCCTGTGCTCCATAGTATCAGCCTCCATAGCAGATGGTGACGCACCAAATCTCAAACTCCAATTAAAACAGAGGTGCAGGCATGCCTTCTTCATGGTTTGGTTTAAAAGGTCATTAAAACTAATCTGTCCAAGGGCATCTCCAAGTTTCAAGGACATCAGTTCCTTGGAATTGTTCTTTATATTTGAGGATTTGAAGGAATTTTATTTTTGCAAGTCTTTCATTAAAAATGTGTGGATCTACAGCTTGTAATTTTGGTTGCTTTTCATTCTGTCTTCTGTCAGAATAAACTGGACAAGTGGATTATAGTATTTGTCTGGCTGACAACTCAAGAATTCCCAAAGCACAGTAAGTTATCCAAAGGGAAATCATAAATCTCTAGTTTAAAGAAAGTACAAGAATAGGAATTACGTAAGTCAGCCAACAAACAAAATTAAGGAAGGGCTTCACTATTTTGGATCAAGCTTCCTTCTGTAGAATTTCTTAGCCACAGCAATCTTGTGTCGGAAAATGCTGTAAGTACAATATAAAACCTGGCATCGGAGCTCGGGCAGGTCTGTTTTATTCTCAATTATTTTTCCCTTGCGTGGCATCAAGAATTAAATTTTCCAAATCAATTCTCTTCACAACTGCTGTCAGCTGCTTACATTGTTACTAGAAAGTCGCTTTGCAGAGAGCACTAGAAACTTTAAAATGATTGGCACTTTTTGAAAGGCTCAAAAATATGCATGATACATAATTTCTTACCCAGTTGATAATCTGTTATGTTAATTAATATCTGCAGGTTTTATTGTTATATTTAAGCTCGGGTGTGCATTTAATTTTAGAGTGGCAGCAATTCTCTACAGAATAGCTTTCTCTGTACTCTGTACCAGTGTTCTGTCTCGTGGACCAACTATTGCACTGATCAGGAAATATTTACATGTCCTGAAAACTGCGTGGCTGTTTAAGTGCTTTGTTTTGTCATATGCATACTATGAATATTGAAAATTCGCATGCTTATTCTATTTATTAATTGAAAGGTATAATGAAATTTTGTAAAACAAAGAAAATCTTCCTTGTTTTTCTCGTCAACTGCGTGGCAACGAAGTCTATGTGCGTGGGAGCATTTTGGTTACTGCATGGCCGTACCTGCACAGCTTAGAGGGAACAGTGCTCTGAAGGATCAGTGAATACAAACTTTGCACGGGAATGAGTACCATCCTCATTTGTGACTTAGGAAATCTTTGTCCTGTGTGCATTTCCTTTCTTTTTGTGCTTGCACTTAATTTTATAAAAATAAAGCCCACCTATGTTATTACATGTATATGGAAACATTGAAACCTACAGTAAAATGCATTATTTACATCATCAACCAACATAGGTCAAAGAGATGGTGGGGGCACCCCCGATATCTTGACATGGTACCAGTGCCAACACAGCATACCCACAACTTACTAACCTTCAACTCACACATCTTTGGAATCTGGAAAGAAATTGAAATATTTGGAGGAACCCGTGAGGTCAGGGGGAGAATGTACAAACTCCTTTCAGACAGCGGTGGAACTGAACCTGGTTCTCTGGTGCTGTCAGAGCATTTTACAAACTGCTACAATCCTCATCAGCATCAATGAGGCTGCAGCTTGTGCTAATTGTGCGTCATTCTCTTGACTGGCTCCCAAACAGGAAGAAATGGCGATGTGCTCTGAACAAGTACAGCTGCTTTCCCCCCACTCATGTTTCAGTAAGGAAGCCACTTGTTTAAAAAAAAGTTGGCATTTCTACTGCTACCCATCGCTGTGCCTTTATTCCTTTGTCAGAGAGCAGTCTGTACTGGAGCATGTTCGATCTCTTTGATGCCAAACATCCCAACGGGGGTGACAAGCAGCTGCCTGGTCTCGAGCTTTGAATCTCTCACCCTTACAGTGAAAGCAGAGGGCTGGATGGGGGGGTTGCCATTGAAGTGGGGATTACACACGATGAATCAGATCAGATCATTAAAGTGCTTGTGCTAAACAATTTGTTGAGTTTCTCTTTTATAAAAGCCTGTGTGGTAAGTATACTGCAGTAGATGTACATTGTCCGAGTGCAGTTTTGTACACTGCATAGTAGAGTTTTCCGTGAAGCAATCTATACCAACTGTCACAAGTGTGCTGATTCATTTGTTGCAACTTTGGGCAGCACAGCAGCAGTTCAGTTGCTTTCCAGCACTGCTGATCACCGATCGTGTTCGATTGCTGCCGCTGCCTGTACACTTTCCCCGTGACAGTGTGGGTTTACTCCAGGTGCTCTGGCTTCCTCCTGCATTCCAAAACATGATGGGTTGGGGTTAGTGTGTTGTGGGTATGCAATGTTAACGCCGGAAATGTGGCGGCACTTGTGAACGGTCCCCAGCACAGCCCTCATTGATTTGATACAAATAATGTATTTCGTGATGTTTTGATATACATATGACAAAGCTAATCTGTGAATCTTTAATCTTTAAAAGAAAATTGGCATGACTTTTGCTTCCAACCCCTATCCCAGTTCATATGCTTCGGTCTCTAGGCAGCAAATGACATTGCTTTTTTTCTCTTTCCACTAGTTAGAGCCATTGACTTGGGCTTGGCTGTTACCTTGAATTGGTATCACTGGAAGGAAGCCACACATTTTTATTCTAGTATCTCCCCTCTTTCCTTTCCAGTCCTGAAAAAATGGTCTCAGTCCCAAACATCAACAGTTTATTCATTTCCATAGATGCTGCCTGACCTGCTGAGTTCCTGCAGCATTGAGGATCCTCCAATGTGTTGATTTGGATTTTTTGTGTTTATGGATTTCTGTGCATGCCCTCTCTTGCCATTGATCGAAGTTGTCCTTCCCCTAGAATATGTGGGCTTTCTCCAGATGCTCTGGTTTCCTCCCACGGTCCAAAAACGTACTACTGGTTAGTAGGTTAGTTATTGTAAACTATCCTGTGATTAAATTGGAGGGGGGATGAGGGTGGGGGCATTGCTGGGGCCAGAAGGTGGTGGTATGGGACCCAAGACTCCTGTACAGGCCTGCTAGGGGGTATGGATAAATCTTGCTCCATCAAGCTGTGCAAAGCTGAAAGAGATTTATCCAAAAAGACTACTGGATGTAATAGCTGCAAGAGGTTGTTCAACTAAGTACTGAGTAAAGGGGGATAAATACTTCTGAACTGTTGACATTCCAGGTTTTGAATTTTTAGTTTTTTATGCTTTACAATTTTTTCTGGGTTTTTTTTGGGCTCTGCTGTGAAAAAAGGACCATGTGATTGACAAATAAGAATTCAGTGAGATTGGTCAAAATCTCTAGTTGTAATACTATGTGAACAATGGATTGTTGGCACTACAAGGCACTGTAGGTATCTAAAGCTAGGAATGGTCAGTGTACACAAGGAGTTGTAGGGGGAGATTGGATAAGCTGGGATTGTTTTCACAGAAGCAAAGGCAGCTCAAGGGTGACCTTGTAGAGGCTTATAAAATCATGAGGGGCATCAATAAGCTGGTCACAGTCTTTTATGGAGATGGTCCAGTCTTTTAGCTTCTTCCTGACACTTGGTCTCGAGGTGTTCAATATTTTCCTTAATTCTTCTCCCTTTGACTGATTATGGACCAGGTTTCCAGCAGTTGGTGGTGGGAACTTCATAAGACCATAAGTTATAGAAGCAGAAGTAGGCCATTCAGCCCACAAGTCTGCTCAGCCATTCAATCATGGGTGATGCAGTTCTTCCAGCCAACCCAACTAGCTTACCGTCTCTCCATACTCTTTGATGCCCTGGCTAATCAAGAACCTGTCTATCTCTTCCTTAAGTACAACCAGTGGCTTGACCTCCACAGCTGATCGTGGCAACAAATTCCACAGATTTACCACCGTCTGACTAAAGTAATTTCTCCACATCTCAGTTCTAAAAGGACATCCTTCAACCCTGAAGTTGTGCCCTCTTGTCCTAGAATCCCCTACCATGGGAAATAACTTTGCCATGTCTAATCTGTTCAGGGCTTATAACGTTCAGAATATTTCTCTGAGATCCCCCCTCATTCTCCTGAACTCCAGGAAATACAGCCCAAGAGCTGCCAGATGTTCTTTATATGGTAATCCTTTCATTCCTGGAATCATTCTTCTCTGAACCCTCTCCAATATATCTTTTCTAAAATAAGGAGCCCAAAACTGCACACAATACTCCAAGTATGGTCTCACGAGTGCCTTATAAAGCCTCTCATCACATCCCTGCTCTTTTATATTCTATACCTCCAGAACTGAATGCCAACATTACATTTACTGCCTTCATAACAAACCCAAGCTGGAGGTTAACCTTTAGGGTATCCTGCGCAAGGACTCCCAAGTCCCTTAGCATCTCTGCATTTTGAATTCTCTCCCTATCTAAATGATAGTCTGCCTGTATATTTCTTCCACCAAAGTGCATGACCATACACTTTCCAACATTGTATTTCATTTCCCACTTCTTTGCCAATTCCTCTAAACTATCTAAGTCTCTTAACAAACTCCGTTTCCTCAACACTAACCACTCCTCCACCTATCTTTGTATCATCGGCAAATTTAGTCACAAATACATTAATACCATCGTCCAAATGCACATCTTTGAACCGCTTCTTCTGCCTATGACAGTACTCAGTTTTGAGAGTGTGGTCCAGTGACAATGGCCTGACAGCATAGTCTGGTAAATGTAATGGGGCTTTATGATGGGCATGTAAGCCTTAGAGAGGACACAGACACTCTCATCCTGTCCTTTTGGTGAATTCGGAAAATTTTAAGACCAAAAGACACAGGAGCAGAACTTGGCCATTCAGCCATTGGGTTTGCAGAGAGATTAAGCCAGGAGTTCGACACTGTATGGCACACCTTCAAACTAATGAAGTTCCAAATTTGAGAAAGATGAGTTTGATCCTTTATTAAGAAACCAGCAAAGGTGAACAATCTTGTAGCAATTTTTTAAAAATCACTAACAAATTAAATTAGCGAAATAGCATTCAAATTAGCTAAATAATGATGATAGCAGTCGAACTAACGTATTTAAGCGAAGCTAGTGATTTAGGTGGCATTCCAATAACTTCCCAATTAGTGTAGCTAAGCAGTGGAACTCAACCTTACCATAACTAGCAATGCTAAACTAGAATTCTAACAGCAATATCAGAATTGGCATTCAGTATGTATTTCAGTGAAGTTAACAATCTAGTTAGCATTCCAACAATATCCTAATCAGCAGTCAACAAAAAAGAAATCACTGTGGCTTAACCCCTCTCAACTAGACTAGACTAAACAACTAACTAACTACAAGCATGAATGTGTAAGTATACTTATTTGCTTCTACCCCACCCCAACCCGCGTGACAGATTATCATAATAAACACACCACAAAATACAATATAGGCAGAAAATAGATACATGGTTCCTATTTTTTTGGGGGGGGGGATTTGTGTGTGTGTGTGTGTGTGTGTGTGTGTGTGTGTGTGTGTACGTCTTGTCACATCCTAACTGATTGTTAGGATTCATCTGGTTGGATTCATCTCATATTGGCAGAGCAGCAAGCGCTGTGAACATCACAGTCAAAAAATAGAATGGGAGTAGTTTATTGGTGACATGACACAGAGGTCATGGTGCAACAATGGCTGTGAAGGGGAGCTGGTTGGGTGGTTTCAGTCAGCTGGGTGACCCCTCTACTGGCCTCTCTTCCTCCAGCTGAGGCTGTTTGGTTAGATATTCTTTGTTGTATCTCTGGAATGTTTTTACAATGCTTGCTGCATGGTATTGGAAAGGAAAGGTGTACTTGTTGCAATGCCAAGAACTTGCTGTGGCTCCTAGTCTTGCATTCCGTCAAAACACAATCGCTTCTGCATTGGAACCACCTTGTCTCTGAGTTCCATTTTAATTTTGTTTCCAGTACCATACAGTTGTTACTTTTCCAAGGCCTGTGTCAGGACATCTCATACGGTCATCTAAGCAGTCATATGCCCTGCCCATTGAAATTCCCTCTGTGCCCACAGGCCTAGGATATTCTTCCCTCCACAAAACAGATCTCTCAATGCCACCATTTCCTTGATGCGCATTAAGGAGGCTTCCTGCCGACCGGTCTGAGTCTCTATCTCCAATGAGGATTCCCTAAGCACTTTCAACACTGGACCATCTGTGGAGAGGATTGTGCACGGACCTGTTAACCTGTTGGGTGAAATCTATTTGCATCAATTCAGGGTGATTGGGCATTTGGAGGTTTAGACTGCTGAGGCTGCCATCTGCCTGGATTTCAGTGACAGGAAGTTGATGGTATGTTTCGGAGCGCCTTTTAGCCAGTGAGCTAAATTTGAAGTATGTTATTATGGCAACAGGAAATGCAATCCCTGATTGCACAGCAAGCTCCCATAAAGCAGCAATGTGCTAACAATCAGATCATTTGCTTTCCATTAGGCCATAGGACATAAGAACAGATGTAGGCTAATCAGCCCAATGATTCTGCTCTGCCATTCCATCATGACTAATTTATTATTCCTCTCAACCCCATTCTTTGGCCTTCTCCCCATAACTTTGGATGTCTTTCCTAATCAAGAACCTGTCAACATCCACTTTAAATGCACCCAATGACCTGGCCTCTACAGCCATTATAATTTCACTACAAAGGGCACCCTTCTATTCTGCGGCTGTGTGGCCTGATCCTCAACTCCCGTACTGTAGGAAACATCCACCCCATCTGAGCCTTTAGGTATTCGAAAGGTTAATGGGTTACATTGCATTGGTTGAGGTTTAACTGGGTAAAATTCCTTGCCATAATTCAAAGTTCAAAGTAATTTTATTGTCAAAGTGCATGTATGTCATCATATACAACTCTGAGATTCATTTAAATCTATAGAAAAATAACCAGAACAGATTCAGTGAAAGATTGCTCAATTTGGATGTTCAAATAGAGTGCAGAAGACAAACTGTGACAAATATGAAAAGAAATAAATAAGTAAAAATATTGAGAACATGAGATTAAGAGTCTTTGAAAGTGAGTACATTGGTTGAGGGAACAGTTCAATATAGTCAACGTAGTTCCAGGAGATCTCTTCAGTTCAACACACACAAAATGCTGGAGGAACTCAGCTGATCAGGCAACATCTTTAGAAAAGAGTAAACAGTCGAAGTTTCTTGCCAAGACCCTTCTTCAGGACTGAGAGCCAAGGATTGTCTATTGTGTACGGTGCTGCCGATGCAGCCTCCTCTACATTGGTGAGACCCTTCGTAAATTAGGGACTACTCTGTTGAGTACCTCTGCACCATCCGCTGCAAGTGGAATTTCCCTGTGGCCAAACACTTTATAATTCTGATTCCCATACCATTCCAGTGTGTCAGTCATGGCCTCTTCTTGTGCCAAGGCGATGCCACCTCAGGCATCCACCCCCCCCACCCTCCACCACTTCAGTCACGAAGAAGGGTCTTGGCCCGAAATGTCAGCTACTTTTACTGATAGATGATGCCTGACCTGCTGAGTTCCTCCAGCATTTGTGGGTGTTGCTCTGCATTTCCTGCATCTGCAGATTTTCTCCCATTTGTGATCTCACTGAATAGTGAGGATGACAGGTGATGAAGGTCTATTCTTAATTTCTTCACTAAAAGGAAGAAATCTGCTGGGAATGCCTTTTTGGTTTTATTTCTCTGATTCAATATGACCTCAGGGAAAAGAAAGTTGTTCAAAGTTAGTTCACCTCAGGCATCCTATGAAAAAAGATTGCCAAAAGCTTTGCCACTGGGGGATTTTACCCTGATGTGCTTTACAGTCCTGTGTCTGTAAATCTTGTCCCTCTGCCGGCTTTAATTAACCACCATCAATTCAATGTAGAAACAAACACATGTGGGTCTCCATTAAGCAGGCTTACAAAATACCCTGCTGCTTTTGCGAATCTTTTGGCAGTCGATTTGACTTCATTTTAATGTTTTGTGTACTTAAGCCAAGATCATTGTCAGTTCAAATAGCTGGGAAGTATGCTCGCCATCCCGGCTTCATTGAGATGAGAGACTCCTATTGTGATGCCTGATGGGTGGACTGTACCGAAAGCTTTCCGAGTGCTCTCGTTTATTACATCTCCCATTTATGAACGGAGGGGACAGATGTCCAATATTCCCTTAACTATTTCCACTCCTGTGGTCACTTCACCCATCTCCTTTGGTCGCATGCTGGAAGCAGATAGGATTAGACCGATAACCTCTGCAGTTAGATTTGCTCATGAACAGAGGGACAATTGAAAGAGTCTTGTGCTCAACAGCGCTTAGGAACTCTTCCTCCTTTATGCGATTAAATCAGGTTTAGTGCTTGACTTCAAGTACATGGAGAAACTTGAAGGTGTTTGAAGCCCTTAACAGGAAGAAGTAGAATGGTTTATTTTCACCTCAGGAGCATGGTTAAGAGTTGAGTGAGCCAAAATGTTTTGGGGCAGGAGGAACGAGTTCTGATGACCCTTCGGTTCAGGAATCGATGAGACCACAGTTTGAGGCCTAGTGTTCAGTGTCCTGTCATTAGTAAGTACGGAGTTCAAGGCCCAAGGATCAAATCCGAAATCTGGAGATTGAGCCTTTTGGCCGGAGCTTTATCTGTTGGACAAGTCTACAGGCCTGTCATGTGGGGGGTTAGTTTACTTGTTGGTTGAAAGTCGTTTCCGTCGTGCTGGTCATCGATTGGCCTGTTTCAAGTTTGTAGCAGCTCTTTCCCGTCGGTTGCCTTCTGTGCCACGGCACTGGTGTCCAGTTTCAGGGACCTGGGAGGTATCAGAATTGCACGTACGGGAGACGCTGTCTCTTTCCTTCTGTCTCTGGGGGCGCTTCCTACCGAGGTCACAACCAGTGTTGAAGAATCATTGGGGAAACATGCTCCAGACTTAGAAAGCCCGTGCACACTCTTAGCTAAGTGTCTGTTGAATATTTAGTTCTGTAGTTTGTGTAACTTGGAGGGGGTGGGACTTAAAGATGTTTGGCCGAATCTTTTAGTTTGTGAATAAATGACTAATGTGGTTATTTTTAATCATTGTCTTCTATCTTACTCACCAAACCCGTGAACCTGTTTCCACATTACAAGGCCCAAGTTCGCTGTAGGCTGGAAGTCTGCTCAGGGGTTAAGGACTGTGTAGGTGTGTGCGGGTGAGAGGGAAGAACGGGGTATATTTTACTGTGGGCATGCTGCGTTAGTGCTGGAATGTGTGGTGGCACTTGTGGGCTGCCCCCAGCGCACACTGCACTGTTGGTTGTTAATGCATGCAGCACATTTCATTGTATGTTTCAAAGTCAGTACGGCTATTATCAAAGTACGTATGCAGTATACAACCCTGAGATTCATCTTCCCACAGACAGCCGGTAAGCAAAAATAATGCCATGGAACCTGTTCAAAGAAAACATCAAACACTGAACATGCAAAATAATCGCGCACACATCAAAAAATGAGCGAATAACACGCAGAATATTAAACATCAAACTGTAGAGCCTTGAACCAATCTGGAAATGCTCAGTCCATTTGAGTTTACCACTGTGTTGTCTGTTCACTGCGGAGCCAATCCGCTCCAATCAAAATTGCACTGAGTAGCAATAAAAAAGAAGGGACCAGAGGCACACAAGGTGAACTGCTGAGCCCTCTAAAGGCAAGCCTAATCCACGAGCTGTGCCAATCAAACCTTGCCCAAGACCCAGGCTCCTGCACCAGCGAGGGAGAGGGAGACCGGAGTACACGTGACAAATAAACTTGAATCTTGAGCATATGACAGATGTAAAATTGATGTCTAAAAGGTGGCAAATTCTAATTCTTGTCTTAGCTTTGCTTGTCACCTGAGGATCTCAGAGTGAGTGGTGATGCACTGTGTAAAGTGTGGCGAGTGACACTGTGAAGTTGTAAGACACAGATTCACGCTGTGATTCCAAAGACATTCGATGGACGGAGCAGGCCCCGGTTGTTTCTGCTTGGTTAGCAGGCTGCTCAGCCGTATACTACTCCCACAGACTTGTGAAGGCAACTGTTTAAAAGTGCGAGTACAGGAGCCGAGAAGCCAGCCATCTGATCGAGTGCATGTTTGCATTCTGTCTCTCCTCCATCGACTCCACTGCCATCCTTCTGGTCATTTCAGCAGCTCTTCTAGCAGCTCACGTACCATTTACAAAGAGTACTTTATGGATTCTGTGTTGCGAATGATTCGTGGCACAAAGTTCCACGTCCCAATTTTCTCCCCGTTCAAATGTTTTTTTTCTCTTAGCTGCTTCCATTGTTCATTTTCACTTTGGTTGAACTCGTCCTCCTTATCAGTGTGGAAACGGTCCACCACTTCCTCACCGAGAGTAAATAACGGACATGGTAGTAATGAACATCGCTGGGTATGCTTTAGTTTGCTCTTTTATGCCTTTTAATTGATATTTTGCTGTCATTAATATCTTTCATCAACAAACTATTTCCCTCTTCTCTTCTTCCATGTAGAATCTTTATGTCCTTTTGTTCAAAATGTTAAAGACCAACCTGTCCTTAAGAAATTACACTCCTGGCGCCCTGTCTATCACTGGCGCGCTGTCTTGCTGGACCATGCGCTCTTTTCTCTCCCCTTCGTTGGTGCGTGCTCTTTCTCTCTCTGCCTCTCCCGCTGGCGCGCGCTCGGCCTCCCACAGACACACGGGCCTTTTGTGATTTGATAAGGGTTTCAGAACTGCTGAACTATTTTTGGAAGTAAAATCTGTTGCAAGGTGTCCACAGTCATACCAGTATCAGTTCAGTGGCATTAATAGTCAGGGCTCTCTGTAAGCACGATTAACTCACGGAGTAACGTGTGAGGCTAATGAAAGGTTGTAATGACAACGTTTGATCCTTTATAGAAGTAGCCTTCTCAAGTTGTGTAATGTGTTCTGTTGAGTGAATGTATTTTGAAAGCTTTGTGGAAAGGATGAAAGATTGAAATGGAATTGGGATCCTGCCAGACATCGATCGAGTGTGTTCGCGGGACTGGTCTGAGTAATTCAAGTTTCCAGCCCCCCACCACCACCACATTCTCATGTCTGTGAAGAGAATTCAAGGTCAAAGTCTGAGGCAGCTTGCCAGCAGGAAGGAGGCTGACCTCACTCTTTCGTCGAGGCTTCTATAAGCCTTCATGTTTTTCCACGGATTTGGAGCCCAACACGAAACCTGATTTAATGACATAAAGAAGGAAGAGTTTCTATGACCTGTAAATGTGATAAAAGTCCAAATGAGGCCAATTGAAAGCTGTAATAACTCCCATCTGTGGAGCATGTCGACAATCGGCCTCTGACCCTTGTCTCCCTTGCCCGTCCTGGCAGCAAATCACACAGGCTTGTTACATTTCCTAAAAGTGCTTTCTCAGCTGAAAACACCTCAGCTGGCCGATCACTTACTTGGAGGTGGCAGGTGCTCTGGAAAGATTCAATTGGTGTTTCAGAGTAATGCATACACACCCTATACCACCTTTCTTCCATTGCTGCCCTCTTACCCCTTCTCTACCCCTTCCTGTCCATCACCACTGTCCAGTGCCCCTTCTTTCCTTTGTCCCATGGTCCACTCTCTGTAATCAGATTCCTTCCTCTTCAGCCCTTTACCTTTTCTGCCTATCACCTTCCAGCTTCTTACTTCATCCCTCTCCCTCACCCAGTAACAAACATAGCACAGTGCATGCTTTTCAGCCCACAACATTGTGCTAACCCTTTAACCTACTCCAAGGTCAATCTACACACACAAAATGCTGGTGGAACACAGCAGGCCAGACAGCATCTATAAGGAGAAGCACTGTTGACGTTTCGGGCCGAGACCCTTCGTCAGGACTAACTGAAAGGAAAGATAGTAAGAGATTTGAAAGTACTGGGGGGAGGGGGAAATGCAAAAGGATAGGAGAAGACCGGAGGGGGTAGGATGAAGCTAAGAGCTGGAAAGGTGATTGGCGAAAGTGATACAGAGCTGGAGAAGGGAAAGGATCATGGGATGGGAGGCCTTAGGAGAAAGAACACCTACGCTCGCTCGGTCCGCCAGAGAAAGCAGGATCTCCCAGTGGCTACACATTTTAATTCTATTTCCCATTCCCATTCTGATATGTCTATCCATGGCCTCCTCTGCTGTCAAAATTAATCCAAACTCAGGTTGGAGGAACAACACCTTGTATACCGGCTGGGTAGCCTCCAACCCGATGGCATGAACATTGACTTCTCTAACTTCCGTTAATGCCCCTTCTCCCCTTCTTACCCCATCCCTGACATATTTAGTTTTTTTTTCTCTCTCTCTCTGCCCATCACTGCCTGTTCTCCATCTCCCTCTGGTGCTTCCCCCTGCCCTTTCTTTCTCCCGAGGCCTCCTGTCCCATGATCCTTTCCCTTCTCCAGCTCTGTATCACTTTCGCCAATCACCTTTCCAGCTCTTAGCTTCATCCCACCCCCTCCAGTCTTCTCCTATCATTTCGCATTTCCCCCTCCCCCCTCTACTTTAAAATCTCTTACTATTTTTCCTTTCAGTTAGTCCTGACGAAGGGTCTCGGCCCAAAGCGTCGACAGTGCTTCTCCTTATAGATGCTGCCTGGCCTGCTGTGTTCCACCAGCATTTTGTGTGTGTTGTTTGAATTTCCAGCTTCTGCAGATTTCCTCGTGTTTGCCCAAGGTCAATCTAACCCTTCCCTCCCGCATAGCCCCCCCATTTTTCTTTCTTTTATCCATGTCCCAAAAAGACCCGTAATTAAGTTTAATGTTTCTGTCTCTACCGCCTCTCCCAGCAGCGTGTTCTACATGCCCACCTCTGACATCCTCTTGTTCTCCTCCAATCACCTTAAAATTGAGGCCCCCTTGTATTAGCCACATCCACCCTGGGAAAGAAGCGCTGGCTATCCACTTTTATCCCAGTTCCTGTACTCAATATCTCAGCAACTGAGAAACAATTGAAGACACCATCTGTCTTGCACAGGTGATGCTTACAAGGGAGATGAAATTAAAATGGAGGTTACAAGTACTGTGTGAAGTATTGATGGGCGTTACGCATTGTACAGTCACAGAGAACTCCTGGTTCCAGGAGGTGTTGGGATGAACATAAGGAATAGCGGTGGGGATTGGTGGATGCTCTAATTGACTGAACTACCAATTTCTACCTCTCTTGTTCTCTTAATTTCTTGTGTCCAAACATTTATTAACCTCAAACACTAAATGTTTGAATGCTGATAGTTTATAGGGTAGAAAATGCAAATGATTCATCATTATCGGATGAATTACCTTTCTTCACACATCATCCCTAAGTGACCAGCCCCTTATCCATTAGACATAGGAGCACAATCAGGCCATTTGGCCCATTGAGTCTGTTGCACCATTCCATCACAGCTGATTTATTTTCTCCCTCAACCTCATTCTCCTGCCTTCTCCCTGTAACCTCTGACACCCTTACTAATCAAGAACCTATCAACCTCCGTTTTAAATGTACCCAATGACTTGGCCTCCACAGCGGTCTGTGGCAACGAATTCCACAGATTCACCACCCTCCGGCTAAGGAAAATTTCACCTCTTCTTGTTTCTAAAGGGTCATCCACCTACCAGCACCATCATAAATGTCTGTTTATTATTGAACCACGGGAAAGGCGGTTAATTCTTCAGATTTACCCGATGACAAAAAAAGGAATCCTATTCCCAGCCAACCAAGAGCTCTCCACTTTAGTCCCATGTTGCACCCAACCCAACAGACTGAACACAGTGATGCAGCTGATTTGCTGTACTTGTGCTAGATGAGGAACAGCTGTAGGCTTGTTCTTGCAGACACGTGGCTCCAAGACAACATCCTTGCACCAGTAATCTATAGTTCATGAATCTTGTGGGCTTGGGCTATATTTTTTCATATTTTTGTAGCTGTATAGCTGTCTGCTATCATAATTGTATGTACTGTGCATACCTGTTGGTTTTGTGTTTTACACTTTCACCCTCCAGAGGAATGCCGAGTTGTTTGGCTGCCTTCATGTATATGGCTGAATGGCCATTGAACTTGGACTTGTGTGAACAAGTTAACCTTCAGATCCAAATGCCTCTTGTTTCAATTGAAATCATCCCAATCTCAAAACTCTTATTTTTGACGTTTGATGCGAAGGCTTAATCGTGAGAGGAGAAGAGGTGAAGTGACAATAACACCTGATTCACGGAAGTTGAAAGAGCTTGCTTATGTCAACATAGCTTTGGAATTTAACAGGATACATTAGTCTTGAGCAAGGCTGAACACCATTGTATCCTTACTTGTGTGTTTACCAATAGTTATGTAAGATAGCAAAGGTGTGAGAACTTCAAATACAACTAGTAACTCTCTGAGTGCTGTACTGGTGAAGGCTCTGCTGAACACGTACGTTTGAGGGCCATACATTTCCTATTGCTTTATCTGTTCACAGCCCAAGCAGACAGTGTTGTGTCTTCAGGTTGGGTTGGTTAGGGGTGGTCAAGAGACCACAGATGCTGGAATCTGGAAGAATGCACCAGATGCTGGTGGAACTCAGCATGTCAGGCAGTGTCAGTTCAAAGTACATTTATTATCAAAGGAGCTAAACTTTATATATATCTTCGAGATTCATCTCCTTAAAGGCAGCCAAGAAGGAAAGAAACCCAATAGAGCTCATTAAAGACAAAATAAGACAATGAACGGGGGGAGAAACAAAATGTGGAAACAATGAAAACAAGCAAGCAGCATTCAGAACTGAAGTTCACAATGCCAGGCATCACTGTAGTCGAACCAGAAGTCCACTCGTAGGAGGCCACGGCTTCAGTCCAGCACAGAGATGATCAAGGAATGGTGGTAGGTGGATCTAGTTGGGGGTGCAAGAGGGAAAGAAGGAGAATCATGTCGGAAACTGGGACATGATAGGTAGAAGTAGGTAGGACTGAAGATGATGGAATCATGATAGGAGAAGAAGGCAGAGCCAGACATGGAGGATGGTGGAAGGGAAAGGGTTAGGGTGATGGGCGCTCAGTGGATCAGGAGGAAAGAGAAAAAGGACAAAGGGGATATAGTGCCGAAGGTTTGAGAACCCAGTGTTCATGCTGCCCGGTTGTGGACTGGCTTGGTATTCCATGAAGTGCTGCTCCAATAATTCAGGGGTTCCCAAACTCGGATCCACAGACCCCTTGCTTAATGGTATCAGTCCATGGCATAAAAAAGTCTGGAAACCCTTGCTCTAATTTGAAGGGCATTCATTGATGTTTTTCATTTCAGACAACTATAGGAGGGTTTTCGATTGATAATGAGCATACAGAGAGGAGGTGCAGCGGCTAACGGACTGGTGCAGAGCCAACAACCTGTCCCTGAATGTAAACAAAACAAAAGAGATGGTTGTTGACTTCAGGAGGGCACGGAGCAACCACTCCCTGCTGCACATCGACGGCTCCTCAGTAGAGATCGTTAAGAGCACCAAATTTCTTGGTGTTCACCTGGTAGACAATCTCACCTGGTCCCTCAACACCAGCTTCATAGCAAAGAAAGCCCAGCAGCGTCTCTACTTTCTGCGAAGGCTGAGGAAAGTCCATCTCCCACCCCCCCATCCTCATCACATTCTACAGGGGTTGTATTGAGAGCATCCTGAGCAGCTGCATCACTGCCTGGTTTGGAGATTGCACCATCTCAGATCACAAGACCCTGCAGCGGATAGTGAAGTCAGCTGAGAAGGTCATCGGGGTCTCTCTTCCCGCCGTCACGGACATTTACACTACGCGCTGCATCGGCAAAGGAAACAGCATTATGAAGGGCCCCACGCACCCCTCATACAAACACTTCTCCTTCCTGCCATCTGGAAAAAGGCACCAAAGCATTTGGGCTCCCATAACCAGACTATGTAACAGCTCCTTCCCCCAAGCTATCAAACTACTCAATACCCAGAGCCTGGACTGATACCAACTTACTGCCTTCTACTGTGTCTATTGTCTTGTTTATTATTTATTGTAATGCCTGCACTGTTTTGTGCACTTTATGCAGTCCTGGGTAGGTCTGTAGTCTAGTGTCGTTTCTTTTTTCTGTGTTTTTACGTAGTTCGGTGTAGTTTTTGTACTGTTTCATGTAGCACCATGGTCCTGAAAAATGTTGTCTCATTTTTACCGTGTACTGTACCAGCAGTTATGGTCGAAATGACAATAAAAGTGACTTGACTTGATATGACTATTGGCTAAATGTAGCAGCAGACTGATCCCATACCAATCACATCAGGACTGGGGAGACTGTAATAAAGTTTTATAGGCCATTTGTAGTTCTTTGTCAATCATAGTTTCAGTCCATCACAAGCCAAGCCTTTTCCATGATTGATCACATCTACAAGGAGCGCTGCCACAAAAAGCAGCATCCATCATCAAGACTGCCACCATCCAGGCCGTGCTCTCCTCTTGCTACTAGAGGCAGTAGATGGAGAAGCATAGGGTTCCACACCACCAGGTTCAGGAGCAGTTTATTACCCTACAGCCATCAGGTACCTGAACTAGTGTGGATAACTTCAATTGTCACTACTCTGAACTGATTTCACGACCTGCAGGCTCACTTTCAAGGACTCTTTACAACTCATGTCCTAAATAATATTTTTATTAGTTTAGTTTGTCTTTTGCCCATAGATTATTTATCAGTCTTTGTTAAAATAGAGTTTGGCATACATTCTATCATATTCTATAGTATCGTAATTGAAGAAAACGAATCTCAGGGTAGTGTACTACTATATTACCTACTTTGATAATAAATTTACTTTGAACGTCGCATGGATGTTAAGTCTTGAATTTTTTTTAAATAAATAAATTTAAAATATAATAATAATTCACCCATCTTTCTTCTGTGCTATCTCGGCTGATGACCAACCAGACCATGGGTCTCAGGACAAGGGTGATGGCAAACTTGTTGCTGAGTTTCCCGGTAGCAGTTCCTTTGGGTGGAGTTGCTGCCCAAGTCCAAACTGAGAATGAGTTGTTAATTAGACCTGTGCTCTGGAATGTGGTTTTAGACGATAGGTCTTCAAAGGCCAGTGCCACCCTGGCTTCAAAGGTCAAAGTAAATTTATTTTAAGTATGCATATGTCACTATGTGCTACACTGAGATTCACTTTTGGAGGCGTTGACAGTAGACCAAAGAAACACAATAGAAACAGTGAAAAACTACACACCAAGACCTGATAAGTAAGCATAAGCAACCACTGTGCAGAAGATATGTTGAAGAGTAGAACCTGGGCAAGTACAAATAATAATAAATAAGTAATAGATAATTCTGAGAACTTGAGTTGTAGAGTCCTTGAAAGTGAGTCTGTTGGCTGTGGAATCAGTTTGGAGATGGTCTATATAATGCTGAGTTCAGAGAGCTGGTGCTCAATTCCTCTTTGTGATCAGGGTTAAAAGAATGGTAATAATAACAAGCCAGGGGTACTTAGAACATGATTGCCTGTTGGCTATACAACAATATGTGAATTACATTTTAAGAGAAGCCTTCTGGCCTACTGTTAGTTCAGCCTCTTTACCCCCTCCCTCCCTCCGTTTGTACAACAAAACTTTGCATTGAAAGTAAAAGATCCTCAGAGCTAGTCTGTAATGCGACAGGATTTCAGTCCTGATGAAGAGTCTCGGCCTAAACCACCAACTGTATACTCATTTCCATTGACACTGCCTGGCCTGCTGAGCTCCTCCAGCATTTTGTGTGTGTTGCTGTGGATTTCCAGCATCTGCAGACCTTCTTATGTTGATGATTTGCTGCTGCACTGTGAAGTCTCTTAGAAGGATACCTACCCTGAAAAATCTTCTCTTTAGCAAGAAGTCCCCCTCACTGCTGCCCCCGCTGTGATCTCTGCTGCCCTCCGACTCTCCTACCACGTGCCCACCCAGAGCTGCTACCACAGCCATGTATCCTTTCTGGGATCTTGTCTTTGCTGCTTTTCCTTTCCCACTCACCTGGCTTCACCTATCGCCTTCTAGCTATCCTCATTCCCTTCTCTTTATTCTGGTGTCTTCTCCCTTCCTCCTTAGTCCTGAAGAAGAGTCAGTCTGAAATGGCGACTGTACACTCATTTCCATAGCTGCTGCCTGACTGCCGAGTTCCTCCAGCATTTTGTGTGTGTTGCTTTGGATTTCCAGCATCTGTAGTCTTCCTTGTGTTTAGGATTTTTAAAAGCTGGCCAATAAAATCAAGCCAACATAAAACGCATTGTATAAGGTGCAGGTTTTAATCGCTGCTTGGATAGAGGAACAGGTTGTGGTATTACCAAGAGGACAGCACATGTACAATAAAAGGATACAAGCAAACATGAATGCATTTTTACGCAGTAAACTCCAGGATACCAGTTGCAGTCTTCAGTGGTGATAACAGATTATGCACAATTTGATTCACCATCTGGAGCTGAGAACTTGATACCAAAATCATGGCATTCTACTTAAAAGTGGGAATAAATAGTTTCTGGGATGTGAGCGTGGGATTTGAGGCAACTGTCATCATATTGACTGAGATTGTTTATCAAAGTTTGATGTAAGTTTATTATCCAAGTACATGCATGTCACCTTATATAACCCTGAGTTTCATTCTTTTGTGGGCATACTCAACAAATCTCTAGAATTCTGTGGTTTGGTTCAGAGAAAGATAAACATGTGCATAGAGGAGAGGCAACACCTCTCTCATCTGGAAAGTGGCCAATCTGATGGAATGAACATCAGTTTCTCTAACTTTGGTAATATCTCCCCCTTACCCTTTTTTCATTTCTCATTCTATTTCCTCTCTCACCCCTTCTTTTCTCCTCACCTGCCCATCACCACCCTCTGGTGCATCTCCTCCCTCCCTTTCTTCCATGGTTTACTGTTTTCTCTAATGAAATTCCTTCTTCAGTCTCTTCCCTCTTCTATAATAATAATTATATCAGAATCAATGGAAGACTTGCCCAACTAAGACTTTCAACCCAAGTCCAAAAGGTATCAAACTATATGAATGCAAAAACAAAAACAATAATAATAATAATAATAGTAAATAAGCAATAAATATCGAGAATATGAGATGAAGAGTCCTTGAAAGTGAGTCCATAGGTTCTGGGAACATTGCAGGAGGAAGTGGAGTGAAGTTATCTTCTCTGGTTCAAGGGCCTGATGGTTGAGGGGTAGTAACTGTCCCGAAGATCCTGTACCTTTTTCCTGATGGCAACAGTGAGAAGAGAGCATGTCCTAACATTGAATTAAATTACTTGAAACTTGTTGCTTTGCAGAGACATAAATTACCTGGACTTCTGGATTTCCTGTCAGGTCGCTGGCAGGTGGTAAGAGTGGGCTCCCTCACCTCTGATCTTCAATGCAGGTGCCCTTCAGGGCTGTGTCCTAAGCCCCCTCCTTTTCTCTCTGTATACCCCTGACTGTGCCACACAGCTTCAATCTACTAGTTAAATTTGCTGACGGCACAACACTGATTGCCCTAATCTCAAACAATAAGGAGGTGGCCTACAGAGAAGTCATCACCCTGACACAGTGGTGTCAAGAAAATAACCTCTCCCTGAATGTTGCAAAAACGAAGGAGCTGGTTGTGAACTACTCGAAGAATGGAAACAGGCTAACCCCTGTTGACATGAATTGATCTGGGGTTGAAAGGGTGAACAGCTTTAAGTTCCTCAGCATAAACATCACCGAGGATCTCACGTGGTCTGTACATACCGGCAATACAGTGAAAAAAGCTCAACATTGCCTCTTTCACCTCAGACGGTTGAAGAAGTTTGGTATGGACCCCCAAATCCTAAGAACTTTCTACAGCGGCACAATTGAGAGCATCCTGACTGGTTGCATCACTGCCTGGTATG
Source organism: Hypanus sabinus (assembly GCF_030144855.1). Taxonomy (NCBI): domain Eukaryota; kingdom Metazoa; phylum Chordata; class Chondrichthyes; order Myliobatiformes; family Dasyatidae; genus Hypanus; species Hypanus sabinus. Next base: position 155,689,313 of record NC_082714.1, on the reverse strand, counting down.
GGAACTGTACTTCCCTCAATCGCAGAACTCTGCAGAGAGTGGTGCAGACAGCCCAGCGCATCTGTAGTTGTGAACTTCCCACTATTCAGGACATTTACAAAGACAGGTGTGTAAAAAGGGCCCGAAGGATCATTGGAGACCCGAATCATCCCAACCACAAACTATTCCAGCTGCTACCATCTGGGAAACGGTACCACAGCATAAAAGCCAGGACTGACAGGCTCCAGGACAGCAACTTCCACCAGGCCATCAGACTGATTAATTCATGCTGATACAATTGTACTTCTATGTTCCATTAACTATCCTGTTGTACATAAGATTTATTATTCAGGCAGTCCCCGGGTTACGTATGAGTTCTGTTCCTGTGTCTGTCTTTAAGTCGGATTTGTACGGAAGTCGGAACAAGTACTTCCGGTATTATTTAGCGTCAGTTAGTCAAACGTTTGTCTTAGTATGTAGTATATATTTTACCTTTCTATGCATATAAAACACTTAAGAAACGTATGTATTCCAATAATTAAACCACTGCATTGCTTAGTAATAATTGTAGCTTTCATCGGGGCAGCGCCTTTCACGTGCTCCATTATTCTCAATTTATCCGTTATCCTTTAAAATTGTTCCGATCGTTGACTGACTGTAGCCTAACGCTTTTCCAATGGCGATTCACCTCTTTCCAAACGCTTTATTATTTCCACTTAATTTTCAATCGTGATCGCTTCCCATCAATGGATTAGAAACACTGCAGGCGACTGCTCCCAAGCTTTGCCGGTTCCCGAGGTCCGCTGGGTCCTAAGGACCACCGCAAGGAGATAGGTCAAATGGGACAAGTGGGGGCTGTGCTGGGTTTGGGTGTTTGATCATCCACAATATTCCACGTGGGAATTTAAACTGGAGGTGGCAGTGTTTTTTTTTACGAGGTCGAGTTGCGAGCTCGACATCAACCCAGCTCGGATGGTACGGGAATCTCTGGATCGACATCAACCCGGCACAGGAACGGTCTATCACTAGATCGAACTTGGGAAACTCTGTTCTCCAGCCTGGCACTGATCTCACTGCGCCACCAGCTGACCGGAACGGTGGGGGGGGGGGGGGGGTCAGGGTGAATATTACTAAGAAAAATTCAAGCCAAATACAAAGTTAAACACCCAACACAGTGTCAACGGCAATGAGTTAAAATGGCGGACAGCGTTCTCCTTCCTCGGTTCGTAAGTACGAGTTGTCTGTAAGTCAGACGTTCGTAACTCGGGGACTACCTGTATATTGCTTTAAATTGCACATTGCACATTTAGATGGAGATGTAAGATTTTTACTCACGTATATGAAAGATGTACAGACATTTGTAAGTAATAAAGTCAATTCAATTTAATGCTATGAATTACAAATCTTAAATAGTGTAAAATAAAGGATTAGGGTGATAATGTTCATGAACCGTTTAGAAATCTATTGGCAGAGAGGATGAAACTGTTCCTGAATCACTGAGTGTGAATGGTGGTATGAGAAGTAGGCATGCTCTGGATGGTGAGGATCCTTAGTAATTCATTCTGCCTTCTTGATTTCTGACTCATATTCTCAGAATTATTTTTTATTTGCAGTTTGTCTTTTGCAAGTTGGTTCTTTTCCAGGCTTTGCTTATGTATAGCTTTTTGTAAATTTTGTTGTATTTTTCTGTAAACATCTGCAAGTAAATGAATCTCAAGGTAATGGTAACACTGACAAACTTTGGAAATGAAATTGCTTTGAACTTTGTCATCAGTGGTAGGGAGGGTTGTGTCAGTGGTGGAGCTGTTGATGCGCTCCTAATGATATCTGTTGTGCTTTTCAAGAATTGTGCTCTCCCTGCATTAAAGCTACATTTGCTGTCTCTTCCTTGTCTCATTGAGAAGATTAAACAGTTTCTTCTAGTTGAATTGTCTACCTCCATCCACTTTTGATCAAAAGCCTGACCATATAGCAAGCATGTGCTTGTATATGGAATCAGCCTTTGGCTCAATACAATGGAAAGCAGAAAATCAGTAGTGGGACTGTGAAGAAGACAATTAGAGAAGTGAGGAGGTGTCAGATGGTTAGTGGTGAGGGATGAGATTGTGAAGAGATTTGAAAAAGAGATGTGCCTTGACAGAATGGATGTGGAGAGGATATTTCCTCTCATGGGGAAAATTTAGGACTCTGCATCCCTGTCTAAGATGAAGATCGCCCCTTTTAAGACATGTGATTGAACATTTGTAACATGGAGAAGACATGATGACTTTGGAACTAGGAAAAGTAAATGGGGAGGTCTTGGGGGATATTCTCTAAAAGGTCTTAAAAGGTATGAGGGTAGACAAAATATATAAGGCCTGACTGAGTACATTAAATAACACAGTGTGAGGCTAGAGCAGGAATTACGAGAGCCCTGGCTGGGGTATTTGCATCACTGTTAGCCACAGGTGAGTTGCCAGTGGACTGGAGGATAGCAAATGTACGTTTATTTAAGATGGGTGGCTGGGGAGTGGGCGGTAACTGGGAGGTTGGAGACATTACGGAGATGAGGGTGCAGTCAGACTATCATGTTGTGCTTGACTTCTTCCTGCTTGAGTTTCATGTGTTCAAGGGTGGGAGTTTGCTGTGTTTTATCATTTAGGGATGCAGCATGGCAACAGGCCCAACAGTACCGTAGCATCCAATTGCACCTATATGACCAATTCACCTACTAACCCGTTAATCACTGGAATGTGGGAGGAAACTGGAGGAAATCCACGCGATCACGTGGAGAATGTGCAAACTCCTTACAGGCAATGGCGGGAATCCAACCGGCTCTCTGCCATCTCATCCAAAATTATGATTGAGTGCAAAATATAATGCATTATACATAAAACTTGCCTTAAAAGGTATGAGGGTATGTAATTTCATAAGATAAGTTTCCAGTGTTTTTAAAGACAGAGATTGAGCCAAATTCTTCTAACCCAATCATATTTGTCTCCATGACTTTCTCATTTTTTGGAGGGCATGCACTTCAAGAAAAGATTTGATACAAGTTTTAGTAATTTCCATGAGCCTGTTTAGCTATACACAGTCTGCCTTGTCATTCTCAAATTGGCAAGAGGTTTACAAGTTGGGCCAAACCTCAGAACCGACAAGATTCCCTCTGACTGGCCTAGGCTGTCTGATCTCATTTCTTCAAGTATATACAGTACTTGTCATCAGAACAGGACAATTCGGGTTGCAGGCGGTCTTTCTGACCCATTTTGTTTTTGAGGGTGATTGAGGAAGTGGAGATTTAGAGATATTAAGCAGCCTGTGTGACGGTACGTTAAGCAGAATGAGCCTTTTCTGTTGTTTTTGTCTGTCAGTCTGTTATTTGAAGTCTCTCCTTATGTCATATACTGTTTTCCCTACAAAAGTGGGCAAGGTGGTGAAGTGGTTGAAAAGGAGTATAAAGTGTCAGGTGAATAAACAGCCTGCACTGACTGATGTACTGTTGTGGTTTAGAGATAGAGTGCTGTGGCCAGTATTTTCCATCTGATGTCATATTGTAAGGCTTGCTTATGTCGAGCAGCTGGTAATGGAAGACTGGAAAGGCTAAATAGCCTCATTTACATTATATACAAATCACATTTAGATATCCTTTGAACATGGCTAAAGAATGTTGAAGAGAAAAACCTGAATTACTGGATTTTGGTCTCATTACAATCGAAGGCACTCTGCTCACTCTCTTCCCCCGAACTACAATTGCAGATTGTATTTGGTACAAAAGAGATCATTCAGCCCATCAAGTTTGTGCGAGATCTTTGTAGAGCAGTTTAGGTATTTTTCCCAGTCAAAAGTTAGGAATCCTGTGGTGAGTAACTCGCCCTCTAACTCCCTAAAGCCCTAACTTGAGCTACAAGGCTCAAGTCCAGAGTGAAGGAACACCCTCCACTGACCTGGGTGAATGTATCTTCAACAGCGCTCAAGGATGCTTGACATCAGCTAGGACAGGGGCTTCCAACCTGGCTCCTTGGACCCCCCCATGCCCAATGGTGTTGGATGATGGCATAAAAAAGGCTGGGAACCCCTGGTACAGAATGTAGCAGACTGATGGATCCCCACTGCAATTCGTTCATTTACTCTGCTGATGCACAGTATTGGTATATCCGCTGTGTGCAGTATTGGTAGGGTGCAGCAGGAACTGTACACGACCTAGCACCTTCCCAACATGTCCTTCTGACCAGTGGTAGTCATAAAGGCAGCAAAAGCATAGGGAACACGGCCGTTGGGAGTTGCCCTCCAAGCCACACCATCCTGATCCCACTGTATTGTTGTTCTGTCTTGAGAGTAGCATCGTGGTTAGCACAACATTGTACAGTACCAGTGACACAGGTTCAATTCCCACTGCTGCCTTTAGGGAGTTTGTATGTTCTCCACAAGGCTACATGGGTTTCCACCAGATGCTCTAGTTTCCTCCCATGGTATGGTTGGTAGGTTAAGTGGTCATTGTAAGTTGTTCCATGATTAAGCTAGGTTTAAATCAGGGGTTGCTGGGCAATGTGGCTCAAAGGGCTATCCCATAAATAAATACGCAATTTTCTCAAGGAAAACTAAGGGTGGAGCTGCTGGCTCAGCCTGCAAAGCTCACACCCTTGAATATATGGGAAAAATTGTCTTAAAAATGGTTCTCTCAGCTTGGGGCATTGGAATTCGGAGTTTAATTCTGGTGTCCTTTGTAAAATTTTGTATATCCTCTCTCCGACTGTGTTTTTGTTTAGGTTAATTGGTCATTGTAAATTGTCCTGTGATTCGGCTAGGATTCAATGGGGTGGGGGGGGGGTTGCTGGGCAGTGTGGCTCATTAGGCCAAAAGAGCCCGTATCTAAATAAAATAAGTATCTACTGAGGAGAATAACTTTTGTCCCTGTAACACATCCCAGCCTGTTGTGACTGTACGGACTCCCATCAAGAGATCTGATTACAAGATGACTGAGAAAGGGAAGAAAAATTGATGCCATCTCACTTTGGGAACAGAGGAAGAGGATGTGATTCACCACATTCCCATTCTTGGACCTTATCCACACCGATAGTAACATCTAATTGCTTGCCAAACTGTAAAATTATGGCAGAGTTCGGTGTTCAATTCCAGTGCCGTTCTGTAACGGGGAGTCTCTGTACGTCCTCCCCGTGAGTGTGTAGGTTTCCTCCTATAGTAGGTTAATTGGTCATTGTAATTTGTCCTGTGATTAGCTAGAGTTAATCGGGGTTGTGGGGTTGCTAGGGCAGCATGGCTCAAAGGGCCGGAAGGGCCTATTCCGCGCTGTGGTAGGTGGTAGTAGTAGGCAGCCCTCGATCCCAGGGGACTATGGGTTTGCGCCTCTGGTGGACCGTGTCCATGCAGTAGGTTCCCCCTCTCCACGTCACTGTGGTAGTCCAAGGGAAGGGAAAGCGCCGATACAGCTTGCCCAGTGTCGTGGCAGAGGTTGCCAGAGTGAAGTTGTAAACAACATCAAACTGCCTCAGGGACCCCGGCTCCAGATTTCTTCCTCGGGGTTTACTTCCGAAGCCTTTCCCATGGGTGGATATGGCCACAAGGCAGCAGAGGTTTAAAATCTGAGTTTTCCTTCTCATAAGCAGGCTGCTGCCCAAGGCTGACAAGCCCCACCTGCCCAAAGCAACTGGTTTTGAGGAGCCAGTGGTCCGCCGTTGCCCCCCCCCCCCCACCCCTCTTGTCAGTAGAAATAGTTCTGCCTGGCCTAGCAACAAAGCCACACGTGAAGGCCAAGAGTAGGACTTGGTTGTCAGAGGCTGTGAGAGACGCATGCTATTGGGAGCACTTTTTAGGTAGTGCAAGCTTCTACCCCCAGCTATGACAACCTTGGGAACCACTAACTAACTAAATAAACAAATGAAACAAAACTCATGCAGAATAAAATAAAATTATTTTTAAAAATGCTGGTAATACTCAGTAAGTCGGGTAGCATCAGAAGGAGCATTATCCTGTCAAGTTGGTGATGATACAAGTTGATCAACCCAAAATAGTAACTCTTTGCCTCTCACATACACGTTGCCTGACCTGCTGAATTTTGTGCCATTTTTGGTTTCACAGAAGGAATTGTGGTTTGTACCTGCAGGTCTGTTATTAATTACCCCCTTCCTATTATGTGAACTTTGCTGTCCAGGACTAATATTTAGATTGCTTGACTACTGATCCAGGGATTGTTCAAATCTTCACCATTGGCAGATACAAATTAGAAAATTAAGTAATTTTTAAAAGAAATCAAAAATCAGGCTGCAATACCATTAAACTAGTGTTTTTGTCATAAAAACCATATGTTCTCAAGAAAGAACATCTTTGTAAATTTCTGTGTAAATTTCTGTGTAAATTTGCTGTGAATCTCAGGGTTATATATGGTGACATATAGTGCTCTGCAAAAGTCCTGAGTATTGTGTGTGTGTATATGTGTGCACAGTACTGCATTTGACAACGTGGAGCAGGAGAGTGGGTTGTAAATCTGGTGGGAGCAGAGGATACTGCGAAAAGTGAGGGTGGAGCACAGCGGGAGGTGTGTGGGATAGAGGAGTGCCAGGGTGGGGGTGACATGGGTGCAGGCCACCAGGTCTAGGTGATTTGATTCCAAACAACTGGTTTATTGATCAGATTGCCTCTCTGGTGCTTCCTGCTCTCACCTCTCTCTTCCCCTTTTCCAACCATAACTCCCTGCTCCTTTCCCACCCATATCAGAATCAGGTTTATCATCACTCACATATGTCATGAAATTTGATTTTTTTTTTGTAGTAGTACAGTGCAATACATAAAATTACTACAGTACTGTGCAAAAGTCTTGGGCATCCTAGCTATATGTATGTGCCAGTAGTGTATATGTACTTTAATAATAAATTTACTTGCACTTCAGACCACAGCGATGCAATTGCTTCATATATCAAGCTATTTTTTCTGTAATATGTCCTAGAATTGAAACAAAGCAACTGTGAGCACAGACTCTGGAAACCAAGTTATTGATAGATTATCTTTATTTATCTTCTGTGGTGCATAAGGAAATTCCTTACAGTAATGAAATCCAACAGGGAGAGTGAGTGCTCTGGAGAAGGAGAAACAAAATTATGATCTGGTATTGCGTTGTGATGGACTTGTACCCAACGTTACTCTGAAAGGAAAGTCATGAACTAGGCAATATTTGGTTACTATTTTCCATGGAACTGATTATGTTTGCATTCATTACCAATGAAATGCTGATTCATCCATTTCCCTGGGTCTGGAATGCACCAGAGCGAAATATTGTCTGTTTCTGACTTTTGAGGGATATTTTCCATTGGTGTGGCTTGGCGGGGGTGGAGGGGGGTGTTGCTGCAAAAAGCCAAAAGCATTAGCTCTAAATTGCAGTGTTCACCTGGGCTGAGAAGTGCAGCAGAAAATGGCCGGGGCAGAGGGACCATCAGCATGATGAAATGTTGGCTGTCTGGAAACTCACTGTCTTTCCAGCTGAACACAAATGAGTGTTGCCTTTCTTTCCTGGTACTGAGAGGTGCGTTCCGCTAAAGTGCAGCCGGTGGGGAAACCTAGCGTGCGTGCCCTGTGATCCCTGACTTGTTTGTGCAGAAACTACAGAAGGACTTGGGAAACATATTAAGTCATAACCAAACAATTCTAATGTGTTCGACCAGCAATATATTTCTCATGTTCTGCTCTCTCTTAGGATTTACAATAATAAACTGTGTATGCTTTACTTTGGTGAAGAAAAAGTATACATTTCTAAATAGCGAGGTGGTTGCATTGAGGTTGGATCTAGGATTGGATTTTAGTTTTGAGGCATGTCTAGACATTTGCTCTTGAATGTTTATCTGTGCTGTGCTAACACATAACTTTTACAAACTTCTGCAGTGAGTCTGTGAAATACCATGATACTGGCCACAATTCATCAAGCTAATCTAACCTTTAGTACTTGGTTTTGTTGCCTGGATGAAATTTGAAGATCATCAATTTTTAAAAAAAATTGGTGACAGAAGTTGTAATTTTTTTGGAAATGTATCAGAAGTGGGGGGAATATAGAAATCAATCTGCTGTCTGAATTTATCATTTTCTTTGGTTTAGACGGTGAATAATTGTTTTTGTGAATGTTCTTCCCTCTTCGGGAATATTTGTTTCATCGCAGTGATTTTCTGTTGTCTGGCTTTGAGAGTGCAATATAATAAAGACATTTTTACTTTGCTTAATCAGACATTTTATCTAAAATTTGTGTATGTTTATAGTTGAATGTCAAGAGAGTTCAATAAAGGTATTTGTCATTGGATTAAGTTTATTTAAAAATAATCTCCCTAAAGATTAAAACAACTCAACTGTAAATAAATAGCAAATGTTTCACTTTTCCCTTTTTGGACGTCAGTTTCAGCAAACTGCTATTCTTGGATATAAAATACTTAGGGTCAAAAATAAGAGTTCCATGTGTAAAGGCAAGACCTTTGCAGAGAACCTTTGCTCTGTCTGCCACAAAAGCAGGATTGTCCATTTCATTCCCATTTGGCATGTCTGTCCATGACCACCTCTGCTGCCAAAAGGAGGCCAAACTCAGGTCAGCAAAGCAATATCTCATATTTTGTCTGGATGGCCTCCACCCTGATGGCATGATTTTTTTAACTTCTCCCAACTTCTCCCCCTTCTCCTCACCTGACCATTATCTATCTCTACTCTTTCTTCCAAGGGTTCATTGCCTCTCCTTTTAGATTCCTCCTTCTTCACATCTTTACCTCTTCAACCTATCATCTCCCCACTTTTTACTTTATTCCCCTCACCTGGGACTCATCCACCACCTGCCTGCTTGCACTCTTCCTTCCCCCACCACCTTAATCTGGCTTCTGCTCCCTTCCATTTCTGCTCTCTAACCCCCCCCCCGCCCCTCCCCTCAACGTGCCACCCAGCAGTCCTCGAATTTAATCCTAGCCTAATCTCAGGACGATTTACAATGACCAATTAACCTATCAACCTGTACATCTTTGGAATGTGGGAGGAAACTGAACACCTGGAGGAAACCCACATGGTCACAGGGAGAACGTACCAACCCCTTGCACACAGTGGCAGGAATTGAACTCGGGTCACAGGTACTATAGAGCATCGTGCATAACCATGCCACCAGTACTGTGTGTAATTTTATTCATTTGCCAATGGAAATGGTTGCACTGGTGAGAGTGCAAAAGAGATTCACAAAGATGTAGACTGAATTGGAGGTGTTTAGTTATAGGGAGAGAACACATAGGCTGGGCTGTGTTCACTAGATCAAAGGAGACTGAAGCAAGGCCTGATAGAAGTAAACAAGATTATAAGTGGTATAGATAGGATAGATAGTCCAGATCTCTCTCTCTCTCTCTCTCTCTCTCTCTCTCGCTCTCTCTCTCTCTCTCTCTCTCTCTCTCTCTCTCTCTCTCTCTCTCCTCTCTCTCTCTCTCTCTCTCTCTCTCTCTCTCTCTCTCTCTCTCTCTCTCTCTCTTCTCTCTCTCCTCTCTCTCTCTCTCTCTCTCTCTCTCTCTCTCTCTCTCTCCTCTCTCTCTCTCTCTCTCTCTCTCTCTCTCTCTCCTCCCCTCACTCTCTCACTCACACTCACACTCACACTCACACTCACACTCACACTCACACTCACACTCACACTCACACTCACACTCACACTCACCTCACACTCACACTCACACTCACACTCACACTCACACTCACACTCACACTCACACTCACACTCACACTCACACTCACACTCACACACTCACACTCACACTCACACTCACACACTCACACTCACACTCACACACACTCATATGATAGAGGTATCAAAACAAGAAAGCATAGATTTAGAATGCGAGGAAGAAATATTAAAAGAAAATCTCAGGAGTTTTTTTTTAACACTGATTGATAATTGTGCTGGAATCAAATAAAATTATTGGTTTCAAAAACAAGAGAAAGCCTGCAGATGCTGGAGATCCAAGCAACACACAAAAAGCTGGAGGAACTCAGCAGGTCAGGCAGCATCTACAGAAGAACAGAGTCGACGCTTTGGGCCGAGACCCTTCAGCAGTTCCTGCAGCATTTTGTGTGACAATTACTCGTTTAAGCATTTTAAAGATGTAGCTTAACTAGGCAAGGGTGTAAAAATTCTGTGTGAATGAGTGAAATGAATTTCTGTAAGTGGGTGAAAAGGTCAGTGTTGATATAGAGGGCTGTGGAGCCTGCTTGTGCTGTAGGACCCTGATGTATGGCTCTTGCCTTCTGAGGTATTTGTAATATTAATAATGTGAATATGGATTATGTAGTTGAGGTCTGGGTGCTTTCATTTCTGGTTTTCAACTGAATCTTAGTTTCAGAGGAATCGTTTTGTGCCTGTACTCGCCTTTCCTGCATTCAGATGGAGCAATTGTTTTTTTTTTGACAAACACTGAGTCGTTGATGGAGGTGTTTCAATAGGCCTTGGGGGCTAGGGGGTTGACTCTCTAATCGAGTATTAACATGCTTCAACATTCCTAGTGGGAAAAGATCTCGTCTTAGCTGTGTCATGTATAAGCGATTTGGAAATCTAACATACTGGTAGTAACATGCCTGCTTCTGACATTACACTGCCTGGTGGGTTCAAGTATAGTCTTGAAACTAATTGAATAAAAACTATAAATTTCTGTATTGATGATTTATATATTTACAGAAAAACATGTCACTAATACACTGCAGGAAATACCTGATTAAGTTGATCTAAATAACTAGCCTGTTTAAGCCTGTTAAATTGGTAACTCCCACTTGATCACATAGTTATCATATATTGATTAAATATTATAGCCGGGGTCATTTTTTAACCTTTTCCACTATTCCTCTGCCTTTCTCTCTGTTCTGCCATACCACTGATGTCCCTGAAGTGATCACCAGGCTTTCTTGTCTTCACTTCTGGCATTTGTCTCTCCCATCTGCTCTCTCATTCACGTCCAGTCCTGATAAAGGGTCTCGGCCCAATGCTGCCTGACCTGCTGAGTTTCTCTGGCATTTCGTTTCTGTTACTCTGGATTTCCAGCATCTGAAGAGTCTCTTGTGTTTCTGTTCTCTCATTCTGACAGATTACCTGTATTTAAAAACATGACAAGTTGTGTTGTTTTCCGATCTTGGCAATTTACTTGCAAACATTTCATCACCGTGTGAGGAGACATCACCAGTGTCCACCAAATGCTTGGCCTTCAGCGATCAGCTGATTGGATGTCATTTCGGAAACTCAGTTGTGCTGCGGGGAAGGATTGGTTGTGAAGTGACCATGTGTTGTCTTTAATTTCAGCCGCATCTGCTCATAAATAAGATCAAGGTCTACGTGTTTGTTTACAGAATTGTTCATGTAAAACCATGATTCTAGGAATTCCCTTGCCGCATGTTTGCTTGCGTCACGACTTTCACTGACGCTCAGTCGAATTTGTGCCCCTCTCAATCTTCATGGGTAGAGACTAGGGAGAATTGGTCATGCAACTTTACAGCTGTCATTTTGCAAGCCAACTGGAATGTGTTAGTGCTCCGTGAAACTTGATTATTTTCAAGGGTACTCTTGAGTAAATGAAAGTGTAATATTAGAAGGTTATGTGGTTTGATAGTGGGTACATGAGATTGGAGGAAGAAAGCCTTGATTATTTGTTGATGTTTGTAATTACTTCCTCATTCAACATGTCATCTGTGTAAGTGGATATTGAATTGGTCTTGCAACTACAGTAGTAATTCTGCAAATTTTTAATAAAATTCAAAGTAAATTTAGTATCAAATTACCTTTTTGTCACCATATGGTATCTTGGGATTTAGTATCTCCCCTCCCCCACCAGCAAAAAAAAAGCATTTCTACCCCGCACCAATCACTGAAGCGTGCAGCAAAGCATCAATAAAGACACAGACTTGCAGAACCCCAAAGACTACTCATTCACCCAGTAATTCGACATACCACGGGCTCTCCCTGTCGCTCCCTAATAAGGGGAAAAAGAGGTGTCTCTGTTTCACGGTGAGAGGGCAGACATAGCAGACAACTGGCTGATTTACCATGTTAAAAGTCCGTCGTGTCACTTTTTCTGAGCTCTGTGCCCAAAGAACTCTGGTCTCTGGGCACACAGCCAGGGATCATCTGTCTGCCACACCGCACTGATTTCCTGCAGAGGCACCAACATCGAGTCCAGCCACCTCCGGAGCCACGAAATCCTGTAACTCCGAAGGTGAGCTAGTCTTTTAGGCCGCTTCCTTGGCCACGTTATTTAATCGAATAACGGCCAGTCGTGAGACCCCCGAGAGCGGGTTCCATTCCCTCAAAGTACATTTTATTATCAAAGTATGTATGCTTGAGATTTGTCTCCTTACAGGCAGTCATGAGACAAAAAAAAATCCTAAAAGAACCCATTAAAAAATAAAGAAGACAGTCCAATGCACAGTATGCAGAAAGAGAGAAATAAAACAAGTCATCCAAGCAGCATTCAGAACTGAAGTTCACAACGCCAGCATCGCTGCAGCCAATTCAGAAATCCACTAGTAGCAGGCCACGGTCTCAGTCCTGCACAGATTTGAGCAAACCCTGCGGAACAGTGAGCTGAACTGGCTGTCCCCAACACCTTGACCGGCACTTAAAGTGACCAAACCTCGTGTAGGGTTCTCAGTACCAGTAACAATGGTGTTAACTGTTCAGTCTAACAAAATGGCTTCTCTGTAATGCTGTAATGGGATCCTGTGTCTCATATGTTTGGGATTATGGGTATTGATAAGGAGAAAACGAAGCAATGGAGAATTGTTATGTCTGTGTAAGCTGAGCAGGAGTTCATGGTCTTTTTGGGAGGAGAGCGAGGAGGACGGACGTGTGTGGAGAGGGCAGTGGTTCCAGAGCCATTGGGGGGGGATCAACTGGGGGCACGGAAGCTACACTCGGATCATCGAAAAAGTACAAACAAAGACCAATGTGCAAAGAAGACAAACTGCACATTTTTAAAGAAGTTAATAATACTGAGGCCGTGAGTTGCAGAGTGCTTGAAAGTGAGTCCATAGGTTGGATGGTATTGGAAAGTAAATGTTAACGTGCATTCTGCTTCAAGATTCAGGTTTATTTATCACGTGTACATCAAACCAAATGGTGAAGTACATCATTTGCATTTACAATCTTAACTTGAGCTTCTTTAAGTAACTCACACTTCAAAGTTCAAATGAAATGTATTAAAGTACATGTATGTCACCATATACAACCCTGAGATTCGTTTTCTTGAGGGCATGCTCAATAAATCTGTGATAGAGTAATAACCATAACAGGATCATTGAAAGACTGCACCAACTTGGGTGTTCATCCAGTGTGCAAAAGACACCAATTGTGCAAATGCAAAAAGAAAAATGTAATAATAATAATGAATAAGCAAGTAATAAGTATCAAGAATAAAATCGTCCTTGAAAGTGGAATGCAATCTATAATTCTCATTACCGTATTAGAGGAACTGGGGATATGAAAAGTTGCAGGAAAGATTTATGAGGTTAGTACCAGAAATACAAAATTATACCAGACAGGAAAGAGTCATTAAGCTTGGGGGGAAGACGTCATGTTGGAGCAGTCTTCTGAGTTTTTAAAGCTGGAAAGAATATACTTACACTTGGAAAGAGTGAAATTTAGATGTTATTATGAGAAGATTACTAAGAAATGTTGGGTGCAAGAAATGTACACCAGCCAGGGGTGGTGGTAGAGGCAGATACGTTAGGGGTATTTAAGAAAGTCTTAGCTAGGTACATGGATGATAAAAAAGTGGAAGGTTATCTGAGAGGGAAGGATTCGGTTAATCGTAGAATAGGTTAAAAGGTTGGCATAATATCATGGGGAGCAGGACCTTACTGTGCTGTAGTATTCTACGTAAATTAAGTGGGGATTGTGGAAGGACTTTCATTACCAAGAGACATATGAGAATGTAGAATGTCACTATATATCAAGGGTTCCCCTGATTGTGCCATATTTACTCCAGGTTGGGAATCCCTGCTGTATATTTGTGTTACATAGATGCATTGAAGGAGAAATTTAATGAGTTTGTAAAGAGAACAGTTACTTTGTTGGGTTTGGATTGAGACTAGTGGAACACAAATACTAGCTTGGAGCATTAAAGCTGAATATCTGCACTCTGAATACCTGGTAATGACGTACCTGTACATGAGGTTCTAATTTGTGACACAAACATTTGCTAATAATGTTTAGAACTCAGTCCTGGAGAAGAAGATTTTCATGAATAAGGGAATCCTTTGGGAAGGAGAACTAAGCCACATTGGTATGGGTCGTGAAGCTCTTGTGATCCAAAGGTTCTTCATAAGTCAAAAAAGAGGCTTGAATCATCCATTTTTGAGAGCAAAGACAAGATAAAAGGTAGTCATGATCTTCTCAGACTGGAGATAACAAAATTCCATTGATACCAGTTAACCAATAGAATTCAAGTAGTGTGACACCTGCTACTGGGAACAAAGAAGTTTCTAGAAAAAAAAACAAAGCAACTGTACTGTAATTACTGGAAAATTAACTGAATAATTACATTTATATGGGTGATTTTATAAAAATACAAACAGGCTTAGGAAAGTTAAACTACAAGAAAAATAACAATTCTACACCCCATCCTAACACTGGTAGACGAGCCTGGAATGTCTCTGTGACACAAAAGATCACAGAGAAGTGAAGTGAAAAGGTCTAATTACAATCATATTTCATTTTGTAAATTATGCTTGTCAAGCAGATAGAATTACTGCCAACGCACACAAAATGCTGGAGGAACTCAGCAGGTTGGGCAGCATCTATTGAAATGAATAAACAGTTAGACATTTTGGGCTGAGAGCCTTCTTCAGGACTGAAAAGGAAGGAGGAAGATGCCAGAATAAAAAGGTCAGAGTGGGGAAGGAGGATAGCTGGTTGGTGATAAGTGAAGCCAGATGCGTGGGAAAGGTCGAGCTGGAGAAGAAAGGATCTGATAGGATAGGAGAGTGGACTTTTAGAGAAAGGGAAGGAGGAGGGGACCTAGAGGGAAGTAATTGGCAGGTGAGAAAAGGCGAAAGGCAAGAATGGGGAAGAGAAGAAGTGGGGAGGGAATTTTTTTTTTACCAGAAGGAGAAATCGATGTTCATGCCGTTAGGTTGGAGGCTACCCAGATGGAATATAAGGTGTTCCTCCTCCACTCTGAGGGTAGCTCATCCGGGCACAAGAGGCCAACATGTCAGAATGAAAATTGGAATTAGTGTTTGGCTACTGGGGAGTTCATCTGATAGAATTAGACAAGGGTGAAATTAATAGAGAATGATGCTGCTCTGCTGAAGTGATTTGAGAGGGGGGCCAGCTGATGGATAGGTTTTGATTTGTGATGCTGGAAAACAGAGTGAGCCGTTATCTCCTTGGAGAAGTTAATGGAACCAAACAGATTTTTCATTGGCTAACAGTGTTATCTAGTCAGTAGTTACGCTGCAAAAATTGTTTTGGTGTGCAATTAGTGTCTGGGTTTAGGTTGTGGTGCACAATGCAGTTGAGTAGTTGGTTCCACTGTAATGCCCACTGCATTACAACAAATAAATGGGATGTTTATGGGGCCTCTTGCACACTTTCAGTAGAGTGTGAGTTTGCATGGATAGTAGGGAACCTCGTGTGGTCTGTTATTCAAGGAGAGAAGAAATCAGACTCTAGAAATTACTAGTCTTGAGAGTTTGCCATCAATTTTAAACAAGCTGTCAGGAAGTTTTATACAAGATGTGATTTATGTGCACATGGAAAGGTTGGCAGTTAGTGGGGAATTCCTTTTGGAAATTATTGGCACAGTTTTAGTAACTCACTTGAAGCAGTGACCAGGATGATATATCTCTGAGTTTCCAGAAAGGATTTGATGGTGTACCACACAGGAAGCTGCTGGATAAAATAAGGTCGGAGATCTATCATGGTGGAAGGATAATTCTTTGAAATCTTGTAGGCAGAGTGCCGTTACCAGATTAATTTGGTTAAGATTGACCTTTACCCAAAGCTTCAGTTGGGATTCTCACTTCACAGCTTTTATAACCAGGCTGGGATTCTGGGATTTAGGGGACGGTGTGATAGCACAGTGCCAGCAACTTAGGTTCAATTTCTGCCACTGTCCGTTAAGTCTGTCCATTCTCCCTGTGACCATGTGGGTTTCCACTCCGGGCGTTCCAGTTTCCTCCCACATATCCTACGTATGGGTTAGTAAGTTAATTGATTACATGGGTGTAATTGGGTGGCACAAGGTCATTGGGCCGGAAGGGCCTGTTACCGTGTATCTCTCAATAATAGTATAGAGCTGATATCCTTTCAGTGTTGACAGATGCAGGCTTGTGCATCTGGGGTTGGTAAACTTTTTCCATTCGTGCTATGCTGAGGTAGTGGTAACGAGTTAACAGTTCAAGCAAGGAACTGACGGTCACTCGTATCGCAGATCCCACAAACAGCCTGCATTGGGCATGGAGAAAGCCAGTAAGATTTTGGCTTGCATTGCTCGTATTGTTGAGCTGAGAATGAAGAATTCTGATAGCACATAGTATTAGCATTTGGAGCACATGTAGTGTTATTTCTGTTTCTAGGTGATTTCAGGGTTGGAGGATGAGCATGGGTCTGTGTGGCTACATTATGAGTGTAGCCCTTGTCCATTAATAGGCAAAGCAACTTGCCCTTTATTTCAATGTTCCTTCCTCGCCTTTGTTCTCATTGCAGAAGCCTGAAGCTTCACACACAGGTTCAGGAACTGCTTCTGTTTCTCAGCCAATAGCTTCTTGAACCAACCTGCACAGCATTTCCCTACCTCAGCTATGGAACACTATAGACCATAATTCATTGGAGCAGAAATAGAACGTTCACCCTGTCATGTTTGCTCCGGCATTCCATCATGGCTAATTTAATCATTCCCTCATGGCCACCTCTTTTGATAATTTGAACCCATTTCTAATTATGTTGTTTTTGCACTAATGTCTTGTTTTGTACAGTGCCCTACCTCACTGTCTTGTATAATTTATGCTTGTGTGTTGTGAATGTATATGCCTATACTACAGGGGTAGGAAAGTTTTCATTGAATCTTTAGCTCACTGTAGTCGTGCACATGACAATAAACTCAATGTGAGCTCATGAATTTCCTTGTACTTCTATTGCCTAAATGACAACCTCACATATCCCACCTTTCCTTCTGTCCTCTAAATCTTAGTTTATGCTTTTCTCCCTGTTTGCAACCTGCTTTTTTTGATCCTCCTCTGGTCTCTCTTTTTCCTCTTTGCTCATGTCACTCTTACAGTGCTTCCTGTACTGTTACAGCCAAGCACTGAGATGTCATCCATATGGATTTTGATCTCTTTTTGAGCAATCTTAGCATCAAGCCTGGCTCTTTTTCTACTATCTGCTGTCCTTGACATTATTCATCAACATAGGAGTTGCAGTACCTTTAGTGTCTTTAAGACCATAAGACACAGGAGCAGAATTAGGCCTCTTAACCAGTTGTGCTGCATGCTTTGCCACTCTTCTATTCTGAGGCTGTACCCTCTGGTCCTAGACCCCACAACTATAGGAAATATTCTCTCCATGTCCAGCTCTGTCTAGGACTTTCAATATTCCCTCTCAACTTCACTCATGGTCACCTCAATTATTAATACAGGCACTATCTAAGGTAATTAGAGATCTTATTTCCCAATGGAATCAAATTACTTTGCCTGGCTTCTCAGGGCTGGGTGTGTCTGCACCTGTGGCTCCTACACTCCCACCCGCAGCTCCCCACCTTTGCCATTCCCAACATCCTTTGCTTCTGCCTGAATAACAATCTCGCTCTTTGCTCCATGTTGTATATGTATGTGTCCAAGACTTCTGCACAGTACTGAATGTTTCAATGTTTTGATGTGGATGTGACAAATATAGCTAATCTCTTTAATCTCTTTACTTTGCACTTTTAGCTCAGACTGGGTGGAGATTATCGAGCCTAGGACACGCGAACATATGTATGTTAACCTGGTGACAGGTGAGTGTGGCTGGGATCCTCCACAGCACGTGCATGTCAGGCAGTCTAGTGAGAACCAGTGGTGGGAGCTCTTTGACCAAAACAACAACCGGTTCTATTACTACAATGCCCTCACTAAGCAGACGGTCTGGCATCGGCCGCAGAACTGTGATGTCGTCCCTTTGGCGCGGCTCCAGGCGATGAAACGGAATTCCCAGTCAGACGGTCGGAGCCAGGCGCCAGTGGAAGGTGCTCAGATCCGAAGTACTTACAACGTCAAGGGTCGTGCGTTTTCAGCCCAGCTGCTGGGGATTGAAGGGATGGAGAAAGGGAGCGAGGCTGCAGGTATCACACAAGATCAACAGGATGCAACAAACAGGAAGGAATGTGGAAGGTAGGTGGTGATATTTCTTTTCTTACCTCTGCCTTGTAAGGTAGCAGTCAAGCCCAACAACGTAGGATCCTTTACGCAGTAAAACACAAAGTTCCAAGGTTTTATAAAGCTTTGTTCATACAGTATTTGTAGGATTATCAGCAGTTTTGGGCTTTATATCTAAGAAAGGATATGGTAGGATTGGAGACTGTCCAAAGGAGGTTCACAAGAATGAAAGGGTTAATGTATGAGGAGCATTTAATGGCACTGAGTCAGTACTCTCAGGAGTTTAGAAGAATGAGGGAGAGATCTCATTAAGACCTATAAAATATTGAAATGTCTGGAGAGAGTGGACGTGGAGAGAATGTTTCCAATATGGGAGAGTCTAGGACCAGAGGGCACTGCTTTGAAATAGAAGAATATCCCTTTAGAAAAGAGATGAGGAGGAATATTTTTAGCCTGAGGATGATGAATCTGTGGAATTCATGCCACAGACAGCTGTAGAGGCCAAGGGTTGGGGTATATTTAAATTGGAGGTTGGTGGATTCATGATTTGTCAAAGTGCCAAGGGTAACGGGGTTGAGAGGGATAACAAGTCATATATGACTGAATGTTGGAGAGGACTTGATAGGCTCAATGGCCTAAATTTGCTCCTATGTTTTATGGTATTGTAGTCAAGTGTCTTTGATAGCTGGTTAGAGTACTTTTTCCCAGTGTGAAAATATCAAATACTGGAGGGCCTAGGATTAAGATGGGATAGGAAAAGTTTAAAGGACAAAAATACAACTGCAGATGCTGTGGGTCAAAGATAACTGGTCGCTTTAATATTGAATTTTCCCCACAACACAAGTCAAAGCTCATTTGAAACCTTGCTACCCAGATCAGAACTCCTAACACAGCGGCATTCACTAAGAAACATCCCAATTTGCTGCTAACAAAATTTTATGGTCCTCACTTGTTTCTAAGTGGACCAAAAGTCACATTTCTCCCTGTAATTTACCTTAACTGCTGCTTGACAATCTCCCCCAAGATCTCCACATGTTGCCAACTCGGGGTTCAAGGACATCTCCCAGTGCAGTGCTCTCAGCTGCCTATGTTCCAGGATCTACAATTAAATTACAGGGAGAAATGTGACTTTTGGTCCACTTAGAAACAAGTGAGTACCATAAAATTTTGTTAGCAGCAAATTGGGATGTTGCTTAGTGAATGCTGCTGTGTTGGGAGTTCTGATCTGGGTAGCAAGGTTTCAAATGAGCTTTGACTTGTGTTGTGAGGAAAATTCAATATTAAAGCGACCAGTATTTTCTAATGACTGATCACGGCTATGTTCATTTACACACCTTTTAGATGTTTGAAAGCATTCACAGGAATTGTTTATTTGTGGCCAATGAAGAGTTTACATTTTAGCTGCTCATCCTGTCCAAAGGTTAAGTAGAGAGCGCTACCACAATCTAAACTGTGACCACTGGGTATCGGAAAGGTTCAGTGAAAGGCAGGTTTCCAAAACTCTTACACCAAAGAACGTCACCATTTGGTTTGGAGCTTAAGGTCAGATAATGCAGACGGACATCCTATACAAAGGGTGTGGATTTAGGTTATTTCTCAGTTATGGCTTGTGAAAGCTGAAAAGTCATTGTATAAAAAGTATGTGGACTATTCTAACATAATTATTTTTCTGAATTGATATAACTGAATTTAAATGTGAAATTCTCAGTACTACATTCCTGTTCACCATTTACCTGGGGGCTTAAGCTGCAGTCTTTTTGCTTTCGGTAGTTGTACTTCTGACAAAAGAGTCACATTCTCGCAAGCTGGATGTTTAAGGTTTTCAGACATTGATACAGTTTTTGTTCGGTAGGAATGTTTTGCATATGAATGCAGCTGTGTGCTGTATTTATCCTGGAGCTTTAGACTTGTCCAAGTGAAGTCTTGGGACACCTACTCCATTCTAAGCTTCCTTGGCTCTGTGTCACTTTCTTGACATTGACCCACCTAAGTTGAACAAAACAATTCTGTCTCATCCGGATCTGTAGTAGTGCTGTGGATTGATTAGTCATCGGGAAATGGTGACAACCCAGTGTTTTTCTCTCTGCTTGACTCATCCATTTGTGTCTCTTGCTCACACTCTCTGTCTCTGTGTGCATCTCTTTCTCTCTCTCTTACTTCTCTCCTGGTTCTTTATTGTGATTCAGAATACTGTTGCTGATAATCTGCAGTTCATCAGGTGATGTGATTGCAAACAGTATTCCAAATCGTTGAAAGAAACAAGATTGATTAGTGTTGTTTAATGATGGTTTGGCTGGTTTTGCACGAATTTGGGCTACCAATACTGTGATTAGAAGTTTGGGATTAGATTGAGGAAGGTAATATAATTTAGATAAATCAACAATGAAAGTAATAATATCTGCATAAATTTGTTATGAGACTAGGGAGTTTATCATGTGAAGGCAAAGGGTCACTTTTGAACACCTCCTGGATTCTTAACGGAAGTAATAGCTGGAACAATTCTTCCAACTTCCTGTGACATGATGGAAAGGGTCTGCTGTTTTTTCCATATTTGATCTTTCTCCCCCATCACTGTGTGAATCCATTCCTGCTGGACGTATGATGCAGAGACATGGGCTTCTTCGGGCTAAACACGGCACTCATCAGCTTTGCCGGAGAGTGTCCTTTGGGGTGGGGTACCAGAAACAATGGAACCATTTGCAACCAGAGGTGAAAGACTGAGACGTCAGAAAATGGGGGAAGATAGCATTTTAGGCTGGTAAAATGGTATAGTATTGGTATTCTCTTATTTTTGTCACATATAGCAAGATACAATAAAAAGCTCATCTTGCATACTATTCATACAGGTCAAATTATTACACAGTGCCGAGTTGGAATAAGGTAAAACAATAACAGTGCAGAATGAAGTGTCAGAACTAATGAACAAATGCAGTGTAGGTAAGTTATAAAGTGCAAGATCGTAATGAGGTAGATTGTAAGGCAAGAGTCCGTCTTATCATACAAGAGGGAGAGGGGAGAAGAGTGAACATCCAGGGTGGGTGGGGTCTTTGTTTACACTGGGAGCTCACTGAGGCAGTGAGAAGTTCAGGCAGAGTGAATTGAGGGGAGGCTGGTTCTTGTGACGTACTGAGCTGTGTTCATAACTCTGCAATTTACTGCAGTCACGTGCAGTTAACCAGGGGAGGTTTTCAATTTAAAGCTGGTTATTTAAATTTGACATGTTGTCTGATTTTGTCTACTTGGGTGTATACAGTACAATAGAGCATACAGTACTGTGCAAAGTTTTAGGCAAAGATGCTTACAAAAATTAATGAAATAAAGTTTCTAAATAGCAAAAAAATTATTATAAAGTAAAACGGTAAATCAAATTAATATTTGGTGTGATCACCTTTTGCCTTTAAAACTGCTTCAATTCCCTTGGGTACACTGTTGTACAGTTTTGTGATAAAATTAGCTGGTATGTTGTTCTAAGCATCTTAGAGAACTTGCCACAGTTCTTCTGCAGACTTTGGGTCTCTTGGTTGCTTCTGTCTCTCTAGGTAAGGGCTATGGGTAATCCTAGGTAATTCCTAAAGTAGGTACATGTTCGGCACAGCATTGTGGGCCGAAGGGCCTGTGTTCTGCTGTAGGGTTTCTATGTAATCCCAGGCAGCCTCGATGATGTTGAGATCAGGGCTCTGTGGAGGCCATACCATATGAAACCACATCATAAATCTAGCGCGCCTGAGACGTTTGCATAGTATTGTACAAGCAGAAATTATTGCTGTTAGTGATCACGTACCTCACAGTCCACGGATAATGGGAGTTTCATGTCAGAGTACAGGGCTGAAAGTAAGTTTTGCAAATGCCTCCAACCTGATGGCATGAACATTGACTTCTCTAACTTCTGTTAATGCCCCTCCTCCCCTTCTTATCCCATCCCTGACATATTTAGTTGTTTGCCTGTTCTCCATCTCCCTCTGGTGCTTCCCTCCCCCCACCTTTCTTTCTCCCGAGGCCTCCCGTCCCATGATCCTGTCCCTTCTCCAGCTCGGTATCACTTTCACCCATCACCTTTCCAGCTCTTAGCTTCATCCCACCCCCTCCGGTCTTCTCCTATCATTTTGCATTTCCCCCTCCCCCCACTACTTTCAAATCTCTTACTAAACTTATTTTTAGTTAGTCCTGACGAAGGGTCTCGGTCGGAAACGTCGACAGTGCTTCTCCTTATTGATGCTGCCTGGCCTGCTGTGTTCCACCAGCATTTTGTGTGTGTTGTTGTTTGAATTTCCAGCATCTGCAGATTTCCTCGTGTTTTGCAAATGGTGTTCAAAGGAACTTAATGTTCCAATAAAATCCTTTAACATGAGCACTTACTGGGGCACCCTAACTATCCGTGATGAACTGCTTTGCCAGTTGCAGTTGAAGTGTTGCAGTTCCTTCAACCTCCGAAGTGTCTGCAAGACCAGGAAGGATGAAGGAGAAATCCAATTCGATCCACATGATTGGCATATTAGAATTGCATAGAACATACACTCAGTGGCTCCTTTATTAGTTACTTCCTGTACTTAATAAAGTGGCCACTGAGTGCATGTTCATGGTCGTCTGCTGTGACCCATCCATTTCAAGGTTCGACGTGTTGTGCGTTCAGAGATGCTCCTCTGCACACCAATGCTGTAATGTCGTTGTTTGAGTTACTGTCACCTTCCTGTCAGCTTGAATCAGTCTGGCCATTCTCCTCTGACTTCTCTCGTTAAGGCGTTTTCACTCTCAGAACTGCCACTCACTGGGTGTCATTTGTGTCATCCTCAGTCAAATCTAGAGACTGCTGTGCATGAAAATCATAGGGAATCAGTGGTTACCGAGATGCTCAAACCTGGCACCAAAAATCATCCCATGATTACAGTCACTTCAATCACATTTCTTCCCCATTCTTATGTTTGTTCTGAACAACAGCTGAACCTCTTGACCATGCCTGCTTATTTTTGTACATTAAATTGCTGCCACTTGATTGGCTGATTAGATATTTGCATTAACGAACAGGGAATAAAGTGGCCAATGAGTGCAGGACAGTACAGGCCTTTGAGCCTACAATAGCTGAAGACAAGTAGAAGACAGCGGTACTTTTGCCGAAACTCAGAAGAAAAACCTGAAAGCCAAAGTCACCAGTGACATCCCTAAATCTCAAAGGATGTGCCTCTCAAAGCAATAATAACTTTAAAGTGATTCGAGGAAAGTATGGAGGGGAGATGTCAGGGGTATCTTTTTATATAAAGGTCAGTGAATGTACTGGCAGGGGTGATATTTTGAGGCAGATGCATTAAGGGCATTTCAGAGACTCAGGAGGGAAGGGTTAGTTTCATCTCGGAACAGGTTAAAGGATCAGCAGAACATTGTGGGCCGAAGGGCCTGTGCTTTACTATGGTGTTCTACCTTTAGATGATAAGTGGCAATGAGCATCGCAGTTTCAGGAACAATCACAGCCAGCCCAGTGTGACGTGTTTGGTGGCGCTGGTATGAGAGCAGACTGGAAGTTGTGGTTTTTAATCATCCCGTACCTCCCTCCCGCACTTCCTTGTTTGCTCAGGGCATTGAGAAAGTTTGCAACATTGAATTGTTGCTTTGGTAGGCTGACTCATGGGATCTTATCAATGTAGTTTAGGTATTAGTTATCTTCAACATGGGCATTGGACTTGAAGCTGAATTCCTCACAGAGGCTCGTCTTGAGGTTAAGGTGGCTTTGATTTGTCAGTTTCAGTAACAGCACAGTGCTGTTCCACTATGTAGCTGTTGGCCTCTGGTTCAGAAGGGGTTTTATTATTCAGAAGCTGTCAACTTATTTAATCACAGGATATGGGCACCTTTGGTGGCTACTGCCTAATTTGCCTATTTCCCGCTTGCTCTCGAGAAGGAGGGGGTCAGCCATTGCTCTGTGTGTGTGTGTGTGTGTGTGTGTGTGTGTGTGTGTGTGTGTGTGGTGTGTGAAGGCTGTGCTATGGTGTTATGAAAATCACAAAGCTTGTTTGGCCAAAGGCAGGTAGGTGTTCAACACATCACTGGCAGTCTCAAGAGTAACACATACAAAATGTAGGAGGAACTCAGCAGGTCAAGCAGCTTCTCAGGAGAAATAAACAAATAAACAGTCAACATTTCGGGCTAAGACTTCCATTTTCCACATTCCCCAATCACCTGCCAGCTTGTACTCCTTCGTTCCCCCCCCCCCCCCCCACTTCCTTGTTCTGGATCCCTTCCCTTCCTTTCCAGTCCCAATGAAGGGTCTCAGCCTGAAATGTCACCTGCTTTTTCTTCTCTGTACTTACTGTCAGACCTGCTGAGTTCCTCCTTCATTTTGTGTGTGTTGCTGTGGATTTCCAGCATCTGCAGGATCTCCTGTAAGTCTCAGTCAAGCTGGGTTGAGGACGGAATATGTAATCGTTGTGGATGCTCTCCCCAAAGGGCGTCAATGAATCAGATGGACTTTCATGACAACCTAGTGATTTCTGAGACTGGCCTTTTATCTCAGATAATTTAATTAACTGACCTTAAATTCCCCAGCTGCCACAGGGCAATTTGAACTTCTGTTTCGGGATCGTCACCGTGCAAGCTTATGGATTATGAGTCTAGTAACTGCACGATACACATCTGTGTGCTCTCCGTTTAGCTAGGATCTCTTTCTCTGCCATTATTTATGAGGCAGTTGCAGATCCCCTGAGGATGAAATCAATTCCATTTCAGTATTTCCAGCAGACAACTTGAATGAGCGCAGGGTACTTAGTGTGTACCGAGGAATTGACTGTCACATTGATAAGTCACCTGCCACTTGTCTTTTAATATGTTGTGTCTGGAGCTGTGGCTCAGAGCATTTGAATATGATAAGTCAGCTCTTTCATCCAAATAGTCTTTTACATTCTAGTTGTCTCTGAGTAGGTTTATCATAACCAACTAGATTATAGTTCATCATTTTGATACTGGGTATCCTCCAACCTGATGGTGTGAACATCAATTTCTTTAATTTTGTGGTGTAGCAGTTAGTATGACACTATTGCTGTTTGGGGCATTCCGGGGCTCAGAATTCTTATCTGGCGCCATCTGTAAGGAGTTTGTATGTTCTCCCCGTGAACCGTGTACGTTTCCTCTGCGAGCTTCTCTTTCCCCTTGAGGTTTAATGACGTACCAGTTAGAAGGTTAATTGGTCATTGTAAATTGTTCTGTGGTTTGGCTAGTGTTAGATAGGTGGGTTACAGAGTGGTGTGGCTCACTGAGCCTGTTCCGCTCTGTATTTCTAAATAAAATAAATAATATCTCTCCCCCCCCCCCCACCCCTCCCCTTTAATTCCCCACTCTGGCTCCCATCGTCCCCCTTCTCCTCACCTGCCTATCATCTCCCTCCTCACTCCCGGTGGCCCTCCTCCTTCCCTTTCTCCCATGCTTTACTTCCTCTCACCAGGTTCCTTCTCCACCCCCTTAATTTTTCCATCCATCACTTCCCAGCTTCTAACTCCATCAGCATCCCCACCCCCTCCCAGCTGGCTTCACCTATCACCTTTTAGCTTGTGCTCCTTCCCCTCTCCCCACCTTCTGCTCTAGGTTCTTTCCCCTTCCTTTCCAGCCCTGAGACAGCGACTGTTTGTCCCTCTCCACAGACGCTGCCCGGCATGCTGAGTTCCTCCAGCATTTTGTGTGTGTTGCTCTAAACCAGGGGTTCCCAAGCTGGGGTCCACAGATAATGGCATAAAAAAAGTTTGGGAACTCCTGCTCTACATTATGGTTCACTCCTTATTGTGTTGGGACCCATTTTTTTAGATAAACATATGAAATTGTGTTTTGTGATGCAGAAGACTTTGTGGTTCAAGTGACTTTCACCATTGGACTTTTGGCATCAACTCACAGAATTTGATTTAACACAGAATATGAAGCCTGCTGTAACTCTTATTTTGAGATCAAAACTGGAACATTTTTAGAACTCTTGAAGATCCAAAAATTGGCAGTGCTTTGTATCACATAGTCGGATGCATGATTCATTGGTTAGACGGATAAAATCTTTGCGCTGTGATATAACTGCATCTGGCATTATCTCTGAGCCATGGGTCTCAACTTCTGTATAATGTCATATTGCCAATCATACATATCCACTCACTGGTACTGCTAACCTATTGTTTTTAGTTCTTCATCTTTGGGAAGCATAAGACACAGGAGCAGAATTAGGCTATTCAGCCCTTCAAGTCTGTTCCGGCATTTCATCATGGCTGATTTATGTTCCATCTGGAAAATAAATTATAGGAACTTCTACGTCTTGCACTGTGCCGCTGCCACAAAACAACAAATTTCAGAATGTATGTCAGTGATAACAAACTTGATTCTGATGTTATAACTGTACAAGGCCTTGGTAAGGCCATATGAGCACTGGATGTTGTTGTAAAGATGGTGGTGAGCTGTCTTCGGAACTGCAGTCTCAGTGGTTCAAGGTATTCCTTCTGGTTCAGGAATTCAGGAATTTGGATCTAGTGATGATGAAGAGGCGACAGTGTATTCCCATGTCAAGTGGAGGTATGTCTGTCGTCTCCTGCCCCTGTTCTCCTTGGTGAGACAGGTTTTGAGTTTGTAAAGTACTGAATATAAAAGGAGAGAAGATTAGCTTTATTTGTCACAGGCATGTTGAAACAAATAACTGTTATTTGCACCAACAGCAACAGTGCACAGATGTGCTTAGGTCAGACTGAAATTGTTGTTGTGCTTCCAATGCCCACAACACACTAATTCTAGCCTGTACGTCTTTGGACTGTGGGAGGAAACCAGAGCACCTGGAGGAAATCTGCACAGTTAACATACAAACTCCTTACAGACAGTGTTAGGAGTTTGAACCCAGGCACTAGCATTGTAAAGTGTTACGCTAACCAGTTCACCACCATGCCACCCCCACAGTGCCCCACAGGCAAGTGAGTGTGACATGTTTTGTTGATGGTGAATTCTCAGCCACTGGGCAGCAGAGGCAGAGGGAACAAATGTTTTGAGTCGTGGATGGGGTGTCAGTCAAGTGAGCTACTTTGTCCCTGGGGATATAACTTTGCTGATTCTTACTGAATCTGTTCTCACCCAGAGCATTCCAGCAAGTTGAAAAGTTTTGCAAAATTTTTATTGATTGGAGTATATTCAAGTCAAGTCAAGTCACTTTTATTTTATTGTCATTTCAACCATAACTGCAATGTACAGTACATAGTAAAAATGAGACAACTTTTTTCAGGACTGTGGTGTTACGTGACACAGTACAAAAGCTAGACTGAACTACGTAAAAAACAACATAGAAAAAAAGAAACAACTACACTAGACTACAGACCTACCCAGGATTGCATAAAGTGCACAAAATAGTGCAGGCATTCCAATAAATAATAAACAGAACAATAGGGCAGTAAGGTGTCAGTCCAGGCTCTGAGTATTGAGGAGTCTGATAGCTTGGAGGAAGAAACTGTTACATAGTCTGGTCGTGAGAGCCTGAATGCTTTGGTGCCTTTTCCAAGATGGCAGGAGGGAGAAGAGTTTGTATGAGGGGTGCGTGGGGTCCTTCATAATGCTGTTTGCATTCCAAGAAGACGTAGAACCCTAGTTATATTTGCTGTTTAAATATGTATTCTCACCTCCATGAATTCTTTCAAAACATTGATCGTGCTGGCTTAGTAAAATTGTTATCCGGTTCAAATCCAAACAAGCCATTATATGACCTAGAGTTGTCTGTGTACTCAGATCAATGGAGTCAGAGAGTAATACAGTACAGAAACAAGCCCTTCAGTCATGCTCACCCCTGCCAACCAAGATGCTCATCTCAGCTAGTCCTATTTACCTACATTTGGCCCATGTCCCTGCAATCCATGTACTAGAGCACTTGTCCTGGGCCCAGCACAAAAGTGCAATTACAAAGAAAGCACAGCAGCGCCTCTTCTTCCTTGGAACTTTGTGAAGATTCGGCACAACATCTAAAATTTCCTATGGATGTGTGATAGAGACTGGTTTTTATCACAGCCTGATATGCCCTTGAACAGAAAATTCTACAAATTCTACAAAAAGTTGTGGATCATGGTAAAGACCTCTCCGCCATTGAGCACATCTACATGGAATGTTGTTGCAAGAAAGCAGCATCCATCACCAGAGATCCCCACCATCCAGGTCATGTTCTCTTCTCACTGCTGCCATCAGGAATAACCTACACTACTGGGTTCAGGGACAGTTATTACTCCTCAACTATCAGGCTCCTGAACCAGAGGGTATAACTTCATTCATCTTCACTTAACTTCACTTGCCCCATCATTGAAATGTTCCATCAGCCTATGGTCTCACTTTCAAGGAGTCTTCATCTTGGGTTTCTTGGTATTTATTGCTTATTTGTTTATTTATTTATTATTTCTTTTGTATTTGCACGGTTCGTTGGCTTTTGCACATTGGTTGTTTGTCCATCCTGTTGGATGCACTCTTCCATTGATTCTATTACAGTTCTTGGATTTACTGAGTATGCCCGCAAGAAAACAAATCTCAGGGTTGTATATGGTGACATATCCATACTTTGATAATAATCTACTTTGAACTTTGAGCAAAATGGCTTAATTGTATTTGCCTCCAGCACTTCCTCTAGCAGCTCTTCCCAATTACATACCACCCTCTGTGTGAAGACCTTTCACTTTAGGTCTCTTAAATCTTTCTCCTCTGGCATTAAACTTCTGCCAATGAGGTTTTGATTTCCTTTTCCTGGGAATAAAAGATATTTTTAATTTTCTTTTTATTTTATCATTAGAAGTTATGAACATCAGTGTACTGTAGCTTTTGATCAGTATGGTGGATAAAAACACTTAAGTCATGCAGTGCACTATTCCAAGTGGGGACCATGGCCTCACATGGTGACAAAAGACTTAAGTAGAAATTCTGAATCCTCTGTTGGTCTGGGTCAACCATGGATGTTGCATCCTAGCTGTCTAGATGTGCAAGGCAGGGGAGAGCAAGCTACCCCCCACGCAGCTGATGAATCCAAAGGAACGAAAGAGACTGATACCAGTGGCATTGCAGGAGCTGCCAGTAAGCACTGAACTTAATGTAGGACTGCCTTAGGGACTCCAGCTCCAGATTTTTCCTCAGGGTTTGCTCCCAAAGCCTTCCCTGTGAGTGGTTATAACCGCAAGGCATTGGAGGTTTGAGATCAGAGTTTGTCTTCACCTAGATGAGCCCCATCTGCCTGAAACGACTGGTTTTAAGGTGCCAGTAATCCTCCTTTGCCCCTTAGCTGAGCCACATGTGAAGTCCAGGAGCTGGACTTGGATGTCAGAGACTATATGAGGTGTACACCATTGGGAGCATTCAATAGTGGGACCTTATCCCCACTATTTCCCCTAGCTATAACAATCTTAAGGTAGAAATTATAGCTCGACAGTCAGTGTTCTTCTTGTGAATTTGGATGAGCATTGCTTGATGTAATGCAGAGACAGATTTTCTTTTCAGCAGGGAACACTGGCTTGGGCACAAAGTTTGTTACTCATTTTGTATGACAATGCAGTTTTTACACTGTGCAAAGGGTTACAGCAAATGTGATGTTAGCTGTGCTGCTTCTCCTGTGAATCCCATGATAGCCATAAGTAATGGATAACCAGTCATGAAATTTTAATGACTGTTTCCAGCATTGATTTCTTGTCTAAGCACGTGTCCTTTTTGGTTAATAAAATTGCCTGCTGCTGGGTGGTCCACTGGTCAAGTCGTCAACTTCCTTATGTCATGCCATGTGCTGTTCTTTTATCCGCTCGCCCCCTCAGCAGTCACCAGACACAGCTCAGCTTTGTTCTCATTCCTTGTGAAGGATCATTTGCAAAATGTGCAAAACAATTCCAGTCATGACATTACAGAATGACTTTCAAGAGTGCTGTCCGTACACTCTTTCCGCACGAGCTACTTGAGTCATACAGCAAGGACAAAAGGCCCTTTGGCCCAACTTGATACTTGTTATGATGCTGCTTACCTACATATTTAAAAACTGCACACAATCTTTTTCAGTTTATCTTTTGTTGACTGATGCGACGTCAAATGCCTCTTTTCTGGGAATGATTTTCCTACATCCCAATGAAGGATTCAATCCTGATTAATAATTTGCGTGTGAGTCAGATCTGGGCAAATAGGACTTAGATGGCCAACTTGCTTGGTATGGATCAGTTGGGTCAAAGGGCTCACTTTTGTACTCTAATCTCAGGACCATTACCCAACGTGTTTGACATCTGTTGTATGCAATGTTTACTCAACAGGTGTTTCTGAGCTGGCTCGCACCCAGCTGTGGCCCTCATGGTAAGTTGTATGTGTGCAAAGATCCCAGTGGGAATAAAATACAGATTGGTTAGCTTTATCTTTCACAGGTATGTAAAACATACAGTGAAATGTGTCAAATCAATTCAGTAAGGATTGTGCTGGGTAGCCTGCAATCATCGCTATGCGTCTGGTGCCAACATAGCATGCTCACAAAGTCTTTCAGAGCTGCACACACAAAATGCCGGAGGAACTCAGCAGGCCAGGTGGCATCTACTTTCGGAGTTCTCTTGGGTTGAATTTTTCTCTTTCGGCCAGTTCTATTCCTTAAATCATGTTGTTCAACCTCCACTATGTAAGCCATTCAGTCCCTTTCCCAAGATTGTTGGAATCCCAGTCAGCTAATATTGTATCTGCTCAGTAAGCTCAGCCACTCTGCATCTTTCTTCTGCATGCTTTGTCGCACACTCCCATTTCCTTCAACACATTGGCCATCCCTTGCTTCTTGGATTTTCCTTCAGTTCCTTTGTGCTGTGGTTCTACTCTATTTGGGCATTGAGGCTGCATCATCTGTCACAGTTTACTCTGTAGAGGAAGTGTCTCTTTCTTCCATAACCTCTCTCTACCTCTCATTAATGTACGTAAAATTTGTAAAGCTCCCTATATACCTCATCCTCAATTTAGTTTATCCGTGGTCTCCATAAAGAAAACTTGGAGATAATGTAATCTAAGGATGATCCTATTACTTCTGAATTTTGATCAGCCTTGCTGTAGTGGTAATTAGAATCTCATAGAGTGATGTAATACTTCAGCGCAGAAACAAACACTGGCTCATCTAGTCCATGCCGAACTGAGTGAAGAAATAACCCCTCATGTTCCCCTGAAGCATTTCACCTTTCACCCACAACCTATGATCTTTAGTTCTAGTCTTCACCCAACCTCAGTGGAAAAAGCTTGCTTGCATATACCCTCCCCTCATATATTTGTGTACCTCTCACAATTCCACCCTTGTTCTCCAATGCTCCGAAGAAAAAAAAAGTCCTCAAGTCATCTGTTGTTTATCGTGGCATTGTGTTTCCAAATGCAGATGTGCAGTGAAGAGGATTGAAAAATGGATGAACGTTTTTTCCTCAGCAAGTAACTGGTGGCAGTCTCCAGAGCATGAGATCAGGAGTTCTTGGAAACACCCCAATCTTAAGTATTTTGTTAGAATCCCTTTACAGCTAATTCCCTTCAAAGTTTGACATTTTAGATTAGCTTTGAGATTGGAATGGAGATCAGTACCACCCAACAGATGGTGATTTTCAGAAAAGATTTGTGCGGGATGTGTTTGCTATAGAGTTTTCCATTGAAAGTGTGGAATTGCTTCAAAAAGCTATGTGCCAGATCTGAAAAGGAAAGTTCAAAGTAAATTTATTGTCAAAGTACATATACAGCATGTCACCATATACAACCCTGAGATTCGTTTTCTTGCAGGCAAACTCAATAAATTCAAGAAACATAATTGAATCAGTGAAAGACCACACACAACAGGACGGACAAACAACGGATATGCAGATACAAAAAATAAATAAATAAGCAATAAATACTGAGAACATGAGATGACAAGTCCTTGAAAGTGGATCCATTGGTTGTGGGAACAGTTCAGTAGTGTGGTAATTGAAGTTGAGTGAAATTATCCTCACTAGTCCACCAACCTGATGGTTGAGGGTTGAACAACACTAATCTAATTTATTTACTTGCTGTAGGGGGGCAAGGTTAGACTTGTAGGATTATAAATTGTCATAACACAGAAGGACAGTATATAGTCCAGTTGCCTTCATGTAGATCAAGAGTTTTCAGGTATATTGCCTGTTCGTTCTCCATGGTTCACTCAAGTTTCCATATTTCCACAGTTCGTACAGCAAAGGAAGCCATTTGGTCCATCAAATCTTTTCTAGCTCACAGAATAATCTTCTCTCCCTGCTAATTTTTCCTGTTTCCTTTTCTTCACACATTCCCAATAATCCCACAACACTCAAAGTGCTGGATGAACTTATAAAATCAGGCAGCATCAATGGAGAGGAATCAGCAATCGATGTTTCAGGCCAAGACCCTTCAACAGCCTGAAACTTTGACTGTTTATTTCCTTCCATGGATGCTGCCTGAGTTTCTCCAGCACATTGTGTTGCTCAGGATTTCCAGCATCTACAGAATCTTTTTCCCAATATTTCTATTCCTCACCTACATTAAAAGAAACTTGCAGTTTTAGAAGTAACCAACCAATCTGCATGTCTTTGGGATGTGGGAAGAAAACAGGGCACCCTGGGAAAAACCCCAATGGTCACAAAGAATGTGTCTACTCTACAGAGACAACTCCAAAGGTCAGGGTTAAACCGGGGCTCCTGTGGTTATGAAATAGCAGACTTATAGGAAGGAACCTATCAGGAAAAAAAGTCCACTTTCACCTTCACTTAATTTACTTAAACTCATCACCCCAACTGGAGCATAAGCCACTGGCAGCAGCTCATCTGCTCTGGACCAGACATTCAAGTTGTCCTGAGGTGTAGACCATCTCTGAAGATCCTTCCTCTCCTAGCGATAAGGTCTTTGGTTCTGTTGCCATTGTCATTTCTGTAGCTCTTGTGTTTTTTTTTTGGGATGGAGTTGCTAACACCATGCCCAACCCTCCTCCTCTCACAGCTGGGCTTGGGACCATCCATGGTGGAGCTACCTTCACTTAAGGCAAGAATTAATTAGGGAGAGCCAGTGTTTTGTTGTTCATGGACTATCCTGTCCCACAAATTGGATTGAATTTTTTGAGGTGCTCACTAAGGATGTTGATGAGGGGAGTGCAGTAGATGTTGTCTACGTGGAGAACGTAAAACAGTACAGCGCAGCAACAGGCCCTTTGAGCACAACATTGTGCCAAACTATGTAATCTCTTCTGCCTAAACGATGTCCACATCCCTCCATGGCTTGAGTAAGGTCCTTGACAAACTTCCACATTGATAGGCTGGTCCAGAATGTTAGAGCTCATGGTATCCGTGGCATGATACATAAATTTAGTACAAAATTGTATGCATGTCACCATATACAACCCTGAAATTCATTTTCTTGTGGACATTCACAGTAAACAGAATCAGTGAAAAATCACACACAACATAGATGGACAACCAATCACTGTGCAAAAGCAAACAAACAGTACAAATACAAAAAGAAAAATAACAATAATTATACATTAGTAATAAATATTGAGAACATAAGACAAAGAGCCCTTGAAAGTGAGTCCACTGGTTGTGGGAATAGTTCTGTGATGCTGCAAGTGAAGTTAACCCCTCTGGTTCAGGAACCTAATGGTTGAGGGGTAATAACAATTCCTGAACCTGCTGGTGTGAGTCCTGAGGCTCCTTTACTTTCTTCCTGATGGCAGCAACAAGAAGAGAGCATGACCTGGGTGATTAACAGTGACTAGTCATTTATTGCCGGGATCTGTACCCTGCAATATTATTGGTGTGCAAATGCTAGGAACGATTTTTTAAAAGTCAACGTGATACAGATTAGTTGGAAGTTTGGCAGAGCTATAGCAAATGATATCTGCCATAATCCTCTTCTCCATATGTGTTGTTCCCTCCTCTATAAATAGATTCAAATTTCGGGGTTGAATTTCACATGAAGTATTACGAGGAGCTGCATTTTGGGAAGGCAGACAGGTATAATGTGCACAGTAAATGAAGGGGTCTCGCAGGGTATTCATGATATTGGATTTGGTTTAGAATTGGGGGGTTTTTGTACTTGATGTTTAGCTTTTCTATGATTGTTTTTTTCTATAATCACGTGTAATTGTTTAGTGATTTTTTTCAGCAAATATGGTATAGTTGCTTCTGTGTTTTTCTAGAAGCTTCCCAGTTTTTTTGCAGCAGGTGTCACGCCATTTAAACTTGGTTCTTTCATAGGTTAGTGGTTATCACTGGAATTTTGTTTTTCTCTAGTCTGAGTATGAGGCGATCATGACTTCTTTGTTCTCTTGACTTATGTTCTTTGTTCTTCATTCTTGTAACCCTTTATGAAATGACTGTAAACATGTTTTATGGCTCATTCTTGACTTCCAACGAACTCCTGGACCACAAAAGCACCAAGTTTCGACAATGAATCAAAAGGGACTGTGGAGCATGCTCCATGGATTTTTGAAATTGGTTGGTACAGCAGGATATGGTAACGAAGAAGGTAGGTCGCAGTCTGTCTCTACATAAAGTGAAAGGTTTTCCTTACTGACCCCCAAGCTATAGCTTTTGCCAATCTCTTTGAATCCATGCTGATTGGTTCTTGAATGTTCTGTTCATCTTCATCTAGTGTTTCACATTGATTAAACTTTCAACTACCGTTCATAGTTCCGCTTTACTTGTTGTAGTGGTTATTCTTGTGCTTCTGAGTATTTTGGTTAATTAGCAGATTTTAATCATTTGTTTATTTGTTATGCAAACAATCTCCAGATTTTGAATGCCCAACTTAGTGGACACCCAAAATACCAATGAGCTCCTACAGTGTTATTAAAATTCAGAAGTCCAAAGTACTGTACATCAATGCATTAACACAGGATATTCTGCAGATGCTGGAAATTTTGAGCAACACACAAAAAAAGACAACAAAATTCACAACATTTTCCAGTGATGTTAAGCTTGATTTTCTTTCTGAAAATGCTGGAGGAACTCAGCAAATGGGGCAGCATGTATGGAAGGGAGTGAGCAGTTGATGTTTGGGTGGAGGCTGTTCATCATGGCTGGAAAGCAAGGGGGATGGTAGAAGCCAGAATAAGAAGGTGAAGGGAAGAAGTACAAGCTAGCAGGTGATAGGAGAAACCAGCAGAAGAATATTGGATGGGTTGGGGAGGGGGAATGAAGTGAGAAGCTGGGAGGGGGTAGGTGGAAGAGGGAAGAGACTGAAGAAGGAATTTCATTAAAGGGAACAGTAAACCATGGAAGAAAGGGGAGGAGGAGGTACACCAGAGGGAGGTGATGAGCAGGCAAGGAGATGAGAAGGAGTGAGAGAGGAAATAGAATGGGGAATGAAAAAAGAAGGTGAAGGGGGAGATATTGCCGGGTAGAGAAACTGATGTTCATTCCATCAGATTGGCCACTTTCCAGATGAAATATGAGGTGTTGCCTCTCCTCTATGCACATGTATGCATTCTTTCTCTGAACCAAACCACAGAATCCATTTCCTCCCCATCCACATCTAGTAATGCTTTCTTATCAGTCCTGTGTGCTGTCTATTTAATCCATTACACTGTTGTTGTGGCACATCAGAATCAGATATAATATCACTAGCATATGCTGTGTAATGTGTTGTCTTTGCAGCAGCAGTACATTGCAATACATAATGATAGAAAAACAGAAACTGTGAATGACAGTAAGTATATGTGTATATATATTAAATGTTGAATTAAATAAGTAGTGCAAAATAAAAATAAAGAAATAGTGAGGTAGTGTTCAAGGGTTCAATGTCCATTCAGAAATCAGATGGCAGAGGGGAAGAAGCTGCTCCAGAATCATTGAGTGTGTGCCTTCAAGCTCCTGTCAATCAGAACCGGGCATGACCTGGGTTGGGGGGGGGGGGGGGGTCCTTAATGATGGACATCGCCTTTTTGAGACATCGCTCCTTGAAGATGATTTTTATGTTTTTAAAAAAATGTGTACAAAATTGACCTAACGTTGATTTGTCATAATGGAAGCCAGTGAAGCCCTGTAAACAAAAAATTACACTGTGGTCCCACAGTGGGGAATATAATCAAGTTACGTTATTGTTCTGGGCTAATTTCAGGCACCAGAAAGAGAACTGTGTTCTGGTGAAACAGACCCTTCAGCCCATTATCTCTCTGCCATCCCACTTTGGTGTTTATTTCCCTCTGAAAACAGCACCGAGAGTTATATTGGACCTTGGTGCGAGCATTACTTTGCGGAGTACGTATCTTGCGTTGTCCCGTGTACACAAGTTATTGGGATGGTGGTAATGTTTAATTTGCACTGTGGATTACTAATTTCTCTTTGTGAATTGTGTTGTGTTTTCCACTTTGATGCGGCTGGGTAGTGAGCTTTCCTCGTTCACCTTGCTTGGCCCACATCCTTCCAAATCTTTAAATGCTTCAATAAAATCCACGTTGAAAGTGTTGAATGTTTGCACAGTTGTTAAACATTACCTTTTGCAGTTGGGCTGAATTGGATCTCCGGCTCCTGAACAAAAGCTGTCTCTGTGCAGGCCCCTGTGCGTGCACACACATGTACAGTAAACCTGTAGATATCAAATTCAGAAGTCTTGCTCAGGGGCCTGTAGAATAATAAAGCCGTATCAGTGTGGTGGGGGCAAATCCCTTCCCCGTGAAGCATTCCTTTGAGTACAGTGAGTAGATTGGTATCTCATGTTGTTTTTCTGGAACAGTTACAGGAGGGGAAGGAGTTCAAGAGGTTCTGTGGTAGGCAGGAAATGAATTTGGAGAGCTTTTCAATGAATCACCATCTTGTGTAGTCTCCTGATAATCCAGCGATGCCTTCTGCCCTCATGTGTCTTGTTGACTCACCTCATCTTTTATCAAACTTGAGGGATTACTGAAGTCTGATTCATTATTAAAACCAAACACGTGGTTTCCAGCTAATGAATCTTTGTCCACTTCCCACACCCACGAGAAATGTCCATAATAGGTCGTCTTCCCAGCATTCCTTTTTCTGTGTGTGGGGTTGGGGGGGGGAAGAAATTCTGTGTAATAAAACGAGTCAGCTGCCTGGTTACCGCTTCGGAGGATGTTGCCACAAGGCAAAATTAACAGGGTGGTGGTGGGTGATAACCGTCTGTTAACATTTGCCTAGCACAGGTGTGCAAATGAGACAGATTGCCTCAGCGAATTGCAGTATTGCAGGAGATGGACGTGTGAAGCTCTTAACGACATCCCTGTGAGTTCTGAACTCCTGTTTCAGAATTTCCTCTTGCTATACGTATCAAAGCAAGCAGTGAATTGTAGCCATCATGTAAGGAGGCAAGTCAAATTTTGGAGGGTGCTCTACTGTTGTGCTAGTAGGGCCTTGGTATGATCAAAGATCCCACCCACCCCATCCAGCATCAGACAGGAGACTGATGCATAAAGACAAGAACGGTCAGGAGGCAAGGTAGTTTTTTCTTCTCAGGCCATTGGGCTTCTGAGCTCCCTGCCTCATTGTGTTTGAAGTGGCACCGGATAATTTCCACTGTACCCTACAAAATTTAATTTGTGCACTTTACTTTGTTTAACTAGGTGTAATTCATTTAAGATTTACGACTTACTTTCCTAAATTATTGTGTGTTTTATGTACTACTGTGCTTTACACCCTGGTCTGAAGAAACATCGTCTCGTTTGGAGATACACATGTATATAGTTAAATAACAATAGACTTGACTGGAGTGATACTGCACAGAAACAGGCCCTTCTGTCCCATTCATCCATGCTGACGAAGGTACCCTCCTGAACTAGTCCCAATTCCCGAGGTTTGGACTATTTCTCCAAACCTTCCCTGTTCATATATTTATCTAAATGACTTTTAAATGTTGTAATTGTTCCTGTTTCTGTCAGCTCATTCCATATATCCACCGACCCCTCTGTTTGAAGTACAGCCTCTCCCCAATTTACAACAGGGTTTTTTTTTCCTGAGAGCCATTTCCAACCTAAATTTTTTGGAATTCAGAAATGAGTGTGTGGGTGTATTTGTAGAAGGGAGGGTCACAGAAACATCAGAGTGAGCAGCCTGGGGAAGAGCATCCGCTCAGCTCACCCGGCTCTGTTTGGCTTGAACCTGCCCCGATCATTGTGGCTATGGTGGAGGGCACCGACGTTACGTGGAAGCCCTCAAACCGTTTGTAGAAGGGAGCTGCAGCCTCATAACAGCTTCAAATTTGTCACCGTACATTCCACTGGTCGCCAAACACCGTTATTTCATAGGACATTGAACAGTACAGAACATACCCTTTGGTCCATAATGTTGTGCCAACCTCTTAACCTAATCTATCTCTTCCCTCCCACATGGCCCTTCATGTTTCCTTCCATCCATGTGCCTATCTAAGAGTCTCTTACATGTCTTTAATGTATCTGCCTCTACCACCATCCCTGGCAGCACGTTCCACCCATCCAATACTCTGTGTGTAGAAAAAAAACAACTACCTCTGACATCTCCCTTTAATTTCATCCAGTCATTGTAAAATTATACTCCCTTGCATGAACAGGATATAAATAAATAGGGTATTTGTAATCCAAGGGAGATCCTGTACACATATCTCTGGCTAACTTTTGCTACACCTATCACCAAGAAGGTTTATTAGAATATAAAACACAGAACAGTGCAGTACATGAACAGGCTCTTCAACACACTAAGTTATGCTGAATCAATTAATTTAGTAATCAAATATAGCCATGGTTTTCCAGTTGCTCATAAATCCTATCAAGAATTCTCTCCGGTAACTTCCCTACCACTGATGTGATGCTCATCAGTCTAAAGTTTCCAGGATTATTCCTTAGTTCCTTTCTTGAATAATGGAACAACATTAACCAATCACCATTCCTCCAAGACCTTGCCTGTGGCTAGATAAGAAACAAAGATGTTGTTTGAGGGCCCCATCAATCTCTTCTTGCCTTTCTCAGTAACCTGAGGTATATCCCATTGAGCTTATCCTCCTTAACACTGTTTAAGAGACCCAACAGTGCCTCCTCCTTTACCTTGAAATGTGCTCAGCACTGATCTCCCTATCCTCCATATCTTCTCCTTGGTAAATGCCGATGTAAAGTACTCATTAAGGATCTCGCCCACATCCTCCATATCCAAGCAAATGCCCCCCTTTTTTATCCTTGTAGTCCCACCCTCTCCCTAGTTAGCCTCTTGCTCCAGGTATATGTATAGAATGCCTTGAAATTCTCTTTAATACTACTTGCTAAGGACTTTTCATGACCCCTTCTTGCTTTTCCAATTCCCTTTCTGAGTTCTTTTCTGGTTTATTTATAATCTCAAGGGATTATTTTGATTGTAACTTCCTAAGATTTACATACTTCTCCTTTTTCTTCTTGACTAAGTTCCTTATCCCTCTCAACATCCAAACTTCTCTTACCTTGTCATCCTTGTCCTTCGTTCTGACTGGAACATACCTGTGCTGTACTCTGTACAGTTGGTCTTTAAACACCCTCCACATGCCAGACTTGCCCCAAAACAGCTGATTCCAATTAAATCTTCCCAGTTCCTGCCTAATACACTCATAATTTGCCCTGCTACAGTTCAGTACTCTCCCAGAAGGTCCATACTTATCCTTATCTGCAGCCATCTTAAAACTTAAGGCATTGTGATCGCTGTTTCCCTAACCGCTCACCTGCTGAGAGGTTGGTCACTTGATCAGGCTTATTACCCAACACCAGCTCCAGTTAAACTATTCTGTAAAGATGATATAACCTATCTGTTCCTTGGTTATCTTTCCAGTTTTGTACCTTACTGCACTGTCATCCCATGGATTCTAGTGGCAGCATTAAGGACTTGCCGTTCGGTGTTTGTTCCTATTTCACACCAGAGTGCACTGATTTTGTTTTATCAAAGTTCACACATCTCTTAATAACCACAAAGTTCATGCATCTCCTAATGCCCAAGTCATGCCGAAGTGAATTGTTAGTCAGCTGACTATGTAACCAAAGCAGCATTACACTGACACAGGCACTGTTACTCAGTGTTAGATGCCTTCTCACATTTTCAGAAGACTCTTGGTCCTATCGAGCTAATTACATCAGTCTTGCACAACTGACCTTTCAAATACAGGGCTATAATATCAGATTCGGATCCGTTTAGTGTGCTGGTTACTATGGATTTTTTTCTTTTGGAAAGCCTTTGTCTGAAAAGCCAGTTAGAGAATCCCAATTGAGGAGCGATGTCAGTTTAATGCTAGAATAAACTACAGTTGGCCCTCCTTATCCGCGGGTTCTGCATGAGCGAATTCAACCAACCGCGGAATGGGAAAACCTGGAAGTTCTCTCTCCTGCACTTGTTGTTTGAGCATGTACAGACTATTTCTTGTCATTATTCCCTAAACAATACAGCGTAACAACTATTTACATACATTTACGTTGTATTAGGTACTATAAGTAACCTAGAGATAATTTAAAAGTACAGGCAGTCCCCGGGTTGTGAACGAGTTCCGTTCCTGAGTCCGTCTTTAAGTCGGATTTGAAGTCGGAACAGGTACATCTGGTATTACTTAGCATCAGTTAGTCAAACGTTTGTCTTAGTATATGGTATACATTTTACCTTTCTATGCATATAATACACTGAAGAAACGTACGTATTTCAATAAATAAACCACTGTGTTGCTTAGTAATAATTGCAGCTTTCATCGGGGCCTTTCACGTGCTCCATTAAAATTGTTCTGATCGTTGACCGACTATAGCCTAACGCTTTTCCAATGACCGATGGCGTTTCACCTCTTTCTGATCGCTTTATTATTTGCACTTTATTTTCAGTCGTGATCACGATTATTTTCGTGAACAGAAACACTGCGGATTCAGAGCTCCACCGCCAGGTCCTAATGTCCGCCGCACTGAGACAGGTTAAATAAGGTCTGAGGTTCCGCTGGGTCCTAATGTTCATCGCACTGGTCAGGCTAAATAAGGGACTTGAGCATCCACGTTTTTTGGTATCTGCTGGGGATCCCGGAACTAATCCCCCACGGATAAGGAGGGCCGACTGTAGTTTAACATTGTACCATTTGTACAAACTTCAGTAACTCACTATTCCTGTGTGTTCATGTTGTTCATTCTGGTTCGTAGAATCTGACTTCAAGATTTAACTTTATCTATAATGTGTACATCGAAACGTAGAGCAAAATGTGTCATTTGCATTGGACGTTTAGCGTCCCTGTTGCTACCTTTCGAATGCAGAGTGGAAACTTGATACCAGCCTGTCCTCTAACTCTCCCTGTCCCTGATCTCTAACCTGGTCCCTAATTCCCCTCTCTTAAAAAGCAACTAAAACTGAGCTACATCTTCATTGGAGATCACAGCTCAATGCTGTCTTTGAACACTTGACTAATGTACAAGTCACATGTTCTTGCACATGGAGTAAATGTGGAGATTGTCTCCCACGTTATCTCAGATAATTTATCCATACACTCATTATAAAAAGGCATAACAGCAACTATCTTTCATTAAGAGTGTGAGGAGAATTGGTATGTCGCCAGAGGCTCGTGCAAATTTCTACAGATGTACCATGGAGAACATTCTAACTGGTTGCTTCACGGTCTGGTGTGGAGGGACCACTGTATACTCAGTTGAATACTCAGCCACTCCCATTATGGACACAAGCCCTCTCAGCATCAAGGACATCTTCAAAAAGCAATGATTCCCATCACCCAGGACATACCCTCTTCTCATTGCTACTATCAAGGAGGAGATACAGGAGCCTGAAGGGGCAAACTCAATGTTTCAGAAACAGTTTTTTTCTCTCTGCTACCTGATTTCTGATTAGACAGTGAACCCAAGAACACCTCCACATTATTAATTTTTTGCACTACTTAATTTGTTTTTTAATATATACTTACTGTAATTTATAGTTTTTATTATGTATTGCATTGTACTGCTGATGCAAAACAGCAAATTTCACAACATATGCTGGTGATATTAAGCCTGATTCTGATTGTTTTTTTTTGTTTTGGAGGTATAACGTGAAGTTTTTTTGTTTATCCATTTAAAATGTGTGTGCCAAATGTCAGATAAATATTAAATATTCTCCTGTTTAAGATAACAAGCATCCCTTATCAGGCTGATCAATCTCTGAGTCATTTTCCTTTTTTTGATGTTTCTCATAGTCAAGCAGCATTGGAACAGGCCTTTTATCCCATCGTGCCAGTGCCAACCATCAAATACCCGTTTACCAGCTCTTGGGCTATAGAATTGAACTTTGGTGTTTCCAGTGCTTGTCAAGATCTTGTTAAACATTGAGCATTCCTGCCTCTATCATCCCTTCAGTCTGTGTGTTCTGGACTCCAGCTTTTGGAGCAGAAAAAAAGAATTCCTCTTTAGATTTCCTCAAAACATTTTTCCCCCATATTCTAGAGCTAAAATTAGAAAAGGCAAATAAACTTTTTCAAAATGCCAGAGAAAAAGGAGAGTATATGTTCAGATTTGTTTATTTATCACTTGTATATTGAAACGTATAGTGAAATGCATTGTTTGTGTTAACAACCAAGGTGGCCACGATATTCAGCAGAACAAGCACCTTTCCACTTACCTCCCACAGAATTGCACATTCACAAGGCACACTCTCTCTCTTGTCCATGCCCACCCTCACCCATCCACTCACACCCCCACGCTCACCCACTCACACACAAGAGCTCCCAGTCCTAGGACTGGCCTCTTCTGGGTGTCCAATCTTAAGTCCCTGGCCCGGATTCAGAGAGATCAGGCCTTCAGCGCTGATCCTGGGGCTTTGACCACCAGGCTTCCACCGCTGGATTCACCGGCTTTCGTCAAATTTCCAGGATCTTCAGCTGAAGACCCCAGGGCACACTAATCATCGAATATGAACTCAGGGCTTTGAACTTCGGTCTCTCACTGACTGCAGACCCTTGAAGGGGGTGGTCATCAGTCTTTGTGCCTCCTGCCCACATGGACCTCCGACCTTAGGACTTGTTGACTTGGGAGTTACCAGCCTCGTCCACGGGATCTATTGACCGTGGATGGGATCACTGGTCTTTGTCCTCAGTGCCTATATAGTCCTCTAGTGAGGAGGCAAAATACAAGTGAGAGAAGATAGATAAAAATACAGCATGGCTTAGATATTTGGTGTTAGGTATGTGTAGAGACCAATTTCCTTTTAGTACAAATAATTCCTCAAGAAGCTAACTAATGAGCTTTAGTTTTTATGACGGTAGTTAGTGTCATAGAAACGTACAGCACAGAAATGGGCCCTTTGGCCCATCTAGTCTATGCCATATTT
Organism: Hypanus sabinus; assembly: GCF_030144855.1. Lineage (NCBI taxonomy): Eukaryota > Metazoa > Chordata > Chondrichthyes > Myliobatiformes > Dasyatidae > Hypanus > Hypanus sabinus. The sequence continues at coordinate 155,645,802 of NC_082714.1, read as the reverse complement.
AAACTGCCTTGTCCCAATGACCTGCATTGGGACCATGGCCCTCCATGCCCTTACCATCCACATATCTAACCAAACTTTGCTTAAAGTTGTCAGATTCAATATACTGTACATACATTGTCATTTATTTATTTTTTTCTTCTAGATTATGTATCGCATTGAACTGCTGTTGCTAGGTTAACAAATTTCATGACACATGCTGGTGACAATGAACCTGATTCTGATTCTTAAATTGAATGACGTTATGTGTCATAATTTAAACAATAGAGCCCTACTGGAGAGAGTAGCTGTTTGGTTTTTCCTGCCCATATCATGATCCTGTGCATCAGTCCTGTCAAAGCACTTTGGTTAATTTAATCTTAATTGCAATTCCAGATTAACAACTTAACCATCTGGAAACTGACTTCAGCTGGTCAGAGCGCACATTTCTGATTTAAATGAGAAAAGCACAAATAATACACAACGAGTTTTATTGTTGACTTTTGATTTTGTGATTAATGAAGGGAGTTGGTGAGCATATGGTGTGCAGAGAGTAATTACAGGGCCATGTAAATACGAACTGGTAGGCAAGAGAAATGAGTTCGTAAACAAAGCTGCCCAGTAAAAAAACCATGATGCCATCTATGATAAAGAGCTTGCACTTGGAGCTAATACTTAGCTCATATTTAGCCTTTGTCTTTTCTTTCCTACTGCTTTTCTTCCTACACCACCGGAGCCGTTGATTCTTGGCAGAATTAGTATTAAATGGCAAACCTTTTGTACCTTGTCCAAGCGGCCAGACTTCATGTGTGATTCTGGGCTCTTGAACCTTGGCAGGCTCCCTGAATTGGCATTTCACATTTCCTTGCAGCAAATCAGTGATTGTTTTCAGATTTATTTTTTAAACAGTAATAAATAGCATTGATTGACCCAGTGATTCAACATTACTCTTCTATTCTTATCCTTTAACTCCCTTCCTGCTGTGTATTTAAAATTTCAATAGTATTTGTGTAATCCTGTGTGTGTGTGTGTGTGTGTGTGTGTGTGTACTGTATGTACATATGAGTGTGTGTGTATATTAAGCATTCTTGTTGGTTTAAATAATTCATTACGGGTTATAGGTAAACTACGTTAGTTGCAACATCATCTTGCTACCACATGATACATGTACGCCTTACTTAAAGTAAACTCAAAAGTAACACCTGTATTTTTGAACTTCCCGCCTCTTCAATTGAATTAATGTTTTGAAGTTACAAAACATATCACTTCCTTCTCCATCTGTTTTCAAATTAAATTTATTCTCAAAGTATGTATGTATCACCAAATACTACCCTGTGATTCAGTTTCTTGCAGGCATTCACAGTAGAATAAAGGAAAAAATAGAATTAGTGAAAAACTACAGAGTTCAAAGTACTTTTATTATCAAAATATGTATACATTATACAGCGAAGAAATTCATCTCCTTATAAACAGCCACAAAACAAAAGAACTCATTAAAAAACTGAAGACCGTCAAACATGAAAAGTACAGAGAAAGAGGGAAAAAAATCATATCGCACAAACAATAAAAGCAAGCAAACAGCACCCATGACTCAAAACCAGGTACCACTGCAGCTGGAGGAGAAATGGTTGCAGCGCAGTGAACAGAGCCAGTGCCTCCGGTCCCACACCTTGCCTTTTCAAATAACACTGAGAATATGAGTTTTAGCATCTTTGAAAATGAGTGCTAAGGTTTGATGATTAGCTCAGTATTGTGGTGAGTGAAGTTAGTCATGCCTGATGATTGAAGGGTAGTAACTGTTCCTGAACCTGTTGGCTTGGCACCTAAAGCTCCTGTACCTCCTTGCTGATGGAAGCAGTGAGAAGAGAGCATGGTCTGGATGGTTAGGGTCCTTGATAAAGGATGCTCTTTGTAGAAGTGCTCAATGATGGGGAGGGCTTTACCTGTGATGGACTGCGTCCACTACTTTTTGTAGGCTTTTCTGTTCTTGGGCATGGTATTTCCATACCAGGCTGTGAAGCAAACTATCAAGCTATTCTCCATTGTGCATTTATAGAAGTTTGTCAGAGTTCTAGATGAGAGGCTGAATCTGTACAAACTTCTAAGAAGGTAGAGGTGTTTCTTTGAGATGACCATTAGATATACCTTGGCTTGAGCAACCGTCTCTTACAAACTGACACCACTGAAGAAACTATAAGTACATGTATGTCACCATATACAACCCTGAGATTCATTTTCATGGTGGCTGTCTCAGTAAGAACCATAATAGAATGAATGAAGACCACACTCAACAGGATGAACAACCAACCAACATGCAAAAGACAACAAACTCTGCAAATAAAAAGAAAAAAATACTATATTAGCAATAAGTATTGAGAACATGAGATGAAGAGTCCTTCAAAGTGAGCCTATAGGTTGTGGGAACAGTTCAATGATGGGGCTGAAGTTGAGTGAAGTTATCCCTCTAGTTTAAGAGCCTGGTGGTTAAGGGATAAAAATAATTGTTCCTGAATTTAGTGGTGTGAGTCCTGAAGCTCTTGTACCTTCCTCCTGCTGGCAACAATGAGAAGAAGGCATAACCTGGGTGGTGGGGGTCCCAGATGATGGATGCTTCTTTCCAACGACGGCGCTCTGTGTAGATGTGCTCAGTGGTGAGGAGGGCTTTACCCTTGAAGGTCTGGGCCATATAAAGCTCTACACTGTGGAGGCAGGAGTATTCATTGTCTAGTTCCTGATTGCATTACATGCTGTAAAGCTAAGAAACTTGCTTTACCTATCACTGGAAGAAATTGCTGGGGCATAGGGAATTGTCAAGTCAGTGGGCACTGAGGCATCGTCAGGCCCCTTCGGTAAAAATTAGGCAGAAGATTAAGGCCAAGTGTCTGTTCAGCCTCGCTGAGATACTAAAAGCATTATAGCAAAGCTTCACTCAAACTGAAGTGCATTTACACTTAAGAACATTTTTACGATCTCTAGCTCCATCACAGGCACAAGTCTCCCCTCTATCAAGGACACTTTCAGAAGGCGATGCCTCAAGAAGGCGGCATCCATCATTAAGGACCCTCACCATCCAGGACATGCCCCCTTCTCTTTACTGCCATCAGGGAAAAGATCTAGGAGCTTGAAGACCTACAGTGAATGGTTCAAGAATAGCTTCTTCTCCATCATCAGCTCTCTGCATGGTCCATGAATACCTCTCTGCAATTTCTCTTTCACAGGATTCATTTGTTTTTATTATAGGAATTATTTTACGTCTTGCAATGTGCTGCTGCCACAAAACAACAAATTTCATTACGAACGTCAGTAACTATAAATCTGATTCTGAATGAGACAATAAATTGAAATGGTTTGGATGCTACATTTTATATCTTGTAAAGAGAATCAGAACCAGGTTTAATATCACTGCCATACATCGTGAAATTTGTTGTTCTGAGCTGCAGTACATTGCAATGTACAATAAAAAACTAAATTTCAATAAGAAATATATATTTTAAAAAGTGATACAAAAAGAGAGCAAAAAAAAGGGGGTAATGGCCATTCAGAAATCTGATGGCAGAAGGGGGAAGAAGCTGTTCCTGAAATGTTAAGCGTGTGTCTTCAGGCTCCTGATTGTAGCAATGAGAAGAGGGGCATGTCTGGGGTGATGAGGTGCCAGTTTTTTGAGTCATTGTCTTTTGAAAGTGTCTTCGAGTGTGTTAGTGATCATTGATGTAATAGAGTTAAAATACACCTTCTGCTGCCTACGTTAAGAGCATACCACGGTGACACATGCACATTGAACTCTGCTTTTGAAGCTGAGTTCCACTGGCAACTGAATAAAAAGCAGAGTTCATTGAGAAGCCATTACTTTATTGTACATGTAACAGAAGAAGAATTTGTAACCCGGTGACGTTTACTCTCTTTCAAATCTGTTCTCAAAACGCCCAGCTTGGGACAGCAGTGAAATAGAGACGAGCTTTTATGTTGTCAGTGAGTGAGCACCTCCTCCTGCAGGGTGTTGTATTTGGATTTGGTCACTGATATCCTGTAATTACAAGATTTTCCTTGATATCCATGCCGATGAAAACATGAATCTGTTGGACATGGGACTCGTTTTTACAGTGGGAATTTGAAGGACATCGTAATTTAGGATTTGAATGATTTTTTTGGGGGGGGGTGTTATTGAAAGGGATCTTTGCAGAAGATTTAATTTTATTGCATGTTGCTGTTTTAGAGATCAGAACTAGAAGTTCTGAATTTGGGCATAGATTGATGAGGTACTCCTATTGATCCAGCAGGGTTCTATCACTGGACATAATATCTAAGCATCGATTACTACTGCAGTATTTAAGCTAAATGGGTTGTAATCATTACAGCTTGCTTGCCTTTCATATTTCTCTAATTTTGCATATGCAGTGTAGCTGAAATAACTCGCTGTTAATTCTGCAGCAGGGATTCTCTTGAATTTATTTCAGCAAAATAGCGCAGGATAGACCCTTCCGGCCCTTCGCCCCCTCAACCTCCGACAAACCCGCTTAACCCTAACCTTATCACAGGAGGTTTACAATGACTGAAATCCGTTGACAGTGGGAAGAAAGTAGGGGACCTGGAAAAAACCCATTCCACAGGAAGGACATACTCCTTACAGAATGGTGCTGGAATTAAACTCCATAGCGCCCCGAGTTGCAATAGCATTGCACTAACTGCTGTGGCACACCATGTAACTGTGTCCTTTGCATATTTTGGATATTCTATGACATGGCAAAAGTGTAAGAGCATTTTTAACTCTAATCTCATTGTGGAAATATAAATTGGACTTACTTAACCGGCTTGCAGCCCTACACAGTCTTCTCAATGCTTAATAGCAGGAAATGGCCCAGTTAACACAAAGAACATGATTAATTAAACCTTGTGGATAGTGACTTGTAGATAGGACCTTGATGTTAAAAAACCAAAGCCTGGTAGCTACGTTTATATTTGGAGTTGAGAGTTTTAACTAAATTGAAGGGGGCTGCTGCTCAATCATTTGAAATTAATTTTTACAGACATTCCCAAGTGTGCACAATGTACACCCAGTTGACCACTTTATTAGTTCACCTGTACACATTGTTATGGCAATTATCTAATCAACCATTCATTGAGATGCAGACATGGTGAAGAGATTCAGTTGTTCAGACCAAACATCAGAAAAAGGGGGAAAAAGTAATATAAATGACTTTTACTGGTGCCAGAAGGGGATGGTTTGAGTATCTTAGAAACTGCTGATCTTCTGGGATTTTCACGTATAGCAGTCTCTGGATTACGGAGAACGGTGTGAGAAACAAAAACATCCAGTGAGTGGCAATTCTGTGGGCAATAAAGCCTTGTTAAATAGAAAGGTCAGAGGAGAATGGCCAGACTGGTTCAAGCTGACAATAGATCTTATAACCATGCATTACAACAGTTGTGTGCAGAAGAGCATCTATAAACACGCAACACGTTGAACCTTGAAGTTAATGAGCTGCAGATGCAGAAGGCGCCATGGTAGCGTAGCAGTTAGCGTGAAACTATTACAGCTCAGAGTGTTCCAAAGTTTGGAGTTCAGTTCTGCTACCATTCTGTAAGGAGCCTCTGTGGAATGTGTGGGTTTCCTCTCACAGTCAAAAGATGTTATCAGATAGGTTAATTGGGCATTGTAAATTGTCCCATGATAGAGTTAGGGTTAATCGGGGTTGTGGGTTTGCAGGGGTAGACCGAAAGGACCTTATCCACACTGTATCAATAAATAAATAAGTAAATGAAGACTGCACCGTGTTCCACTCCTGTACCTAATACACGCACATTCAGTTTCTCTGCTCTATGGAATAGTTAAGCCAAGAAGGAAAATAGTTCCATTAAACCTTGAAAAGTGGAGGAGGAGGTTAGTTGATGAGACTAAAGAAATTGTTGGAAGTCTGGTTAGAGGGGAAAAGTCTGCACTTATGAGTGTTCCTGTGTGTTTGTATGTGTGGTAAACAGTGTAGGTTTACAGCACTATAACATTAAGAGAGTCCTCATAAAAATTGTTAATTGGATAAAAACTTCCATATAAACTGACCACACAACATGATTATTTGAACTGTTAATCATACATGTAGTTTGTGCAAAAACAGAGTTTACACATTTAATCCACTAAACTATTGATTTCATCAGCTCGTCATGGGAGAAGGCAATCCTACATGTTGGGATCGAAGTGGAATGAATTATTTTTGGTATGAGTCAATTGCGCAGGAAAAATAATTGCTGAAAACCAATAATGAATGGTATTTATCTCATTGTTGACTGGACATTGATGGGGTATTTCATTGATTTGACACAGTTGCTAAGTTTACCACTTAATTCCTCCTTTGGGAGGCCTTGTAAAGGATAAGACCATAAGAGCAGAATTAGGCCATTTGGCCTGTCAAATCTGCTCCACCATTTCATCATGGCTGATCCATTTCCCTCTCAGCTCCAATCTCCTGCCTTCTCCTTGGAACCCTCCATGCCCTGACTAATCAAGGATCATTCAACCTCTGCCTTGAATATACCCAGTGACTTGGTCTCCACAGCTGCTTGTGGTAAGGAATTGCACTGATTAATCACTCTCTGGTTAAAGAAATTGCTTCTCATCTCCATTCAAAATGAACGTCCTTCTGTTCTGAGGCTGTGTCCTCTGGTCTTGGACTCCACCACCACAGGAAATATCCTCTCCGTATCCACTGATGTGAGATGAGCGATTACCTTGGCCAGCTTTTCTTCGCCAAACTAAAGCTGCTGGAAAATAAACCAAGAACATTGTCCATCTCTTTTGACAAATGTCAAACTTGGCTCCATGTTCACCCACATAATAATAGTGACTACTCTCGAGAAGTATTTGGAATCTACCAAGGGCTTGAAATCTGCTAACAGGAACTTCATGAAACATTGATGATGTTTAAGGGGAATCTGAATATTGGGGAATTCCTTGCAATTTAGGCATTGGCTAACTCGTACCTCTCTCCAGAGTTGTAATGCTGACCTGGGCAGCAAGATCATGAGGTACAGGAGCAGAATTAGACCATTTGGCCCATCGAATCTGCTCTGCCATTCAATCATAGCTGATTTTTTTTTCTTAATGCACTTTCTCAAAGTAAATTTATTATCAAAATACATACATACACACAACGCACCTTATACTACCCTGAGATTCATTTCCTTGGAGGCATTCACAGTAGAACAATGAAATACAACAGAATCAACAAAATCTACACAGAAAGAATTGACAATTAATGTACAAGAGACGAACTTTACAAATTAAAAAAAAGTAAATGAATAATATTGAGAACATGAGTTATAATGTCTTTGAAAGTGAGTCTATAGGCCTTACCTTCCTTTACCTTAGACTTGTTGCTTTAATATTAATGAGGTAAACCAATAGTAGATTGTCAGAAATTACTTGATAATTACTTGCACATTAATTACAAAATAAATATTCATCTGTTTAGATCATTTGGGGGTGGTCAATTCTCCTTGACTTTTTTTTTACATGACCAGTGTCTGAAACAGACTACAGTCGGCCCTCCTTATCCGCGGATTCCATATGCACAGATTCAACCAACCGCGGATTGGGAAAACCCGGAAGTTCTCTCTCCAGCAATCATTGTTTGAGCATATACAGACTATTTTTTCTTGTCATTATTCCTTAAACAATACAGTATAACAACTATTTGCATAGAATTTACATAGTGTTAGGTACTATAAGTAATCTAGAGATGATTTAAAAGTACAGGCAGTCCCCGGGTTATGAAGGAGTTTCATTCCTGTGTCTGTCTTTAAGTCGGATTTGAAGTTGGAACGGGTACATCCGGTATTATTTAGCATCAGTTAGTCCTATGTTTTTCTTTGTAGATAGTATATATTTTACCTTTCTATGCATATAAAACACTTAAGAAACATACATATTTCAATAATTAAACCACTGCGTTGCTCAGTAATACTTGTAGCTTTCATCGGGGCAGGGCCTTTGACATGCTCCATTAAAATTGTTCCGATCGTTGACCGACTGTAGCCTAACGCTTTTCCAGTGACCGATGGTGTTTCACTTCTTTCTGATCGCTTTATTACTTCCACCTTATTTTCAATCGTGATCTTGATTATCTTCATAGACAGAAACATTGCCGATTCAGAGCTGAGCCAGGTCCTAAAGCCCACTGCACTGAGACAGGTTAAATAAACTCCGGGGTTCCGCTGGGTCCTGAAGACCACCATATTCAGACAGGTTAAATAAGGGACTTGAGCATCCGTGATTTTTGGTATCTGCGGGGGGTCCCGGAACCAATCCCGCGCAGATAAGGAGGGCCGACTGTATAGTAATCCTTAAAATAAATGTCCACAGGGCCTTTGACAAATTTCCATTGTTTTTTGTGCTGTGTGGGTTGGTTTAAGTAGATTGAATCCCCTTTTATTGTTGCTTAACGTGATCAGGAGGATATTGTCACCAAATGGCTGTTTCTTGGTCGTCTTTCATCTGATTTTTAGTGTAATGAAAAGGTGTCCACTGGTCATTTGTGAATTATGATTCCCCCTTTTAAAAGCCACCCACATTTGAGTTACACTGTTAGAACTGTACAATCACTTTCCGTGCTATGGTTAAGGACAGGTGTTTATTCGAACAAAGGTGAAGTGATTACAGTCAATCCCATCCAACCTGAACCCCCGGCGCTTTGAGAACACAATGCATTGAAAGTCACACAATCAGAAGCAGGTGTTTGGTTCTAACCACGATTCAAGGAAATAGTCAGAAAGCACCAGCACAGATAAAGGCCTTCTGCCCAACGATTCCGAGACTACTTGTTTACTTGCCTGATCCCATCTATCCGCACCTGCACCACAGCCCTCCATACCCCTCTCGTCCGTGTTCCTATACAAATTACCATGTTGCAATTGAAGCCACATCTACTACCTCGATGGCACTCTTGGTTTTGGCATCATTCGTGGCTCGGAAGCTGGTATTCATGTCTTTAAGTTAAGTGATAGTGGGTCCAAACCCAGCCCAGAACTTGAATGACAATTTAAGTGGAGAATCAAATAGGTTATGGGGAGAGTTCTGTGCTGTCAGAGGTGTCATTTTTGAGCAAGGTCTTTGTAGCCTCGGGTGAATGTAAATAATCCCATGACGCTACTTTTAAGAAAAACAGGGGAATTGGTCCAGTCCCTTGGCTCAACAATAATCCCTTATCTTGCGTCACTCAAAACAGCAGATCTGGTCATTACCGCACTGCAGTTTGTAGGAGTTAGCTGTGCGTTAATTGGTTGCCAAGTTTCCTAGTTTAAAACCATGACTGCATTCCATACGTCCCTTATTGGCTGTAGTGTGCTTTGTGCTCGTAAGTGAAAGTTCCCCACCACAACCCAGGTTTCCCCTGGGATTTGGTAGATGTACAATTGTGAAAACATTACCCACTTTCTCTTTCGTTTTCAGCAGGGAGTGTTGGCTCCTAGATACAATGTTAAAATTAATTTATTTAGAGATACAGCACAGCGACAGGTCCTTCCGGCCCAACAAACTCGTACTGCCCAGTTACACACACCTGACCAATTAACCTACTAAACTGTATATCTTTAGAATGTGGGGTGAGACTGGAGGAAACCCAGATCAGGTATGGAAAGGAAGAGGGCAGGAGGGGTGGTGAGAGGAGGGGAAGGAGTATGAGTTGGCAGGTGGCAGATGATACCTGGGAATTTTACTGAGCCGGGACCCGGAGGCCTGGAACTGAGCTGAAATCTGTGTGATAAGGGTGGTGGCAGAGACACGTTCCCTGGAAGAACGCATGGCTATGATAGTGAATCTGGATTAGCACATGGTTGAAGAGTCGGAGTGCAGCAATGTCAACTCTCTATTCTTCTCCATAGACATGGTCTGACCTGCCCAGTTCCTCCTGTAGTTTGTGTGTGTTACTCTGGATGGCAGAGTGGAGAGGTAGCGAGGTGTAAGGCTGTCCTCCCCTCCGTGAGCCTGCAGGTCTCCCTTGGGCAAGAGGTGGCACCTGCTTAGCCCCCCCCCCCCCCCAAACCCCTCCAGTCAGGTCATATGAAGCCACGGGAGCAGGTGGTTAATGGTCGTATGAGCAGCTGGTCTATATCACAAGTCCTGGTTATGCTGATGAAGACGGCTGCGTCAGTACATATGTGTGATGAACAAGTGTAAGACAAAGACTGCTTGCTGGCAGCATATAAATTCAGAGTCTGAAATGATAGCGAACCCAGGCTATATCATTATATATTCCAAAATCTGAAACACTTCCGGCCACAGACATTTCGGCTAAAAGGTACTCAACGTCTCTTGTCACTGGTTATTGCTGTTGTATACTCAGTGACCACTGAGTGTTCTGCTGCTGTAGCCCATCCACTTCAAGGTTCGATGTGCTGTGTGTTCAGACATGTAATGCACATCACTGTTGTAACAGGTGGCTATTTGAGTTACTGTCACCTTCCTGTCAGCTTGATCCAGTCTGGCCATTCTCCTCTGACCTCTCTCATTACCCACACAACTGCTGTGCATGAAAATCCCAGATCAGCCATTTCTGAGATACTGAAACCATCCTTTCTGGCAATCATTCCACTGTCAAAGCCACTTGCATCACATTTCTTCCCCATTCTGATGTTTGGTCTGAATAACAACCTAACCCTTTGACCATATCTGCATGCTTTTATGCATAGAGTTGCTGACACGTGATTGATTGGATACTTGCATTAACGAGCAGGTGTGCAGGTGTATGTAATAAAGTGGCCATTGAGTGTAATATTTTAGACTCCAGAGCTAAATTGGGGATTTAAATAACTGAGGGAAATGGAAATAATTGCTCACAATTGGAAGGATTGCCTGAATCTCCTTGTATTCAATTTTTATTTTCCCTGACGACACAGTTTCTCTAATGATAGAACCAAAAAGATTGTCACTAGGAAAGTCTGAATGATCTGGGACCTACTTTCTGAAACAGGATGAAGAGCTGGAGGTCTTCACAATACAGAAGGGTTTGTGAGGAAATTGTTCAATAAAATGTTCTCCCCTGTGCTGGCAGCCCAAACTGTTGGCCATAAGTAGAAGTTACCACTAGATTCTGTAGAAAAGTGAACTACTCTCTACAGAAGTAGTGGTTGAGGTGAGGAGATGTTGAGACATAGGTGCTGGACATGCACGAGCTAGGCTCGTGTTTTTGCTTTTGTAGACTCTTACAGTTTCAATTAAAGCTAAGGCTTTTCTCTTGGAAAGAAAGAGGATGAGAGGTGACTTGATAGAGATGTACGAGATGATAAGAGATATAGATCAAGTGGACAGCCAGAGACTTTGTCCCAGGGTAGAAGTGGCTAATCCAAGTTTGCATAACTTACTGGGAGGGTGTCAGAAGTAGTTTTTTTTTACACACAGAGTGGTGAATGTTATGTTTTGTTTCGTAACTTTAAAACATTAAATTAGTTCAAAGGAAAATGAGCTGGGAAATACGAGTCTTAGTTTGTTGTTTACTTTATGCAAGGCACACGTATCATGTGGTACCGTGATGATGTATGCAATTCACATATTTATACGTATAGCCCATAATGAGTTATCTAAACAAACAAGAATGCTTATTCAAGCAATATATGTACAAGAACACTCAAGTATTACTGAAATATGAAATGCTCAACAGTGGGTGCCTGGGACGCAGTGCCTGAGATGGTGGTAGAGGCAGGTCTATTCAGGAAATTTATAGATTCTTAGATTGGCACATTGATGAAAAATGGGCTATGTGTGAGCAAAGGATTTCAGGGGTTCCCAACTTCTTTATGCCATGGACTAAAACCATTAAATAAAGGATCCACGGTCCCCAAGTTGGGGAACCCTGGGTTAGATTGATCTTGGAGTCAGCTAAAGGGTGGGCACAAACATTAACGGGCCTGTACTCAGCTGTAATGTTCTGTATTTTTTTTCAGCTAGATTAGTTTTTTTTTGTCAAGTTGCACAAATTCCAATGTGTGCTCACGTATTAACACAGATCTATCAAATTTTAATATTGATGACTACTCCGGCTGCATATTTTCTGTAATATGTGAAATAAGCTGAGATACTTCACGTTTATGAGGTGAGGGCCTCTGTCGGTCAGGGTTGACCATGGGTATTGCATCCTAGCTGTCTAGATTCGCAAGCCTGGGCAGCACAATATGGAGAGCAAGCTGTTGTCCGTGTAGCAGGCTCCCTCTCTCCACGTATCTAATGAACTCACAGAGACCGGTACAGGAGTTGCCAGTGGGTGTTGAACTTGATGTAGGACTGCCTTAGGGACGTTTATAATACCTGTAAAAGAACACAATATTTCTCTGCGCAAACACGAGGAAATCTGCAGATGCTGGAAATTCAAACAACACCACACACAAAATGCTGGTGGAACACAGCAGGCCAGACAGCATCTATAGGGAGAAGCGATGTCGACGTTTCGGGCCGAGACCCTTCGTCAGGACTAAGTGAAAGGAAAGATAGTAAGAGATTTGAAAGTAGAGGGGGGAGGGGGAAATGCGAAATGATAGGAGTAGACCGGAGGTGGTGGGATGAAGCTAAGAGCTGGAAAGGTGATTGGTGAAAGTGATACAGAGCTGGAGAAGGAAAAGGATCATGGGACGGGAGGCCTGTAAAAGAACTGCAGTGAAATGGGAAATAAATTGAGAATGAGAAAAGCTACAGGTGCTGTGTGAGCCAAAGAAATTCTGGTTGGCCCATTACAGGGAGGGCGTGGAGGCTCTGGAGAGGGTGCAGAAGAGTTTCAACAGTGAGTGGCCTGGATTAGAGGGCATTAGCTAGGACGATCTTGGATTATTTTCTCTGAAGCATGTGACTGAAGAGCAACATGATAGAAATATACAACTTTTTTGGGGAGATAGATATGGTAGTCTTTTTTCTTCCCTCAAAGTGTGAATGTCAAATACTTGATGGCTTGGTTTTAAAGTCAGAGAAGGTAAGTTTAAAGGAGATTTATAAGACAAATTTTTAAATTGAGGTGGCTGCAATATATTGCCAGGGAAAATGGTGGAAGCAGATGCAACAATTAAGAGGCATTTTGACAGACACATATACAGGCGGGGAATGGAGGGGGTTCAGCTATGTGCAGGTAGATGGGATAGGCTTTGACTGGCATCATGGTTGGCATAGAGATTGTGGGCTGAAGGGCCTGTGCCTGTATGGTTTTATATTTGGCTTAAAATGCAGTTCACGCAGCATCTGTGGAAAGAGAAACAAACAGTTACTATTTCAGGTCGTGCTGTTCTGACAAAGTCTCAGACTTGGAATGTTACCCCCTTTTTTCATTTCCACAGCTGCTGCCTGACTTGCTGAGTGTCCATCGTTTAGTGTTTCTGTTTTGGAAGTAAATGGAGCTGGAGTGGTCCCTGAGCAAACTTGCACTAACCCTCCATTTCTCTAACCAACCTGTAACTGAAATGACCATTTACTTCAATGATGAATGTAGGCAACAAACCTCAGTAGTATTAGCTTTACCTGTGACTTTGTCACCAATAGAGATCACAGGTATTTTCATATCACAATAGTCGTTACAGCTATCTCATCACTACTTCAAAATTATGGTAGTTATTAGAGCCCCTCCCCACTAAGCAACAGCGGCCTTTACACTGATAATGTATTTAAAAAATATATAAATATATTTTAAATGTATAATCTTGCTATTTAATGTATTAATGAAGTACATATATCACAAATTAGTTGTAATATTTTGATAACAGTTTTTCAGTATTATTGGTTTCTTTTGTAATCTGATTTTATTTGATATATTTAAATGCATGATTCTGACAAGGGTGTCTGTAGGCTTCACTGGACTGCCAAAGAGATCCATGGCATAAAAAAGGCTAAGAACCCCCAGTCTTTTGTCAAATTTTGGAAATGAATGTTTAAAAAGACACTATATTTAGCTCTTTTTGAACCCCCCCCCCCCCCCCACCTCCACTTCCACTTCAGCTGGGTATCAGGATGGCAAGCACTTATCTTCATTTCAACCTTCAGTTTCCTCAGAGTTATACAGACAAATAGCAGTTCAAATCTTCAATCATGGCCATGCTGCCGACCCTTTATAGAATGAGGCCATTCAGCTCCTCTTGAGCTGGCTTTTTGGGGTTGACTAATTAGATTCTCCATGCTTTCCTAAGACCTTATAAATCATACTGTTGTTAGGTATTTAATCAGTATCTTTTGATTATTATTCAGTCTCCATCAAACAGACTTACAAGCACAAAATCCAATGAGTAACATCTCCTGCTCAGGAGGCCAATCATTTCTGTGCCAGTATTGTTGAATCTGATTCCTGCCTACTGAAATTATATTTCAAAAAGAAACTGGATCGCACTCCTAACTTGACTGAGATTTGTGATATGAGGAAACGGCGCCACAGTGTGTGTGCTTGCCCTGGATTAATGGGCCATCTGTTAATCTGCACTTCAGGGGGACAGTGGCAGGTGAACTCGGCAAATCTGATGATCTATTGGAACTGGAACTGATGCTTGAATGAAGCAGACTAAAGTGATTACACTGTAAACTCCCCCCCACCCCCCGTGTGTGGTACTTTACCCAAAGAAAGGGTTCCATTTGTTTTCAGAGCCCTCATGGACAACAGCGCCGCTGACAAATATTTCAAAATTCAGAGTACATTTATTATTAAAGTACGTTTATGTCCCCATATACAACCCTTACAGGTGTTCACAGTAGAACAAAAAAAGACAACAGAATCAATGAAAAACTGCACACAAGATTGACAAACCACCAATGTGCAAAGGAAGATAATCTTTGCAAAAAAAGTAATAGTACTGAGAAGGTAAACACGAGGAAATCTGCAGATGCTGGAAATTCAAGCAACACACACAAAACGCTGGTGGAACATAGCAGGTCAGGCAGCATCTATAGGGAGAAGCGCTGTCGACATTTCGGGCCGAGACCCATTGTCAGAATAGTACCGAGAATATCAGTTGTAGAGTCCTTGAAAGTGAGTCTATAAGTTGTGGAATCAGTTCAGTGTTGGGGGTGAGGGAAGTTATCCACATCGATTCAGGAGCCTGATGGTTGAAAGGTAATAACTGTTCCTGAACCTGGTGGTGTGGGACCCAAAGCTTCAGTACCTCCTGCTCGATGACAGTGGTGAGAAGAGAGCCTGGCTTGGCTGGGGGCTGCTGTTTCCTTGTAGCAGCTCTCTTGTGGAAGTTTCCTTGGGGTATTTGACATATGGGTGCATTACATCTAAGAGCAGATCCTATCCTTTGCTTGGCATTTACCAGTGTTCCTCAGACGTGGTGTTTCCATCACCACAAAGTGCAGTGGGAGATGTGAGGAATTGAATCTTAGGTCTTCCAAGTACCTAATCCTTGAAATCTAACCAAGTGCTGAGTCCATTCCCAATGACATGCTCCGTCAGTGCTTCAAATTATAATTTTCATGGGAATGATCTCCAGATTCTCTTCCATTAAGATCTGACTTCCAAACTCTGATCAGCTCTTTTGTTAATTAAACTTCCACCCAGCTCAGCTCCATTGAGTGGGATCTTCTCCTTAGGCCTCCTAAACTTACTTCATTTATGATGTGTGTATTAAAATTTTTTATTTAATATTATTTCTGGCACAGTCTCCAAATCTTTTTTTGGACATTTTATTAACATCAGCTTGAAAGCACGTATCCCAGGCTTATGGACAATTTCTACAAACTGTTATTAGACTAGAATGGTTCCATTGTAAGATAAATTGTACTCTTGACCTTACAATCTACCTTGTTATGGCGTTGCCCATTATTGTCTTGCCTGCATTGCAGTTTCTCTGAAACCAGAGTACTTTTATTTGGAGATACAACACTCTAAAAGGCCCTTCTGGCCCAATGAACAGTACCACTATGTGATCAATTTCTCTTTGGAGTGTGACCTAAGAACCTCATCGAATGGTACACAGCTTCTGTTCCTGGGTGTCAACATCTCAGAGAATCTGTCCTGGGCCCAGCATAGTAATGCAATCATCAAGAAGACCCACCATTGGCTGTATGTCATCAGCTGTTTGAGAAGACTTGTTATGTCACCAAAGACTAGCCAATTTCTACAGATGTACTTTGCAGAGCATTGTGCTGGGTGGCATTACCATTGGGTATAGAGGCTCTGATGCACAGCTTCTAAAAAGAGGCCGCAGAGGGTTGTGGACTCAGCCAGCTCCATTATTTGCATAAGCCTCCCTGCCATCAAAGACATCTTCAAAAGCTGTTGCCTCAAGAAGGCAACAACCATCATTAATAACCCTCACTATCCAGGCATGCTCTAGTCTCATTACTGTTATCAGGGAGGAGGTACAGGAGTCTTCAACATTTTAGGAATTGCTTCTTCCTCTCTGCCATCAGCTTTCTAAATGGTCCATGAGCACTACCTCACTGTTCGTCTTTGGCACTTTATTGATTTTATTTCTTATTGTAACTTTCTAAAACTGGGATTGAAAGGCTTATCATGTGAGGAGAGTTTGATGGCTCATGGCCTGTACTCACTGGAATTCAGAGGAATGAGGGGGTATCGAAAGGCCTTAATAGAGTGGATATGGAGAGCGTTTTTTTTTCTGGTGGGGGAGTCTAAGATCAGAGGGCACAGGCTCAGAATTGATGGACGTCCGTTTGGAACAGAGATGTGGAGGAATTTTGTTAAAGAGTAGTGAATCTTTAGAATTAGCTTCCACAGGCAGTTGTGGAGAGCAGGTCATTGGGCCTAAGGCAGAAGGTGTTAAGTTCTTGATTAGTCAGGGCATCAAGGTACACGGGGAGAAGGCAGAAGATGGGGGCTGAGAGGGAAAATGGATCAGCCATGATAAAATGGTGGAGCAAACTTGATGGGCCAAGTGGCCTAATTCTGCTCCTATATCTTATGGTTTTATTGTAATTTTTTTCATGTCCTGCACTATGTTGAAAACATGTACAACACAAAGCATTTACCTGCTACAAAACAGCAGATTTCGCAACACAAGTCAATGATGATGAGACAGATTCTGATTCTAGTAAATTAGTTGGGGAACCCACCATCTCTTTCCAGTGTCTTAAAAACGATAACTGGACGGCTGACATTGAGCAAACAGGAAATTAGTTAATTTGATCTATTTCAAGATTTTTAAAAATAGTAAATTATTTTGGTTGAGATTTTCTTGAAGATGAGGCTGGGAGGGCCTGCATCTTTACGGTAGGTGGTGATACCTCATCTGTGGCCTTGTGGATTCAGCAGTTGATGCAAAGCTTCTGTTAATTATGGAAAGTGATGCCAGTCTCAGCACGCATCTGTTACAGGGACTGTATCTCCATGGCAACGACGTGTTGGTAGCAGGTAGCTGGTTTTGCCTGGAGTTTCACCAACATCCCATTTCTTTGAAGGTTGTCTGCTTTTCTTTTTGATGTTTTTCCTCTGCTTATTATTCATACCCAGCAGTGTATGTTTTCCACCCTGCTCTCTCTGGACTTTCATTGGACTCTGTTGGACTTTCTTGAGGACGTCACTCACCCACTCTGAAGTGTGCTCACACAAAGATGATCTATTTCTGTCCCTGTTTCAAAGTGCTTTATGGCTGGACTTTGACCTTGAGCTCATCACTCTCTTTGGGACTCCAGTTTTTTTTAAATCCAATTTCACTTCTTTCCTCGTTTCCTAGTGGTGAGTTTCTTCAGTAAGTGTGTATGTGTGTGAGGCAGATAGAGACCGAAACCTGCATCTATAGGGGAGGGAAATACAGAATCAGAATCGGCTTTATTATCACCCGCATGTGACATGAAATTTGTTAACTTAGCAGCAGCAGTTCAATGCAATACATAATCTAGAAGAAAAAAAATATAAAATAATAATAATAAATAAGTACATCAATTACAGTATATGTATATTGAATAGATTAAAAATCATGCAAAAAAAAAACAAATAATATATATTTTTTAAAAAGTGAGGTGGTGTCCAAAGCTTCAATGCTCATTTAGGAATTTGATGGCAGAGGGGAAGAAGCTGTTCCTGAATCGCTGAGTGTGTGCCTTCAGGCTTCTGTACCTCTTACCTGATGGTAACAGTGAGAAAAAGGGATGCCCTGGGTGCTGGAGGTCTTTCTGAGACACTGCTTCCTGAAGATGTCCTATGTACTTTGTAGGCTGGTACCCAAACGGAGCTGAGCTGACTAGATTTACAACCTTCTGCAGCTTCTTTCGGTCCTGTGCAGTAGCCCCCATCCCTGCATACCAGACAGTGATGCAGCCTGTCAGAATGCTCTCCACGGTGCAACTATAGAAGTTTTTGAGTGTATTTCTTGACATACCAAATCTCTTCAAACTCCTAATGAAGTATAGCCATATTGTAGGATTTTATACTTGTGCTTCTGAAGTGGTGGGATGAACTTGGAAAGGACGAGGGCTTGCTACAGACAGAGCCACCGCTGATGGCGATCAAATGATTGATCTGCTCCCAGGTCCACTGTCAGTCTCAGTTTGCTGAGTGCCTCAGAAAATTTAACCTTTTTATGCCATGGACCAATACCATTAAGTAAGAGGGTTGTGGACCCAGGTTGGGAACCCCTGATTTAAAGAGGTGCACCAACTTTATTCGTCGACATTTGCATGTACAGTTGATTCTGGTTAATTGGGCCATCAGTTAATCGGGGCAGCCACTTATTTCGGACGACCCTTAAATAATAGAAACTAATTGAGAAAAGAGCTGGCATTCTCTTAGCTTATTTGGGACACTTTGCTGCTTCATTGGGGCAGGAGACTTGCCGAACTAGCGTCAGTCATGTGCGTTTCTGTTCCCACTAGACATAACACCATGCTCAGAGCAAACGGTTTTTAAACAGCATTAGTTGCATGTGCCTGTATTCAAAAAACGGTGAACTTTGTCACTGATAGTTGGAGAGAAATAAGCAGAAAGACAATTCAGAATTGTTTTGCCCACTGCGGTTTCAAGCATTCAGGCTTCGAGATGCCAGAGAGAGCCGGGAGTGAAAACGAAACGATTTCACCATTTCAACAAGTTAGGATCTATGAAGAAAGCATCACCAATCATCTTGAATATTACAATGAAAATGAAGATTTGGAGGATGTAATCATCAGGATTGTATGAAGGAAGTCCATCATCTGCACTAGGTGACTGCGTTGATTTTATTCATTTTCAGTCAAAGGAACACAGCAGTGTACACTGAAAATTTCTCTGTCATTAACCATTAAGAATTAATACACAGTTTTATAGTACTGTAATAGTATTAATAGTGTTCTGATTTGTTTTGTGTTTTAATTAAATACAGGTTTCCCCCACAATCCAAAGCTAGAACATTCCTATGAAACCGTTTTGTAAGCTGAAGGCATTTCAGCTTTACAATGCTTTATGACATGTAAAGCGAAGAAGCAATTACCATTAATTTATATGGGAAAAATTTTTGAGTGTTCCCAGACCCAAAAAATAACCTACCAAATCAAAGCAAATAACACATAAAACCTAAAATAACACTAACATATAGTAAAAGCAGGAATGACATGATAAATATGCACCCTATATAAAGTAGAAATATTGTATGTATGATGTAGTTTCACTTATCAAAATCAGGAAGACACCGAGCCAAAATCGATTTGGAGATCCCACATGTACAAAGGAGTCTTTGCGAGACTAGTGGAATGGGTTTGCCAACTGTTGTAGGGCTGCAGGCAACTGTTCTTGACGCCAGCTGGAATTTTGCCACAAGGAGAATGCGCTCTAACTAAATAGACACAAAGTGTCCTATCTTAAGGCAGATTCTCCAACAGCCATGGTCTTTCTGAACAATCAATAGCATTTAACTTGTTTTCTGCAGAAATATCTTGTCAAAGAAAATCTTACATTAGGGCTAAGTTTAGTAACATCATTGTTATTATTGTCCCCTCATTATAGAAAGGGTGTGGAAGCTTTAGAGAGGGTGCAGAGATTTACCAGATTAGACAGCATATCTTTTGAGGAAAGGCTGAGTGAACTAGGGCTTTTCACTTTGAGGTGGAGGATGATGAGAGTTGACTTGATACAGGTGTATAACATGACAAGAGGCATAGATAGAATGGACAGCCAGCCACTTTTTCCCAGGGTGGAAATAGCTAATACGAAGGGGCATAATTTTAAACAAGAGAAATTTGCAGATGCTGGAAATCCAAGCAACACACGCAAAATGCTGGAGGAACTCAACAGGCCAGGCTGCATCTACAGAAAAAGGTACAGTTGACATTTTGGACTGAGACCCTTCCGGACTAATTTTAAGGTGATTGGATGAAAATATAGAGGTACATCATAGGTAGATTTTCTACACGGATGAGCAGGTGGAAAACCCTGCTGGAGTGGTGGTAGAAGCAGATACGTTAGGGACATTTAAGAGATTGTACGCGAGAAGCACAGAGGCATCCTGTTCTGAGGTTGAAAGCCTACTTATGTGGGCAGCTGTGTGGGTGTGATAAGGGACTTGCTGTGCTACTATCTTGTTTTTTGTTCTTGCGGTTGTTTTTGTTCTGCTGAACATTATGGTCATGTTATGCTGGCACCCCAACATGTGATGTGGCAGCACTAACTGGCTGCTCCCCCCCCCCCCCCGCTAATCCTTGGTTAACGCAAACGATGCAATTCACTATGTTTCAATGTACATGTGATAAATAAATCTGAATTTGAGACTGTTAGATAGGCACATGCTGTGTATTTAATATTTCAGTAGTATTTGAGTAATATTGTAAATATATTGTTTGACTAAGCATTCTTGTTCAATTTAAGGGCGTATTATGAGGGATATGTATAAATACGTGAATTGTATTCATCATTACACTACCATGAGATACAGGTGTGCCTTGCTTAAAGTAAACATGGATTTAGACTCACATTTCAGACTCGCATGTCTTCCTTTGAATTAGTTTAATGTTTTGACACTTGGTTGGTAGAAAAATGAAGGGCTATGTGGGAGGGAAGGGTTAGTTTGGTCATGGAGTAGATTGAAGGTCAGCACAACACCCTGGGCCGAAGGGTTCTGTTGTTAAGAATAACTAGATGTGATTTAAAATGCTTCTCCGGACCGTCTGCTCCTGTGGCGCTTCCTGCCTCTAGTGGCATCTTCTACCGTGGGGGGAGTGAGTTTACAGCCGGAAGCTGTTTGTGTTGTGAATGGTTCACAAGAACAGAACCTTGGAGTAACCTGGGGAAGACTTGTACCCAAAGCACACACTGCACAGCACCTGGAACAAGAGTCACTGAGAAATATCAAGGCTTAAATGTTGCTTACTAACCATTTTAAAAGTGATAAGCTGTAATAGCTGTTAATTTTGCAGCAGGGACTCTCAGAGTTTATTTTTTATTTATTTTAGCGATACAGTGTAGGCCCTTCTGGTCTTTCAAGTCATGTCGACCCAGCAACTCCCAACAAGCCCAGTTAGCGCTAACCTAATCACGGGACAATTTACCATGACCAATTAATCTATCCAGTGCGTCTTTAGACTGCGGGAGGAAACCAGGCAAAACCCACGCATTCCACAGGGAGGATGTACAGAGACTCCTTACAGAATGGCGCTGTAGTTGAACTCTGAAACGTCCCGAGTTGTAACAGCGTCACGCTAACCACTCCGCTACCATGGTGCCCATTGTTTATATGTTAAAACTCTAGAAGAGTGGAGCAAGGCGAATCAAAGGCTGGCATGGAAAATACTTCAGCTGCGACAAGGGGGGATCTGAAAAAGCATTCCCAAAGCTTCGTGGTCTTTAGGGTGACAGTGAGGTATGCAGTGACAGATGCAGGAGTCCAGTGCCAGGGTGTGGCAGAAGATTTGCATGGCCTAAATATAAACCTCTGAACTTGGAACTGCATTGTAAATCGCTGAGGGGACAAATTTATCAGCTCAGCCCCCTTTTTTTTTTGTTGTTGCTCTAACCACTGTTCAGAAGGGTTTAGCTTTGGTTCCATCAGTCCTATGTGCTTTGTACAATGGATTAGGTTAAACCACTCAGTTTATAAGCCAAATACGTGGACTAATAATAGAGGAGGCACAAGTTTCTATCCCACTGCAAATATCTGAGTGTTTGAATCCTGCTTCAGAAGTGAATAATCTGGGCATGAGGAATTGCTGTATTAATAACTGTAACCATGAACGTGTCAGAATATTTATCCTGTGTGATTTTATATAACTGCTAAATTGGTTTATTCTTGACACGTGCCAAGGTACAATTAAATGCATACTGTTCATACAGATCAATTCATTATAACAGCGGCTTTGGGTAGTTCAGGGGGAAAGTATAATGGGATGCAGAATGAAGGGTTACAGAGCAAGGTCATGACGAGATAGACTGTAAGGTCAGGGGACCACTCAGTAGTCTTATAACAGTGGGATGGAAGCTGTCCTTGAGCTTGGAGGTACTGTATGTGCTTTCAGGCTTCTTTATCTTCTGCCTGATGAGAGGGGAGAGAAGAGAGTTGGACAATCGATGTCAGAGGTGTGTAAAAAGATCTACCTTTTAATCAGGGTGGCGATTGAGATTTAAAAGGCAGAGCTTTGTGGCAGTTTCTCTGAGTTGAGGAGCGACCATTCAAGAAGAGGGATTCATTAGTAATGGCCAGTAAAAATAGTTCAAATGTAAGTAGGGGGAAGGCGAGAGGAAAAACGATCAGCCAGAGCAGACTGGATGGGCCAAATGGCCTGATTCTGCTTCTATGTCTTATGGTCTTGAGAGAGACTGTCTAGGGTCGGAGGGATTTTTTGGTTGCATTGGCTGCTTTGCTGAGGCAGTAAGAAGTGTACACTAGTCCATTGAGAAGAAGCTTTGTCCTACCCCATTTAACTGGCTCTTACAGGGCAGAAAGCATTGCAACATCCTTCTGCAGAAAAGAGAGGTCTCACCTAATGGGTCCTGAAAGTTATGAAGCAGGGTGGCCATGGAGAAAGATAGTTAATATAAAGTTTCAAGAATCACTTTATTCAGTGTTGTTCAGGGCATGATTTGCAGCAAAAGACAATTTTCTACAATTATAAAGAAGAAAAAACCATAAAAATAAAGTCAACAGTTAAAGTATGGATATGGAGTAAACTGTGCATGTACAGTGCAGTGATGGGGGTAATAGGGCGAGTGGGAGGGGGACAAACTGGTATGGTAAAGTATGTGTGCCAATCGTAGATAAATCTAATTTCCCCCAATAATCCTCTCACCCAGAGATGATCAGACTGTGGAAATTGCTCCGTATTATCTTGCATTATGGTCATCTGGATGCATATATTAGAGAGAATAGAGCTTGACCATTCTCCCTGATCAATTTGGTGGCATGGTTTGTTTCTCAGCCCTGTTCTAATTACTCGTCCAAGGCAGTCGTACAATCTGCCATGTATCACCTGATCCCCACCGCCTCCTCTCGATGGCAACGGGGCATGACTGTTAAATACTAGTGATGGTGTTTGGATCCAGAATTGAACAAATGAGGGCGAGGAGCCCTTGTAAAGGGTCTGGCCCCGAAATGTCAACTGTTCACTCTTTTCCATAGATGCTGCCTAACCTGCTGAGTTCCTCCAGCATTTTATGTGTGTTACTCTGGATTTCCAGCCTCTGCATAATGTCTTGTGTATATGAGGAGATTCAAACTTGTTTATTGTCAATTGTCAGTGCGCACATGTAAAGGAGTATCAAATGATTACACAATAAGCACAAAGAACACAATGAAAATACAATAAATATAAATATGTAAGATTCGCCTGTGTAGACAGACTCCATGAACATAAAGTTGACGCTAGGTCGCTTAAGTGATGTGGTATAAATAGGCAAGTGTTGAGCGGCGGTTTGCTGTGCTTTTAAAGTATTCACACAGCTCTATGATCAGACTGAGTTTCAGGGTGGAAGGTGGAGGTCGTTGGGCGGGGGGGGGCTGAAACTCGGCCAGGAGGGAGGCTGACAGGTGGAACCGAGGGCAGCTAGATGCCCTTGTGCTCTTTCTTTACCGCCGCAAATGCTGCAGCTTCCTCCGGCTAAGCACATTGCCCCGAAGCATCATCAGAGTTGGCAGCTGTCCTCTGGTACCCAGGGAGCTGCGTCGTAATTCTCGCCTGTGGCACAGAGAGAGGGGGGGGGGGGGACATGTGCACTGAGCTTAACCCTTGCCTTGCTGAATGAGCAATGCCAATGGCCCGAGAGAAAATCTTGACCAGCCTCATCCATTTCAAAGAAAAGGCTGAACTGTGCAACAAATAAAACTCAGCTTGCTTCCTGTCAATCATGGGTCCTTCACAAACCAAAAGCCTTGCCTGAGGTAGCAGCTCAGTCTCCATCGCAGCAATTTTAATAATGAAGTCTGGTTACTATGGGGAGACACGTGTTAACCTAAGGTGCTTGGTATTCTGCATGTGTTTACACAGGTGTCACACTGCACTGCATGTGTGAACTTTTCTCTCTCTCTCTCTCTCTCTCTCTCTCAATCTCTCTATCCCACGGCCTTTCTCCTTTCTCACTCTCCCCGCTCCCTCTCTCTACCCCCTCTCCCTCTCTCTCCCCCTCTGTCCCTACCCCTCTCTCATAATTTGTTTTGTAAATAATGTGCTGAAATCCTGTCCTTCCGGAGAATTCGGGTGGACGGAGGGAAACAGTTCGTCCCAATGCCAGGGTTTGTATTAATGAACAACAGCACCTGGAGCTGAGCAAACGCTGGCTTCACCTCCAGCTCACCCAGTGATCTTGTGTGCTGTACACAGCAGGTGCACTTACAACTGTATGTGAGCCAGTACGTGCACAGCCAAGTAAGCCATCCCAGCTAATCTAGCTCTGATGTTTCAACATCTCTTTGTTTGCATTCGGAAAGAAGGCTCTGAGGTTTACAGTTTTTCCTTGAACGAAAGCCTTGCTCATTCACGTCCCATCCCCCACTCCCTCCCCATATATAAACAGCGACTGTTGAATGGAGTTGGGACTATTCCAGGTTTCCCAGAGATGGCAGCAGCCCCACAGCAGGTGAATTTGTCATGCTGAGTTTTTTTTAAATTAGTTGTGAACTTTGTCTCTTGACACCCTCTCTCCAATCTCTAATACTGAACAAGTACAAGCGAGTTAACGCAAGCTGGCTTCTAATCACGAAGGTATAAAAGCCAAGTGCTGGAGAATGGGGTTAGTACAAACGGTTATGGTGATGCAATGGACTAATGCAATGTGACGGTGCTGAATGACACTATAACTCAATAATTTACGCCTCTGTCCTTTTTATTAAACAAAATTTATCCTTCTTGTCAATAAACTGCTTTACAATCTTTTCTCTGTCACTCATTTACTAAAGCACAAAAATAGTTTAAATTTATAAAGGGAATAAGTCATTGGACAAAATGGAAATCAATCCTTGCAACAAAGTGAAATCACCTTCCATTGTATCATACTTGAAGTTCTCCGAATGACTGAAATACACCTTCACTTGTATAAAAAGTTTCAAGTGTCATTCACCCTCAGGAATAGAACATTAATTTCTATTTCTTGCTGTTCACAGCTGGGGGCCTCCTTCTGTTGCCACGACCAGTAGGGCGGGTTAATATAACCACTTGCATCCAGAGCCCAGGACAATGACCAAAATAGGAGCTCAGAACCCACCACAAGAGCTGAGGAATTTGGGTTCAGCGATGAATGCCATGAAACTTTGCACATAGAGCAATACTGTTTCAAGTAAAGGCCCTTAGGCCCACAATTTTGTGCACGTTTTAAACTACTCTAAGTTCAATCTAACTCATCCCATAGAGCCCTCTGTTGTCCTGTCATCCATCTAGCTATGTAAGAGTTTCTTAAATATCCCTAATTTATCTGCCTCTACCACCACCCCCAGCAGAGTGTTCCACACACTCACCACTCTGTGTAAAAAATTTTAAAAAATGCTATCTCTGACATGCCCCCTTTCTTTTCCTTCAATCACTTTAAAATTATCTCCTCTCATGTTAGCCATTTCAACTATGGGGGAAAAGTCTCTGGTTGACCACTCAATCTATCATCTTGTACACCTCTATTAAATCACCTCTCCTCCTCCTTCACTCCAAAGAGAAAAGCCTTAGCTTGCTCAACCTTTCCTCGTAAGGCATGCTCTCTAGTCCAGTCAGCATCCTGGTAAATCTCCTCTGCACCGTTTCGAAAGCTGTCATATCCTTCCTTTAATGAGGTGACCAGAACTGAACACAACATTCTGGATGTGGTCTAACCAGGGTTTTATAGAGCTGCAACATTACCTCGCGCTCTGAACTCAATCTCCTCCCTCCCCACCCCAGTGAAGGCCAAAACACCATATGCCTTCTTATCAACTTGTGCAGCAACTTTGAGGGACCAATGGCTGTGGACCCCAAGACCCCTTTTTTCCTCCACAAAGCTAAATACTCTGTCAGTAATCCTTCAAACGTGAATCACTTCAACTTTCCCAGGTTGAACTCCATCTACCATTGAAATGATCAGGTTGTCTTGTAAACAGACAGAATCTCTTGTCTTTGGAATAAAAATGGGAACTGCTTGTGGTGAACTATGTGCCTGTCTGGACACGCCCCCTGCTGACTGCTCCTGTGGCTCCTCCCACAGGCCCTGTATAAAGGCGATCTGAGGCCTGACGCTCGGCCTCAGTCTCCAGGACATAGTATGATGGACACTCACTCCTGGTTCCTTCTTCCAGACAATAAAAGCCGATATCTCGCCTTACGTCTCAGTGTGAGTTATTGATGGTGCATCATTGCTGGAGTTCAAAGTAAATTTATTATTGAAGTACATATATGTCACCAAATAAACCCCAAAATTTGTTTTCTTGTTGGCATACTCAATAAATCAAAAGCTTAGTAACCATAACAGAATCAATGAAAGACTGCAGCAACTTGGGCTTTCTACCAGTGTCCAAAATAAAACAAATTGTGCAAATACGTACATATGTATGCAAGCAAGCAATAAATATCGAGAACATGAAATGAGGAATCCTTGAAAGTGGGTCCATTGTTTGTCAGAACATTTCAATGATGGGGCAAGTGAAGTTATCCCCTTTTGATTCAAGAGCCTGATTGTTGGGAGTAATAACTGTTCCTGAGCCTGGCAGTACAAGTCCTGAGGCCCCTGGACCACCTTCCTGATGGCAGCAGCGAGAAGAGAGCTCATCCTGGGTGGTGGGATCCCTGACGATGGATGCTGCTTTCCTGCGACAGCTTTTCATGTAGATATGCTCAGTGGTGGAGTGGGCTTTACCTCTGATGGACTGGGCCGTGTCTGCTACTTTTTGTAGGATTTTGCAGGCCTTTGTCAGAACTGAAAAAGTGAAGGAAGAAAGTAAATCCTTAGTCGTTTTGGTAGTGTTCTAATTGTTATGTATTTCATTTAAGTACAGAATATGTTACTCAGTTAAACGATAATTTGTCTTTTTTAATACCTTTTTAACTTATTTCCATGAAACTTCGGCTAATTGCCGCAGTTGTATATTTTGGCTAAAATGACTGGTCCTGATGTGTCCCAGTTAACTAGAATCTGGCATGGGACCCGGGTTTTCCACGTTTCCACCTTCCCTGGCAATATAGAAGGAAGTCTTTGTTCTATGTTCTTATTAATTTTCCTTGGAACCCTCACCTTGAGTATTCTGACAAGAAAAGATGTGCTGGCATTGGAGACGGTACAGAAGAGGTTCACAAGAGTGATTCCAGTGTTATCATACGAAGAATGTTTGATGGTTCTGGGCCTGTACTTGCTGGAATTTAGAAGGATGAGTGGGGATCTCATTGAAACCTTTTGAATGTTGAAAGACCTAGACAGAGTAGATGTGGAAAGGATGTTACCCATGGTAGGGGAGGCTAGGACAAGAGGGCACAGCCTCAGGATAGACGGATGTCCATTTAAGAGATACGGAAAAATTTCTTTAGCTAGAGGGTGGAATTTGTGTAACTTTTTACCACAGGCAGCTGTGGAGACCAGGTCATTGGGTGTATTGAAGATGGAGAGTCTTGATTGACCACGGCATCAAAGGTTAGGGGGAGATGGTCAGGCATTGGGGCCGGGGGAGAAGGATCAGCCATGATTGAATGGCAGAGGAGACTGATGGGCCAAGTGGCCTAATTCTACTCCTGTATCTTATGGCCTTATGTTATTGAGGTGTGCGAGGAAACCAGAATCCCGCATTGTCACTGGGACAGTGGAAATGCATGGAACCTCAAGTGCTTCGTTGCCCACCGAGTTAGCCAACAGCATCACTAAGTTCAAGGGCGATTCTGGATGACCAACAAGATGGACATCTATCCCATGAATGAATCTATAAGCAAAAATAGGCCTGTGTTTAAATGGGGAAGAAAGAGACACTAATACAGCAAGGTCAGCAATAAACTGACAACCGTACCGGAATTTCGTTCATTCTTTTCAGATTTTGCGTGCAAACTGTAATATTCAGCTGTTTGTACTCATCACTGACTACTCCATGTGAACGTTATAAATAACATTGGCCACAAGCCCACTTTAAGTATTAGGAGCATCATGGGCAAATATAACTTTGTCGCCCTTTGTGTCCCTTCTGTATCCCAAGTTGGTTGAGTATTAATGGTGGATGTGCTGAGTAAGCAGTCTTCTGTCACGTTTTCTGAGTGTGACTGGCATCCCTCAGTATGTGTTAGATGTGGGTATTTGGGGTGGTGAGTTGATGACTGAAGAGTTACTGTTGTGCTGTTCCTCATAATATGCATTACCATATAACCAGGTAATTGCTTTACAGTTCCACGTTAGAGAGTCAGCCGTGTCATTTGACACCGTAAGTCACAGGAGCTCAGATCATCTGGGCTGGGGCCTGGCCTTGTCCGTCAGTGCTGCCCTCCCGTGTTCGAGTGGTGAAATAAACAGGCTGTATTGCATGTGTCTGTACACTGCCGGGAGACAGTACTGTCGATTACTGGACATTGTTGCTCAGTGTCTTGTACTATACGTGTTTTTTTCTGAGTGAATATGCTTCTTTGCTCGATATTTTGAATTACGTTACTCGCTACTTTTGAATGTTTGCTTGCTGTTTTGAATGCTTTCCACCTTGGCCCCGGAGTGTCAGGTTTGAATGATTTGATTTTGAGCAGAATCAGGCCATTTGACCCATCTAGTCTGCTCCATCACTCAATCATGGGTGATTTATTTTCTTTCTGAACCCCATTCTTCTCCCCTGATCCTTTGACACCCTTACTAATCAGGAACCTATCAACCTCTGCTTTAAACATTTATTTATTGAGATACAGAGTGGAATAGGTCTTTCTGGGCCTTCAAGCCGTGCTCCCCAGAACCCTAGCCTAATCATGGGACAATTCACAAAGACCAATTGACCTATCAACCGGTATGTCTTTAGGCTGAGAGAAAACTGGAGCACCTGGAGGAAACTTGCGCAGTCTCAGGGAGAACAAAGAGACTCCTTATGGGCAGTAGTGAGAATTGAACCTCGGTCGCCTATACTGTAAAGCATTGTGTTCATCACTACAATACCCAATGACTTTTTCTCCATGGTCGTGTCCGGCAATGAATTCCGTAGCTTCACCACCTCAATTCCTGCTCATTTCTGTTCTAAAGGGACATCCTCCTATTTTGAGGTTGTGCCCTCTGGTCATCGTAAGCTTAAATTTCTGTTTCTGTTACTGAGATTGAGCTCTGAAATTTCCTAGAATTTACCATCCCCCTCACTTGGCTTCACTTATCACATGCCAGTCTCTGCTCTTCCCACTTCCCCCACCTTATTCAGGCTTCTTCCCCCTTCCTTTCCAGTCCTGAGGAAGGATCTCAGCCCGAAGCATCGACTACTTATTCCCTTCCATAGATGCTGCCTGACTTGCTGAGTTCCTCCAGCATTTTGTGTGTGTTGCTCTGAATTTCCAGCATTTCCAGTGTTCATATTAAATAATCCAGCTTGGGGCAGATATTTAGGCTGCTGTAGGATTACTTTTCAGTATTAGTATCGCAGAAAAGTACAGCACAGAAACGGATCCCTTGGTCCATCTAGTCCATGCTGAAAACCATTTAAAGTGCCTACTCCCATTGAGCTGCACTCCACACCCCTACCATCCATGTACCTATACAAATTTCTCTTAAACATGGAAATTGAGCTCGCATTCACCGCTTGTGCTGGCAGCTCTTTCCACACTCTCAAGACCATCTGAGTGGAAAAATGTTCCCCTCATGTTTCCCTTAAACTTTTCCCCCTTAACCCATGGCCTCTGGTTGTAGTCCAACTCAACCTCAGTGCCTGCTTGCATTTATCCTGTCTGTACCACTTATAATTTTGATTGCCTCTATCAAATCTCCCCTCAGTCTTCTACATTGTAAGGAGTAATGTTTTAACCTATTCAGTCTTTCCTTATAACTCGGCTCCTCCAGACTCGGCAACATCCTTGAAAGTTTTCTTTATACTCTTTCAACCTTATTTACACCTTATCTATAGGTAGGTGACCAAAACCGCACACAATACCCCAAATTAGGCCTCACCAATGTCTTATACAATTCTGCAGTTTTTCCCCGCGTTAATTTTTTAAAGCAATGCCCTGCAGTCTATTTGCATTTGTTCCCTTCCTTTCCCATGACTGTTTGCTCATGGTTGAAATGGTGGTTAATATTTAGCCAAACAATGAGATGTGATACTTTTCACTGACAGTGTCAACTTCAATGATAACACAAGCTATATGTGGGGCATCTTGCTAGTGCTATCCTGGCTTTTCTGCCGTAACTGAAGTGGACAAAGCTGTCAGCCGAGTTTAACATTATGTTCAGTAATCCTTTTGAAACTATTTTCCTGCAGGACAAACCTGCCCTTCTGATCCTCTCTGTCTGTGCTTCAGGGCAGGATTAAGGTGCTGGGATATTATTACATTCGCGACCCTCCTTCATTGATCCTTCACCCTTCACCCTCTTTGCTGACCTCCGCTTATGTATGTATAAATAAACTTTGAAAGCACTTGCGCTAACTGTAAGCACATCAGTTCATTCGGTGGGATAAGCTTGATGGAGCGCCATCATCTGTGAGCTGCAAAGCATTTCAGCCGATTATGATACTGGAGTGAGGGATTCACATTGTCTCCCCACCATTGTATGTGCTACAAGGAGCGGAGTCGCAGAAAAGCAGGATTCCCCTGGGTTAAGGACCCTCACCATCCTGGCCATGCTGTCTCTTCTCACTGCAGTCATCAGGAAGGAGGTACAGGAGACTCAAGTCCCACACCATCAGTTCAAGAACAGTTATTACCCCTCAACCATCAAGCCTCTTGAACCAGAGGGGATAACTTCACTCACTGAACTTATTCCCCAACCAACGGACATTTTTAAAGACTCTGCAACTTCTGTTCTTGATATTTATTGCTTTTTTTCTCTTTTTTTTGTATTTGCGTATTTAGTTATCTTTTGCACATTGATCTTTTGTCTGACTCTGTTGAATGACGGTTTTCACTGATTCTGTTGTGTTTCTTTTTATTTACTGTTAATGCTCCAAAGAAATTGAATCTCAAGGGTAATATATGGTGAGATATGTGAACTTTGATAATAAATTTACTTTTAACTTTGAAAACATGCTATAATTTGGCTGTGGGACAATTTAACAGACCTTCTGAGTGCATCTGGCTCAGATTTCAGCAAGAATTTCCACACCTTCTGATGCCCCAGCTGGTTAAGCCGTGGAGTAGCTAAACTCTGGAGACCAAGAGGGTTTCAAGTTCAGTCCCTGATCTGCACCAGTTTAGTTAATGTCTGCTGAAGCTTTGTGGTAATTGACCTTGTGATAATCAGAGTGAAATATTGCAGATGCCAGACAGCTGAAGAGAGAATGTTCATAGACATAGAAGAGTACGGCACAGGGATAAGCCCCTCAGCCCACGCAGTATCTGTGCCCAACACAATACCGAAATGCAGAACGGTAGCGTGCCGATTACATAACACTTTACAGTGTCAGCGACTGGGGTACAATTCCCGCCATTGTGTGGAAGACATTTGTATGTTCTCCCCGTGAGCGCATGCTTTTCCTTTGGGTGCTCCGGTTTTCTCCCCTATTCGAAAGACTTACAGGTTAGTAAGTTGTGGGCATGCTACGTCAGACTGACACAAATATTGCATGTTAATGTATGTTTCAATGTTTCAGTGTACACGTGACACATAAAACTTATTTTTAAAACCCTTAAATCATTAAATCTTAAAATCTTTCAATTTAATTACATTTCTTCCGCCTGCATCCATATTTTCCCCCACCCATTCTCTGCATATTCTATCTAAAAGCCCCTCAAATGCCATTATAATCTGCTTCCTCCGCTACTCCTGGTGGGCTGTTCTAGGCACAAATTGCACTTTATGTAAATAAAACTTACCTCACAAGTTCCTTTTAAAGTCCTCACCTTAAATACATGTAGGTCAGACAGCATCTGTGGTGAGAGAAACGGTGCTGACCCTGGTGTCTGGAGACAAGAGATGTGGGTCATGATGCAGCGTTTCAGCCTGAACCATTGGCAGTTCATTCTCTTCATATCCTTCCCATCTGCCTTCCCTACAGTGCTCCTTGCATTGACATGTACACAGCTCAGAACAGTTCAGTAAAGTTATCCCCCAGTTCAAAAACCTGATAGTTGAGGGGTATTAACTGTTCCTGAACTGTTCCTTGGTGTGGGTCTAAGGCTCCTCCTATATTTTCTTCCTGATGACAGCAGTGAGAAGAGAGCATATCCTGGGTGGTGGGGATCCCTGACAATGGATGCTGCTTTCCTGTGACAGTGTTTAATCTAGATGTGCTCAATGGTTCAGAGTGCTTCACCCATGATGGACTGGGCTGTATCCTCTATTTTTCGTTGTATTTTCCATTCAAGGGCATTGTTGTGTCCATACCTATATAGACTGTGATGCAGCCAGTCAATTTACTTTCCACCTCACATCGATAGAAGTTTGTCAAAGTTTTAGATGTCATGCTGAATCTCTGCAGACTTGCAAGGAAGTAGAGGCGCTGCCGTGCTTTCTTTGTAATTGCACTTACATGCTGAGCCCAGGGCAGATCCTCTGAAATGATAACACTGAGGAATTTAAAGTTGCTGACCTTCTCCACCTCTGATCCCCCAGTGAGGACTGGCTCACGCACCTCCTCCTGAAGTCAATAATCAGCTCCTTGGTCTTGCTGACATTGTTGTGAATTTATTGCTTGTGGAAATACAGAATGGTGATGATTTTACCAGAGGACAGGCTTTGACCAGTGACAGTCAGCCTGTGTGAGGAGGTGAATCATTACACACACAATAGAGGTGAAATTCAGGATGTATGTCGTTTACATTTCTCTGACATTAAATGCATCTATTGAAACCCATTTCACCTCTTTACCTCCTGCCAGTTAGAGGATTCTTCTATCCATGCTAGTATCTTTCCTTTAATACCAAGGGCTGTTATTGTGTTTAGCATCCTTCTGAAAACCCAAATAAGCAACATCAGCTGATTGTCTAGCCTGCCTGTTATTTCCTCAAAGAACTCCAATAGATTTGTCAGACAAGGTTTCCCCTTATGGAAACCCTGCTGACTTTGGCCTATTTTATCATGTGCCTCCAAGTACCCCCAAAACCTCATCCTTAATAAAGGACTATTTTCAATAAAGAGCTATAAACCATATATCAACCACTATAATTAACTGGGAAAATCTCTAGAAATGTCTCTTTCCTCCAAGTTTAAGTCCCCTTACAATTCTGATAAGTTTGTCTCACCACATGATAATGGTTGCTTTTTGACCTCACCACTTGATCTCTGTCTAGTTCTTGATGAGTTCTTAATTGGATCTGGGTTCCTTGTAGGTGTTCTGATCTATTTAACACGTCCCAAAATGGTGCATCTTTATCTCTCAAGCTTCTTCATCTTCATCTATTAAAGAGTCAAGATTGTTTAATGTTATTCCCAGAACACAAGTGTAAAGCAGAGCAGAATAATTTTTACTCTGGATCCGACGCAGACAACAAAACATAATAAAATAGAGAACACAATAATAAGAAAAAGCACAATAAATATAAATACATATGATAACTTTTATACAAGGATTGATTGTATGTAGATACAGTGGCACTAGGTACAGGAGTGTCTGCACACAAAGTAACAGGAAATGATAAAGTAGTGGTGGCGGAGGTGTTGATCAGCCTCACTGCTTGGGGAAAATATCTGTTTTTGAGTCTGATGGTCCTGGCATGGATGCTCCCGGGCGGGAGTGGGACAACAGTCCATGAGCAGGGTGGGTGTGATCCTTCATGATGTTATTGGCCATTTTCCGACTCCTTTCTGTATATACGTCCTTGATGGCGGGTAAGCTGACAGCCCAAGGTGCTGGAATTACTGGAAGCTGTATATAATGTCAGTAGCTTGATATTCATCTGTTAATATCAGTTTTTAAATGTATGTGGTAGTCCATGCCTATTAACTCTTCAGTACAGCAATTTCTTGCAGGTGACTGAAAACAGTTGTGGCTTAATCTGAATCACAAGAGGAATCCTGGTGGGAGAGAATGTTTAAAAAAAGCTCATTCATGTAAATTAATTCTTTAAAAGGATATTTAAAATTTTATTGGTGTACAATTTTAGGGATGAGCTAAATCTGTGTTTTGACATTATGTATGACTTGAGCAATAACCCAGTAGATGGTGATACAATTTACCACCAGCATGCAGAAGCGAATGCAAATTTGTAATAGAAGTTTAAGTTCAGTTTATTGTCATTCAACCATAGACAGGTATACTGTTAAACAAAACAGTGTTCCTCCTGACCTAAGTGCACAAGACAGTACATATATAACTCAAACAAAATGCATGAAGCCATATTACCACAAATATATCAACAAATTCAGTAATAAGGTGCATTTATCACACAAGTTAAAAAGTAAATAGTGTAACACTACTGGTGTTTCATTCATGTTGAGACCTGGGTGGTGGCAGGGAGTTCAGTCGTTTCAGGGCCCGGGGGTAGAAGCTGTTTCCCATCCTAACAGTTCTTGTCCTAATGCTACAGTATCTCCTGGGTGATGTTAAGGGGTCAAGATTGTTGGATGGATGGGAGGGATCATTGACATTGCTAAGGACCTTGAACACCTAGCACTCCTGATAAATATCTGGCGGGTGGAGGAGAGGCCCCAGTGATCCTTTCAGCAGCGCTTGCAGTTGTTTGTCGGGACTTGCGGTCAGATGCGTTGTAATTCCCAAGCCAGCTGGAGATGCAGCTGGTCAGGACATCTGATGGTGCTCCTGTAAAATGTGGTTGAAAGACTGGGGGCCCTCATTTTCCTCAATCTCCTCAGAAAGTGGAGACACTGCTGTGCTTCCTTGATCAAAGAGAAGGTGTTGAGGGACCAGGTGAAATCATCTGTTATATGCGTTCCCAGAAACTGGATGCTCCTAACAGTCTGCATGGAGGAGCCATTTATGTACAGCGAGGCGTGGTCAGCCTGCATCTTCTTAAAGTTCACAATCATCTCTTTGCTTTTGACTAAGTTGTGCTTACACCATTCTATCAGCCACTCTGTCTCCTCTCTGTATGCCAGCACCAAACCGGAAGATACTGTCATTGCACAACAGATGCTTGTTTTAAAGTTATTTGTATTTTAGATAAGAAGTAATGCAAACTGAGCATAACACACTCAAAATGCTGGAGGGACTCAGCAGGTCAGGCAGCAGCTGTCAAGATGACATTTCAGGCCGACACCTTTCATCAGGCCCAAAATGTCGACTGTTTATTCCTCTCCATAGATGCTGCCTGACCTGCTGAGTTCCTCCAGCATTTTGTGTGTGTTACTCTGGATTTCCAGCATCTGCAGAATCTTTTGTATTTATAATACAAGCCCAAGCCTGACAAACTGATAAATGATCCTATAGCAGTATTCAACAGAAGAGTAGAGGTGTTCCCCTGGTCAGTGTGTTTCCCTCAGCCAGCAAGCCGTTTCCCATTCACCCCATTTCTGTTTATAATAGCTTGCTGAGTACCAAGTGTGTGCAGTTTTTCCCCATTACAATGGCACTTAGCCCTATCTGAAAGTGCCTCAAGTTTATCGACTGTAAAGTACCCAGGGTGCAGAATTAATGCAAGGTTGTGTTTTGTTTGCTCTGTGTGAAATGCATCCTGTGGATGTAAATAGATTAGATTATTTCTTCAGCCTTTTACCTTTTCCAACTTCTCACTTCATTCCCCCCCTCCCCCATTCACCTACCCCGCTCACCTCACTGCACCAATCACCTTCTAGTAAATTGAGAGGGGGGGCACTTTATCAAATACCTACACTCCTTCTGCCAGAAGTGGAACTTCCCATTGGCCAAACATTTTAATTCCCATTCCCGTTCCGACATGGCTTCCTCTAGTGTGCAAGATAAGGCCACCCTCGGGGTGGAGGAGCAGTACATTATGTTCCATCTGGGTAGCCTCCGACCTGATGGTATGAGTATCTGTATCTCCTTTTGGTTAAAAAAAATCCCTCTGCACTCCCCTCTTATTCTATTCCCTTCGTTCTTCTCACCTGCCTTTTACTACCTCCTGGACCCCTCCTCTCCCCCCCCCCTCTTTTTCCTATGGTCCACTCTCCTCACCCATCAGATTCTTTCCTCTCCAGCCCTTTACCTTTCCCACCACCTTCCAGCTAGCCTTTTCACCTCCCACTTTTGTACTCTGGTGTCTCCCACCTTCCTTTTCAGTCCTGATGAAGGGTCTCGGCCCAAAATATCAACTGTTTATTCCTCTCCATACATGTTTGGTAACCCGCTGAGTTCCTCAGGCGCATTGTATGCGTTATTTGGGATTAACACGGATA
This sequence comes from Hypanus sabinus, assembly GCF_030144855.1. Lineage (NCBI taxonomy): Eukaryota > Metazoa > Chordata > Chondrichthyes > Myliobatiformes > Dasyatidae > Hypanus > Hypanus sabinus. The sequence goes on along the minus strand of NC_082714.1, from coordinate 155,609,107 downwards.
GCCCCATTTCTATAATTCTACAAAGGATCAGAGTAGTAGTGATGAGATCGGGGAAGTGGAACAACAGAGAGGTTATATAGAACTGAGCATTAGAAACCTTGCTTTAAATTGCATCCAGGTAGGCAGCAAGGAGCAGTGTCGCAGGAAAGCAGCTTCCATCATCAGGGACCCCCACCATCCAGGCCTTGCTTCTTGCAGCTGCCATCAGGAAGGAGGTTCAGGAGCCTCAGGACCCACACTACCAGGTTTAGGAACAGTTATTACCCTACAACCATGTGAACCAGCGTGGATAACTTCACTCACTCCAACACTGAACTGATTCCACAACCTATGGGCTCACTTTCAAGGATACTACAACTCAAGTTCTCATTATTTATTTATTTTGTGGTTTGTTTTCTTTTTTGTTGTATTTTCATGATTTGTTGTCTTTTGCACATTGGTTGTGTGTGCAGTTTTTCAGTTGGATGTTTCTATTGTGTTTCTTTGCATTTTCTGTGGATGCCCGCAAGAAAATGAGTCTCAGAGTAGGTATAGTGATTTATATCTACTTTGATAATAAATTTACTTTGAACTTTGAAACAGTAATACTCAATAATGCACATTCGGCAGCTTCTGTAGGACACTCTCTCTACCAGGAGCATGGACCAAGGAAGAATAAACTGTCACTTCATTTGTGCTCTGCATTGAAGTGCCCAGGACACCTCATCGGATACTTAAAGCCACTTTACAAAACCATGGTTGGCTTTCCTCTGGATATTTTTTGAAAAAAAATTTACTTCATATCAGTGGAGGAAAAAAATTACAATGGGAAACTGGGTTTGAACGTTCAAATGATTTCGAAGCTGAAATTACCACACTATTATTAATACAGATAATTTCAAAGAATTGCAGTTCTTTCCTAGTAACCTGTCTTTTCCAAAAGCTCCCTTCTGAAGAGCAGTACAGGTTATTAAAACAAAACTATCACGCCATCTTAAAATTTTCTTCCCCCATGCAATTAATCTGATCAACCATTCTAGTTAGCGCCCCACTCCCCTCAGTCATTGCACTGTAAATACTTTAAACCACTTTTTATAATGCTATTTATGTCATACATGCTGGTATATCAGAATCAGATTTAATATCACCAGTATATGGTGTGAAATTTGTTGTCTTTGTACAATGCAATACATAGTAAAGACAAAAATGTGAATTATATATATATACACACACACACACACACACACACACACACATACAAAGATACACACATACAAAGATACACACAAACACACAAAGATAAAAACTTAAAAAATATTAGTGAGGTAGTATTTGTGTGCTCAAAGTCCATTCAGAAATCAGATGGCAGAGTGGAAGAAGCTGTTCCTGAATCACTGAATGTGTGCCTTCAGGCTCCTGTACCTCCTCCCTGATGGTAACAGTGAGAACAAGGTGATGGAAGGTCCTTCGTGTTGGATGCCACCTTTTTGAGGCATTGCTCCTTGAAGCTGACTTGGATACTACGGAGGCTAGTGCCAGTGATGGAGATGACTGATTTTACAACACTCTGCTGTTCAGTTTGATCCTGTGCAGTAGCCCAGCCCCTCCACACCAGATGATGGTGCAGCCAGTCAGAATGCTCTACGTGCTACATCTGTAGAAATTTGCGAATGCCTTTGGTGACAAACCAAATCTCCTCAAACTTCTTAAAAAAAAATAGCTGCTGCCATGCCTCCTTTGTAACTGCATCAATATGTTGAGTCCAGGATAGATCCTCAGAGATATTGACACCCAGGAACATAAAATTGCTCACTCTCCCCACTTCTGATCCCTTCACAAGGACGGGTGTGTGTTCTCTTGTCCTACCTTTTCTGAAGTCTGCAATCAGTTTTTTTGGTCTTAATGACATTGAGTGCAAGGATGTTACTGTGACATCACTCAACCAGTTGATTTATCTTGCTCCTGTACGCCCGCTCATCACCATCTGAGATTTTGTGAACAATGGTTGTATCGTCAACAAATTTATAGAAGGCATTTGAGCTATGCTTACCTACATAGTCATGGGTTTAGAGAGAGTAGAGCTCACACCCCTGAGGTGATTATGTATTTATGAACACCTTTATATGATTCTGTATAATGTATAATTGCTGGATGTTGTTTAATGTCCTGTAGCACCAACACACCACAGCAATCTCTTAATAGATTTAAATGTATCTGGTGAATAAAGTTGATCTTTCAGTTTATTCCCATCTGCTGGGCTTTTTGGACAGGCCGGGGATCAGTGAACAGCACTAAGGGCAAACCAATCAGCAAAATTGTACAGTAGTTGCAGAGACAGCAAACTTGTCAGCTCAGCAGCCCTAATAATCCTTCATCTCTGTGGCAAATCATTTCTGTGTTTGCTGTCTGCTGGGTTTAATTTCCAGATCGAGGGTATGAGAAAATAAGACCTGATCTGCGCTTTCCCGGTGCCAGTGTGGTGTGTTCGTCCACTGTGCAGCTGTGAACGAGGCCCAAAGCACCCTGTCCATTGACAGCCTTGCATTAAAGTGCTGGTTGTATTCCTGTGGTGTGGGTTAAAAAAAAAACTGCGAGGGAGGGGACAGCAAACACGGATCTGATTTGGACGGGCCTGTCAGCTCGTGTTTGTGTTCTGGTGGTTTGTGTCTTTGCACATTGGACTTGCTTGTCTTTTGTCTTATTACGTGAAAACCTCGCCTCAGAAAGAAATAACGTGGATATGAGCGGCTGGCTGATAGTTGTGGAGACTGCACAGTTTGCTAATCTTGTGTGGTGAGAGTTGAATAGATAGTTCACCTTGGATTACAAAAGGAATTTTGATGCATATCACAGACTGCGTCCTTCAGGGCTGTTTAAGGAGAAGTCTCCTTCGCAAGGTTTGAAATCGCAGATGTCGGCAGGAAGATTTTGCAACAAATTTTCACCTCCCTGGGCTGGGTGAGTATATGACTCGAGCAGCTGGGGGAATACAGGGTTCAGCAGAAGTTAGCGAGGGGGGCAATGTCTCAGTGGAGAGGTTTCAAGAATTTTAAAACCCCTTGTGAAACATTTTTCACATAATTCAGTAGGGTCGCTTTAGAACTGGAATTGTATTTTTGTGGGAATGATAGCAAATAGTCGTGTTTGATGATGGGATAAACTACCCTTCTTCCTTGGGATTGTATTTTTATCGCCTGCTGCCAGGTCCAATGGGTTAAGACTTGTGATTGCATGTGAAATAGGTATCCAGTACTGTTGTCTTCTGCTACTTCTGTTTCAACTTGTGGCCTCTTCATTCCCTGAAAGTCATACAAACTACAGCACAGAAACTGGCCCTTTGGCCCATCTAGTCTGTGCCAAACTTTTTATTTTGCCTAGTCCCATCGACCTGCACCTGCACCATAGTCCTTCATGCCTCTCCCTTCCATGTACTTATGCAAACTTCTCTTAAATCTTGCAGCTGAGCCCACACCTGCCACTTCCACTGGCAGCTTGTTCCACACTCACACCGCACTGAATGAAGAAGTTCCCCCTCAGGTTCCCCTTAAATATTTCGCTTATGTTTTCAATCCTCCGATCTGTTCACTGTCCTCCCTACCCCTGGATGGTTGCATCCAGGTCCCGGATCACAGGCAGAGCCCCAACTACAGATCTAACTGCCGATCTGCCTGCTTGCTTTTCCTCCACCCTGATACTGGTGGTCATCTGTAGAAAGGGCAACAGATTGAAAACCTTGGTGGTGAAATGTTAACTCAGTTTCCCTTTCCTTGGACACTGCCAGGATTCCTGAATGTTTCCAGTATTTTCTACTTTTCTTTAATGACACCTTTGCTCAGTTATACCCTACAGTTGTTGAGGCTACATTTAAACTACTTGTACGGTTATCATTCTCTTGAGCCCATTTGCTTTGTTACTCTTTCCCCTCCCTCCATCTTCTTCTTCTGCCTTCTGCCCTCTTCCTTTCCAGTCCAGATGAAGGATCTCGACCCAAAACATGGGCTGTTTATTCATTTCTGTCGATGCTGCCTGACCTACTGAGTTCCTCCAGCATTTTTTGTGTATGTTTCTCTGAATTTCCAGCATCCAACATCTACCCCTCCAGTCCTTCGTTTGAACTCCTGTCATTGAGAATTCCCAAATCCGATTCCAGCAAAATAACACCAATACAGAATGTTGCTCCCGGCCACGTGGTAATAACGCAGGTCTCCTCGTTTTTTGCAGGAAGTGTTGGAGCATTTCATCTGCGTTGCTTTAGATTTCCAGCATCTGCAGAACCTCTTGGGTTTATCAACAGAAATAGCAACTTGTTTCTACATTTTGCCATTTAACATAGCAAAACAAAAAATGGTCTTTCAAAGGAAGATTGTCGAACAAGTCAAATACAGAAAGTCCAAAGTAAATTTATTTACAAAGGACATTTATGTCATCATATACAACTCTGAGATTCAGTTTCTTGTGGGCATACTCAAATCTGTTAAACATTAGGATACCAGGAAAAGGCAGTTTTTAGGGGTATTTCACATGATCGTGGAATGGAACATAGAACAACATCGAACATAGAAATCTACAGCACATTACAGGCCCATCAGCCCACAAAGTTGTACCGACCAAATAGCCTATTCTAGAAACTGCCTAGAATTTCCCTAAAACATAGCCCTCTATTTTTCTAAGTTCCATGTACCTATCTAAGAGGCTTTTAAAAAGCCTTATTATATCCCCTCCACCGCCGCTGGCAGTGCATTCCATGCACTCATCACTCTTTGGAAAAACTTTCCCATGATGTCCCCTCAGTACCTATTTCCAAGCACCTTAAAACTATGCCCCCTCATGTTAGCCATTTCAGCCTTGTGAAAAGGCCTCTGGCTATCCATGCGATCAATGACCATAATAATCTTATACACCTCTATTTGGGTTTATTTAGGAATGCAAAGCTTGATGCACAGCAGCTGAAGATATGGGCACCAAAAGGGGAGCAATTTACAATTGTGCTGTGCAGGATGTTGAGATACGTATACTCAGTGGCCACTTTATTAGGTACACCTGTACACCTCATTTATAATTGCAAATATCTAGTCAGCCAATCATGTGGCAGCAACTCATTGCAAAGTTGCATGCAGACACGGTCAAGAGGTTCAGTTGTTCATACCAAACATCAGAATGATCTAAGTGACTTTGGCCATGGAATGATTGTTGGTGCCAGATGGGGCTGTTTGTGTATTTCAGGAACTACTGGTCTCCTGGGATTTTCACGTATAACAGTCTGTAGAGTTTATCGAGAATGGTGTGGGGAACAAAAACGTTCAGTGAGCTACAATTCTGTGGGCAAAAATGCCTTGTTAATGTGAGAGGTCAGAGGAGAACGGCCAGACTGGTTCAAGCTGACAGGAAGGTGACGATAACCCAACTATCCACATTGTTACAACAGTGGTGGGCAGATGAGCATCTCTGAACCCCCAGCACATTGAATCTTGAAGTGGATGGGTTACAGCAGCTGAAGGCCAGGAACATAAACTCAATGACCATTTCCTTAGGTACAGCAGATAGCTGGTAAAGTAGCTGCTGAGTGTATATGTCTGTGGATGAAGAGCACATGGGGTTAGATGGTCTGAGTTTTGGATCGGTCTCCTCTGGAAATGCTCAGTTTGCATGCAAGGCTGATGATCGCTCAACTAATTAAGGAAATCGTTCTTGGAAAGTTGTCCTTTCAATTGGCATCATGGTTGTGGGCCAGAACTGCAGTAGATTTGTTTAAATTAAAGAGCAAACTAATTGACTGCCAAAATAAATAGTTTTTTTTGTGCAGAATCAGAAGCTGCTTGAAATTGGAACTGTTTCTGTCTGAACAATCAGTCCCCTACCTCCCTGAGAAGAGTGAAATTAACTGGCAAAGCCAAATAGTTCTGCTTGATCATGGCTTAAAATCCATTTAATGTAATCAAAAGCGATTCTGCAGATGTTGGAAATCCAGAGTAACACACACAAAGTATTAGAACTGAGCAGTATCAATGGAGAGGAATGAACAGTCAATGTTTTGGGCCGAGACCCTTCATGGGGACTGGAAAGGAAGGGGGAGGAACCAGAAGAAGAAGGTGGGGGGGGGGGGAAGGCTTCAAGTTTGCTGCTGATGAAAACAGGTGAGGGAAATGAAATGAGAAGCTGAGAGGTGATAGGTGGAAGAGGAAGAGAGCTGAAGAAAGAGGAATCTGATAGGAGAGGAGAGTGGATCATGGGAGAAAAGGGGGGAGGAGGGGCAGCAGAGGGAGGTGATGGGAAGAGAAAGGGGTAAGATGGAAGCCAAAACGGGGAAAGGAAAAAGAGGAGGGATGGGGAGAAATTACCGGAAGTTAGAGAAACCGATATTTGTGTCTTCACTTTGGAAGCTACCCAGATGGAATATGAGGTGTTGCTCTTTCAACCTGAGTGTGGCCTCATTGTGGAAGTAGAGGGAGTCGTGGAGTGATGTGTTAGAGTGGAATTAGAAAATAGAACCAAAATGGGAGCTGCTGGGAAAACTAGCGTTCTGTAATGGGCAAAAGAAAAGGACAAAAAGTTCATTTATAAACCTGTCTGCAATGCTTAAGAGATATTTCATATGGAATTCAGAGATATTTTAATCCATTCTAGAGGTTTCTGAATTATTGGGGAGGACAGGACTTTTGAAGTCACTTTATCTCACTACAATAGATAGAAGTCCAGAGGATTATTCAGATACAATTTAGGTTTGTCACGTCAACCAAATTCCAAATTTGGGATTACCTTTGCTTCAGCAGTACGTGTGCGTATGTCATAGGATTGGCCTGTTATTTGAGGAATAAATGTCATTCTTTCCCCCCAGCTCAATAGGTGGTTACTAGTTGGAACCTCACATATTTAATGATTCATGAATGGACAATGACTATGGACATGTTTCTTTCTGATTTGGTTTCTTGTTATGTTACGTGAGTAGGTAATCTTGTGCCAGCACAGAATGCCATCCACACTAACCACTATCAACTCAAACCCATTTCCTCTCTCTCCTCCCAGGCAGGAATCCAATGGTTTTGTCCTTGATAGCAGCATGACTTTTCTCCGAGAGGGATAAAAAAGTCCATTATCCCTGTGTGCCTTGTGGACGGGGTAACCTTTGCTGCCTTATTAATGAAGAACCTATCAACCTCAGCTTTAAATATACCCAATGACTTGGCCTCCATAGCCATCTGTGGCAATGAATTCCACAGATTCAGCCCCCTCTGACTGAAGGAGTTCCTCTCCATCTGATCTGCAGGGGTGTCACTGTGTACTGAAGCTGTGCTCTTTTCCCACTAATGGAAATATTCTCTTCATGTACACTCTATCTAGACCTTACAATATTGAATAGGCTTGAATGAGACCTCTCCCCACTTCATTCTCGTGAACCTCGTCTGGACCCTCTCCTATGCCAAAGTACATCCCTTCTTGGACACGGGACCCAAAACTGCTCAAAATACTCCGAATGCAGTCTGGCCAAGGCCTTATAAAGTCTCAACATTACTTCCTTACCTTTTTACTCTTGTCCTCTGGAAATGATTGTTAACGTTACTTTCTCCTTCGTCACCACACGCTCAACCTGCAAGTTAATTTTTAGGAAATCTGGTGCTAGAATTCAAAAATAAACTCATAGTTTTTATGATCCTATAAAGTCACAGCATTGTTCGCAGAGTCAGTCTAGATCAGGCTGACAACTTTGAGCTGGTTGACTTGTGGATTTTGAGGTAATGAGTTAATGTATCAAGATGAGGTTTGTGAATGCTCTTGATTTGAAAGTGGTGTTGTGTTTGTGGAAAAGGGTGGGATTAAACTGGTTTATCGTGCCCTTCCTACACAGCCTGCTAACAGTTGTTGTTGAGACGTAAAGAAGAATGATCATTTGGGCCAAGTGCTGTGAACCCATGGGACTATAATTCCAATAAGAGGCTGTTGCCGGGAAGAGTGTATTGATCCCTGTCGAATAAATGGGGGCTTTTTTTCCACACTTCATCAGAGATTAACTATTGCCTGAAGGTTCCTTGTAATTTAAGAACAGTGATAATTCATTCCTAATTCCACAGCTGTTTTTCTTTATTTCTTCAAAACAGTTGGTCAGATATATCCTCTGGCCTTTTTAGCTGTGAGCGTTATTTTTCTTTGGTTGGATTGTGTTTTCTATCCTCCTTCCCATAAGACATACGAGCAGAATTTGTCCATTTGGTTCTTTGCGTCCGCTCTGCCCTTCAATCATGGCTGATTTATAGGAGAATTAGGCCATTTGGTCCGTCAGATCTTCTTGGTATTCCACCATGGCTGATCTATTATCACTCTTGACGCCCACTCTCTTGCTTTCTCCCCGTGATCTCTGACTGCCTGACTTATCAAAAATCTATCAACCTCCTCTTTAAATATACGCAATGACTTGGCCTCCACAGCCGCCTGTGGCAGTGAGTTCCACAGATTCACCTTCTCTGGCTAAAGCATTACCTTCTCATTCCTCTTCTGAAGGGGCGTTCTTCTATTCTGAGACTCTGCCCACTTCCTCCACCTGCCCAGTCCTCAGCATTCACGTGGATGATGTCCCCTTGCTCTCCATCTCTGTTGGATGAAATTACAAATAAAACACTTCCTCACAGCCTGCACCCAAGCAGTGGATTTAAACGTACTGTCATTAGAGCAGTACACCGCGGTACATGCCCTTTGGCCCAATATTGCGCCAACCTTTTAACCAAGATCAAAACGACCCAGCCCTCCAATTTTCTATCATCCATTGCCTGTCTATGTTTCTGAAATGCTCCTAATGTATCTGCATGTACTACCACCCCGGCAGCATGTCCCATGCAGTCACCACTCTGTGTTTAAAATAAAAAGTTGCTTCTGATATTCCCCCCCATCCCATACTTTCCTCCAATCATCTTAAAATTTTGTCCTTTTGTATTAGCCATTTCCACCCTGGGGCAAAGTCTCTAGATCTTCACTCTTTCTATGCCTCTCATCATTTTGTACCTCTCCATCAAGTTGCCTCTTATCCTCTTTCATTCCAGAGAGAAAGCCCTGGTTTGCTCAATTTATCCTCCTAAGACATGCTCTCTAATCCAGGCAGCATCCTGGTAAATCTCCTCCGCACCCCCTCTAAAGCTTGGACATCCTTGAATGATGAGGCGACCAGAACGGACCACAATATTCCAGGTAGTTGTGGTTTGAAATGTTCTTAAAACAATAACAATGGAAAACAATGGCCAGTGCAACTGGTAGAGTGGTTGAGCTGCACAATAGTCCAAGTATGATCTAACCAGGATTTTATGGAGTTGCAATATTACCTCACAGCTCTTGAACTCAATCCCCCAACTAATGAAGGGCAACAAATCATACACCTTCTTAACCACCCTATCAACTTGCAACTTACTATTCCTCAATACACCCCCCCCCCCGCATATATATAAAATCTCTATTTACTTTGTCATATTACAAAGTAAACTAAAATATGAACTGGGTATTAACAAAGAACGGTATTTAGTTTCGGGTTAATCAGATTTGTCGGGGATTGCTCAAGCAGCATGGCTCGAAGGGTCATAAGGGCCTACTCTGTGCTGTTTTGGAAAATAAATATTTTATTGTCTTAGTTCTGCTTTTTGCTTTACAAATGCAACTTTCAAAATGTAATTTTTTTTTCCCTCATCGACCACTAACCAAAAGCTTTTGTTTGTAGGCGTGAAGTAGCTGTTCATTTTTGAAAATGTGTTGTTCGATGGGGAATTATTTTGTAATTGTAGTAATTAAGGCAATTACTTAAAAAAATGAAGGCAGTGAACAATTTTGATTGTGCAGGTATCATTTACTGATATGGCATATTTAGTTACTGAAACCGGGAGTTAGTTTGCCAAATGTTGCTTTTAGTCATAGAATTTGTACTATTTTGCCAAAGGTGATAATTAAAGAGCAGCTTTATTTGTCACATGTACATCAAAACATGCAATGAAGTGTAAGTCAAAAAGCAGCCCTGATCTTAACTGAATATAAATGTCCAGCTTTCAGAACCATTATAGATACATTCCTTGCACAACTAGGATATAGGGGAATTTAGGTAATTAAGTTGGTGTTTCTTGTTATTTATTTTCTTTCAGGCTTTCACAAGAAAATAAAGAAATACAACAGAATCCATGAAAAACCATACATGACAAAGGCAGGGCATCTGAAAATGAGTCTAGATCAGCGGTTCCTAATCTGAGGTCCACAGACCCCTTGCTTAATAGTATTGGTGCATGGCATAAAAAAAAGGTTGGGAACCCCGGTCTACATAATGTGGAGTCAATTCCACACAGAGATGGGCGAAGCTGCCATGCCAATCCAGAAGCCCACTGCCTACAGGGCAACAGATGTTCCTGAACCCAATGGTGTTGGGACTCAAGACACCTGCCCCATGGTAGTAGCAAAAGAGAGGGTGACGGGTCACACTCAGGCAGACAGCACAGGCGAAGATCAGGGATTTTGGCAGGCTCAGAGTAGTGGGGCTGAACACCAGCTTCTTTTCCGTTCTTGGGTCTCGATGCTTTAACCTGGCTCGACTCTTTAGTCGGCGATGGTCGACCTTTGTGTGCTTCAAAGTACCGTACCTGCATTCCTGAGAGTCACGATCGCTGAATCTTTCAAGAGATTGCAAAATTGCTAGTTTGTTTAGATCGAGCTCTGTGGGCAGTTTTCATCATCTGGTTTGTTCTCTCAGTTTTGCATTCGTATGTGAAAGGTGAAAACAATGAAACACCAAAGTAGCGTTATTTCTTCATCGGATCTGCACTTATCTCACAAAAAGTAATGAAAATGGCTCAGTCTGTCATGGGTAAAGCACTCCCCACCACTGGGTACATCTACATGGAGTGCTGTTGCAGGAAACCAGCATCCATCATCAGAGATCCCCTACTACCCAGGTCATGCTCTCTTCTCATTGCTGTCATCAGGAAGGTACAGGAACCTCAGGACCCACACCACCAGGTTCAGGAACAGTTATTACTCCTCAACCAAAAGGCTCCTGAACCAAAAGGGTTAACTTCACTTGCCCCATCCATCACTGAACTGTTCCCACAAACTATGGACTTTCAGGAACTCTTCATCTCATGTTCTCGATATTTATTGCTTATTTATTCTTTATTATTATTTCCTCCTTGTATTTGCACAGTTTGTTGTCTTCTACACTGATTAAACACCCTAGTTGGGTGGTCTTTCATTGATTCTGTTACATATGTTCTATAGATTATTGAGTATGCCCACAAAAAAAACGAATCTCGGGGTTGTACATATACATATATACAGTGGCATGCAAAAGTTTGGGCACCCCTGGTCAAAATTTCTGTTACTGTGAATAGCAAGTAAAAGATGACCTGATTTCCAAAAGACATAAAGCTAAAGAATACACATTTCTTTAATATTTTAAGCAAGATTACTTTTTCATTTCCATCTTTTACAGTTTCAAAATAACAAAAAAGGAAAAGGGCCTGAAGCAAAAGTTTGGGCACCTTGCATGGTCAGTAGTTAATAACACCCCCTTTGGCAAGTATCACAGCTTGTAAATGCTTTCTGTAGCCAGCTAAGAGTCCTCAATTCTTGTTTCGCCCATTCTTCCTTGCAAAAGGCTTCTAGTTCTGAGAGATTCTTGGGCTGTCTTGCATGCACTGCTCTTCTGAGGTCTATCCACAGATTTTTAATGATATTTAGGTCGGGGGACTGTGAGGGCCATGGCAAACCCTTCAGCTTTTGCCTCTTGAGGTAGTCCATTGTGGATTTTGTGGTGTGTTTAGGATCATTATCCTGTTGTAGAAGCCATCCTCTTTTCATCTTCAGCTTTTTTACAGACGGTGTGATGTTTGCTTCCAGAATTTGCTGGTATTTAATTGAATTCATTCTTCCTTTTACCAGTGAAATGTTCCCCGTGCCACTGGCTACAACACAAGCCCAAAGCATGATCAATCCACCCCTATGCTTAACAGTTGGGGAGGTGTTCTTTTCATGAAATTCTGCACCCTTTTTACTCCTAACATACCTTTGCTCATTTTGGCCAAAAAATTCTACTTTAACTTATCAGTCCCCAGGACTTGTTTCCAAAATGCATCGGGCTTGTTTAGATGTTCCTTTGCAAACTTCTGACTTTGAATTTTGTGGTGAGGTTGCAGGAAAGGTTTTCTTCTGATAACTCTTCCATGAAGGTCATATTTGTGCAGGTGTTGCTGCACAGTAGAACAGTGCATCACCACTCCAGAGTCTGCTAAATCTTCCTGAAGGTCTTTTACAGTCAAACGGGGGTTTTGATTTGCCTTTCTAACAATCCTACAAGCAATTCTCTCAGAAAGCTTTCTTGGTCTTCCAGACCTCAACTTGACCTCCACCATTCCTGTTAACTGCCATTTCTTAAGTACATTACGAACTGAAGAAATGGCTACCTGAAAGCAATTTGCTATCTTCTTCTAGCCTTCTCCTGCTTTGTGGGCATCATTTATTTTAATGTTCAGAGTGCTAGGCAGCTGCTTAGAGGAGCCCATGGCTGCTGGTTGTTGGGACAAGGTTTGAGGAGTCAGGGTATTTATAAAGCTTTGAAATTTGCATCAGCTGGCCTTTTCTAACGATGACTGTGAACAAGCCATAGCCCTAACAAGCTAATTAAACTCTGAGACCTCGGTAAAAGTTATCTGAGAGCTTAAATCTCTTAGGTGCCCAAACTTTTGCATGGTGCTCCTTTCCTTTTTTTCACTCTAAAATTATACAATACAAAAATGCACTAATCTTGCTTAAAATGTTGGAAAGAATGTTTCATCTTTAACTTTATGACTTTTGGAGATCAGTTCATCTTCTACTCACTTAACTATTCACAGTAACAGGAATTTTGACCAGGGGTGCCCAAACTTTTGCATGCCACAGTATGTACTTTGAACTTGGAATTGTGGTTCCAGGAAGATATTTTCATGGACTTTAATTACTCAGTTCAAGTGGAGCTGGCAGGATCGCAGCCTCCCTGAGAAGGAGGTGGAATGGGTGGATCAGAAAACAACACTGCTGTTAAATGCAGAGTTTTGTGTGTGTGAGGCTTTTGTCCACTTAGGGCACACAGAGACATGAAAGCGTTTAGTATTCTAAACAGTTTGAATTTACAGGCAAAAGGAAGTGGATGCATTTGGGATGGGATATCTAACCAATTTAAAAACTTGGCAGCCTGTGTAAAGGTCTGTTAAATTCTGCTCATCTGAGATGTGTATGAAATAGATGAAAGAAGATATAAAGCGATTAGCTTTGTTTGTCACATGCACGTTGAAACATCGTGAAGTGCGTAATTTGCGTCAAATCAAATCAGCGAGGATTGTGCTGGGGGCACAATCTGCAAGTCTCCATCCTTCTAGTGCCAAGCTAGTTTGTGCCCTCAACTTACTTTCTAACCCTAACCCGTATGCCTTTATGAATGTGGGAGGAAATCGTAACACCCAGAGAAAACCTGCAAGGTCACGGAGAGAATGTACAGACTCCCTACGGACAGGGCAGGAATCAAACCCCAATCAGTGGTCGCTGATAGCCGCAGGGTATTCATTTTGGTAACTATCTCTGTCAACTCTTGTGCTGTGAAATGGGAAGTATGTTGTGCCTGATCAAGCTTAGAACCGTGCAGATTGACTAGAAGAAGCCTGGAGCTCAAAGCAGAAAATGGAACTTTTAGAGAAAGCAGGTACAGGGTTCTGAGTTGGATGATCAGCCATGATCATACTGAATGGCGGTGCAAGCTCGAAGGGCCGAATGGCCTACTCCTGCACCTATTTTCTGTGTTTCTATGAACTCTGAGCTGGTGGTTGAGAGCCACACAGCAGAATACAGAACATCTTACCTCATGTGCTTCACTGTATTAGGTAACTGCAAGATGTTGACAACGTGATTGATGGTTCATGCATTTAAAGAATTTAATATATTTAAATGGAAAAATAGCCATATCTTTACAGTCAAGCTCTTGGTCAGTCAAAGCATAATACAGATATGGGAGAGGAAACGGACAGAATGGGAGCGATGGCCTATTTCCTGATTGGTGTGCTGTGATATCTCATACAGTCAATTGTTCCCTATTTGGGACACACAGTTCTCTCTCATGTTAATGATGCGGTTGTAGGAGTTGTTACCAAAAATAGCACTGTATTTGGAAGGCATAGTCATCAGTGAGGATGGAGCTGGAGCTTACACAGGGGCGCTGATCAACCCAGTGCATATCGTTAAAGCAGATAGAATTCCATATGGAGCTAAGTGAGATCATTGTCTTCACATCCGAGAATGTCAAACCACAACATCAGAGATGGAGGAGGAGAGGGAATCGGTGCGAATGAATCACTAAAACCTTGTGTAAGTACAGGAACAAACATTGATCATAAAAGCTAATTAAAGAGATTTTATTTTAAGTGGGTTGGTGGTTGGAGTTGAATAGTGAGTCCTCTCCAGGTTACAGCAGGCTCCCGATTATCTGAAATGTTTTTAACTCAAGCTGTTTGCAAGACTGAAACACGGCCATGAACTGAGACCCCAAAATGGCAGGAGGTGACCGTATCCATTCCGTTAGTCTCCGAAACATTGTTTTTACGTACGGGCTGTACATAAATGCTCATAACCTGCAGAAGCTCTCGAATAGTGGCTCTGAAACCATACTGAGGCACATATGTATAACTAGGGTGCCCAAGACTTTTGCACAGTACTGTAGTAATTTTATGTTTTGCACTGTACTGCTCCCACACAAAAAAAAACAAATTTCATGACATATGTGAGTGATGATAAACCTGATTCTGAAACGGGTCTCTATTGTGGACTGAGAGTGGGAAGGGGGCAGGGAGAAGGGGAATCATCGTTGTGAGAAGGGGGAGGGGAGGGAGTGGGAAGCACCAGAAAGGTAATGATCAATGAACTGATTGTTTAGAATCAAATGACCTTGCCTGGTGTCACAGGGTTGGGTGTGTCTTCATTTATGCCACCCCACTGCCCCGGCACTCCTTCTCTACCACCTGTCCCACACCCCTCCCGTGACACTCCACCCTCGCCATTCCCTATATCCTTTGCTCCTGCCAGACTTAACAAATTTGGTCTCCACTCCATGTTGATAAATACAGTACTATGCAAAAGTCTTGGGCACCCTAGCTCTATATATGTGCCTCAGACTTTTGCACTGTACTGTATGTACTTCGGTAATAAGTTTACTTTGAAATTGGCATCATGGTCGGCACAGATGGTGTTCTTGAGACTGAAATTCTGAAAAGTTCTGTATTCTTTATCAGGTTGAGAGTTGATCCAAACAAAAAGAGTTTGAAATGAGAAATTGATTTCACAGGGTTAATACGAATAAACTATCTCCAATACAATATTGTTACTTTAGTTTAAGAGTTAAACCATTGAGAAGGGACTGTTCCAATAGGTCCACATTCCGATACTAAATGTACACAGGAATACAGACCTTTCTGTTCCTTTTGGCCCTGTTCCACTGCGTGCTTTACTTTCTCTCTGCTGGCTTTCCGGTTTGAAGTCTGCTCAGTTTTTGTACAGTTTCAGCTGGAAGAGCAGGGAAGTTAAAGTTTGAATCGATGCTGCGTTTACCTTGTTCTGGAAAGTAAGAAATTAAAACAATAACTGAATTAACATTGGCTGGGTGAAGATATTGTAAAAAAATGTGTATTTGCATATCCCTGTGCTTAACCTCAGAACATCTCCAGGTGTTTCATGCACAGCGAGTTCTTATAAACGGCAATATGAGAGTCAACATCTTCTGGTCAGTGTAAAACGCGACTGTTTAGTCTGTTCCCTTGATGTGTTGCTTTGGATTTCCAGCATCTGCAGACTTTCTCATGTTTGTGAGTGTTTGATGAGGGGTCACAGCCCAAAACGTTGACTCTTTGTTCCTGTCCATGGGTGCTGCCCAACCTGTTGAGTTCCTCCAGCAGTTTGTGCGTGTTGCTCAAGAATTCCAGCATCTGCAGAATCTCTTGTGTTTATCAAGTGAGCACATCATCTGCTTTTTGTGATATTGGTCAGAGGGCAGAAATTGGCTAAACAACAGATGTGTTTCCTTTGCTCTTCAAACCAGTAGAATCTGTAGAATGCAAGGTTTCTTTGTTCAGCATTTTGTCCAGGTGTGCATCTCCGACAGTGAAGCTTTCCTTTGTGGATGGATTTCCGTGAGTATTTATAGGGAGAAGCACTGTCGATGTTTCGGGTGGAGACCCTTTGTCAGGAGTAACTGAAAGAAGAGATAGTAAGAGATTTGAAAGGGGGAGGGGGAGGGATGAAGCCAAGAGCTGGAAAGTTGATTGGCAAAAGGGATACAGAGCTGGAGAGGGGAAAGGATCATGGGACGGGAGGCCTAGGGAGAAAGAAGGGAAGGGAGCACCAGAGGGAGATGGAGAGCAGGCAGGGAGTGATTGTGAGAGGGACAGAGAGAGAGAAAAGAAGAAAAAAGAGAAAAAATAATTAATAAATGAATAAGGGATGGGGTAAGAAGGGAAGGGGGCATTAACAGAAGTTAGAGAAATCAATGTTCATGCCATCAGGTTGGAGGCTACCCAGATGGAATATCAAGTGTTGTTCCTCCAACTTGAGTGTGGCTTCATCTTGACAGTAGAGGAGGCCATGGATTGACATATCAGAATGGAAATGGAACGTGGAATTAAAATGTGTGGCCACTGGGGAGATTCTGCTTTCCCATTCTCCGTAACTTTCGCCACCTCCAACGGGATCCCACCATCAAGCACATTTTTCCCTCTCCCACCCTTTCTGCTTCCCGCAGGGATCGTTCCCTATGCAACTCCCTTGTCCATTCGTCCTCCCCCATCCCTTCCCACTAATCTCCCTCCTAGTATTGACCCTTGTAAGTGGAACAAGTACTATATCTGCCCTTGCACTTCCTCCCTCACCACCATTCAGGGCCCCAGACAGTCCTTCCAAGTGAGGCGACACTTCACCTGTGAGTCGGCTGGTGTGGTATACTGCGTCCGGTGCGGCCTTCAATATATTGATGAGACCCGACACAGACTGGGAGACTGTTTTGCTGAACACCTACGCTCTGTCCACCAGAGAAAGCAGGATCTCCCAGTGGCCGCACATTTTAATTCCACGTCCCATTCCCATTCTGATATGTCAATCCATGGCCTCCTCTACTGTCAAGATGAAGCCACACTCAGGTTGGAGGAACAACACCTTATATTCCGTCTGGATAGCCTCCAACCTGATGGCATGAACATTGATTTCTCTAACTTCTGTTAATGCCCTCCTCCCCTTCTTACCCCATCCCTGATATATTTAGTGTTTCCCCACTCCTTTATTTTTCTCCCTCTTTCTGCCCGTCACTCTGCCTGTTCTCTATCTCCCTCTGGTGCTCCCCTCCCCCTTTCTTTCTCCCGAGGCCTCCCGTCCCATGATCCTTTCCCTTCTCCAGCTCTGTATCCCTTTTGCCAATCACCTTTCTGGCTGTCAGCTTCACCCCTCCCCTCCTGTCTTCTCCTATCATTTGGGATCTCCCACTCCCCCTCCCACTTTCAAATCTCTTACTCTCCCTTCTTTCACTTGGTCCTGACGAAGGGTCTTGGCCGGAAGTGTCAACAGTGCTTCTCCCTATAGATACTGCCTGACCTGCTGCGTTCCACCAGCATTTTGTGTGTGTTGCTTGAATTTCCAGCATCTGCAGATTTCCTCATGTTTGCGTATCAGAATTATTTTATTATTTTGTGCCGTTCCTGCAGCCCAGGGCAAACAGGTGACCTTATTGCCCTGCCCTTATCCACCTGTTTTCAGAGCCAAGGCTAAAGCTGAAGCTAATTTAAGGTTGCAGCTTTCCTCAGCATCTATCAACGAAATTCCATCACTTCCCCTTGTCTATAAATAGCAGAGCTGATGATCACTCCATGGGGCCAAGGATATTCTTCTGAAGTTATGGACATAGATGCAAAGCCATAAATACAACTTTAACACAGACAGGGTTTCGTACTTCGTATAGTGTCAACCTTTGCATCCCAAAGGCTTGTCGACCAGCTTCTCTCTGATTCATCCAGTGCTTAAATTTTGAAAATGGACAACATCAGAATCAGCTTTATCATTACTGACCTATTTCATAGAAATAACTGTACAGGCCCTTCAGCACAAGATTGTGCTGACCTTTACGACTAAGCTCAATGTAAGCCTTCTGCTCCACAGAGCCCTCCATTTTTCTATCATCCATGTGCCCACCTAAATGTTTCTTAAAAACGCCCCTAATGTAGCCGCCTCTACCACCACTCCTGGCCTGCACTGTTCTATGTTAATACACCGTTCACACTTCGTTTACTTTGTAGGATGGCACACAATATTGAAATAAATATGTTTTTAGCCAGTAAATAGAGATTTTCTAATTGTGTGTGTGTGTGTGTGTGTGTGTGTGTTCAAGAGCCGTGAGGTAATGTGCAAATCTATAAAATCCTGGTTGGACCTCGCATAGAATATTGTGCATCTTAACCTCTCTACCAGCTGCACTGCCCAGTGATTTTTCCATCGTTATTGTTCAAGAACATTTCAAACCACAGCTACTGGAATATTATGTTCAGTTCTGGTCACTTCATTATGGGAAGGGTGTGGAAGTTTTGGAGAGAGTGCAGAGGAGGTTTACCATGATGCTGCCTCGATTAGACAGCATGTCTTATGAGGACAGCTTGAGCGAGCCAGGGCATTTCTCTTTGGAGTGAAGGACAAAGAGAGGTGACTTGACAGAGGTGTACAAGATAACAGGAGGCACAAATCGAGTGGATAGCCAGATACGTTTTCTCACTGTCAAAATGGTTAATACGAGCGGGCATAATGTTAAGGTGATCGGAGGAAAGCTGTGTGGGGGGGATGTCCGAGTCAAGTTCTTTACGCAGAGAGTGGTGAGTGAGTGAAATGTGCTGCTCGGGGTGGTGGTGGAGGTAGATGCTTTGGGGGCTTTAACAGACTCTAGGTTAATAGAAAAATGGGGGTTTGTGTAGGAAGGAAGGTTTAGTTTATTTTGAAGTAGGTTAAGAGGCGGGCACAACATGGTGCCCTGTGCTGTAATGTTCTAGTGACACAATAAACCCCACCACCATTATAACTTCCATTTTCGTGTGCACTTCACCTTGACAGAGACTGCAGGGGTCACATAGTGAGATATGTGCTTCCTGTGTGGTGCTGCTGGGCCTGAATTCCATGGAACACTTGTACACTCAGTATATCACAGTAATGATGTACATTAATGTTAATTATTCCCATTTTTATTGCTATTTTTAATGCCAGAATGAGGAACATGTAATGCTAAAATTATCTCCTCTTTCTCAGGACAAATCCCACCTGGCAGCCTGCCCCAGGCACAAAGGCATCGATGCTGGTAAAAGTAGACAGTGGAACGAGTTCGGTCTCCTCGCACGGCTCAGTAACCCAGCAACAGAACACTCCGTCAGCCACTGTGGAGAAGCCCCACTCTGCCAGAGCCCCAAGCCAGGCCCAAGCGCAGCAGGCTGCCTGTTTCCCACTCGGGGGAAAGGCCCCCACCGCCCTCGAGTCCAAGCCATCCCTACACCTAAAGAAGACCGAAAATGGGGGCTTCTGCCTTGTGTTGACGAATGGCCCTCAGCACCAAACCCCCCAGAAGGCCCATTCTGGGCAAGCGCAGCCTCTGTCTCCAAAGTGTGCCTCTGCAGCCCCCATTTACGATGAGCCACCAATCGAGTCGCCGATCTACGATGAACCGCCGATGGAGGTGGAGCTGGAGGGGGTTCCTCGTGGTAAAGCGGCAGCCCAGAAGGTTGCTGGCCAGGCGTCACAAAAGGGGCCGACGAAGCTGCTTCAGAACTCTGCCTTTCAGCCACAGGGTATCAATAAACACGCAAGGAAGCCATCCAATACAGAGTACAGTCCAGTCGGCAGAGAATACATTAAACAGATGGTAAACATTGACCCAGCTTCAAAGCAGACACCTTCCCCGAATGGCACGTGCAACAGCTCCATAACTCACTCGGGGCCCTTAGTGGCCAAGGACCACAGCAAGCAGCAGTGGAAGATCTTGGATGCAAACTCACTGAAAGGCAACGAGCTACACAGTCGCCAGAGCAGCATGCAGTCGCAGGAGTACCCAACATCTGTGATCAGCCACCAGGACTCGGGTTACTCGACGGGCCCTTCTCCCAGCCTGAGGCGCAGGAAGGGCAGGAGGACCGCAGCAGGCCAGGCCAGGCCTGGGTCCCTGGGCAGCAGCAGCGAACTCAACGTCCTTAACGAGAAGCTGATGGCGGAGATGCGGGCGGTGGTGGGCCGGGCCGTGGAGGTCAGGGGCAGCCAGGCAAGCCTGAACGCGGACATCGCCGAGAGTTGTATTCTTGCGGACATTCATAAGATTCGCCTGCAGTCCGAAGGCCGCCACCTCAGGCAGTACACTAACCTCTGCTCAAAGGACAACATTGCAGCCAGCAACAGGTCCTTGCATAAATTGAACTCTGAGATAAGAGCCTCAGTTGACAGTGAACTATCAACACGGCAGGAAGTTGTCCGTCAGAAAAGAACATTTGAAAAGGTGGATTTTTCCAGCAATTCATTGGAAAGAAGCATAACCAGTCAGATTAGTCTTTCATTGCCAAGCCCTGTACGGAACACACCACAGGTAAGGAGACACCTCTTGTTAACTTGTGTGCTTGAGCTTAATAGTTGGGAGCCAGATTCTTGGTGCTCAATTGGAATGTAATTTCCATAAGACAATGAGATGTAGAAGCAAAATTTGGCCATTTGGCCTATCGAGTCTGCTGTCCCATTTCATCATGGCTGATGAAATTTCCCTCTCAGCCCCCAATCTCCTGCTTTCTCCCTGTATCCCAATCAAAAATCTATCAACCTCTGCTTTAAATATACCCAGTGACCTGGCCATTCCAGCTGCCTGTGGCAATGAATTCCACAGATCTGCCACTCTCTGGCCAAAGAAATTCCTCCTCATCTCCACTAAATGGATTTACCTCTATTCTGAGGCTGTATCCTCTGGTCTTAGACTCCCCCACTGTAGAAAACATCCTCTCCGAATCTGCTCTGTCGAGGCCTTTCAACGTTTGATAGGTTTCAATGAGATGTCCCCTCATTCTTGTTGACTTTCCAGTGAGTAGAGGCCCCAAGTTTTTCCAACACAGAAACAAACCCTTCTGGCCAACCAAGATTGCCCCGTCCAAGCTAATCGCTTTGACAAGTTTTGGCCCATAACCTTCTAAACCTTTGCAATCCATGTACCAGTCCAACCATATTTAAAAAGTTGTTATTTTACCTGCCTCAGTCACTTCCTCTGGCAGTTGATTCCATACGACACTGGAGCAGAATTAGGCCATTTGACCCATTATGGCTGATTTATCTTCCATCTCAACCACAGTCCACACATATACCACTCTCTGTTTAAAACAAAATGTCCCTCAAGTTCCTATTAAATCTTTCCCTTTTCACTTTAACCCTATGCCCTCTCGTTCTTGATTCCCCAGCCCTGGGGCTTGTGAGCAGTTTGCAGTGACACTTTTCAGAGGGGATATTGAAACTGTTGACGCTCTCAGAAGCCATAAAAGCTACTTTAAAATAACATCTTAAATGGCATGGTTTTGAGTTGTCAGCTGGCTAATACCATCCTCTCCCTCAATCGACAGTACAAAACCCTGTCTTTATAACAAGGCTTTCTGTATTCTTAGAGAATTGCAGCTCAGAAACAGGCCCTTCAGCTAAAACCATTAAACTATAGAATGCACCAAGCACCTTAAACCTGTGCCCTTTTGTGTTAGCCATTTCAGCCCTTGGAAAAAGACTCTGACTATCCACACAGCCAATGCCTCTCATCATCTTATACACCTCTGTTGGGTCACCTCTCATCCTCCGTCACTCCAAGGAGAAAATGCCAAGTTCACTCAACCTATTCTCATAGCGCATGCTCCCCAATCCAGGCAGCATCTGTGTAAATCTCCTCTGCACTCTTTCTATGGTTTCTAGGCCTTTTATAGTATGGGATTCCCAGTTAATATGTGGAAAGTTAAAATCACTGCAATATCAACCTTGTGCTTCTTGCAACAGTCTACAATCTCTTTTTAAATTTGTTCCTCTAAATATCCAGGACTTTTGAGTGGTTTGTAATATATCCCCATTAATTTGGTCATATGTTTCTTAATTCACAGTTCCACCCATAACACCTCACTAATTGAAGTCTTGAATCTGTCCTGATGGAGCACTTCTGTGACGTTTTCCCGGACTAGTAATGCCACCCCTCCTGCCCTGTCATGTCTAAAATGACAGAACCCTGGAATACTGAATTGCCAGTACTGCCTCTCCTGTGACCAAGTCTCACTAATGGATATTTAGTGAGAAATATTCCATTGATATTCATTTATCTATTTATTATTTCTTTTTCTCTTTTTAGTATTTATTATGTTCTGATTATTGGATTTATTGAAAGTCATCATCATCATCATGTGACATGTCACATGATAATGGGTGATCATGATCTACCTATGACCATGATTGTTTATGGCAAGCTTTTCTGCAAAAGTGGTTTGCCATTGTTGCCTTCTGGGCAGAGTCTTTACAAGACGGGTGACCCCAGTCGTTATCGATACTCTTCAGAGATTGTCCGCCTGGCGTCAGTGGTCACATAACCAGGACTTGTGATTTGCACCAACTGCTCATACGACCAACCACCACCTGCTCCTACTGCTTCACCTGACTGATCGGGGAGGGTGGTGTTAAGCAGGTGCAACACCTTGCTTAAGAGTGACCTGCAGGCTAGCGGAGGTCCTTTGGTACACCTCCTTTGGTAGGAACACATCTCCACCCCATCACCCGTCTTGAATATGCCCTCAAGAAAATTAATCTCACGATTGTACATGGTAACACATATGTACTTAGTTAATAAATTTACTTTAGATTTTGAACCTCCTTCTGCCCAGTAGGCAGCAATGTTTTCTGAAGATTGGACTAGCTTTATTTGTCACTTGTACATCAAAATATACAGTAAAGTGTGATTTGTTTGCATCAATGACCAACATGATTTGAGGATGTGCTGGGGACAGTCTGCAAGCATTGTCACGCTTTCAACACCAAGGTTCAGTAACAAACCCACAAGTCACTAATCCTTACTAACCCATCCTTCTCTGGAACTCTTGGTAAATCTCCAGGTCTTGCTGCACCATTCTCTCGACAACGTGTAGTATCGGGAGATTGCTTGGCACTTGGTTTGCAACCGTGTTCCCCAAACTATTCCAGATCCTGATCTGCTCTATTTGTGTCTGGCTTTCATTACTTATACTGAGGTATTTTCTTGCCCCTTATCCATCTATTTTTGCCATTATCTCATCATTATAACATAGAGGCCATTTGTCCTTTTTGATCCATTCCAGATCACTGGAAGTAATCCCATGAATCTTGTTCCATCTCTAACATGGTCTGTAACATACATGTGATCAACTCTGACATTTCTTCCACTTAGCTACACTAAGGGAACATTTTTAGGAACTGATTAACCACCCACTGCATACATGGGATGTTTGAGAAACTTCACAGCACCGAGTATGAAACGTATATTCCACAAAGACTGCACCCAACATCGGGATACAAGCTAAATCTTTGGGCACCACTGTTCCACAGTTACAGTGACTTGACGAAGCAGCCAGTTTACACAAATTAATCTAAGCATTAAATACTCTCAGTAAAGGTAAAGTTATTATCAGAGTGCGTACATGTCACCTTGAGATTCATTTTCTTGCCAGCATTAACAAGTCAGTAAGGAAATACAGTAACATTTATGACATCTAAACACAAACAAAGACTGACAAACAAGCAGGGTGCAAAAGAATACAGACTTTATTTATTTAGTGATACCGCACCGAGGAGGCCCTTATGGCCTTTTGAGCCACACCACCCCAGCAATCTCGACAAGCACTATTAACCCTGACTTCATCACAGGACAGTTAACCTACTTGGCATGTCTTTGACTGTGGGAGGAAACCGGAGCACCCGGAGAAAACTCGCATTCCACAGGGAGCATGTACAGAGACTCACTCCAGTGTACAAAATGGCGCAGGAATTGAACTCGAACTTGGGAATGCCCTGAACTGTAGTAGCGTTGTGCTAACCGCTACGCTTACTGTGGTGCAATTTTTATTGTGGAGATAAAAAATGTGTATAATCCTGTGAACATGAGTTGTGGAGTTCATGAAAGTGAGTTTGTGCTGTGGAGTCAGTTGGGAGTTGAGTCGGAGTCAGTGAAGTTATCCACGGTGGTTCAGGAGCCTGATGGTTGCAGAATATTAATTGTTCCTGAACCTGCAGGTGTGGATCCACCAGTTTCACGGACAGTCATTACCCTAAATGTTAGGATGAAATGCTCTGTGGATGAGCTACCTGCCAGCATTATGCAGACTTGTGACACTAGTTCAGCCAGAGAACTTGTCATCCTGGCCAGATTCGAGATCAACTTTACCTAATGCTCTGGGACAGGTGGACAGAGGAACGGTGAATGGGTACTGCAAGTAATCAGTGCGATTTGATTCCTGCCCCTCACTTCCCAAGAGATTTGAAGCTATGTAAAAGCCCTAAAAAAATAGCACAAAGTGAGATTCAAAAGCCAGGACGTAAAGAATTTTTGAGCATGCACGGGTCACTAAGACAGTACTTTAAAAAATAAACTTCGGTGGTCTTCACCCCAGTAGTTCTTCCCTCGGAGAGTTCCCAATTGCAGGGAAATGTCCTTAAGGCATTTAAGTGAGGGGCCAGCAAGGCATGAGAACCAGAGAGATCAATGCTTTCCCAGCTGTTTGAATAGGCTATCATCTCAGGGGGATACTTCAGCAATTAATGGGTGAGCAGTTAGAGTAAATTCCTGAGAAAAATTTGTTGTAAATTTTAAAAACTAAATCTCTGTCATAATTATGTTTTCAGCAGCAGCACAAACTGAATTAAGTGCAAAGGAAATGCAGCTTAATGTTTTTTTCTCTCTCTCTGCCCAATTTGTGGTATCTTAATTGCAATGTTTTTGATCTTAGCGACTGATTTTGTATCTCCTGGGGAGGGGTTGGCGTAGGAGAAAGAGGAACTGAACTCGTGGTATTAGTGTTCAAGGGAACATTGCAGTAAAGAGTTCTGGCACAGCCCGGGTTTGTATCGTGCCAACTGTCAAAAAAAAGACTGTAAATTTTCAAGGGGAATTGGCTGGCATTTTAAGGAAACTGAAGAGAATGAATGGAAAGGTGGGATTTTGATTAGTAACTTGTTGAACCGGGTGCAGATTTCAGTGCCTGATCATTTCTGATCTGGTTTATCTCCCGGATTCGAAAATGAGGGGAGCCAGAATATTTTTGATTCAGTGAACATTTTGCTCTCCACTTTTCTCCAGCCACTTGAGAATCTCTCTCAAGTGACCATTGTATAGGTGTAAGGCTTAATAATATTGGCAGGATATTGGACAAATAGGAGTGAGGTGGCAGTGGTGGGGTCCACTGCCTTGCCTGGTCCACTGTTCCCTCTGCCTGTAAGAAGTTTGTAATTTCTCCCTGTGACCACATGGGTTTCCCCCGCGTGCTCTGGTTTCCTCCCACAGTCCAAAGACATACCGATTAGTAGGTTAATTGGTGATTGTGAACTGTCCCATGACTAGGTTAGGATTAAATTGAGGATTGCTGGTGGCACAGCTCAAAGGGCCGGAAAGGCCTATCATTCATTGCAGTATCTCAATAAATATAAACACGTGCTGTCTTCTGAGAAAAGCAGATGCTGATTAGGAAAAGAATTCAGATCAGATTTCAAAGTTCAAAGTATATATATGTCACCATATATAACCTTGATATTCACTTTCTTGCGGGCAATCACAGTAAATACAAGGAACTCAACAGAATCAATGAAGGACTGCGCCCAACAAGTTGACCTTTGGAGCACACCAAGGTTATTCAGAGAGTTCTTCCCAGAACCCTGGCTGGGTAGAGTTAATTCAAACATCAATCAAAGCTAATGTATTAGTCGTCTAAAACAGTCCAGGTCACCACGGAAAGACCATCAGAATCCTGAGATTATCAGAGCTGTACAGCATAGAAGCAGGTTCTTGGGCCTATTTTTGTCACCTTGAGATTTACAGGTTTCTGCATTGATAGGTGTTGAGAATGAAGGTGTTAGGGGCTGATCATTTCGGGTGGAATGCGAGCTCTTACTCTGCTTGGTTCCATCGATCTGCACACAGACCATGGACCTCCATACCACTCCCATCCGTGTACTTATCCAAACTTCTCTTAAATGTTGTAATCAAACCCGTATCCACCACTGGCAGTTCGTTCCATACACTACCCTCTGAGTGAAGAAATTCCCTCTACTATGCTGCTGTTTGACACGATCCTGTTTTAGCTTTGAACGTGCTGAGCACCCACAAATTTGCAAGGTGGAGAAATCCCAAGATTTGCAACCCTCCTGAGGGAAGAAGCCTCTTCCCATTCCATCCTAAATGCTCAGCCCCTTCAGGCCCCCATCTGCACCATATTGGATCGAGTGTGAGGATATGGCAAGAGCACACTGATCACGCAGTGAATCATTTGGACCTCCTACAAGCAGAGGGCTCTCTCTCTTTGCTCTAGCTGTCTCTTACTACGTTGTCCTTGCTCCGTGGGTACATAACACTCATCCATTCAGAATCTTGCAAATCTCAAGGTGACTGAAAGAGATGTAACTCCTCGGTTATCTGAACTGTGGTGAGCACAGGATATGGGAGTATTAGTAAACTCCGTAACATCAGTAACTCAGTATTAAATTCTCAGCCAACAAACCCTGGAAACAGATTATCTAGTCCTTAGCATATTATAGTGTGTGTGAGCTTGCTGTGCATTTCACTGGACAATGGTATTGAGGGCCAGAGCTGAGATTGGTAATTAAGTGTCCCTCCATTCCAGCTGTGAATCAAAGTCTTGCTCATCAAATGAATGGAATAAACAGCTTGGGTAACGAAGCCTTGACTATAAAACCATAAAACATAGGAGCAGAATATGGCCATTCAGCCTATCAAGTCTTCCACTCAATCATGGCTGATATTATTTTCCCTTTCAACCACATTCTCCTGCCATCTCCCCATAATCTTTCACACCTTTATGATCAAGAGCCTCTCAACCTCTACTTTAAACACACCCAATGACTTGGCCTCCAAAGCCATCTGTGGAAATGAATTCCATAGGGTTACCACCTTCTGGTCTCTGTTGTAAATGCCGATGCATGCAATTATGTTCCACATTACAAACAAAAGTAGAGTTAACTTATTTTTATCCCTCACTTCTAGGTCCAGAATGTGGGCGGCAATCGTAAACTGAACTCAGGTGGACAGACTATCAACGTGGGCTATCATTTTCCTTACACCACCTTGCGCAAGCCCCTTCCGGAGAAGAGTATGGAAGACTGGGCAGCCAAGCATCTGAACATGCACACCCGGGGCATCTTCAGGCGCCGGCTGTCCATCGCCAACATGCTGTCCTGGGTTGGAGGCTCCATCAAGAAGCCCATGCTGGTCACCAGCGATCGGATCATCAAGAAAGACGCCTGTGAGCTCTTCAAGTTTGTGCAGATGTACATGGGTGACAGGCAGACACGGATGGAGAGGCTTCCGATTGCCCTCATGATCGTCACCAAGTGCTGGACCATGCAGGGCATTCGAGATGAACTTTACATCCAGCTGTGCAGGCAGACCACGGACAATCTCTGCTACCAAAGCTTAGCCTCCGGCTGGGAACTCATGGCCATCTGCTTGGCCTTCTTCTCTCCTTCGCCCAAGTTTCAGTCCTACTTGGAGGGGTACATCTATCGGCACACTGACCCTACAAATGATGTGAAAAGTACGTGAACTATTCATATATTATCTTTCTTTGATAGACAATAATGTGAGTTGAGCCTTCATTGTGGTTTTAAAGTGGGTGTGATATGATGTAAAGTGCGTGTTTATTCCTCATTCAGCACTTTTAAGATCTCTACTGCCCATCCACTGCCATTTAGGGCAGCAATGAACATCTTCCATCTCTGGCACACTCATATTGTCGCACACAGATGTAGGATTCTTCCTTGCTGTCCTCATAATAATTTTGTTTTACCACTCAGGGTTGTTAGCCCTGAGCTGAACCCTTGAACCTGGAGGACCAGTGGACCACTCTTTCTCTGGCCACTACCCTTTGACCTGTTTGGCATGGGTGATCCTACCAACAGCCAAAACATAAAGCCTTGACTCCAGCCAACATAACTCTCCAGGTCATTGAGCCACACAAGCCCCCAAACCCAACAACAAAGTTGTCCTCATGGAGGAGTTTTAAGATGCAAAAACATTATTTTTACATACTGTCATATCTTTGTAATTTTCGATCCCTGGGTTATTTTAGGAGTGAAAAACTTTGATTCTTCACAGTCATTTATTTTAACTTTTAAACAAAGGTACAGAGCATTTAAAACTTAAGTGAGGAGCTGAGAAGCAAAGCAGAGATTGAATCGATTCAAAGGAAGGCTGGCAGTTTTGAAAATTCTATCATCTTTGTAATCCAGTTAACAGAAATTCCTTAGGGACAGAATTCAATCAAAAGTTTATATAGTTAAACAATTATAGCATGTGTAATTGGTTAATACTTAGCCAATTATAAAATGAAAAGGTATTCTGCCTTCTGCCAGTAATTGGGGATGAACCACCACATGCTGTAAAAAACACAAGTTGGTGATAAACACAAATTGTGTCAGGAAAAAAAACTGTACTTTAGTCTTATATAAAATGTATTGAAAAAACAACTGATTCTAATAATACTAAACTCTTGAGTTTCAGATCTATCCATCCTTCCCTCCACTTCTCAATTTTCTCATGTCGTCCTCCAAGGACACGTCTTTTTACTGTGCAGTAGGAGCCATGAACAGATTCAGATTTACTTATCTCATGGAAGCATACCATGAACTGAATCATTTACATTAACAACACACCTAAGGCTGTGCTGTGGGCAGCTTGCAAGTGTCGTTGCACATTCTGGCGCCAACATATCTTGCCCACACTGTTCAGAACAACACAGAACACAACAAGCAACCAAACAATAATAGTATAGCGAGCCCCTCTGCTACCTCCCTCCCACCTACCCACACACACGATCAGCCCTCCAAATCCAGGACAGGTTTCCAGTCTCCAGGCTTTGGCCATTGGACTTTCGATCGAGTTTTGGGCTTCATTCCCACCCTACTGAAGCCTCATAATGCTGTTTGTTAAGGTTCTCACAAGCCTGATCCCTCCCATGTCCTCACGTCCATGTTTCTGCAGAAGTCACTGGAATGAAGTGGTGACGAAGAAACCTGGTGGATTCTCCCTTCAGCAGTAAGAGTGCTCGGGGCATTTATAGTTGCCATAACCCACCTACCTAAGATCTATTGTACCTCGTACAAAATGTTGGAGGAACTCAGCAGGTCGGGTGGCATCTATGGAGAGGAATAAACAGCCGACGTTTCAGGCCAAGACCCTTCATTGGGAATGCGAAGAAAAGGGGGAAGAAAATAGAATAAGAAGGTGGGGAGCTGGCAGATGATAGGTGAAACCAGGTGAGGGGTGTGGGGGAGGAAGAAGAAGGAATCTGACGGGAGAGTGGACCATGGGAGAAAGAGAAGGAGGAGCACCAAAGGGAGGTGGTTAAGAGGGGAGCCAGAATGGAGAAACAGACCCAGCACAGGCTGTAAGAGTGACCCTGAATCAGGGTAGAAATGCCATTCAGCCCCTCTCTGGCACCACTATCAAAGGTGCTATTTTTCAAATGCCCCATCAAGCTGAATTTCTTCTACCCTGTTGGTGAATGAAAGACTATTCCATGACATGATTGTAGCCCACATTGTCCACACTAATTGTCAAGTACCTCGTTACACTAATTCTACACCAATCCTTATTTCATTCCCCATCCTCTCATTCACCTCAGCTTCCCCAAATTCTGACACTCATCTACACATTCTACCGCCATTTACAGCGGCGTCTTGATCAATATACCATCCTCAGCCAACAATGCTGAAAGCAGATTATCTGGTCATTTATCATGTTGCATTTTGTGGGCGTTTGCATTGTACAACTTATCTGTTGCATTTTCTACATTAAAATAAAGCTATAAGACGCAAGTGCAGAGTTGGGCCATTTGGCCCATTGAGTCTGCTGCAGCATTTGATCAAGGCTGATTTCAGATTCAGAATCAGGTTTATTATCACCGGTGTGTGATGTGAAACTTGTTAATTTTGCAAGCTCAATCCCATTCTCCTGCCTTCTCCCCCTAACCTATAATGGCATTACTAGTCAAGAACCCATGTCTGCATGAGTTTTCTATTAGAGGAGTTTACCTGATGAATTATAAGATTATTAAATAAAGTAAGGTGATCTTTGTCACATGTACATTAAAAAAAAATTGAAACATACAGTGAAATGCATTATTTGCGTCAACGACCAACCCATTCTGAGGATGTGCTGGGGGCAGCCCACAAGTTTCGCTGTGCTTCCGACGCCAACATAGCAAACCCACTACTTATCAACTTGTGCGTCTTTGGAATGTGGAAGGAAACCGCAGCACTTGGTGGAAACCTGTGCAGTAATGGGCAGGATGTACAAGCTCAACATGCAGTGGACAGTGGCAGGAATTGAACCCAAGTCACTGGTACTGTAATAGTGTTGTTGGGTTTTTAAAAAAAAAGAAATCTTATCCAGTGTGTAAAATCCTTCACGTGGATTGGGGTCCAATTCCTGCTGCTGTCTGTAAGGAGTCGTATGTTCACCATGTGACCGTGTGGGATTACTCTGGGCACTCGAGATCCCTCCCACATTCTAAAGACTTGCGGGTTAGGGTTAGTAAGTTGTGGTGCCATTAAGTGTGGAGACACTTGCAGGCTGCCTCCAACACGTCCTTGGACTATGTCAGGTCGTTGACGCAAATGATGACCTTCACTGCATTTCGATGTACATGTGATAAATAAAAATAATTTCTTCCTTCCAAAGATGCCTCACCACTCCTTTTCTTCTACCTTGGAGTTATTTAATAAACTTGGATAACAATTTATCCATCAAACGTGTAAAACTGCAATTGATTGAGAAGGAGATGTCTGACTTTCTGCCATCTCCCGTGTGTTTTAAGTATTTCTCAACTCATGAAAGATCCGATTCTCAATTTAGGAGACGCAGGAGACTGCTGGTAGTGGAATCTTGAGCAACGAACAATCTGCTGGAGGAACTCAGCGGGTCGGGCAGCATCTGTGCAGGGAAGTGGATAGTCAACGTTCCGCATTGAGACCGTTCATTTAGATCCTGATGTTGCCTGGCCCGTGTTTCTCCCGAATTTTGTTTGTGGTTTTAAGTTTTGTCTTTGAACTTGGGTCTGTTATTCTCACCTAATAGGAATAGTTCCTGTTCATCTATCAGTACTTCAGAGCAACGCACTCAAAATGCTGGAGGAACTGCAGGTCAGGCAGCATCTATGGAGAGGAACATTTTGGCCCAAGACCTTTCACGAGGACTGCCCAAAAGAAGTTTAGATCTTCTGTTTATTCCTCTCCATAGATGCTGCCTGACCTGCTGAGTGCATGCCTCCAGCATTCCGTCTGAATTGCTCTGGATTTCCAGCATCTACAGAATCTCTAGTGTTTAGGACTACTCCATATTGTTCTGTCTACTGTATTTGTACACCCTTTCACATTGATCAAATTTTTAAGTGTCTTGTCTTATTTCACCAATCCTCTACTCCCTACACAGTGTGAAGCCCCAGTGTCCATGTCTTGTTCAGGCATGATGACCTTACCCAGCTTTGCCTTGACACTTGTACTTAAAACCATTACCCTTGCTTCACAGCCCTCCAACCTCCAAGTCCTTTTGTGCAACTCCTCCTGCTCCACACCATATCCCTTCCTCATATCCAGAAGTATTTTCAACCTTGGCATTTCTCTAAAGAACATAGACAACAGAACATTACAGCTCAATACAGGGCCACGATGTTGTGCCGTCCTTTTAACCTACTCTAAGATCAATCTAGCCCTTCCCTCTCACATAGCCCTCCATTCACCTGTCTTTAAGGTCGGGTTGACTTTGGATATTGCATCTTAGCTGTCTACGTGATACATGAGCCAGTATGCATGCCAGGGCTGTACGATGTGGAGAGCAAGCTGTGGACTTGCAGCAGGCTTGCCCACTCCATCTAGCAGATGAATTCAAAGGAACAGCAGAGACTGATTCAGTTTGGCAGCAGCAGCATTGCAAGAGTTGCCAGTCTGCGTTGAATTGAATGTAAGACTGCCTTAAGGACTCCAGCTACAGATTTTTCCCAAAGCCTTCCCCATGCGTGATATAACTGCAAGGCAGTGTAAGTTTCGGATCAGCGTTCTCTTCCTCCTCCATGAGCTGTCAACCATAGCTGACGAGCCCCGTCTGCCCCAAAGCGACTGGTTTTAAGGTGCCAGTAACCCATCTTTGCCCCGTCTCTTGTCAGTAGAAATGGTTATGCTAAGCTTTGTAGCTAAGCCATACGTGAAGGCCAGGAGCTGAACTTGGTTGTCAGAGGGTAATTGAGGTGCATGCCATTGGGAGCATGTAAAAGATAGTGGGAGCTTATCCCTGCTTCCCCCCCACCACCCCCGGCTATGACAACCTTAAGGAACCATGTGCCTACCTTAAAGAGTTTCTGAAATGCCCTCATGCAGGGGTTCCGACCTAGGGTGTCAGACCCTTTTGGTTAATAGAAGGGGTGGATGGTATAGAAAAATTTGAGACCCCTGCCCTAATGCATCTGCCTCTATGCTTGCCTTCTTCAAGCTTAACCCCAATTGCCACCCGTGTCTCCTAGCACCCTTCTCCCTGCCTCTCTATCTTCAGCATGCAACTTCCCAGAAACCTTCCACACTTTTTAGTTGATAAGGTTTATCAAAACCACATTGATGGTTTTGGTTCTGGAAAGACTTTAGAAGTGTTTTCCAGCAGATTTTTTGTTGCTCCAGGCTTCAGCAACTGTGATCTCTCTTGAAAAATAAAGATATGAATGATTAGCTTTCTTTGTGACAACGTGATTGGGAACAAATGCATTTAAAGAATTTAATGTATTTAAATGGAAAAGTAACCACTGTGCCTTGATGCCTTTTTCAAAATGAATTTGTGATATTGATCTGAATCGACTTTAATGTTGTGCTTTGTATATATTTTTAAATTCCAGTTACCCAACGTATCAACGAACTACTGGAAATGAAAAATAAGAAGTTCTCAAAGTCCAGGAAGAAGAGGAAACAGAATATTGAGGAGGAAGAAGGTAAATTTTGAGTAGGCTTGGTGCATACCATTCCTTCCTTCATTCATAGAAAGTGTGCATCATTGCCACGCTCAACGTTCCCTACAACCATTGCTGTCGAGCAGGAAATTTTTACACAGCCTGAAAACTGCACCGCACCTTACATTTTTTTTTTGTGTAACCTGTATTCGATGAATATTTAGAATGAAAATCAGTTTTAATTTATTCATTGAAGGGTATAATGAAATGCAGTACAAGAAAGAAAATCTTACACGTTTCGCAAACTTTTTCTCGTCTTTATTCTGGCTGCACAGCAACAGAGGCTGTGTGCACAGGAGCATTTCAGTCACCGAGCGGCCACACATCCATGCAGCTCAGCGGGAACAGTGGTCATTATATGCCTTAATTGTCCATCCTCTGGGTCATCTTTTATTTATTCATTGTGATCCAGCCCTTTGAGCTGCACCACCCACCCAGCAATCCCCCAATTTAATCCCAGCCTACAATGACCAATTAATTTGCCAACCAGTATGTCTTTGGACTGTGGGAGGAAACCGGAGCACCCGGAGGAAACCCACGCGATCACAGGGAGAACGTACAAACTCCTTACAGGCAGCAACAGGACTTGAACCTGGGACCATGCTACTGCTAACCACTACATTACTGTGCCACTCACTTAGATTGAATTACTGCAGTCTAAATAAAGGGTGAAGCAATGGTCATAGAGGCAGAGAGAGATAATGGAAATGAGCCCTTCTGCTCAAGAATGTGAATCCATCAAGCATCCATTAGTTCCCTTATCCTGCCCAAACCACTTTATCTTCTCTGTGTTCCCATTTACCTTCCCGTAGATACTACTTCTCATTTATACACCAGAGACAATTTACAGAGGCCTTTTAACCAAGCAACCACACATCTTTGGATCCACCTAGTTCCACTGGCGGTGTGAGGTAGTAACTCTACCAGTTTTGTTACAGAGTCAAGGTGTAATTACTGAGTCATCGATCCAAAGTAAGGATAGTTGATAGCAGCTTGACTGTTTCATTGGATATTGAAATTTGCGCAGTTTTAGTACTTAGTCCCACAGGCTACCTTTAAATGGATGTTAGATGCATTGTTAGTCTTAGGACCATAAGACATACAGTACTATGCAAAAGTCTAAGCCTCTCCCCTCCTCTGCTGCTCCCGTGTCTTATGATCTGTACAAGATTATCAGCCTTCTGCTAAAAATACATCTTAATCAGCTGTTGTTTCTCTTCTCTTTCCTTTAGATCTACTTATCAGCACGTATGCAAAATATTGTTACCGTAAGCTTCAGAAGGTTGCTGTGACTGGAGGAAAAAAGGTACAATTGTGTGTGTGTGTGTGTGTGTGAGACACCTGTTGCACCCCTTCTCAACGCCTGTTGTCTTCTATGTGTATTGGTTTGATCCCTGCAGCGTCACTTTACTGCTCATTAACTCGTCACTTTATCTCAGGCTTATTTGTCTGAAGTTACCATGTGCAGATTGGCTATCATTCCTCCTGGTGTAAGAACCCTGTACTTCAAGGTCAGTTTCCCACCTGGTTCCCTTTAATGTTCAAAAATCTTACTGGCTTGATATCTTCAATCTCGTGTTCCCTCATGATCCCTGCTAAATACAGACATGTTCCAGTCTTCTCTTCTTGCTGCTACTAACAGGTAGGTGGTACAGGAGCCTTTGGTTCCACACCAGCAGGTTCAGGAGCAGTTATTAGCCTACAACTATCAGGCTCCTGAACGGCATGAATAACTTCACTCACCTCAGTGCTGAGCAGACTCCTCAGTCTATAGACTCACTGCACGGTCTCTACAGCTCATGTTCTCAGTGTTATTTATTTACTTTGTAAAATTAATTCTACCATCTGTCCTCTTCTGATTATTTGTCAGTCTTTATGTATCCTTTTTTATAATTTCTACTTTATTTCATTATTTTCCTGTAAATGTCCACAAGAAGATGAATCTCAAGGTAGTATATGGTGACGTATACATACTTTGATAATAAATTTACTTTGAACGTTGAATCTCACATAGTGGTTACACTGCATGGAACATCTCACCCCTAGTGTAGCCATTTCTTGCAAAGACCCTGCCATACTGCACAGGTCCTGGCATATCAGATTGACAGGGAATGAGGCAAGAGATTTAGAGTAGTTCTGGAGCATCATGACACAGAAGCAGACCCTTTGGCCCATCTGGTCTGTTCCCATTGACCTGCACCTGGACCATAGCCCTCCAACCCCTCCTATCGATGTACTTATCTAAACCTCTCTTGAATGTTGAAATCGACCCTGCATTCGCCACCTCCGCTGGCAGCTCCTTCCACACCCTTGCCACAGTCTCAGTGAAGAAGTTTCCCCTCATGTTCCCCTTAAGCATTTCACCTTTCACCCTTAACCCATGACCTCTCGTTCTAGTCTCGCCCATGCTTAGTGGAAAAAAAGGTTGTCTTGAGCAGCAGGGGTGTTCTGATGTATGATCGTGCTTGGGGTGGGGTGGAGGTGTTATCCATGAACAGAAAGGAAAAAGGGCTTATTGTTATGGAGTTCTGTATTGGCTGGACTGAAAGGACTTTTTCGCAACTGACAGGGCCTGAGGAAACCAACCATTGAGGAAATCCACCATGCAAAAAACGCTATCCTGACCCCCTCCATGTTTGGCAGCTCCCTGGAAGAGATTATGGAAAGACAACGGGAGCGCTATCCGGAGAAGAAGCTGCCCTGGGTTCAAACCCATCTGTCTAATAAAGTTTTGGGATTGGGTGGTGCGCAGGTTGAAGGTATCTTCAGGTAAGTCTGTGCTTGGGTGGTTGCATAATGTCATGGAATACTCTCTCCCCCCCCCCCCCCCCCCCCACTGAAGGGATCTAAATGAAAATGGCCCACTGATTTATTGAAATTTTGATCCTTTGCAGGTAAATGTCATAAAGCTACACTTGTGTCTTCAGCTATAGAAAGGCAACAAGGGAGACACATGATGTCAAGTTGTGGCTTATCCAAAGCAGATGTTTGCACACGCTGTGTTTACTTATTTATCTGAAATATAGTGAGGAATAGGCCCTTCTGGCCCTTTAAGTTCCCTGCAATCCCCAACAACCGATTTAACCCTAGCCTAATCACAGGACAATTTATAATAACTGGTTAACCTGCCCAGTACGTCTTTGGACTCTGGAGGAAACTGGAGTATCTGGGGAAAACCCAAGCATTCCACAGGGAAGACTCCTTACAGACGGCACTGGAATCGAACTGCAAACTCTGGAGTTCCCCGAGCTGTAATAGTGTCATGCTAACCACTGTGTCCATGGTGTCCAAAGTCAAAGCTACCAAGCTGCCATGGTGTCCAAAGTCAAAGATGACAAAATCTGGGATACTGAGAACAAAATAAAACTTCAGTCGCACCCATTTCCATAAGACAGTAAGATATAGGAGCAGATTTAGGCCATTTTGGCCAATCTAGTGTGCTGCACCATTTCATCATGGCTGATCCATTTTTCCTCTAAGCCCCAATCTCTTGCCTTCTCCCTATCATGCCCTGACCAAATAAGAATCTATCAACCTCTGATTTAAAGACTCAATCTCCATAGTTGCCTGTGGCAAAGAATTCTACAGATTTACCATGCTGGCTAAAGAAATTCCTCCTCATCTCCATTCTCAAAGGACACCCCTCAATTTTGAGGCTGTGTCCTCTGGTTCTAGACCCTCCCAACATAGGAAACATGCTTTCCACATCCACTCCTTCAAGGTCTTTCACCATTCAATAGGTTTCAATTATGTCACCACTCATTCTTCTGAAGTCCAGAACCATCATATGCTCTTCATATAACAAGCCGTTCAAATCTAGAATCATTTTCGTGAGCCTCCTTTGAAGCCTCTCCAGTGTCGGCACATCTTTTCTAAGATGAGGGGCCCAAACCTGCTCACAGTACTCTTAAGTGCTTTTATATTCTAGTCCTCTTGAAATGATTGCTAACATTGCATTTGCCTTCCTCACCACATACTCAACCTGCAAATTAATCTTTAGGGAATCCTGCATGATGATTCCCAAGTCCCTTTGCAACTCAATTTTTGGTATCATTTTCTCCATTTAGAGAATAATCAACCCTTTGATTTCTTTCACCAGTGCAAGACCATAAACTTCCCGGGACTGTATTCCATCTGCCATTTCTTTGCCAATTCTCCTAATTTTTCTAAGTCCTTCTGTAGTCT
This sequence comes from Hypanus sabinus, assembly GCF_030144855.1. Classification (NCBI taxonomy): domain Eukaryota; kingdom Metazoa; phylum Chordata; class Chondrichthyes; order Myliobatiformes; family Dasyatidae; genus Hypanus; species Hypanus sabinus. Next base: position 155,571,659 of record NC_082714.1, on the reverse strand, counting down.
CTCTACTTCCTCAAAACTACTTGCCCTTCCACCTATTTCAGCCAAAGATTGGGCTGAGAGACCCAGAACTGAAACTTCCTTTCACAGAAATGTAATTCTCATCCCCTCCTGTCGTAACGTCCAAGCCTGACAGGGATTCTGGGTCTTGAGCGGTGTGTTTAAGGTGGTCACTTTTGGATTAGGATTTTTGAGTTGGTTGTAATGTCTCACAATCGGGCTTATTATCATTGGCAGATGTCATGAAATTTGCTTTGTGATAGCCAAGTTGTACAAGACAAAAAAAAGATTACTATAAGTTACAAGAAAAAACAAATAAATAGTGTGGAAGAGGAATAGTGAGGAAGTGTTCATGGACCGTTCAGAAAGCTGATGGCGGAGTGGAGAGCACTGTTCCTAAAACACTGAGTCTGGCTCTTCAGGCTGCTGTACCTCATTGGTAATGGTAGCAATGGGAAACTGGAATGTCCTGGATGGTGAGGGACCTCCTGGATTGAGGCACTGCCTTTTGAAGATGCCCACGATGGTGGGGAAGCTTGTGTCCACAGTGGATCTGGCTGAGTCTGCAGCCTGCACACCAGACGGTGATGCAATGAGTCTGAATGCTCTCCACACTCCATCGGTAGGAACCTGCTGGAGTCCTTGCCTAATCTCAGAGTCCGATTGAAGCATAGTTGCTGTCATGTCTTTTTTGTGATTGAGTATTATCTTCACTAAATGGAAATGACTGTGTGAGGACAAGTAGTAGTGGGATACAGGCTCCTCAAACCTGCCCTAGCATTCAGTAAGATCATCGAGTAGTCAATAACTAGACCAGCATTTTATAGAAACTCAATAACTAGACCAGCATCGGTGAGAGGGAAAAGGCATTCTCAATATTTGTGTTGAAACCCTGCATCAGGACAGTTCTTCCCCAAAACAAACGCTATTCAATCCCCTGAATGGATACCAGCATCTGCAATCTCTTTTGTGTTCAGTAAATTCATGGCTTTCCTATCCAATCCCCATCCCCAGGGTCCAAAGTTCTATCATCTAACCTTTGAATGTATCTTATGTTTGAGCAACTCCTCGTCATAATTGCAAACACTTAAAGCCCTTGGAGTGAAAGGAATTTCCCTTATCTCACTCCATTATCCCAAGACCACAGACCAGAAGGAAACAATAACCTCTCGACATCCTCTGCAACTGTTATAGAGGAGAGAGATTTAGGGTGATTTTACCCTCAATACCAACACTTGAAGGATAATTGTAATCTCCTACGCACCTGCCAGCAGTGCCCCAGCAGAACAAAGTGGAGGAAATATTGGAACTAATTGGAGCATAAATCGCAAAGATGCAGCAAAGCACAAGAGAATGGAGCTAATTGGAAAGATCTTTAAAAAGCTAGTACGAGCTTTGTATCTGCAGATGCTGGAAATCCGAGCACCATATGTAAGATATTGGAGGAACTCAGCAGGTCAGGCAGCATCTATGGAGGGAAATGAACAGTCAATGTTTTGGGCTGAGACCTTTCATCAGGACTGGAAAGGAAGGAGGGGGGCGGGTGGAAGAAGCCAGAATAAGAAGATTGGGGAGAGTGGAAGAAGCTGGTAAGCAGGTGAGGGGGAGGGTGAACTATGTAGCTGGAAGAGTTGAAGAAGTGGTGGACAGTAGACTATGGAAGAAAGGGGAGGAGGAGAACCAGTGGGATGTGATAGGCACCTGAGGAGAAGGGTGAAAGAGGATCCATAATGGGGAATGGAGGAGGGAGAAATTACCACAGTTTGGAGAAATCGAGATCCATGCCATGAAGTTGAAGACTACCCAGTCTGAGGTGTTGCTCCTCCAACTTGACTTTGGTCTCATCATGGCTGTCAAGCAAGTCATAACTGGAATTGGTCTCTTCAGTGCAGTGCTCAGTTAATTGAAATTCCTCCTCCTGTTTATTTTTCTTGGGAAGAGAACGGTCTGCACCCTCGACTTCCTTTATGAGTGCAATGAAATTTCCACTCAGGATGTCTAATATTAGCTGTTGGTGACCTGGGACAGGAAGCCAGCAAATGGTTTGAATGTCCCAATAACAGCCAGTGTTAACAATCACAGAGCTGGGAGTGGTATTGCAGTGTTTAGTAAACTTCAAATCAACCTGTGTGTGGTAACGCTTGCAGTGTTGGCAAGCTTCGATCGGTGAAGACACTCAGCTATCTCGCTCCGGCAGTTTCAGTGCAGCACCGTCGTCACTGATGTCCTTATCTCCTGTAGGAGCTGCAGAATTTTTTTGTGCCTCCACCATGGCTTGTGGGCAACGCTCCTATCCACTCCCAATCAACGCAGCACTGTATGGTTCTCATGGCAAGTGAACTCCCATCACTCTCCATCCCCACACCAACCCTCCGGCCTCAGATCACAATAAATTTCCAATAATTCACGATCTGACCGCTTAGAAATCCCATTGTACAACCTTCTGGTTTTATATCCAAGCTTGCTGGCTTTCCTTTTGCTCACTGTTCCCTCTCAGCGATGTCTCCCCGGCGCTGACCCCGTGCCGTCTCTCTGAAGTTGACACTGTACGATCATTGACTGTATGACATTGACTTTTATATACGTACTGATATGCATGAGTAGCGGTGTGGAGAAATATCTTTATCAAAGGAGGTGTAAGGCACTCCTTCCCTCTGGGTCACCCTTGGGAAAGGTGTTTAGCCAACCCCCCCCCCATTCCAGATCAGGGTCATGTGAAGCCAAGGGAACAGGTGGTGGATGGTCATATGAGCAGCCGGTGCATATCACAAGTCCTGGTTATGCGACCACTGACACCAGGCAGACAAACTATGAAGGGTTTTGATAACGGCTGGGGTCACCCATCTTGTAAAGACACTGCCCAGAAGGAGGCAATGGCAAACCACTTCTGTAGAAAAATTTGCCAAGAACAATACTGGTCATGGATAGAGAAAAGAATCAGATGAAAGGCAAATGGAAGTCCGTGATCTCTCAGTTCATAGGACACAGCAGATAATGATAATGCCAACAGATATGCAGTGGAAAGCTTGTCTTACATACTGTTCATATGGATCAAATCATTACACAGTGCACTGTGGCAGAACAAGGTAAAACAGTAACAAAGCGCAAAAACGTGTAGAAGTCCATTGTAAGTAAGCAATGAAATGCAAGATCATAACGAGGTAAATTGTGAGGTCAGGAGTCCACTTTATTGTTTGAGATGTCCATTTATAGTTCAAGAGTCTCGTTACAGTGAGCCAGAAGCTGCTCTTAAGGCTACTGGTACGTGATTTCATTTTTATGTTGTGGAGAATAGCCTTATTTGTTTTTCTTAGTTCTTTCAATGCAGCTCGAATGTTTAATCTCTTACTACGTGGAACATTATTTCAGCACAAATTTAACTGTACTCTCTCTCTCTGTTTGCAGAGTGCCTGGAGATATTGATGAAGTAAATGCACTGAAACTACAGGTTGATCAGTGGAGAATCCCAGACAATCTTGCTGACCCCCACATACCAGGTAAGGGCCTGCGTGTTGTCCACTCAAAAGATAATTCGGAACAGTCTCAAAGGGCTGAATGGCCTGCTCCTGTGTTGGTGTTTCCAGTAATTCCATGGTTTGTAAGTCTGGTAGACTTAAGAGATTCTGCAGCTGCTGGAAGAGTTATAATGCTGGAGGGACTCAGCAGGTCAGTCAGCATCTATGGAGAATTTTTTTGTATTTTATTTAGAGATGCACTGTAAAACTAACCTTTTGGGCCGTGCCACCTGGCAACCCCCTGATTTAATGATAGCCTAATCACAGGACAATTTTGCCTGATCAATTTACCTACCATCCAGTCCGTCTGTGGACTATGGGAGGAAACTGGAGCACCAAGAGGAAACCTACACGGTAACGGGGAAAACGTACAAACTCCTTAAAGGCAGCGGCAGGAATTGAACCTGGGTCACCTGTACTGTAAAGTGTTGTGCTAACCACTATGCTACCATACGAGCAGTCGACATTTTGGGGCTGGGACCCTTCACCAGGACTGGAAATGTCAACTATTCATTTCCCTTGGCAGATGCTGCCTGACCTGCTTGTGTGTGTTTGTCTGGTAGAGCTGTTGCAGGCTGCTCTCTGTAGCTCTTCTCATTACTCCAGTTATAGCCATTCTACTCTCTTTTTAGTCTGTTCTAGGCCGCTAAGATTTACCTGCACTGCACGTTCTCTGTAACCATTAACACTTTATTGCCTGCGCTCTTTTAAGCTCTGTTTTCCATAAGCTTGAAAGAGTACAGAGAAAATCTCCAAGGATGTTCCAGGACTGGAGGACCTGTGTTAGAGGGGGAAGTCTGATAGATCAGAATTTCATTCCCCAGAGTGTCGGAGAATGAGGGGCGTTGTTCTAGGCTTTCTCCCCCGAGGTTGGGTGAGTCTAGAACTGCATGTCATAGGTGTAGGGTGAAAGGTGAAATACTTATTGGGAGCTTGAGGGGAAATTTCTTCCCCCTTTGGGTGGTGCGAGTGTGGAATGAGCTGCCAGTGGAAGTGGTGGGATGCAGAGTTTCAGGAAAGTTTGGATAAGTACACAGGTGAGGTAGGTATGGAGGGCTATGGACCAGGTGCAGGCAGATGGAACTAAGCAGAAGGTTGCCACAGACTAGATGGACTGAAGGGCCTGTTCCTTTGTTATAGTGCTTTATGACTCTGTTTTCTCTTGTACGACCTCAGTGCACTTTTGTAATGAATGGATTTGATTGAACGGTATGCAAGGCAAGTTTTTCACTGTACCTTGGTATATGTGACAATAATTAACTAGCTTACTTGAGCATCTACTGAGGAACACTCAAATATTCCAATGGATATTGTCTACACCTCACCGCAGTGTTGATGCTGCATATTTGATGCACAAGAGCCCTCTTGTGGTGGGTATTGATACTGCATGGTATTGTATGATTAAACTTCCTGATCCATTTGCTCTGATGTAATTCCCTGTGCCTCTCTCCACAAATGCACCCTGAGCTGTTGAGTACTTCCAATATTTGATTTTCACACCTGGTTCCTGCCATGTTTTACCCACTCCATTAGCAAATTGTTAAATGTCTTCGTATCAGCTGTTCAGAGGTTGAATCTCATGCAGAGCAGGACAAGAGGTGAAGATGAATTCGGCGAGATCTGGTGGTTAGTTCACAGGGACAGAAGTGCCTCTGATTATAACAGCCCTATCGGTTCGCCTGTGTCGTTCAGGAAAGGGATCCTGCTGATCGTATGCGTTTACCTTGTAAAAGTGCTTTACTTGCAAATGCAGGTCCAAAGTTTGAGGCTCGATTTCTTTCAGTCTGAGATTCTGAATACAGACCCGGAGGAGGTTTGTCCCGGGGTCACTACGCTTCTGGAGCTAATATGGCATGCCCGCAACTTACTAAATCCAACCTGTACATCTTTGGGATGTGGGAGGAAACTGGAGCATCCGGAGGAAACCCGCGTGGCCACAGGAAGAACGTCTAAACTCCTGACAGGCAGCAGCGGGAATTGAACCCTGGTCTTACTGTAAAACTGTGAAGCTGCTGTGCCACCTTCATTGGCAGCTGGCTAACCACTCCCAGTGTGGTCTCCGGTTTCTTAGGAGGGGGAAGGAATTCCTTTCCAGCTTAACGGTGGGGGGGGGGGCATGTTGAGAGCAGAGATGGTGATAAGTCATTCTAAGGTAAGGTAACTCACTCAGCAAGGGCACCAGCTATTTCCCCTCAGCAGTGGCCCAAGAGATTCTGCAGATGCTGGAAATCCAGAGCAGCACCCAAAAAATGCTGGAAGAATTCAGCAGGTCAGGCAGCATCTAGGGAGAAGAATAAATGGTTGACATTTTGAGCTGAGACCTTCATCAAGACTCAGCTCAGGAAAAGCTGCAGAGTAAAGGCAGCGTCCATCATTGAGGACCCACACCGCCCAGTTCTCGGTATTACCATCACAGAAGAGGTAAAAGAACCTAAAGATGCACATTCAACATTTTAGGAACAGATTCTTTCCCTCTGCCATCAGATTTCTGACCAGTCCATGAACCCATGAGCACTATCTCACTATTTTTCCTCTTTTTTTTAAACTATTTATTTAATGTTATAGTTTATTGTAATTCAGAATTGGGCTTATTATCACCGTCATGTGTCGTGAAATTTGGTAACTTAGCAGTAGCAGTTCAATGCAATACATAATATAGAAAAAGAAAATAATTATAAATGAAAAAGTAAATCAATTACAGTTATGTATATTGAATAGATTAAAAACTGTGCCAAAAACCCCCAGAAGTAATATATATTAAAAAAAAGTGAGGTAGTGTTCACGGGTTCAATGTCCATTTAGGAATCAGATGGCAGAGGAAAAGAAGCTGTTCCTGAATCGCTGAGTGTGTGCCTTCAGGCTTCTGTACATGATGGTAACAGTGAGAAAAGGGCATGCTCTAGGTGTTGGAGGTCTTTAATAATGGACGCTGCCTTTCTGAGACACCGCTCCTTTAAGATGGCCTGGGTACTTTTTGGACTAGTGCCCAAGATGGAGCTGACTAGATTTACAACCCTCTGCAGCTTCTTTTGATCTGGCGCAGAAGCCCCCCCCGCAAACCAGACAGTGATGCAGCCTGTCAGAATGCTCTTCACGGTGCATCTATAGAAGTTCTTGAGTGTATTTGTTGACGTGCCAAATCTCTTCAAACCACTAATGAAGTATAATATGTTTTGTGTATCGCACTGCACTGCTGTCACCAAACAAAAATTTGCGATACACATCAGCACAGTAGCGTAGTGGTTAGCCCAACACTTCATCCTGGGTTCAATTCCTGCCACTGCCTGTAAAGAGATTGTACATTCTCCCTGCGACCACGTCAGTTTCCTCCGGGTGCTCCGGTTCCTCCCACTCTCCAAAGACTTACTGGTTGGTAGGTTAATTGGTCATTGTAAATTGTCCTGTGACTAGGCTTGGGTTAAATCGGGGGTTGCTGGGCAGCACGGCTTGAAGGGCTGGAAGGGCCTATTCCACGGAGTATCTCAATAAATAATAAACCTGATCCTGATGGATCTCTGCCTGAAGTGCAAACTGTTGATTCCTCCCCATAGATGCTACCTGACCTGCTGAGTTCCTCCAGAATTTTGTGTGTGTGTGTGAGAGAGAGAGACTCTAGACTATTCTTTACCATCCTAATCATTGATCTTGCAGCAAAGCGTTTGTATACACCAGCACATCTGCAGAAAAGTAGAGAGAACTAGAGAGAAGTTTGTCAGCATATGCTTTAACATTGAGTTTATGGATGAAATTAAAGTGGAGGGCTTTGAGGGAGGGAAAAGTTAGTTCCCAAACTTCTTTTATGCCACGTGCCGATGCCATTAAGTCAAGCAGTCCATGGGCCCCAGGTTGGGAATCCCTGTGTTAGATTGATCTTGGAATTGGTTAAAAGGTTTGCACAACATCATGGGCCAAACAGCCTGCCCTGTGCTGTAATGGTCCCTGGTCTGTGTATAAGTAGGTGAGGTGGAGGTACAATGAAAGAATTGCTTGGAGCAGCATCACAAGCACATAGATACTGACAACACACAGAACACAGACATTTATGAAAATGATGATGCAAAACAAGACTTAAGTGCAAAAAATAACCCCACGATCAGAGACTAGTCCATCATAATGCTTCATAGTGTTCCATTGTCATGAGGGGAGGTGCTGTGGAAATGAGCTTCCTCCTTCCTCCCTCCCATCCAGTACCCGTTTTTGTGAAAAGACTCTTCAGGATCAAAATAGTTTTGGCACTCGTAATTCCCCGTCCCAAAGATGTGTGCGTGGTTAGATAAATTGGCTGCCGTATGTTACCCCGGTGTGTAGTTGACTGGTAGTGTCTTGGGGAGAATTGATGGGAATACAGGGGGGAAATTGGATTACCTATTGTAGGATTAGTCTAAATCAGGGGTTTCCAACCTGGGGTCCATGGACCCCTCTGTTAGTAGTATGGGTCCATATGATAAAAAAGGTTGGGAACCCCTGATCTAAGTGGTTGGCACTGACTCAGTGGGCTGAAGGGCTTGGTTTCATGCAATGTCTTTATGACAGTCTAATGAACCATAAAAGATCAAACTAAGTGTATTATCAAAGTATATCAGTTACCATATACTACTTTGAGGATCATGTACTTGCAGGCATTTATAAGGGAAAAAATACAATTGAATTTTATGAAAAACAATATATAAACGCAAACAGTGTGCAAAAGGAGACAAACTGTACAAATAAAATAAAACTGAGAACATGAGTTGTAAAGAGTCCTTGACGATCAGTCCGTAGGTCGTAGAATTAATTCAGAGTAATGGTGATTGTGGTTAACCACAGAAATACAGGAGCCTGATGGTTGAGGGGTAATAACTGTTCCTGAACCTGTGGTGTGGGACCTAAGGGTCCTGTACTTTCTGCCCGATGGTAGTAGTGAGAAGAGGACATGCCCTGTATGGTGGGGGTTCTTGACGATGGATGATACTTTCTTGGGGCAGTGTTCCTTGTAGATGTGCTCAGTGGTGAGGAGGGTTTTACCTGTGTGATGGACTGGGCTGTATCGATCACTGTTTGTGCACTTTTCCATTCCTGGGCCTTGGCGTTTCCGTACCAGGCTGTGATGTGACCAGTTAGGATTCTCTCCTCTGTACATCCATAGAAGATTGGCAAAGGTTTTGGTGACATGCCAGAACTATTTTTTTTTTGGCATTATTTGGTTACATCTGTGTAATTTCTAAGAAGGTGTAGATGCTGTCATGTGGGCACTTGCATACTGGTCTCACGACAGACCCCTGATAAGGTAACTTCAAGAAATTTCAACTTTGAGAGAAAACGTAACCAAAATGGTATTTAACGGTAAGTGTTCCTTTTCTCGTAGTTCCCGTTCACCAGCCAGATGGTGAGTGGCCTTTTCTCATTGTGTGTGTTTCTTTTGTCACTCTCCTCTACAGCCTCCCTGCTCAAGCTGTGGTACCGTGAGCTGGAGGAGCCTCTGATCCCACAGAAGTTCTACCCACAGTGCGTCAACAACTACGAGAATCCCGAGGCTGCTGTCGCTGTCGTCGCCTCTCTGCCGGAAATAAATCGCCTTGTCCTTGGTTACCTCATCCACTTTCTCCAGGTGTGTGTGTAAACCCTCCCAATAACCGGGGCAGAGCTTGCAACTGAAAATCCAAAACAGTGGGGGGTGGGTTCACTGGAATCAATCAACATAGAGAGGTCATTTGCTGATGCATTTCCAAATGGGGGTGGACAGTCAATACCATCTGCTAAGTTTCTTCCAGAAGGGACAATTGCCTTTTATGGTGGGTCTGACTGGGAAGCTGACTCATAGAGCAAGCCACTGGGTATATTCAAAGCGGAGTTTAAAGGGTTCTTGATTAGTCGGGGCGTCAAAGGTTGCGGGGAGAGGGCAGAAGAATGGGATTGAGAGGAAAAATAAATCAGCCATGATGGAGCAGAATTGATGGGCTGATTGGCCTAATTCTGCTCCTTTGCATTATGGGTTTATTTTATAATGGACCAAATGGCCTGGTTCATGGACCCAATCACAACAAATAGTCACATGAAGGGGCAGAGGGAGATCTGATTATTTAAAAGGGAGGGGGGGTGTTCACTTTATTTAGATACAGCATGGTGACAGGCCTTTCCCAGCCCAAAAAGGCCGCTCTGCCTCGTTACACCCATGTGACCAATTAACCATATGGTGGAAACCCATACAGTCACGGGCAGAACGTACAAGCTCCTTACAGACAGCGGCGGGAATCGAACCCAGGTCGCTGGCACTGTGATAGTGTTACGTTAACTGCTACACTACCATGCTGTTTACTAGACTTTGGAAAGTAAAGATGTAGAGGAGTGCCTATATAGAAAGGGGAGGGGCTGTGGCTTCCAAATGACCTGAATGAGCAAATTAACCTTTAATGCAGTTTTTCAACCAGTTCAAACATTTCTTTTTATATTCATTTAAGAGATTTGGGCATCACAGGCTGAGCCAGCGTTTAAGATAAAACACAAGAGCACAGTACAGACCCTTCGGCCTATCATGTTATGCTGAACTTTGAACCTACTAACTCGTCTCCATTTTCCTAGCATCCATATGCCTAAGAGTCTTTTAACTGCCCCTGATATATCTGCCTCTACATCTGCTGATGTATTCCACGCACCTACCATTCCCGGCGTGTGTAAAAAAAAAATACCTCTGACATCCCCCCCGCCCCCACTAACTTTCCTCCAATCACCTTAAAATTATGCCCCCCCTTGTGTAAGCCATTTTTGCCCTGGAAAAAAGTCTGGCCGTCCAGTCAATCCGTGCCTCTTATTATACATCTCTATCATGTCATCTTTCATCCTCCTTCACTCCAAAAGGAAAAGCCCTAGCTGCTCAACCTCTCTTCAGAAGACACACTCTCTAATCCAGGCAGCATCCTGGTTAGTCTCCTCCGCACGTTCTGTAAATCTTCCACTTCCTTCATGGAATGAAGTGAACAGAACTAAACACAATATTCCAGGTGTGAAATTAGGTGTTTAATTGCCCGTCCCTGACTGACCTTCAGAGGAGAGTGGTGAGTTGTCAAACCACTATGCAGTCCTTGAGGCATGGGCAATAGGCACAATACCACTAGCGAGGGAGTTCCAGAGTCCCTCCCTCCGTCAGTGACAGATTTCCAAGTCAGGATGGCGTGTGGCCTGGAAGGCAGCTTCCTGGTGGTGGTGTACCCCGTGCTTTCATTGACTTGGCCTTCACAAGTGGTGGAAAGGATGTTTAACATGTTATTTTATACTGCCAGCTGTAAGATATGGGTTTGATTCCTGATGATGTTTGCTGTCTGGGTCTCTCCTTGACAGAGTTTGGTGGGGGGGGGGGGGGAGTGGACCGGAGAAGAGTCTCATTGAAGCCTACTGGATACTGAAAGGCTGGGGAAGAGTGGAGATAGAGAGAATGATTTGAGGGCGAGTCTAGGATCTGAGGGCATGGCATCTGAATAAAACAATGTCCTTTTAGGACAGAGGAACAGAGGGACTGCTTCAGCCAGAGGGTGGTGAATCCAAGTCACTGGGTGTACAGTATTTAAGGCTGAGATGGATAGGCTCTTGAGTGGCAGAGGGATTTGGGGTTATGGAGAGAAGGTGGGAGAATGAGGTTGAGAAAAAATAATCAGCCATAATTGAATGGAGGGGCAAACTCGATGGCTGAATGGCCTGATTTTGTTCCTTATCTTACGGACTTGGTACATGTTGGATGGAAGATTGGTGTACGTTCCCTAGAGAAACTGAAGGTGAGCTATCTGTCGAGATTTCTGGATGGTGGGTTATTTGGGGTGGCACGGTAGTGTGCTGGCTAGCACAATCGTTTTACAGTGCTGGAGATCACCAAGCAGGGTTGACTTCCTGCTGATGTCTGTGAGGAGTTTAATCATTCTCCCACGTTTCAAAGCCGTATGGGTTAGGGTTAGTGAGTTGTGGCCATGTTGTGTTGATGCCAGGGGAGTGCTGACACTCCTGTCTGTCCTCAGCACAATCCTCGCTGATTTCGTTTGGGGCACATGACGCATTTCACTGCATGTTTCGCCGAACACATGACAAATCAGGCTAACCTTACAAGAAGCTGTTACAAACATGTGTCTCTCGCTTCAGATCTTTGCACAGCCAGTTAACGTGAGCAAAACCAAGATGGATGTCAACAACCTCGCCATGGTGATGGCCCCAAACTGCTTGCGCTGCCAGTCCGACGACCCGCGAGTTATTTTTGAGAACACGCGGAAGGAGATGTCCTTCATTCGTCTGCTGATCGTCCACCTGGACACCAGCTTCGTCAAAGCTGACCTGTGAGAAGCAGGCAGGACACCAGCAGTAAATCAGCATGCCTGTCAGTGTTGGGCGGTCCCTTCCACGAGTGGTGCATGTGTTTGTTTTTCCCTTCGCTCGACCTTCCCCTCTCCCTTTAGAATAATTTCCCTCAGTAACAATGGCTGGACAATCATCGTAAGCACAAATATTGCCTCTAATTGCAACCCAGGGCTTGCAGCACAGTCCAATGCCTTAGTGCTGTTGACTCCTGGTTCCAGTTCCCTGAGTACACGATGAAAGTTCGAATCCGAGAAGAGTCTGGGGGTGGAGGAACACTGTGTCCAAGGCGTTGAACATTGAGTTAATTACCTAAAATCCTAAACTTGAGAACTTTCAGTCCATGTGCAAGTTAATTTATTTCTCCACAGCTCAGAATTTAAAAGGTGCCTTGTTCTTGGAGAAAACCGGACCAAGATTTGGATTGGATTGGAAGGGTTTCTTCAAAACTGTAAACAACAGAGGTGTTTCAGTCTTCAGAGGGACAAGAGTGAAACACCACTGCACTTTTGAGGAAGGGTTACGGGGAAGGTGATTAGTGGACATGGGGAGACCACCCTATTTTGACATACAACCAGGAGACAAGAGGGGAGTCTGTGCAAACGTGACAGGTTTGAAAGAAAGAAAAACACTGTTTTAACTGGGATTGTCTCTCTATTTTTAAAAAGTGAGATAAATAAAAGAAACTCAGGATCCCAGATTAAAATCTCAAAATAGATGTTTACTTCCACTGGAGAGAAAAGTAGAACAACTGTTACAAAATGTTTCAGATACTGCCTTGTGGGGGGGGGGGGGGGATGCTGAATTCTTCCATTAATCTTGATGGAGGATGATAAATTTCCTCAATTTTAAATCCCTTTGCAAGATCTTAATCTGGGTTTCATGATGGTACACAATAGGTAGAGCGTGTGTGTGTCTAAGTGCGCATGAGCATACATTCTTTTTTATTCTATTGATTTGGCCTTGTTTTTTGTCTGATTCAATCCCAACAGGGGTTCCCCTATTTAAAGAGTTTGTTTAATTATGTTGTCAGACCGTTATCAGGTCCTGGTTTTCATCCAGAGCACGAGTCCCTTCCCAGTTGACTGAAAAGTGGTCCTTAAATTAGCAATAGTATTCATTTTAAATCTTTATCTTCAAAGCACTGGCTGATAACTTCAGTTCATGTTTTTCCTCGTCCTTCGTTTGGAAAGCAGACGAAATACGTTGCCTTATTGTCAACAGATGTATTGCTTTAACCTTTCCTTAATAATCGGTCTCAAAACCCACAGGAGGCTTCACCCTATATGATTGCAGATCCTGTGTCAAGAACTTTAAGGAAATAAAAACACACTAGGGGGATGCAAAATATTCTGTGAAAATTGTGAGTCCTTATAGTGACATTCAAATCGTATTTACTACTTAAGGCAAAAAAAGTACTGGCCCAGTAAACATGGGCATTTGATCTCAGAGGTGAGAGTATCAGTCTTTAAGTTCTTGGAGTTTAATTTTTGTTATTTCATACTGAATTAATTTATATTTTGTAAAACATATATCTTCATTTAGAATCTGTGCTCATAATTTGTTCAAGGATGAGCAAAAATTGCTTGTCTAGGATCTTGAAAGGGACTTTCTGTTTAAAGGTTATCACTGCTTTTGGCATTGTGACTTTAAGGAGGTGTGGAAGAAAGCTTTCTCCCCTCATTCTCTCCATTTCTGGGTTAGGGGAACTGGGGGGGGGGGGGTAGCTATGTACAAATAAACCACACGCACCTGTGCTGCAGCTGAGTCAAGTTTTGAGAAAAGGCAAGCATTTTTATCCCATGGGGGTTATGACCACTTCTAGAGTCTGTTCTTTCTCCCCACTTCCTCCATTACAGCTGCTGAACTAAATTTATTTTGTAGCATTTTTGCCTGTGTGAGGGACGCTTTGGGAGGGTGGGGTAAGAGGTCAGGATAAAGGCTGGAGGCTTCCTCTGTTGGCTCTCACTGTTTTCTTCCTATTTACACAGTTTGGCAGTGCTTTGAAAGTGACGTGCAAACCTCTTCAGAGATTGCAACTCTTGAACTGAGTTGCTGATTGGTGTGAGATTAAACACAACATTTCATTTAAGACAAATCTGTTGTGAGAGTTTCTGATTACACTCCCTTATAAACGAGGAAAAGGGATCTGTTTCTCTCCAGTATTTGAAAAGAGCAAATTAAATACAAACTCTTTCTGCTCCTCGTTAGCTGCTTGTACAGAATGACTTTAATTCAGTTATCTTTGCTGTGGCTTGGTCTTTTGGCAGCTGATTAAATTTTATGGTTAGGAAGTGGTTTCTTGCTGGATTGTCTGCACCCAATGTCTAGACATGTGCCAATGAACTCCCCTTCCCTCTCCTTGTGCTACAAGGTGTGGAGTGTTAACATGGCTGCAATTCTGTTCTGATTCCAAGGCAGCGCTCTCTAAATTCGAACATTAAAGCTCTTCAAAATAGTTCACACGTGAGATTAATCACGTGAGTTCACGTGTGAACTATTTTGAAGAGCTTTAATGTTGCATTGCTTTTACGGAATTCACAAATCATCCATGTTGGAAATATTTAAAAGTTAGATGGAACGTTTCCCTGTACACTGCAAACTTTCTCTTTCTTCTTTGGATCTGCTGTCTGAAGGAGATGAAAGGAATGTGAGATGGCTTCTGTACTTCGGGCTGGAATCAGGGACTTCCCTGGAAGTGTATTCAGTCACTTGACTGCAGGGGTTGATACTTCATTCTGTTGCCTTCCATTGCTAGGTTGGGATATTCAGTGTGGGGCTCTCAGTTCCTGTTCAGATTTCCTGGAGCGATCAGCTCCTGCAGGAGGGTATGGTTCTGCAGCGGTTTAGAGGAAGTGGTGAGAGGGGAGAGTTCCCATTCCGAAGATGGTTCTTCCAACCATTACCTCACTGCCTGACTTTCCTGATGTGTAAGACTCCTTTCTCTTCCTGGTCATCGTGTTTACACAGGCGACACGAGTTCTCCCCCCCACCCCCCAATTTTGCTTTGCCTAAGACCCTGAGCTCGATGTAAATGAAGCCCAAAGAACAGGGACAACTTGGGTCTGACCATTTCTTATATATTATACTGAAGAAAAGATGGGCTTGACTTCTAGGATTGATCCTCGGTCAACAGACTAGCCTGGTGAAACACCGAGTCTTTAATCTGGATAGACCCTCTCTGTCTTTCTCCACCCACCATTGAATCTGCAAAGTCCTTTAACTCTTTCCTGCCCATACCCCATTCTCCCTCCTGGATTCTCACTATGTCCAAGGTCAATACTCACCTTGGCAGCTGTCCAACCGGTGGTGGCAACTGGCCCCAAGGAGCCCCTGTCTGTAAAAATGTATAAGAGGATCAAAGCCAAATAGATATTTTTACCCACACTGCAGCTTGCTTTGTGTATTTTCCACTGATATTTATATTGCAAATGCATTACTGTCCAAAATGTACTTTACAACATCCCACATCGCAGTGATCCTTTGAATCCTTTGTAAAACCTTATGGCTAGCCTTGTTATCAGAAGGGAGTTATTTTCTTCTCCTCCTGTGCAACCTCTAGCTTTATCTAGTTGCAGTTTGCCTTCCCCTGCCAGAGGAATGCTGCCCTTTTCAGGGTCAGCCGGTGACCGAGGCTGCTGTTCCTCCAGTTCTCCCGCTGTTCAAGCTGCAGGTCTGGTTGGTGACCTCCCCCACCCGTCACCAGCCCTGGATGCCCTGTGTCCTGAGAAGACTTCCTCAAATTTGTTCTCCATACTCGGTGAAAAGATAGCCCCGTGGTTATCTCGTATTATGGGCTACAATAGCTTATCTGAGCCAACAGAGCCACCCGACTCTGTAGCAACGGCAAGCAGGAGTTGTAGTTCCCCTGGGCTCTTGAGAGCAGCAACGCGAACCTTCCCACCCGTGCATCCTCTGCACCGGTCCCTGGCATGGTCACACTCTCGCACGGGCATGAAGTTCGTTTCAGACTGGATGTGGTACCCCAAAGCCTTGGAGGCTATCAAGCTCCTCATCCAATCTAGGCCAATCGAAAAGTTGCATAAGAAGTTAACATCCTCAAAGAAACAATACCCCTGTAGCAGGGGAAGGGAAAGTGTCTCAACCTAACTTATGTCCATTGAAAAGGCCCATTTATGGGAACTAAATGGAGTTTATTAACCAGCCAGTGTCGTAGTGCCTTGCAGGGGCGAGGAAGGTTCTTATTTGCTCTTTTAGTTAATTTTTTTCCCTGTCCTCTTTGGTTGCCATTTGCATAGTTAGAATTATGACTGAATAAACTGCCTGTGATGTGAAGTTACCATCGACGATACATTAACAGGAATTTGTATCAATGTTTTGGGCCCACAAGCACCATACAGCACAATTTCAGCTCTTTTTTTTGTAAATAGATTTTTGTTGGCATCTGAGCATAATGATAAAATACTAAGGAATACTTAGTGATAGGAACATCTGCAAAAATGTAAACGTGCAAAGATGCCAGCGACTTCACAAAGTTAAACCTCAGAATATCAAGGTAACGAGAAAACAGGTGCAATATCCTGGTTTTTCCTCATTTCCCAGGACTTCACTAAAGTGACATTTATACAGGTTGAAGAGACGTTGAAAAGCTCTAAGCTCAAAATAATTGGGTAAGGGACTTGCCACAGTGTGTTGAATGGAGTAAACCTTAAAGAAAGCAGAACCAAATATATAACCACTTTTGATTGTGCTCTTTTTTTTTGTACATGGTTTCTGAACTGTTTTAAATAAGCATTAGCATTACTGTGCAAAATGTGTTGTAAACTTCCCTGTAAACGTTGCTGTTTGTTCTATTTTTAATGGGTTTGTTGCACTTAGCCTCGCCCTTTATACTGTGATATGTTAAAGCTTTTTGGACAGGTTGTATAAAAGCAGAATTTTTTTTTGTGTACACTGGATGTTTCTTTGCAAAGAGAACTGTAAATAAAAGCTGCAAGATTCTGACATACAATGGTCTCAAGTTCTTGTGGTTCATTTTGTTAAAGGTTTGCTCTTGGGTACCTGTTTTCACAGTGGGAGCCGTGGATGAAATGCCCAAGAGTGGAAAAGGCTAAGTGTTGGATACAGACCAGTCTTACTTCTGTTATGCCACTGGCATTTAGGGCAGCAGTGAAGGCCCTGGCGGTGTTCCGGGCTTCCTTCATGCCAGCAGTTTCCTCTCGGTTTTCACTTATGTCAGTTATGTCATTTCCAGCTGCAGACTCAGGGACACCATCGCACTCAGATTTATAACGATTCCTCATTGCTGTTTGCATAACAATTTTGTTTTACTAGTCAGGCTTGCTAGCCCTGAGCTGAACCCCCAAATCTGGAGGAGCAGTGGACCACTCGTAGTCTGGCCTCTACCCTTTGACCTTGTTTGGCATGGGTGACCCTAGGAAGAGCCAAAGCATAAAGCTCTGACTCCAGATCACACAAGCCTCCAAACCATAATATTGTAGTCCTCTCGGAGGACAGCCCAATCCATCACAAGGAAAGCCATCCTCACATTCAGCACATTTCTTTCTTTATCAATCTTTTTTATTGAGTTTTGAGAAACAACAATGATAATGTTACAAAGAGATCGGGATTACACTAATAATGGTTAACGTATACAGAAACAGACTCCAAGTAACACGTGTAATCTAAGCCTCCCAATCTCTTAATAACTAAACATGAAAAAGCTTTAAAGAAGGTTTTTTACAAGAGAAAAAAAATGTTCCCCTAAACTAAAAAAAAGATCAAAACAAAAGCGGGGGCTGTCATGTTTCATCAGTTAAAATTGTTATTTGTCATTAACTCCACTCCTCTATACATGAACAAAAAGTTATTGAGAAGGATTCGGAAAAGGTCAGCTTACATCATTTGAAAATGTTGAATAAACAAGTTTCTTCAAATTTAACCGAAGGGTCAATAGTGCCACTCCTAATTTTTTTCCCCCAAGTTTAAACATGTTATAGTTTGGGAAAGCCATTGAAATGTCGTAGGGGGATTAGAATCTTTACATTTAAATAAAATGGATCTTCTGGCTATTAATGTAACAAATGCAATCAAACAGCAAGCTGAAGGGGATAACTGACTGGAGTCCATCATTGGTAATTCAAAAATTGCAGTAATACGATGAGATTGTAAATCAATATGCAAAACTGCTGAAATAATATAAAATATTTTTCTAAAAGAGGGCAAAACCAGAATATATGTGTCAAGGAAGCTACCTCAGACTTTCATCTGTCACAGTCAGGATTTATATGGCAATAAAAACTTATCCTTGGATATGAATTTTGTCCAATTTCTCTATAGGTAAAAAAATACCTTAAGTTCTCTTTCCCATTCATTCTTAATTTTATCAGATGTATCTAGAGGTATTTTCATAATCAGATAATAAATAATTGCTATTAAATTCTTCTGATGGGGGTTTAAACCTAAAAAAATTTCTGTAATTTCAGTTCGCTGTGATACATTTGCGGAACTTTGCTATTAACAGAATCAGGATTAATATCACTGACATATGTCGTGAAATGTGTTTAGTGGCAACAGCACAGTGCAATACATAAAAATATACTATAAACAATAATAAGAAACATTAATATAGAGCAAAAATAGCGAGATAGTGTTTGTGGGTAGGTACATTGTCCACTCAGAAATCTGATGGCGGAGGGTATGGTGAACTACATATACCTGTCTGGACATGCCCCTCTGCTGACTGCTCCTGTGGCTCCTCCCACAGACCCCTATATAAAGGCGATTACTCCTCCTCCCTCAGTCTCCCGAGATGTCGTGGTCCCTTTTGCTGCTAATAAAAGGCTATCGTTCACCCTCCGTCTCCGAGAGTTATTCATGGTGCATCAGAGGGCAAGAAGCTGTTCCTAAAACGGCGTGTTTATGTGTGGGGAGGGGGCTGTACCTCCTCCCTGTTTGGTAGCATGTCCTGGGTGGTGGTGCGCCTGTTTGAAGCCTTGCCTTTTCAAAATGCCCTCCATCCTGCGTCGGCTGGTGCCCGTGATGGGCCAGTCAGAGTTAACAACTTGCTGCATCTTTCTACGAGTCCCGCGCAGTACCAGCCAGCGATGCAACCGGTTAGAATTCTCTCCGTGGTACATCGGTAGAAATTTGCGAGTGTCTATGGTGTCATACCAAATGTACCCAAACTCCGAAAGCAATATAATTCGCTGCTTTCTTGTAATTACATCAATTATGTTTCTCCCAGGATCGATCTTAAGAGGTATCATCATTCAGGAACTTGAAACTGCCTGCCCTTTCCGCTTCTGATCCCTCTACGAGGACTGGGGAGTGTTCTCTCGCCTCCCAGTCAATGTTTTGGTCTTACTGACCAAGTGCAAAGTTGTTCTGAAGCCACAACGGTATGCGAACTGTCATACACGGGAGGGGCTAAGTGTTTTTTTAAAGAGCCGATGAGGCTAGTTAAACGGGAAACGTTATGATGTCGTCAACCAGGCATTTTATTTTCTCCAAGTCTGAGATTCTACACTCTTATGACGCTCCTTTCTGTCATTAAGCGAATTCAAGGGATGCGAAATGTAAGTCGAACTTCGAGTTGACTTGAAGCGAAGTGCGCACGTATCACGTGGTAGCGTGGTGATGTATATAATATATGCATTTATGCATTATTAATTATTTTAATTAACTGGAATGCTTAATCAAACATACAAGATTACTCAAACATTATTGGAATATTAAATACATAACGCTTACTACCATTGGAGAGGAAATATAGGAAGTTACACTCAACGTTTCAGGAACAGTTTATTCCCCTCGGCCATCAGATTTCCGAACGATCCACGAACATTAGCTCACTATTCCTCTTTTGCGCTACTTATTTATCGTTAGTAAATTTGTAGTATTTTTATGTCTTACTGCTGTCACAAAAGAACACATTTTACGACGTATGTCAGTGTTAGAAACCCTGATTCTGATTTAATCCCCGGGATCCCGGTTCCTGCATTCCCTAATGAATTGATGAAAAGTGATCGATTTCCCGACCAATCCTGCATGTCTCGTGGGAAGTAGGGGGTTGGAGGGAGAATGGTCCTAACTCCACACAAAATCTCCGGCACTGTGAGGCAGCTGTACCGAATGCATAATTCGGTCGTCTTTAATTTATTCAGTGCTAACGTCCAATATTTGGGGAGGAGGGAAAGAGTGGGAAATTGCAGAGCTGAACCCAGAGTAACGCATATAAACGCAGGAGGAACTTCACAGCTCTGGCAGATCGGCTGACCGCTCGGGGCCGCTCTCTGGTACTACTGTACCTCTCCGCACGCAGCAATTTACAACTGGCATAAACAGATCCACGGCGGCGACAGAACTTTTCTATCAAAGTGCCCGATCATACACTTGCTGACACTGTATTCCATCTGCCATTTCTTTACCCATTCTCCTAATCCAAGTCCTATTCCTCAAAATACTTACCCCTCCACCTCTTAATACCACCTGCAAAGTTTGCAACAAAACCATCAATTCTATCATCCAAATCATTGACGTATAGCGTGAAAAGAATCTGTTCTAACACAGACCCCTTCGGAACACCACAAGTCAGTATCTGTCAGACAGAAAAGGCTCCCTTTATTTCCACTCGTTGCTTCTGCTTTATCTTTCATGTAATTCCATGGGCCCATAATTCGTTAAGCTGCCTCATGCGTGGCACCTTGTCAAAGGCCTTCTGAAAATCCAAGTACACACTATCAACCGATTCTATACTGCTATACTGCTTGTTATTTCTTCAAAGAATTCCAACAGGTATGTCAGGCACCATTATTAGGCTCAGGTTAAATCAGGGGTTGCTGAGTGGCAAGAAGGGACTACTCTGTGCTGTATCTCAATAAGTAATGATAAAACAAAATACATTTACTTATATTTACTTTGATGATTAAATTTTCCCCTCCAGCCCCTGTACATATATATCTCCCTTCGTCTTTTTTTTTACGCTGATACATTACATATGCAGTTATTTCTCTCTGGTCTCTTGCGAAAGTACCAGCACCCTGACTGGAAAAGTCGCTGTTATCTTGGGATTTGAACACGTGTCTGGGTCAGCAGGCCACACCTTTATATCACACAACCGGGTATCAAATGACTTCCTAACATGACCTACCACAAAATGCTGGTGGAACACAGCAGGCCAGGCAGCATCTATAAGGAGAAGTGCCGTCGACGTTTCCGACCGAGTTCCAGCATCTGCAGATTTCCTCGTGTTTGCTCCAAACATAACCTGGTGGTTAATGGCGCCCTATTATACAACATGCCAGAGGATCTCAGCATGTCAGGCAACTTCTGTGGAAGATATACACAGTCAACATTTTGGGTCGAGACCCTTCATGAATGCTGGAAAGGAAGGGGGAAGAAGCCAGAATAAGGAGGAGGGAGGACAAACTGGCAGAATGGGGAATGAAGTGAGAAGCTGGGAAGCCTGAAGTGGAAGTAATCTGATAGAAGAAGGACCAGGGAAGAAAGGATAAGTATGAGGGATACCAGATAGAGGTAATTCTGATTTCTGCCCCTTTCCTTTTCTGTCCAATCCATAGATGCTGCCTGCCTTGCTGAGTTCCTCCGGTATTTTGTGCGCTGTTGCTCTGGATTTCCAGCATCTGCAAAATCTCTTGTTTATAAATTTATTACACACAGAATTCCTCCACGTTGCAAAAATAAGTCTGACTCCATTGGTTTTGAGAGTTCTCGGGACAATATTGCATAAGACACATTTAAATATTGTTTACTTAATCCGCATGTTGCGTGCAGGTGTTCAGCCTTTTGAACGTAGCCAATGAAACACCTGCATTTATATGTTGCTTTTACCACATCATATTTGAAGCAGTTTCCCGATGACGGGTCTCCGTCTGAAACGTCGACAGTTTATTCCCCTCCGTAGATGCTGCCTAGCGTGTAAGACTCTCAGGACCTTCTGTAGAGCAGGGAATCTTAATCTGGGGCCTACCGACCCCTTGCTCAATGCTGTAGGTTACAGATAATAGATAATGGGGATAATAGGTTCATGGCATAGCAAAGGTTAGGAACCCTGCTTTAGGGAAATCCAAGTTCCTGCTGCCTCTAGATGTCGACGAACTAAACCCCGTGCAAAAGCCTTTTGAACACTTGGAAGTTTGTAGGGGCTACGTGACAGTCGAAGCTGCTAACACTAAAGTATATCGAACCGATGGATCTGTAAACAGCTTGCACCTTCTCTTTGTATTTCGTGTGTTTATCTTAATACATTTCATAAACCCTTATTGTCGAAATAAAAAATCCAATAAATTGTAAACATTTTTTCCTCAAACGCCTCTCCTGTTCCCACTTTAAAAGTACGACTAAGGTTTTGCAGGAGAACGCAACTACACGATTTGATCAATAGTAAGTGATAAAGGGAATGAAACGCAAGCGGGACCATAAAGATGTGCAGTAATTATCACCGTTCGTATGGACTAATATCTTCAACGCAGCACTTCTTTTCCTTCCTTTTCCAGTTGATACACGAGGTCGGCTACATTTCCTTGTATCGACGTTCCCTCAGCTGCGCGCATGCGCCTGGGGATCAGGAGGG
This sequence comes from Hypanus sabinus, assembly GCF_030144855.1. Lineage (NCBI taxonomy): Eukaryota > Metazoa > Chordata > Chondrichthyes > Myliobatiformes > Dasyatidae > Hypanus > Hypanus sabinus. Next base: position 155,549,279 of record NC_082714.1, on the reverse strand, counting down.
GGAGGGTTAGCAGTTGCTGAAGGGGAGGAAGGGCACCGCCGGCCGGTGTGAGTAATACTAGAAAGAGCCGAGTCCAAGGTGGGGATTACAAATCCGATGGAGGTCAATCAGTCGGGGCGTGCAGTACGCCGGCGGTAGATGATCCACGTTGCTCGCTCTTCGCTTTGCCCATTGTATGCACGTCCCCTCCGGTTCCGCCCTGCCCTGCCCTGCCCTGCCCCGGGAACCGAGGCCGACCCACTCGCCTCCCTCCTCCGCCGGGTCCGGCCTCCCCGACCCCGCCAGACGGAGAGAGAAAAAAACCGGGGCTGGTGGAAAAAAAAACGCGGCGCACTCGAACTTGCTTCTGATTGACGGCGGAATTCCAGCCAACGAGAGACTAAGCCCATGTCGGTGCTCCAATCAGGAAATCCGGTAGGCGGTGCCGTCCCCGCTCGGCCCCGCCCCTAGTTTGGATGCGGCGCGCAGCCGAATCCCACCCGGATTGTGTGTTTATTGCTTTTTCCCTTTTTAAAAATCCCCCCCCTGCGGCTGATTTGCATATTTTGGGAAGTTTGTACTCTCACCCTTCCGAGAAAGGGGAGAGGAAGAGACACCAGGATCTGTGTTTTGCTCCCCCTACCTCCGTGGAGTTTGTACATGAGGGAGAAAAGAAGAGTCGTCACAGCGAAGGCGGCATGGACAGAGCAAGGTACGGGGTGACGGCGGCGGCGGCGGGCAGGCGGGCAGCGGCTGGTCGGCCTGCCGATCGCCCCGGGAGCGGGTCCGCTGGTGCCCGCGGGCGCGCTGCCATTTGTTTATTTATGAACGCGGCCGCTCGATACACCGGCCGGGGATACATCTCCACGCGGCGGGACGGTTCCCCACCCTCTCATCTTCACCCCCACCCTCGCCCAACCCCTTCCCCCACCACCTTCACTCCAAACCCCCTCCAGCGACACCTCCCCTCAGCAGCTCCCCCCCACACACCACTCCCACCCGACTACACCCCTAGCACCACCCTACTACCCGCCTCCAGCACCCCACTTCTCCCAGACACCTCTCCACTAACACCCACCACCACCCCACTACCCCCCCAACACCACCCCACTTCTCCCCAACACCACCCCACTACCCCCCAACACCACCCCACTACCCCCCAACACCACCCCACTAACACCCACCACCACCCCACTAACACCCACCACCACCCCACTACCCCCCACCACCACCCCACTACCCCCCAACACCACCCCACTAACACCCACCACCACCCCACTAACACCCACCACCACCCCACTACCCCCCACCACCACCCCACTACCCCCCAACACCACCCCACTTCTCCCCAACACCACCCCACTTCTCCCCAACACCACCCCGCTTCTCCCCAACACCACCCCACCCCCAGCACTCCACTAACCATCACCCCCACCATCACTCCACCTCACCCCCCCACCAGCACCACTCCACTACCTCCTCACCACCACCCCCTCAGCCCCCTCCCTCACCTCCCCCCACCATACCCACTCCCTTATATCCCACACCCCTTCCCTCCTCGCCGCTCCTGTGGGGCAGTACGGGACTTTCCTTCCATTGTTCCCCTCCCCCAACACCCTACCTCTTGCAGGACTTTACTAATTGCTTCAAACCTCTCTCCCCACCCAACCCCTCCACGCCTCTCTCTGCTGGGTAGAGAATTCGAGAGGCTGTGTCCCCAGGTTCAATGTGATCCCATCATTCTCCATCCGGTATGTTTCAATAAAAATCACCTTTCTTTTGTTCTCCAAAGAACATACATCTGATTTCTTATACCCACTTACCCCAGGAATTAACCAGTGAGCCTCTGGCTGCCTCTGTAACCTCTGGGCAGAGGCCTGTCCAATTGTTGCAGCGCCTGCCCAGTGCAAGGAGAACCGGCTTGCTGCTCTCTTCCCCCTCAGGCTGTGGCCCCTCCCCCACCCTTGGGTTTCACCCCCCCCCTCCACTGGGGCCACCCCATCCCTTGGAGTTTATTCAACTCCTTTGAACCCCTCCGTCCTCCAAAGCAATCCTCTCCTCTGGGTCTCCTTTATCTGCCTTTGTAAATTTACTATACCAGCCCCACCCCCACCCCATCCAGTCACTGCCAGTGTCTTCCTCACCCCTCTAATTCTGTCCTCTCCCCCACCATCCCTCTCAGGTAACGTCACTCTCTGAGCTTAGCCTCTTCCCTCTGCTGGGGGTTCAACACCTCCCACTAGGTGCTGTTCCAACCCCTTTAAGATGTGGCTACCTCAATGCAAGGGGTTGCTCTCTGCCCTTGGGATCGGCTGACCCCCCCCCCCCCCCCCGCCCCATGGGCTTTTCGCTCCCCTCTGCAATGGTTGCCCACTCTCCCTGGTTAAGATGGGTAGATGGGTTTAATTTCACCCAGGACACACCCAGATTTCTGCAGCCCTGGGGAGTTATCCAGTCTCTATTCTCTCACTCGGTAAGTCCTTTTTCTCCATGCACGCACTCCCCCCCCCCCCCCCCCCCGGTTTAAATCTCCTACCCCTCTTCCATCTCAGATGGGCTTCAGACATCTCCACTCACCCCCAGCTGACTTTAATCCTGCCCACATCTCCCCTCCCCCATCCCCCATCCCACATCCCTCTATTTATTGATTTCCCTCCAGACCTCCAATTCACTCCCTCTGGGCTCATCTAGCAATTCACCCATCCATCCTGACCCCCCTCCCCCACCCCAGCCAGGTATTCAGACTCTCACTGCATTTCCCTAATTGCCAGGGTTGTAAACTACCAACACAAACCCTCACTTCTTGGTTCTCAGCCCGAGGTTCAGAGGATCTGTTGATGTTCCCTGCTATAAAGAAGGAATCCATTTTGCTCTGGTGCCAGTGTTGGCTCTCTGGACAATTTTTCCAATGAGTCCCTCTGGCCCTGTAGACGAATGTTTCATCTTCAGTTTCCCCTAATCTTCAGGCGTGGGAGGAACATGATCAATGCCGGGGAAGAGGGATTAGATTAATCAGTCATTGGTTTAAATAGTTCAGCACACTGTGGACTGAAGGGCCAGGGCTGGACTGTTTTGTGCTTACATATTTCTCCGTCGAGCATTTACGAATCAACCTCTTAACCACTCTGACCTCTGTGCTAAGTATCTCTCTTGAGCTTCGAATGAAGTGTTTCATCTTTTATCTGCTGTGAAAACCCATGCCTTCTAGTTGTTGGTGTTACCCAGGTTACAAACACCCTATTTGTGGACACTATAATTGGGAGCCGAGTCTCACTGGGCCTTTGACTTGGGTCTCTCACTGGAGTCACTGAGGCCTGCTCTTCCCTATCTCGCTCGGTTTCTGTGATCCTCACTCACAGTCTCTCATTTCCAAAGTACAGACAGCACAGGTTATGGTGGGTGGCGATGCGTCTCTACCAAAGGAGGGTCTCCTTCCCTCCGCTAACCTTGGCAAGGTGTAGCACCCGCTTAGCCTCCTAATCAGGGGCACAGGAGCAGGTGGTGGATGGTTGTATGAGCAGCCGGTGTACATCACAAGTCCTGGTTATGCGACCACTGACACCAGGCAGACAATCTCTGAAGTGTATTGATAATGGCTGGGGTCACCCATCTTGTAAAGACACTGCCCAGAAGAGGGCAATGGTAAAACACTCCTGTAGAAAAATTTGCCAAGAACAATCATGGTCGTGGAAAGACCGTGATTGCCCTTGTCATATGACATGGCATATAAAGAACAAGCAGGTTAATGGACGGTTCTGAGGAATAGAACCTTGGTAGTAACCCAGAGACAATCCTTGCTAATCCTGCAGGTGGAAGCAGTTTCTGTTTGTTTATTCCATCTGTATGGTTGAAATCTCCTTCCAATCTTCACTGTTTGGGATTAACTTGGTCTTCCAGTCTCACTGTTACAGGAGCCCAGCAACCTGGTTGGAAATCTGCCTCCTCTGAGGCCTGAATGTCCTTTCTTTACCATGGAAATTCCAAACTATTGCTCACTCTGGTGAAGGGGCTTGTCATGGCCATTCTGGGACACCCCAATTACCTGTCGTCCCCACTGGATATTCAGCTTTCATCTGTGGCTCCAAGGAACCGTTTGCATGTGACAGGTTCTACACCCTGGTACACCGCTTTGGCAGGCACATTGAACCAGGTGAGGGTAGCTGGCGGTGAGATAGGGACGTGTCTGTCCTAGCATGCGGGGTCAACTTCGGTGGACTGAGCTGATGAGATCCAGTAGGTGGTTCTGCAACACTCTGTGGAGAGCGAAGGGCATGACAAGGTACCGAAGACGTCATGGTCATCCACTGCAACCGAGGAAGACCCTAGTTTGTGATGACTATTCATACCCTGGACTCGGACTTCAGAGGTCAAGAGAGTGGAACTGCCCCATGTACAATGGCTTTTGCACTTTAAAAACGCTCCCGCACAGGCTTTCTGTCTTAGCAGACATCCAGCCAATCCTCGCTTCATTCGCATTTTATTCTGTAGAGGTAAATGCAAAAGTTTATGAATGTTCAGTGGCCAGTTTATTAGGTACAGGAGTAGACCCGGTGTGCTCGTCTGCTGCTGCAGCCCATCCACTTCAGGGTTTGACATGATGTGTGTTCAGAGGTGCTCCTTGCACACCACTGTTGTAACACATGGTTATTTGAATTATTGTCACCTTCCTGTGGGCTTGAGCCAGTCTGGCCGTTTTCCTCCAACTTCTCTCATTTATAAGGCGTTTTTACCCCTCACGGGATGTTTTTTTTTCTTTCTCACACCATTCTCTGTAAACTCTAGAGACTGTTATATGTGAAAATCCCAGGAAATCAGCAGTTTCTGAGATACTCATACCACCCCATCTGGCACCAGCAATTCTTCCATGGTCAGTGTCACTTTGGTCACATTTCTTCCCCCTTCTGATGTTCGATCTGAACCGCTTGACTGTGTCACATGCTTTTATACATTGAGTGGCTGCCACATGACTGGCTGATTCAATATTTGCATTAGCAAGCAGGTGTACCTAATAAAGTGGCCACTGAGTGAGATTATCAAAAGTTAAACATGTATGGGCAGAGATTGGGAAGGTTAATGAGATTTAAAAAAAATAGGAAACTGGGGTAGATAGCTTTAGCAAAGCGTCAGAGCGTCCCCACTGGACTGATTGATAAAGCATAGAACACTACAGCCTATACCAACCGATAAGTCTTTGGACTGTGGGAGGAAACCGGAGCACCTAGAGGAAACCCAGGTGGTCACATACAAACTCCTTACAGGTGGTGGTGGGAATTGAACTTGGGTCACCTGCGCTGTAAAGTGTTGTGCTAACCACTACAAAACCATGCCATATTGTGCCGAGCTTTATAGCCTCCTCTTAAGACCACCCTTCCCTCCTACATAAACCTCCATTTTCTAGTATCCATATGGCTATCTAAGAGTTCTATAAAATGTGCCCCTAATGTATCGGCCTCTGCCACCTCCCCTGGCAGGGCATTCCATGCCCCCACCACTCTGTAATGAAAAACATACCTCTGGCATCCAGTCACCTTAAAACTATGCTCATACTAACCATTTCCACCCTGGGGGAAAAAGTCTGTAAGTGAAAGACTTTTGTTTTACATGCCATCCATACAGATCATTTCATGGCATGAGTGTATTGAGACAGTACCGGGGAAAAGACATAACAGACTGCAGAATGGAATGTTACACTTACAGAGCAGGCAGGCTGTGAGGTGCAAGGCCATGTGAGATGGGTTATGAGGACAAATGTCCATATCATACAGGAGGGCAATTTGATTCACTCTGTCATTTCTCTTTCACTGTCCTGGTACATATGGTAATGATGGACCTGTTTCGTCATCGTTATGTGCTGTGTCGTAAGCTATCGTGGTCTTTGGCCACAATTGTTCCTTGGCAAAGTTTTCTGCAGAAGTGGTTTGCCGTTGTTCAGTGTCTTTACAGGATGGGTGACCCCAGCCATTATCAAAACTCTTCAGAGATTGTTTGCCTGGTGTCAGTGGTTGCATAACCAGGACTTGTGATATGCACCAGCTGTTCATAAGACCATCCACCATCTGCTCCCGTGGCTTCACGTGACCCTGATCGGGGGCTAAGCAGGTGCCACCCCATGACCAAGGGTGATCTGCAGGCTAGTGGAGGGAAGGAGCGCCTTACACTTCCTTCGGTAGAGACTTACAGTAGCTCCACCCCACTACCCCTATCAGAAGCAGTTTGCTATTTTAGTTATTGACTTTCTGCTCTGTGTGACTTGGCCCTTTGTCTCCTATTTGTCAGTTTAGTACGGCTTTCATTACTGAAATATGCATGCATTCCCAGAGCAACAACAGGCTCTGCTGGAGGCGCTCAGTGGGTGTAGCTGTATTTGTGAGGGGGTGGGGGGGTGTGAGGAATCGTCAATGTCTCAGGTCAAAGCCCTGCATCAGGTCTATGAAGGGTTTCAACCCCAGAACCTTGAAGTTTCTTCCCCACTGTCCTCCACTCTCCCCCATGCTGCTTGGCTTGCAGAGTTCCTACTGCAGATTATTACATGCAAAATGCTGGAGGAACTCAACAGGTCAAGCAGCATCTCTGAACGGAAGTGAACAGTTGGTGTTTCAGGCTGGAACCCTTCATCAGGGCTTAGGCCAGTGTAAACTGGCAAGTTTACAGAGCATTTTGCAAGTGTGTTAAGTGTTATATTGTGGCGACCCACTTTCTGCGCAGGTGAACCGGCTCACAAATAGCCAGCGCGCGGGGGGGAGACTTTAGTAATGCACCTCTGATGTCATTTCCGCCGGGAGAGGGCGGGCGCTAGGGATTTAAATGCCAGTACCGCGAAGTTTGAATAAACTAGTCTCGAAACGACTTACGACTGCGTGTTGTTATTTCAGCGCTGTGTGTAGCACATCGCTACATTGGTGACCCCGACGGTTCAAACGGGATTTGGACCAAAGATGACCGACTCTTCATCTGTTCACGCAGTTTCACTAAAACTGCCGACTTTCTGGACACTGCAACCACGTGTGTGGTTTAGCCAAGCAGAAGCCCAGTTCCAGATTTGGCAGATATCCTCTGATTCCACGCATTACTACCACGTGGTGAGCGCCCTTGACCAGGAGACGGCCGCCCAGGTTGCGTATTTCATACAGTCGCCCCCAGAAGAAGGCAAATATGAAGCATTCAAGGCGCTGCTCATTGATACCTTTGGCCTCTCAAGGCGTGAGCGGGGTGTCCGCCTGCTTCACCTGGACGGCTTGGGAGACAGACTGCCGTCAGCATTGATGAAGGAGATGCTGTCCCTGGCTGACAGACACAAGTCCTGCCTCACGTTCGAGCAAGAGTTTCTAGAGCAACTGCCCGAGGACGTACATCTGCTGCTGGCTGACACAGATTTCAGTGACCCCCGGAAGGTGGCGGCTCGGGCAGATGTGCTGTGGAAAGCCAAGAGGGAGAGTGTGGCGTCCGTCAGTCAGATTACCAGACCACGCGCCCAACAGCATACCAGACCAGGCCCGGCAGGGGGGCGCACACAACACAGAGGCAGGAGTGAGGAGGCCAGTGAACAGTGGTGTTTCTACCACCAGCGGTGGGGCACAAAAACCCGTTGTTGTCGCCCGCCCTACAAGGGCCAAGGCCAGGGCCAGTTGCTGCTAATGACTATGGCGGCTGGCCACCAGGACAGCCTCTTGTACGTCTGGGACAAACAGTCCGGACGCCGCTTCTTGGTCGACACCGGAGCAGAGATCAGTGTCTTGCTCCCGACGGGGTACGACACCCGCAACAGGAAGCCAGGACCCACCCGGAGGGCCGCAAACGGCAGCATGATACGGATCTACGGCTCCCGCACAGTGCAGCTGCAGTTCAGCGCCAGCCGGTTCACGTGGGACTTCACACTGGCCGCCGTGGCCCAACCACTCCTGGGGGCAGACTTCTTGCGAGCTTACAGCCTGCTGGTCGACTTGCAAGGGAAAAGACTGGTACAGGCCGAGGCTTTCCAGACATTCTCCCTGGGTGAAGCCAAGTTGCCGGCCCCACACCTGGACTCCATCACGCTGTCGGACAACGAATTCACCAGAATCCTGGCGGACTTTCCATCGATTCTGGCACCGCAGTTCATGGCAGCCATGCCCAGACACGGGGTACAGCACCACATTCTGTCCCAGAGACCACCCCTCCACACCAGCGCACCAAGGCTCCCCCCCCGGAAAAGCTCCGCCTGGCGAAGGAGGAGTTCAAGAGGATGGGGGAATTAGGGATCGTACGGAGGTCCGACAGCCCATGGGCCTCCCTCCTGCACATGGTGCCCAAAGCAGCCAGGGGTTGGAGACCATGCAGCGACTACCGCAGACTGAACGAGGCTACAACTCCAGACCGTTATCCCGTGCCGCACATACAGGACTTTGCAGCAAACCTGCACAGGGCAAGAATCTTTTCCAAATGTAGACCTCGTCTGGGGGATACCATCAAATCCTGGTGCACCCTGAAGACATCCCCAAAACAGCACTCATCACCCCGTTCGGCCTGAAAAATGCCGCACAGACGTTCCAGCAGCTAATGGATGCAGTGGGACGCAACCTGGACTTTGCGTTCATCTATTTGGACGACATCCTTATAGCCAGCAGTTGTCGTCAGGAGCATCTGTCCCACCTCTGCCAGCTCTACTCCTGCTTGTGTGTCTTTGGCCTCACGATCAACCCAGCCAAATGCCAGTTCGGTCTCGATGCCATCGACTTCCTGGGCCACAGGATTACCAAAGACAGGGCAACACCTCTGCCCGCCAAGGTAGACGCGATCCGCCACTTTACCCGGCCCAAAACGGTCAAAGGCCTGCAGGAGTTCGTTGGTTTAGTGAACTTCTACCACCGTTTCCTCCCCTCAGCAGCCCGTATCATGCGTCCTTTGTACAGCCTGATGTCGGGTAAAGGCAAGGACATTACTTGGGACGAGGAGGCCGCGGCTGCTTTCGTTAAAGCCAAGGAATCCTTGGCAGATACCGCGATGCTGGTGCACCCCAGAACGGACGTTCCGACTGCCCTCACGGTGGACGCATCCGACACAGCAGTCGGTGGGGTGCTGGAGCAGCTCATCGAGGGGCGCTGGCAACCCCTGATATTCTTCAGCAAGCACCTACGACCACCCAAACTCAAGTACAGTGCTTTCAACCAGGAGCTGTTGGCACTGTATCTGGCAATCCGGCATTTCAGGTACTTCTTAGAAGGCAGGCCGTTCACCACGTTCACGGACCACAAACTGCTGACCTTCGCGTTCACGAAGGTGTCCGATCCCTGGTCGGCTCGCCAGCAGCGATACCTGTCCTACATCTTGGAGTACACGACGGACATCCAGCATGTCTCTGAAAAGGACAACGTCGTGGCGGACACACTCTCCAGACCAGCTGTACAGGCCCTGTCCCTGGGGGTGGACTATGCAGCACTGGCGGAGGCACAGCAGGCAGACAACGAGATGCCCAGCTATGGGACCGCAGTCTCAGGTTTGCAGCTGCAGGACTTCCTCGTAGGCCCAGGGGAGAGGACCCTCCTGTGTGACGTGGCTACCAGCCAACCTCGCCCCATCGTCCCGGCAGCCTGGAGGCGGCGAGTTTTCGACTCCATACACAGTTTGGCGCACCTTTCTATCAGGACAACTGTCCGGCTGGTCTCCAGCAAGTTCGCGTGGCACGGACTTCGCCAACAGGTCAGTGAATGGGCAAGAACGTGTCCCCAGTGCCAAACAGCCAAGGTGCAGCGGCACACTGAAGCCCCGCCGCAGCAGTTCAAACCCACCCACCGGAGGTTCGACCGCATTCATGTGGATATCGTGGGCCCCCTACCAGTGTCCCGAGGAGCGCGGTACCTCCTAACTATGGTAGACGGGTTCACGAGGTGGTCAGAGGTGGTCCCACTCACCAACACACCTGCCGATTCCTGCGCCCGAGCTCTGATCGCAACCTGGGTAGCATGCTTCAGGGTACCGGCCCACGTTACCTCTGACAGAGGCGCCCAGTTCACCTCCAGCCTGTGGTCGGCTGTGGCAGCCTGTTGGCATCATACAACTGCCTACCACCCACAGTCTAACGGACTAGTGGAACGCTTCCACCATCACTTGAAGTCGGCTCTCATGACCCGCCTGAGAGGACCTAACTGGGTGGACAAGCTTTCCTGGCTCCTGCTTGGAATTCGTACATCGCCCAAAGAGGATCTGCACGTCTTGTTGGCTGAGTTGGTGTATGGCGCACCCCTGGCCGTCCGGGAGAGTTCACACCAGCCCCAAGAGAGGAAGAACCTGCAGCAGTCCTGGACAGGCTATGCAAAAGGCTCGGCAACCTGGCCCCCATACCAACTTCACAGCATGGACGGACCCCGGCCCATCTACCCAAAGACCTGCAGAACTGTAAGTTTGTGCTTGTACAAAGGGGCGGACACCGGGCACCGCTACAGCAGCCGTACAAGGGACCATTCAAGGTGATCAACAACAACGGGTCCACGAACGTTCTGGACATTGGGGGAGAGAGGAGGTTTTCACAGTGGACTGACTCAAACCAGCCCATGTGGACTTGGCGCAGCTGGTCGAGGTTCAGGCACCGTGGGGTGTATTGCCGGTTCTGGGGGGGGGGGGGGGGTGAGTTATGTGGCAACCCACTTTCTGCGCAGGCGAACCGACTCACAAATGGCCAGTGCACGGGGGGGAGACTTTGGTAATGCACCTTTGACGTCATTTCCGCCCGGAGAGGGCGGGCGCTAGGGATTAAATGCCAGCGCCGCGAAGTTTGAATAAACTAGTCTCGAAATGACTTACTGACTGCGCATCGTTATTTAAGCACCGTGTGTAGCACATCGCTACAAGGTTGCGTTTACAGAGGAAGTTCAGAGCAGGCAGGCTGTGAGGTGCAAGGCCATGTGAGGTGGGTTATGAGGACAAATGTCCATATCATACAGGAGGGCAATTTGATTCACTCTGTTATTTCTTTTTCACTGTCCTGGTACATATAGTAATGATGGACCTGTTTCGTCATCGTTATGTGCTGTGTCGTAAGCGATCATCTTTGGCCACGATCGTTCTTGGCAAAGTTTTTCTACAGAAGTGGTTTGCCATTGCCTTCCTCTGTTCAGTGTCTTTACAAGATGGGTGACCCCAGCTATTATCAATACTCTTCAGAGATTGTCTGCCTGGTGTCAGTGGTCGCATAACCAGGACTTGTGATATGCAGCAGCTGCTCGTATGACCATCCACCACCTGCTCTCATGTCTTCACGTGACCCTGATCCGGGGCTAAGCAGGTGCTACACCTTGCCCAAGGGTGATCTGCTGGCTAGTGGAGGGAAGGAGCGCCTTACACTTCCTTTGGTAGAGACGTGCAGTAGCTCCACCCCACTACCCCTATCAGAAGCAGTTTGCTATTTAGTGACTTTCTGCTCTGTGTGACTTGGCCCTTTGTCTCCTATTTGTCAGTTTAGTACGGCTTTCATTACTGAAATACGCGTGCATTCCCAGAGCAACAGCAGGCTCTGCTGGAGGCGCTCAGTGGGTGTAGCTGTATTTGTGAGGGGGTGGGGGGGGGGAGTGTGAGGAATCGTCAATGTCTCAGGTCAAAGCCCTGCATCAGGTCTATGAAGGGTTTCAACCCCAGAACCTTGAAGTTTCTTCCCCACTGTCCTCCACTCTCCCCCATGCTGCTTGGCTTGCTGAGTTCCTACTGCAGATTATCACACGCAAAATGCTGGAGGAACTCAACAGGTCAAGCAGCATCTCTGAACGGAAGTGAACAGTTGGTGTTCCAGGCTGGAACCCTTCATCAGGGCTTAGGCCAATGTAAACTGGCAAGTTTACAGAGCATTTTGCAAGTGTGTTAAGTGTTGTATAACTGATTGTCAGCCTCTTTCTATTGAGTCAAGAGAGGTGTCGACCATAAGATTTGGGAGCACAATTTGGTCATTTGGCCTATCTAGTCTGCTCCAGCATTTCATCATGGCTGATCCAATTCCTCCTCGGCTCCAATCTCCTGCCTTAAATATACGTAACGACTGTTATATACATAACAGCTGCCTGTGGCAAAGAATTCTACAGATTCACCACCCTCTGATTAAAGAAATTCCTCCTTACTTCCATTCTAAAAGGTGGCCCATCTATTCTGAGACTGTGGTCTTGGACTCTCCCACCATAGAGAACATCCTCTTCACATCAACTCTATCAAGGCCTTTCACCATTCGGTAGGTTTCAAAGAGGTCACCCCTCATTCTTCTGAATTCCAGTGAATACAGACCCAGAGCCATCAAACATTGTTCACGTGACAAGCTGTTCAATCCTGGAATTATTTTTGTGAACCTCCTTTGAACCCTCTCCAGTATCAGCACATCCTTTCTAAGATAAAGGCCCCAAACCTGCTCACAGTACTCCAAATAAGGCCTTACTGGTGCTTTATAAAGTTTCAACATTACATTCTTGTTTTATATTCTAGTCGTCTTGAAATGAATGCTAACATTGCATTTGCCTTCCTCATCACCGACTCAACCTGCAAGTTAATCCTTAGGGAATCCTGCACAAGGGCTCCCAAGTCCCTTTACGTCTCAAGTTTTTTTAATTTTAGAAAAATACCATTTAGAAAATAGTCAACCCTTTTATTTCTTCTACCAAAGTGCTTGACTATATACTTCCCGATATTGCCATTTCTTTGCCCATTCTCCTAATCTGTCTTAAGTCCTTCCGTAGCCTCTACTTTCCCAAAACTACCTGCCCCTCCCCCATCTTCATATTGTCTGCAAACTTTGTAACAAAGCCATCAATTCCATCACATAACGTAAAAGGAATAGGTCCCAACACAGACCCCCGTGGAACACCACTAGTCACCAGCAGCCAACTAGAAAAGGCTCTCTACATTCCCACTCTTTGCCTCCTGCCGGTCAGCTACTGCTTTAACCATGCTAGAATCCTTCCTGTAATGCCATGGACTCATAGCTTCGAAAGCAGCCTCACATGTGGCACCTTGTCAAAGGCCTTCTGAAGTATACAACACCAACCAATTCTCCTTTGTCTATCCTGTTTGTTATTTCTTCAAAGATTTCCAACAGATTTGACACGGCAAGATTTTCCCTTGAGGAAATCATGCTGATTACAGTCTGTTTTATCATGTATCTCCAAGTACCCTGAAACCACGTCCTTAACAATCGACTCAAACATCTTCCCAACTGCTCAGGATTGACTATAATTTCCTTTCTTGTGTCTCTCTCCCTTGTGGAAGAGTGTGCAATTTTCCAGTTTTTCAATTTATAATGTTTCTTGAAAAATCATTACCAATGCCGCCACAATCTCTTCAGCCACCTCATTAACCACCTGGGGTGTACACCGTCTGGTCCATATGATATCTACCTTCAGACCTTTCAGATTCCCAAGAATCTTCTCCCAAGTAATGGTAACTTTACACACATCATGCCCGCTGACACCTGGAGCTTCCCCAATAATGCTGGTGTCTTCCACAGCGAAGACTGATGCAAAATACTTGTTCAATTTTTCTGCCATTGCCTTGTCTCCCATTACTACCTCTCCAGCTTTGTTTTCCAGTGACGTGATCTCCACTTGAGTCTCTTTTACACTTCCTGTATCTAAAGACACTTTTGGTATCCTCTTTACTATTATTGTCTAGCTTACTTTCGTTTTCTATCTTTACCACCTTAATGACTTTTTTAGTTGCTTTCTGTTGGTATTTAAAGGTTTTCCAGTCCCTTATGACTAAGTTTTGCTCTATTATATGCTCTTTCTTTGGCTTTTATGTTGGCTTTGACTTCTCTTGTCAGCCACGGTTGTATCACATTGACTTTAGAATATTTCTTTCTCTTTGAGATGTTTATATACCATGCTTTCTGAATTGCTTCCAGAAATTCCAGCCATTGCTACTCTGCTGTCATTCCTGCCTATGTTCTCTTCCAATCAATTCTGGCCAGCTCCTCTCTCATGCCTCTGTAATTCCCTTTACTCCACTGGAATACTGATACAACTAACTTTATCTTCTCCTTCTCAAATTTCAGGCGGACTTTGATCATATATGATCATTCATCCCCAAGGACTCCTTTACCTTAAGCTCTGTAATTATTTCTGGTACATTGCACAACACCCAATCCAGAATAGCAGATTCCCCTAGTGGGCTCAACCATGAGTTGCTCTAAAAAGTTATCTCGTAGGCATTCAAGAAATTTTCCCTCTTGGAATCTAGCGCTAACCTGATGTTTGCAATGTACTTCCATATTGAATTTTTTTCATGACTATTGTAATATTTGTCCTTTTGGCATGCATTTTCTATCTCCCATTGTTACTTGTAGATGACGTTCTTATGACTGTTTGGGAGCAGTCTCCCATTAGGGTCTTTTTACCCTCACAGTTCACTGGTTCTGTCCACAACAATTCAGCACCTTCTGACCCTATCTCATCTCTTACTTTTTTTCTTAGCAATATTTGTATTGTTTTTTAAAATCAGGAAAGCATAGTACAAGGTAGGTTTGTGCAGTACGTAACAAATGTACAGTTCACATCTATGAAAGAGATGCACCCATAGTACAAACATGCTTTGGTTGCCTCCCTGCCCCGACCCACCCCTCCTAATCCCCATCTCCGAGCCATCATTACATTAGCAAAAAGGGTTAAACAGAACCTTTATCCCCACAGAGCTGCATTGGTGTAGAGAAGGTGTATTTTCCTAACACACAGTAACTGTGATATGCTTACATGTCTGAGTTCGTAGAATTTTACCGGAGAATGCTGCAAGTCAGGGAGTTATGTGCAAGGGAAAGGAAGAAAGGATGAACCTTAAGTTTGGCTGGGAGTTCTGAAAATATTCAAGAAAGGGTCCCCGCACCTTTTGGAACTTTATGTCCAAATTGAGAGTTGAATAATGGATCTTCTCGAGTTATAGACTGGACGTGATGTCCGTAAGCCACTGAGCATGGGTGGGCAGGACTGTGCGCCTGGCCAAAAGAGAGGCAAAAGACAGTGTGCCATGTTTGGTCGGACTTAGGTTCGTGTCCCCCTCTTGGGAGGGGCCGAAAAGAGCAAACAGTATTTGGGATAGGGTTTGGAAAACAGCTTTTCCAAGCTGGGGCATGTCCGATACATGTGAATAAGGGAAGCCTCGCCCCTTTTGCATTTGTCGCAGCAGACATTAACATCTGGGTAAATGTGAGGTAATTTAGTTTTAGACATATGGGCCCTGTGTACGACCTTGAACTATAACAGGCAGTGGCGGGCACGTAAAGAGGTTGAGTTAACTAACTTGAGAACTGAATCCCATACATTGTCTGACAGTGAAAAATTTAAATCTTGCTCCCAGGCAGTTTTAATTTTGTCAGGGGGGCGCGCCTCAAAACCGCTAGCTTGTCACAAATAGATACTAGACCTTTGCGCAATGGATTCATGCAGAGAAACATATCAATGACGTTTGTGTCGGGTGCCTCAGGGAAGTTTGATAACAAAGGGCTGATAAAATGTCTAATTTGCAAATATCTGAAGAAATGAGTGTTGGGTAAGTTAAACATTGCAGACAACTGTTCAAATGATGCAAAGCAGTTGTCTATAAAAAGATCTTTAAAGCACCTGATGCCCTTTCTATACCAGTCTTGAAATGTTGGATCATGTATAGAAGGCTGGAAGAGGTGATTATGTAGAATAGGACTTGAAAGAGAGAAGCCATGGAGACCACTATACTTACTGAACTGAACCCATACTCTCAGGTCAGGGTGTGCCTGATAACAGGATTAGCAATTGGTTTAGCCGTAAGAA
This sequence comes from Hypanus sabinus, assembly GCF_030144855.1. Taxonomy (NCBI): domain Eukaryota; kingdom Metazoa; phylum Chordata; class Chondrichthyes; order Myliobatiformes; family Dasyatidae; genus Hypanus; species Hypanus sabinus. The sequence goes on along the minus strand of NC_082714.1, from coordinate 155,533,557 downwards.
AAGGGAGTGCGGATCCAAGAAGTGCGGGAATAGAGAAATTCTTAATACAGTTCAGCTCCATTGCCACTCATAGTGGGCAGTCAGATTGGTTGTGGAAATAACCAGTAATGTAAGTGGAAATCATCTCTTTCTAATGATTTAATTTCATTTTTTTTTATCAATAAACCCACGTTGACCCTGCTGCCTTTCTGCCTGTCCTTTTGATACAATGTGTATCCTTGGTCGTTAAGCTCCCAGCTTTAATCTTCTTTCAGCAATGATACAATGATGCCAGTCTGTAACTGTGCTACAAGTTCATCTACCTTATTCCATATACTGCACACATGCAAATAAAACACCTTCAGTTCTGTATTCACACTCTTCAATTTTGTCCGCCTTTTATGTTGCAACTCAGCCTGTTGACTAATTTTGGCCTCTCCTGGCCAGGAGTCTCATTACACACTGCTTCTGTTTGTAAACCAACCACCTCATCTTCTGTACTATCGCTCCAGTTCCCGTCTCCCTGCCAAATTAGTTTAAACACATCTAGCCAATCTGCCCGCAAGGATGTTGGACCCTTCACATTTAGGTGTAACCTGTCCCTTTTGTACAGGTCACATCAATCGCAGAAGAGATCCCGATGCCCCTGCCCCCTGCGCCAATTCCTCAGCCACGCATTCACCTGCCAAATCATCCTATTCTTACCCTCACTGGCACGTGGCACAAGTAGCAAACCAGAGATTACTACCCTGGAAATCCTGTTTCTCTGCTTTCTACCTAGCTCCGTAAAATCTCTCTTCAGGACCTCCTCACCTTGTCATTGGTGCCAATATGCACCAGGACTTCTGGCTGCCCACCCTCGCCCTTGAGAATAAAAACATAGAAAACCTACAGCACATTACAGGTCCTTTGGCCCACAAAGTTGTGTTGAACATGTCCCTGCCTTAGAAATTATGCTGTCTGGTCGCTCTTCAATTCAGAGAAACTGCCTTTAAAACCTCGATCGACATCCTGAATAAAAAGTAGCTCTTCTTAGCACCCCTGATTGTATAGATAGGTTAACTGTTAAGGAGACCTTTTCCACTGAGGTTAGGTGGGACTACAGCCAGAGGTCATGGGTTAAGGGTGAAAGGTGAAAAATTTAAGGGGAACATGAAGGGAAACTTCTTTACTCAGAGAGTTGCACTTGCCAGCGCAAGTGGTGCTTTCAAGCTCAATTTTAATGTTTAAGAGTAGTTCAGAAAGGTACATAGATGGTAAGAGTATGGAGGGCTATGGCTCAGGTGCAAGTTGATGAGGCTAGGCCAGGGGTCGGCAATGTTTACCACTGAAAGAGCCAATATGGACCCATTTTCCACAGAAAAGAAAACACTGGGAGCCACAAAATGAAATAACACTGCATACAACGGGTTTTTTTTGCCTTTATGCTATGTATAAACAAACTATAATGTGTTGCATTTATGAAATTGATGAACTCCTGCAGAGAAAACGAAATTACATTTCTGCATGCAACAAAAACATTTTGAACTCTGAAAAAAAGACGTTGGGTTGAAGGTTACTCCATAGTTAGCCTACCTTGGATCGAAGAATTAAAAGAAAGTGCGCACTGGCGGGTGTCAGGCATTGGCAGTGGTGATGTATATTAATAGCGATAAAAAAACACGTTGTAGCGGTGTGCTACACGCAGCGCTAAAATAAAGACTGCAGTCAAAGGTAACTTTATTCAAACTAAAAAGCCTTGCTTTAAAGCCTCCCTCAACCCGTCCCCGTGGGCGCGGATGCTCCAAAAGACACGTACTCACAAACCCCCATAGGCTATCTCCCTTAGCCGGAACGGTGGCTAATTGTGAGCCGGTTCGGATGTGCCAGGAAATGGTGTCTACACAAAGTTTTCAGATTGTACAAGATCACCATAATCTTCAAATTTCAAATTACATTTCAAAAGCTAACAAACCACGGGGAGCCGCATCACAGAGATGAAAGAGCCGCATGTGGCTCCGGAGCCGCAGGTTGCCGACCTCTGGGCTAGGCAGTTTAAATAGTTTGATATGGACTAGATGGGCCGAAGGACCTGTTTCTCTGCTGTACTTTTCTATGACGCTTGAGTCCTGATGAGGGGTTTTGGCCCAAAACGACTGTCTGTTCCAATCCATACAGAACAGCCTGACCTGCTGAGTTGCTCCAGTATCATGAGTGTGTTTCTCAACCCAAAACATCAGCTGCTTATTCCAGCCCATTCAGAGCAGCTGGACCTGCTGAGTTCCTGCCGCGTTACATCTGTGTTGTCTCAGCCCAAAACATCAGCAGTTTATTCCTCTCCATAAGGAGCAGCCTGACCTGCTGAGTTTCTCCAGCATTTTGTGTGTGTTCCTGTCTTTTAAGAATGCTTGTAGTTCCCTCTTTAGTCGAGGTGTTGGGCCTGATGCGTCCGTGATCGTCAGAGTATTTTCTTACCTAGTCGATTCTGGGATGCAGAAGTGCATTTACTGGAACTCGATACAGGCCAGGTCACTTGCAGTGGATTCTGTTTGCCCTTGCCTGCTTTGGGCACTGCAATGAGTGATCAGACCTGAGTCTCCTTGTTCTTTAAGACATTGGTCAGAGGGCCGCAGCTCTTGGTCTGGTCATTATCATTTACCTGCTTACTGATTGTTTATTGAAGGTTTAAGATGGAGGATGTCCCTCCAGTAGTGATTTTTATTTTTACACACACACACACACACACACACACACACACACACACACACACACACACACACACACACACACACACACACACACACACACACACACACACACACACACACACAGACACAGACACAGACACAGACACAGACACAGACACAGACACAGACACAGACACAGACACACACACACAGACACACACACACACAGACACACACACACACAGACACACACACACACAGACACAGACACACAGACACACACACACTATTCTATTCCCCACTCTGGCCTACCTATCACCTCCCACTGGGTTCCCTCCTCTTTCCTTTTCTCCTATGGTCCACTCAGTCTCTCCCATCAGATTTCTCCCTCTCCTTTTGCCTTTCCCAATCACCAGGCTTCACCTACCACCTTCTAATCAGTCCTCCTTCCCCTCCCCCCATCACCTTTTAATTCTGGTATCTTGTCCCCTTCCTTCCCAGCCCTGAAGAAGGGTCTCGGCCCGAAACATGGACTATTTATTATTTTTCATAGATGCTGCCTGATCTGCTGGGTTCCTCTGGCATTTTGTCTTTGGTTTATAGGATGCTGTGATTGATTTTATAAGACTCCTGCCATCTATTATCAGCTTACTATAAGGTAGCTGTTACTAGGCACTTTCTGATTGAGTTGGGCAAAAAAGCCTAGGCTGATTAGCAAACACGAGGAAATCTGCAGATGCTGGAAATTCAAACAACAACACACACAAAATGCTGGTGGAACACAGCAGGCCAGGCAGCATCTATAAGGAGGAGCACTGTCAACGTTTCAGGCCGAGACCCTTCGTCAGGACTTGGCTGATTAGCGGCTGTGCTTAATAAGATTTCTTTGGTGATTTTGGTGACTAAGTAAAGTCAAGATCTGGTTAAGGTATAATTTTTTCACTCTTCTGACAGTATAATTTATTTTGCAGCATGTTAGCAGAGTGGCTAGCACAATACTTTACAAAATTCAAAGTAAACTTTTTATCAAAGTACATCTATGTCACCATATACAACTCTGAGATTCATTTTCTTCTGGGTGTTCACATGGAACCTAGAACATAGAAGTCTTTAGCACATTACAGGCCCTTTGGCCCATAATGTTGTATCGGTCGTGTAACCTGCTCTAGAAACTACCTAGAATTACCCTACTGCACAGCCCTCTTTTTTTTTTAGTTCCATGTACCTATCTAAGATTCTCTTAAAATATCCTATTGTATCGACTTCCACCATCATCGCTGGCCTTGCATTCCATGTACCCACACTCTCTTTGTGAAAAACTTACTCCTGACCCCCCCCCCGTACCTACCTTCGAGCCTTAAAACTATGCCCCCTCATGTTAGCCATTTCAGCTCTGGGGAAAAAGCCTCTGGCTATCCACAGTAGGACAAAAAAACAATAGAATCAATGAAAAACTGCACCCAAGGACTGGCAACCAATATAAAAAAGACTATTTGTGTAAATAGAAAAAAAAGACTTAATAATAAATAAATAAATAAATAAATAAATAATAGTGAACATGAGTTGTACAATCTGAAAGTGAGTTCATAGGTTGTGGAATCAGTTCAGTGTTGAGCTGAGTGAAGTTATCCAGTCGGGTTCAGGAGTGTCACCGATCGGGGTTCTATTTCTGCTGCCAGTTAAGGAGTTTGTGCTTTTTCCCTGTGGCCACATGGGTTTCCTCCGGGTGCCCTGGATTCCTTCCATATTCAAATCACATATGGGTAGGGTTAGTAACTTGTGGGCGTTCTATGTTGGTGTTGGGAGCTTGACGACACTAGCCGGCTGCCCCCAGCATGTTCAGGGACCGTGGTCGTTGAAACAAATCCCGTCATTTCACGGGATACTCAGTGGCCACTTCAGTAGGTATACCTGTATACCTCATTAATGCAAATACCTAATCAGACAATCGTGTGGCAGCAACTCAGTACATAAAAGCATGCAGAAATGGTCAAGAGGTTCAGTTGTTCAGACCAAACATCAGAATGGGGAAGAAATGTGATCTAAGTGACTTTGACTGTGGAATGATTGTTGGTGCCAGATGGGGTGGTTTGAGTATCTCAGAAACTGCTGATTGCCTGGGGCTTTCATTCACATCAGTCTCTAGAGCAGGGGATCCCAATCTGGGGTCCAAGAACCCCTCGGTTAATGGTGGGTATCCACGTACCCCTCGGTTAATGGTGGGGTCCACGTACCCCTCGGTTAATGGTGGGTATCCACGTACCTCTCGGTTAATGGTGGGTATCCACGTACCCCTCGGTTAATGGTGGGGTCCACGTACCCCTCGGTTAATGGTGGGGTCCACGTACCCCTCGGTTAATGGTGGGTGTCCACGCACCCCTAGGTTAATGGTGGGTGTCCAAGCACCCCTAGGTTAATGGTGGGTGTCCACGAACCCCTCGGTTAATGGTGGGGTCCACATACCCCTCAGTAAATGGTGGGGGTCCACATACCCCTCGGTTAATGGTGGGGTCCACGTACCCCTCGGTTAATGGTGGGGTCCACGTACCCCTTGGTTAATGGTGGGGGGTCCATGGCATGAAGGAAGTCGGCAACCCCTGATCCAGAATTTACAGAGAACAGACGAAGAACAAAATTTTGCAGCCAGTGAGCGTCAGTTCTGTGGGTGAAAGTGCCTTGTTAATGAGGGAGGTCAGAGGAGAATTGGCAGACCAGTTCAAGTTGACGGAAAGGCAACAGTAACTCAAATAACCACACGTTACAACAGTAGTGTGCAGAAGAGCATTTCTGAACACACAGCACGATGAGGATGGGCTACAGCAGCAGAAGACCAGGAACATACATTCTGTGGCACCGTATTAGGTACAGGAGGTATCTAATGAAGTGGGCACTGGGTATATGTTCCAATGTGACAAAAAGCTAAAGTCAGTCTCTCTTAATGAATACGGTGATGGAGGAAATGCACAGTGAGTCTTTGCCGCTAGTGCTGATGGATGGAAGGGGAAGTATTGGTGTGTAAGTGCTGTTGAGTATCAGACGTCTGTCTCGGAGGGAAAGGAGACTTTTAACTTCAGCGCAGCTGACACCAAATGAATAACCCATGTGAGGATCTGCAGCTTCAATCTCACGCTGTGTTTATTGTTGGGTACAGCTGCAATGAAAAACTTGCTGGGAGCAGCATTATAGGCACAGACTCAAACAACAACACACAGGGCATAAGTTAGACACACGTCAGTGAAGGAAAAAGGCTGTAAAGCAAGACCCTAGTGCAAAAAAAAAGCTGTAATCAGAGACCTGTCCATGGTGGTCCATTACTGAGATGTTACTGGGATTATGCAGGTCAGTTGAATCTTACCTGTTATCCATGATCAATCCTGTGGCTATCACCTTCCTCTGCCTCGACCCACTTCCTGTTGGTGGTACGGTAATGTAGCAGTTAGGAATCTGCATAGGTGATGAAAGATTAGGGTTCAATTCCCACTGCTGTCTGTACAGAGTTTGCACGTACTCCCCGTGACCACATGGGTTTGCTCCGGGTGCTCCGGTTTCCTCCCACACTTCAGAGACGTACAAGTTAGGGTTAGTAAGTTGCGGGCTCGTGACGTTGCCGCCAGGAGCCTGGCGACACTTACAGGCTGCCCCCAGTGCAGCTTCCGGCCGAGTCAGTTGTTGGCACAAACAACACTTTCCGCTGTATGTTTCGATGTACACGTGACAAAGCAAATCTAATGTTTATGATTGTCAGACTCCAGTATTTCATTACTCGTTGTTTGTCTCTGTGAACTTGAACCTCTGCAAACTCTGCAGCCTTCGTGCTAACATCTCATCTGTCCAATGTCCATTATCCTTGTGTCCGCAGACCAGCGCTGACCCTCCCAGGATCTCCCACCTCCCCATGCTCAGAGGGAGTGCACAAGGGCCACATACAGATGGCACCTGGAGTTGGTCCGTGGAGCTGAGAGGCAGCAGCTTTACTGAGCCGCCCAATCTCGTGAATCTTCACTGCACTCCCTCTATTGTAATCGTACCTTTCCTTGGTTAGAGAGACCAGACACCTCCCTTCCTGCATAACCTGGCAGTCGTGCCAGTGAGTTTCTTTCTCGGGGTATGTAGCCCAAGATGGTGCACAGTGCTTCTGCTGTGGTCTTGCCAGTCATTGCTCGGGTCACACCGGATTTACAACACTGCCCTATTTTGTCCTACCTTCTGTACTACATTCACAATCGACTCGATCTTCCCCACTGTGAGGCTGAAACAACAGAGAGACTCTTAAATAGGCACATGGATGAAGGAAAAATGGAGGGTTATGTGCAATGCAGAAGGGAACATATGTTCAACATGAGGTACAGACTCAGTGGGTTTAAAGGCCACGCAGACTGGGAGACTGTTTCGCTGAACACCTACGCTCTGTCCGCCAGAGAAAGCAGGATCTCCCAGTGGCCGCACATTTTACTTCCACGTCCCATTCCCATTCTGATATGTCTATCCATGGCCTCCTCTACTGTCAAGATGAAGCCACACTCAGGTTGGAGGAACAACACCTTATATACCGGCTGGGTGGCCTCCAACCTGATGGTATGAACATTGACTTCTCTAACTTCCATTAATGCCCCTCTTCCCCTTCTTACCCCATCCCAGATATATTTAGTTTTTTTTTCTCTCTGCCCATCATTCTGTCTGTTCTCCATCTCCCTCTGGTGCTCCCCTCCCCCTTTCTTCTCCCTAGGCCTCCCGTCCCATGATCCTTTCCTTTCTCTAGCTCTGTATCCCTTTTGCCAATCACCTTTCCAGCTCTTAGCTTCATCCCACCCCCTTCAGTCTACTCCTATCATTTTGCATTTTCCCCTCCCCCTCTTATTTTCAAATCTCTTACTATCTCTCCTTTCAGTTAGTCCTGACGAAGGGTCTTGGCCTGAAACGTCGACAGTGCTTCTCCCTATAGATGCTGCCTGGCCTGCTGTGTTCCACCAGCATTTTGTGTGTGTGGCTTGAATTTCCAGCATCTGCAGATTTCCTCGTGTTTACTTTTGAAAAACAGGACTGACTGGTCTTGGCAGACATTTAGGTTGGTATGGGCGAGTTGGGCTGAAGGGCTGTCTCCGTGCTGTTTAGCTCTTGAGAATTTGCAGAAACTTCTGACCAATGTCACACACACTTTACAAGATTCAAGTTTATTTGTTGCATTTACATCTCAGTATACAGTGGAAAATGTGCTGTTTGCTTTTAACAACCAACACACCCAAGGACATGCTTGGGGTGGGGGGGTGGGGTGAGAAAGCCAGCAGTGTCGCCAGACAGTCTGTTGTATTTATCGTTAGTATTCCTCAATCTGTCATGGTTGTACATCCTGAGACCAAGATGAGTATAATGGTGATCTTCCCCAGCAGCTCCCTCGAACAATATAAATCACAATCGGACCTCACTTGAGTGACATTGATTAAGACTTGAATGTCGACTCAGTACACTCCCCCTGCACCGAAGTGTGTTGGAATTATTTTAACTACAGTCAGGAATGCTGTTTCCTTCTCATCTGAAGGACGCCATTTCCAACTGCGGCCATCCCTCACTTTCTGCTGCTCCAGGATTTAAACACACAACCTTCTGACGAAGGATCAAGGGTACCCGGCTGACCCCAGCAGGTCTGTCACTCTGTGTACTTGCGGGCGAATTCTCCCAGCTTTAACCATGAAGTGTTGCAGAGGTTTCAGTGGTGAGTTGTGTGGAACAGAAACTGCAAGGTATCACCCTGCAGAGGATAGTAAAATCCCCAGGGTCTCCCTCCCCCCTATCTGTGACATTTACTGGCAGCCCTGTAGACAAAGGGCAGAAAGCGCTGTTGAGGATTCCTGCCACCCATCCCACAATCTCTGACCCACTGCGCCAGGAAGGTGGCACAGGAGCATAAAGACTAGAGCTGCCAGATTGGTTGACAGCTTTCTCCCTCAGGGTGTGAGATTAATGAATACCCTGCCGCCACTGAGGTCTCCTCACTAGTACAGCAAGCTGTTTAGTGCTTCATGCACAGGCACACTATTTGAATCATATTTAATTAACTTGTATCTGGTAATATTTTTGTTTATGTGCTGTGTACGATATATACCCAGAACAGTACAACACAGGAACAGGCCCTTCAGCCCACACTGTTGTACCGCACCAGCTAAAGAGCAAATCAAAAGCCTCCGAGAACTAATGCATCCCACCTACACCATGTCCATATCCCCCCCCCCCATCTTCCTCACATCCCTCTGCCTATGAAATGTCTCTTAAAAGCCCCTGATGTACTTGCCTCTACCAGCATACCAGGCAGCACATTCAAAGCATCTACCATTCTCTGAGTTAAAAAAAAACTTACCCCTCACATCCCCCTCGAACCTTCCCACTCTCACCTCTCAATGCAGGCCCTCTGGTATTAGACATTTCAGCGCTGGCTCACAGTTACTGCCTGTCCACCCTATCTACGCCTCTCATAATCTTGTAGATCTCTATCAGCCTCCTGTGCTTCAGAGAAAACAACCCAGCCTTGCTTGCTCTGTAAACCAGAGAGCTTCCTGCTAAACCTCTTCTTCACCCTCTCCAAAGTCTCAACATTCTTCCTATAGTGGGGTGTCCAGAACGGTCCTCAATACTCCAGATGTGGCCTAACCAGAGTTTTATAAAGTTACAACATAACCTCTTGGCTTTTGAGCTCAACCTGTATGTCTTGTGGGTGTACCGCGCTCCTGAGGAACATTGTTCCGTTTGGTTGTGTGTGTGTATATATATATATATACAGTCAGATGACTACAGTCTTGAACTTGAGTTTTATTGTGCACAGACTCTGAGCTCATTGAGTCACAAAGCTATTCTTGGATAAAGCAAGTTCCCTGTTTTACAGAGCAGTGAAACTGATAATTTGACATGCTTGGGCTTTTACAGATCATACTGTTCAGCTTGTTGAATGGTATTCCGAGAAATAACACCAGCGTTTTTAATTCAGTGCAGGTGGTGGATGGTCATACGAGCAGCTGGTGCATATCACAAGTCCTGGTTATGTGACCACTGGCACCAGGCAGACAATCTCCGAAAAGTATTGATAATGACACTGCTCAGAAGAACGCAATGAGAAACCACTTCTGTAGAAAAAAAATTGCTAAGAGCAATCATGGTCAAGACCACGTCATAGAGAAGGGGAATCAACATGTTTATTTCTTTTGATAAACACTAGCCAACTTGCCGAGTTCTTCCAGCGTTTTGTGTGTGTTGTTAAGATTTCCAGCACCTACAGAATCTCTTGTGTAAAGAATTTTGCACTTTCCTCACTTATTTATATTTGACAACAAATTTCATTACATTTGTCAGGGCTAGTACACCTGAACCCTTAATTCCCTGGTCTTCCTGACGTTACACAACACAGCTGAACATTATGAGTTCCAGTGAGATTAAAGGGAGTGCGGATGTGCTTTGAACCTAGGGCCCTGGAGAGTTCAGAGGGAGTGCTAGTGAGCCAGGAGCTGAACCACTGGGATTTCCAAAGAGTAGGTTACTGTATCATTGAAAAGCAGCACAGTAGAGCAGTGGTTAGCGTGAGGCTTTACAGTAGCAGCAAACAGAACAAAGTAGTTCACTTCCTGTTGTAATGTGAACAAGATCACCGGAGAGACACTGAAGATAGTGGATATAGAAATGTTCTATCCAACAAAAATGAGCAGCAGGCATCATACTGAGAGCAGGCCTCCCGACCCAATTCTATTTGTGCTGAAGATCAAAATAGCAGCAGGACAGTTCTATGGTTACATCGTATCTACAATGCTTCCTTTGAATTACATATAAAGTTTTCACATACCTGCTTCACACCCGCGCTCTGGACACCCATAATGAATATTAATTAGCTTTATCAGTCCACCGGAGTCCACAGCTTCAGGACAACTGTTGTTCAGGGCGGCATTTTAAATTGAGTCCACGCTCATGTCTGAAGATTGGTTGCTGGTGAAATCATTATTTGCTATATACCCTGACTGCAGAATATGCCCTAGCCCCACTGTCTGTGAGGAGTTTGTACATTTCCACTCTGATGCATAGTTCCCTTTGGGTGCTCTGGTTTCGTCCCACATTCCTAAGATGTACGTGTAGTAAGTTGTGGCCAGAGGCACAATGACACTCGCAGGCTGGCCCCGGCACTTCCTTGGACGGTATGGGGACTTAGCTGCAAACGATGCGTTTCACCGTTTGTTTCGCCACATGACAAATGAAGCTAATCTTTAATCCTTAAGAATTGCTGCCGCTTTGAGGGCACAAATTAGATGCCCCGCTCCTCTCCACGTTATTTCAGTAACAGCGCGTCACGAGATGGGCGGCGCGGTAGCATGTGACTAGCATATCGCTTTACAGCGCTGGCAATCAGCGTGTCAAAGGTTACAGGGAGAAGGCAGGAGAATGGGGTTCAGAAGGGTAATAAATCAGCCATGAACAAATGGTGGTGCAGATTTGATGGACTGAATGGCCTAACTTGCTCCTGTGTCTTCATGGTGTTATTCATCTACACATATTAGGGGTAATTTAATGCGGCCAATCACCCTGCTAGCCGGCAGGTCCTTGGGATGTGGGGAAGAAAGAGACTGCCTGGAAGAAGGCCATGTGGTTACGGGGAGCAGGCGCGGCTTGTTACGGGGAGAAGATTCAAGCAGTGCCAGAGGTCAGAACTGAGCCCAGATGCTGGAGCAGAGAGAAAGCAGCTAGAGCTTCTGGTTCGCGGGGACGCTATGCACGGTGTGTTTTGGCACTGGCACATCATTAACTTACAAAGGTTCGTCTGTTCCGTACAGGGAATAAAGTGTGTTGAAGATGTCCAAGAAGCCTCCGAGTAGGCGGGGTATTACGTTTGAAGTGGGTGCTCGCCTCGAGGCACGAGATCGACTGAAGAAATGGTGAGTGTTGTGGGTCGGAGCCACTGCTCTGCTCAAAGCCTAAGGCCTTGCACAAAAGTAAAATTGGCTCCTGTCAGAAAGTACTGCGATATTTATTTTCCCCAGTCTGCACAGTCAGTTCATCTACCCAGTCTCGACATTTGAAATTAAAATTTATTTGAATCCTGCTTTGTGTACAGCTGTTCTTCACAAGTGCGAGCTGCTTTCAGCACCAGAATTATCACTGCACACACAAAATGCTGGACGAACTCAGCAGGTCAGGCACTACCCATAGAGAGGAATGAACGGTGGACTTTTCGGGCCAAGACCCTTCAGCAGCAGAATTTGCTGCCTGATCTGCTGAGTTCCTCCAGCATTTTGTGTGTGTTATTCCAGACGTTCCTGTGTTGAAACACTGAGGAGAAGGTGTGTCCTGGGTGGTAGGGGTCGTTAATCCTTTAAGTCTTTCAGCTTTTAAAGGTTTGATAAATTTCTCTTTAAGAAATTAAGGCAAGTTGCAGGAGGAGGGGTTAGTAGAAACTGTTTTTGTGGTTTGTAGAGTGTAGGTCAGTAGAATGTTGGAGTCAGATCTTTCAATGATAAAGTCAGGAAGCACTTGTGAGCACATACACATACACACTATGGACAATTGTAAGGTTTCCACAAATAGCATATCAGTCAATCTTAAATATGAGGTAAGCTGAATATTGAAAGGCCAAGATAGAGTGGATGTGGAGAGGATGTTTCCTAAACTGGGAGAGTCCAGGACCAGAGGGCACAGCCTCAGAATACAAGGATCTCCCTTCAGATGAGGAGAAATTTCTTCAGTCAGAGGGGGTTGAATCTGTGAATTCATTGCTGTGGACAGCTGTAGGGGCCGAGTCATTGGGTATATTTAAAGCAGAGGTTGATAGTAAGGGTGTCAAAGGTTACGGGAAGAAGGCAGGAGAATGGCGTTGATCAGCCATGGTGGAATGGTGGAACAGACTCAATGGGCCGAATGGCTTAATTTTGCTCCTGCGTATTATATGCGTTTCTGTTTGTGTTTCGTATGCTCAATGCAGTGTGTCAGTGAGGTCCTTGTTACATCGAGACTGCTGACTGAGTCATGCATTTCCCTTGGGCAGAAGTTCTCTGCCCCTGTTTTTTTTTCAGATTCTCCTGTCCTTTTGATTAATAAGGGAGCCAGAAGAATGGGTTTTGAGAGGGATAATAAATCGGCCGTGACTGAATGGTGGAGCAGACTAAATAGGCCGAATGGCCTAATTCTGCTCCTGTGTCTTACAGTCCTATTAACCAAGCTGCTCAGCTGCACAGTCACAATGGTGTATGACAGGAACAGTGATCCCTTGTTCCCATCTCTGTGTTAACACGCAAGGGTGTCCTGGGATGGTGAAATAGTAACGTTATTCAAACAGACACTTACTTTCGAATCATTGTCCGTAGTTCCGAAGACCCGTGGGACATTGTAAATCAAATTAGTAACTGAAGGAGAAGTGGGTGACATTGAAACATTTATTTAAGATGTTTTATTTCAAAGTTCAAAATGGAAGTTCAGAGTACATTTATTATCGGAGTACGTATACCTTTTACAATCATTTGAGATGTGTCTCCTAACAGGCAACCACAAAACAAAGGCACCCGCACAAAAAAAAAGAGTAAAACAACTCATGAAAAAAGAGCATTGAACATCTGATGTCTGATGAAAAAAGAAACATGCAAACAGTAACCACAAGCAAATAGTGTTTCTGAGCTGAAGTCTGCTAAGAGAGTCCCAGAATTCAGCACAGAGCTGAGTAAACGGCGTGGAGCACCAATCTGAACTGGCCCCCATCTCACCTTGGGGCCCCTCCACCCGGACCTTTTCAGTCTGACCGATCATTGATCATTGGGTTCTGCCGCTTAGAGCAGGGATCTGAACTGGCCCATCTCTCGCCTCGGACCTCAAAACCCTGACCTTTGCAATCTGGTTCCTTGCCTTCGGACCGCGACACCTTGACCTTTTCAAACTGGCCCGGCGCTTAAATTTCTGTCTGTACAGCAGGTTTTGCCACTTGGAAACGCTATATTTCACCACCTTGATTTGGTCTGTAAATCTCTGTCCAAACATCGTGTCCAGTAGCATTGACACACACTGGGGCCTGGACCCCAGGGCTTCAATTCGGCCTGTGCCTGACCTTTCACGCTCTTACATGCTCTTGGTGACAGGCCCTCTACCTTGCCTTGACTTGGTTCTGTCACATCAAATTGCCTCCAGGCCCAAAGGGAAGTTAATGACTATACTTTTGCAGTGATCATTTGCATGAAAAAGTGTGGTTAACAAAGTATTAAGTTGCTTTCCTTGTTTTATTGGCTACCAATCAGAAGTTGCAGGATGCAGTGGGAAGGGAGGAGGTCTGAGTGCAGGCAAATTATACTGGACAACAAACTTTTTCAAAAATGTTGCTTCCTCAGAAAGTTTTCCTGATTATGATAGAACTCTAAAGAAGACAAATTTGAGAGTTAAACACGAGGAAATCTGCAGATACTGGAAAATTCAAGCAACACACACTTTGATAATAAATGAACCTTTGAACCTCTTTAAGCTGAATACAAATATGATTTCAGAGTACTTGTATCAACGTAGGAATTTGGAGAAACAAAAAAAGTTAACTTTTATTGAATATAATGGTTAATTGCATAACAGTACTGACGCTTTGCTATAGTTCAACTAAGTTAAAAATATTTTGTTAATGAATTTCTGTTAATGAGTATCTGAGGTTATTGCTTAAGTGTCCAACAATAATTCACTGACATTGATGGATTCCAGTTGCCCTGATACCATTTCCCCATGACCACAGTGTCCTGGTAAAACCTTTCACCGTGCTCATCACTGACAGCGCCAGGATTTGTGGGGAATAAGTCTAAATGGGAATGCAGAAAATAAATCTTCAGTAACATTTTGCACTTCATGGTTTTGTATGCTTTTTGTCAACCAGCTGCATGTAGTTTGGTGCTCTGTAGTTGCGAAGAAAATTTACAGCAACTTCCTTGAATACCTTCCACGTGATTTTCTGCAGTACCGTTAGAAGTTCTTCAAGTTGCCTGTCATTGATGACCTGTTTTGATTTGTGGACCAACAAAAATGCCTTCCTTAACCCTGGCATCAGTTATTCTGACTTGACAATAATAGGTGCAGGAGTAGGCCATTCAGCCCTTTGAGCCAGCACTGCCCTTCACTGTGTTCATGGTTGATCATCCACAATCAGTATCCCCGTTCCTACCTTCTCCCCATATCCCTTGACTCCGCTATCTCTAAGAGCTCTATCTAACTCTTTCTTGAAAGCATCCCCAGAGAATTGGCCTCCACTGCCTTCTGAGGCAGAGCATTCCACAGATCCACAACTCTCTGGGTGAAAAAGTTTTTCCTCAACTCTGATCTAAATGGGCTACCCCTTATTCTTAAATTGTGGCCTCTGGTTCTGGACTCCCCCAAATATCGGGAGCATGTTTCCTGCCTCTAGCATGTTCAATCCCTTAATAATCTTATATGTTTCAATCAGATCCCCTCTCATCCTTCTAAATTCCAGTGTATACAAGCCCAGTCACTCCAATCTTTCAACATATGACAGTCCCGCCATCCCGGGAATTGACCTTGTGAATCTACGCTGCACTCCTTCAATAGCAAGAATGTCCTTCCTCAAATTTGGAGACCAAAACTGAACACAATACTCTAGGTGTGGTCTCACCAGGGCCCTGTACAACTGCAGAAGGACCTCTTTGCTCCTATACTCAACTCCCCTTGTTATGAAGGCCAACATGCCATTAGCTTTCTTCACTGCCTGCTGTACCTGCATGCTTACTTTCAGTGACTGGTGAACAAGGACACCTAGATCTCATTGTACTTTCCCTTTTCCTAACTTGACACCATTCAGATAGTAATCTGCCTTCCTGTTCTTGCCACCAAAGTGGACAACCTCACATTTATCCACATTAAACTGTATCTGCCCACTCACCCAACCTGTCCAAGTCACCCTGCATCCTCCTAACATCCTCCTCATATTTCACACTGCCAGCCAGCTTTGTGTCATCTGCAAATTTGCTAATGTTACTTTTAGTTCCTTCATCTAAATCGTTAATGTATACTGTAAATAGCTGCGGTCCCAGCACCGAGTCTTGCGGTACCCCACTGGTCACAGCCTGCCATTCTGAAAAGGACCCATTAATCCCTACTCTTTGTTTCCTGTTTGCCAACCAATTTTCTATCCATGTCAGTACCGTACCCCCAATACCATGTGCTCTAATTTTGCCCACTAATCTCCTATGTGGGACCTTATCAAAGGCTTTCTGGAAGTCCAGGTACACTACATCCACCGGCTCTCCCTTGTCCATTTTCAAGGTTACATCCTCAAAAAATTCCAGAAGATTAGTCAAGTATGATTTCCCCTTCGTAAATCCATGCTGACTTGGACCGATCCTGTTACTGCTATCCAAATGTGCCGCTATTTCATCTTTTATAACTGACTCCAGCATCTTCCCCACCACTGATGTCAGGCTAACTGGTCTATAATTCCCTGTTTTCTCTCTCCCTCCTTTCTTAAAAAGTGGGATAACATTAGCCACCCTCCAATCCTCAGGAACTGATCCTGAATCTATAGAACATTGGAAAATGATTACCAATGCATCCATGCTTTCTAGAGCCACCTCCTTAAGTACCCTGGGATGCAGACCATCAGGCCCTGGGGATTTATCAGCCTTCAGTCCCATCAATCTACCCAACACTATTTTCTGCCTAATGTGAATTTCTTTCAGTTCCTCTGTTACCCTAGGTCCTCTGGCCACTATTACACCTGGGAGATTGTCTGTGTCTTCCCTAGTGAAGACAGATCCAAAGTTACCTGTTCAACTGTCTGCCATTTCCTCGTTCCCCATAATAAATTCACCTGTTTCTGTCTTCAAGGGCCCAACTTTGGTCTTAACTAATTTTTCCTCTTCACATACCTAAAGAAGCTTTTACTATCCTCCTTTATATTCTTGACTAGCTTATCTTTGTACCTCATCTTTTCTCCCTGTATTGCGTTTTTAGTTATCTTCTGTTGCTCTTTAAAAGTTTCCCAATCCTCTGGCTTACTGCTCATCTTTGCTATGTTATACTTCTCTTTTATTTTTATGCTGTCTTTGACTTCCCTTGTCAGCCACGGTCACCCCCTACTCCCCTTAGAATCTTCCTTCGTCTTTGGAATGAACTGATCCTGCACCTTCCGTATTATTCCCAGAGTTATGAATTGAAATAACAGATATAGGTAATTTCAAAGAAGTGGTGTGTGGCAGGGAAATTTCATGGTGATTTCCATAATCGCCAGCCCAAAATCTCTAAGATATACCCAGAAGTATTCGGGAAACACAATCTTTGTTGTCCAGTATTATTCACATCAGGTCCAGTGAAACATGTGGTGAAAAGCATTGTTTGCTTTGACGACTAGCATATCCAAGGGCAAGTGTCATCACATGTTGTGACGCCGGCACAGTGTGCTCAAAATATTCTGCAGAACAACACGAACATCAACAATAACCAGAAAACATGTTAACAACAGGAAAACCCACCCTCTCACTCACATACACGAGATCCGTTCCTGAGGACTGCTAAGTTCTCCATTGGTCAGCAATGTGTCATATCATTGAACATAGGCTTTCTATCTTCCGTTTTATAGAACATTCGCTCTGGCCCTACCCACGCACAGAGAGCTGCTGCTCACTGGGTAGTTTGTTTACTCCACCATTCTCTGTAAACTAGAGACGGTTGTGTGTGGTGTTCAGCAGTTTCTGAGATACTCAACCCACCCTGTCTGGCACCAACAATCATTCCACTGTCAAAGTCACTTAGATCACATTTGTTCCCCGTTCCGTTGTTTGGTCTGAACAACAACCGAACCTCTTGACCACGTCTACATGCTTTTATGCATTGAGATGCTGCCATGTGATTGGCTGATTAGATAGTTGCATTAACGAGCAGGTGACAGGTGTACCTAATAAAGTGGCCACTGAATGTACATCAGAATGCGCATCATTTGAGCTAACACACCTAAGGATGTGCTGGGGGCGGCCTGTGCGTGTTACTGTATATTACATGCCCACAATCCTCAGCAGAACATCACAGAACACAACAATAGCAACAGAACAGCAGCAGCAAACTACCCATTCATATGAACAGGCCTTCAAATCCAGGACAGGCCTCAGGCCTCCAAAATCCAGTCTCGGCCTTCAACTTATGGACTTCCAATCAACCTTTGGGCTCTGATTTTCCAGTGTTGACCCCTGGACGTGCCAGTGTCATCCGGAGAATAGGCTGGCACTGACCATGAACTTTGGTTTCCATGTGTTTCCCCACAGGTACACGGCGCACATAGAGAAGATTGATTATGAGGAGGGAAAGGTGTTGATTCACTTCAAGCGTTGGAACCATCGGTACGATGAGTGGTTCAGCTGGGATAGCGTGTACCTGCGACCCCTGGAAAGACCCCTCCTGCGGAAGGAGGGGGCCAAACTGGACGAACCAACCGTGGTGAGTTACTGGTCGCATTCCACTCTGTTCCCCACTGGGGAGAGTCTTAAAGCTTTAGTCAAATGTAGGAGGGATTCTCCACAAGAAACACAGAAACATCTCAGAGAATCACTGATGGTAATCAGCAAACAATAAAAAATGGAGAAAATGTTGATGAGTTGCACGTTGATTTAAGAATCCTTTATTTGCCTTTAGCTCCCATTTATTTCTCCTAGACCAGGAGTTCCCATTGTTTTTATGCTGTGGAACGGTACCGTTAAACAAGGAATCCGTGGACCCCAGGTTAGGAACTCCTGCTTCAGACTGATTAGTTGCAATGAACAAACTTTCTCCAGTCGTCTTTGGCTAGCTGCTGTCTCTTTTGTGCAGTGCTCATAGTCTCTGTCGCAGACATTTTCCTTGTATTTCCAGATAGTGATAATGATCTTAATTCTGATTTTTATTTTATTGATGTATCGCATGGAATAAGCACTTCGAACCACGCCGCCCAGCAATCCCCCAATTTAATCCTAAACTAATCACAGGACAACTTACAGCAACCAATTAACCTACCAACTGGTACGTCTTTGTACTGTGGGAGTAAAACTGGGACACTCGGAGGAGACCCACATGGTCACAGGGAGGACGTACAAACTACTTACAGGCAGCGGCGGGAATTGAACCCACGTCACTGGTACGGTAAACCGTCGTGCCAACCAATACAATACTGTGCTGCTCCATCTGGAACCCCCGCCCCACCTCCCACCTACCCTGCTGTCCCCACCAATTCACCAGTACTCTCCCAGCTCTGTCTATAGCCTTGGGGCCCTTGGGACCTGCCATTCTTCCCAATTGTGTTCCATCTCCAGCCCCTCTCTCAAGGTCCCCATTAGGATCTATGCCTTTCAGCAATCATTTAGTCACTGTTGCTACCTATGGCACGGTTTCTCCTCTTTCTGATTTCTCTGAAATATTCTGCGGGTGCCTGAAATCTAGAGTGAGACACATGAGGTGCTGAAGGAATTCAGCAGGTCAGGCAGCGTCAGAGGAGGGGAATAAACAGTCTATGTTTTGGGCTGAGGCCTTTACCAGGACTGGAAAAGAAGAGGGAAGAGACCAGAATAAGAAGGTGGAGGAGGGGAAGGAAGGTGATACCAACTTCCTGCCTCCTCAAATAATTCCAGAATCCTCGTGCAATCTGTCAAAGTGGGGCCATGTTTAACTTCCGGTAGCTTCTCTCCACTCCCCCTTCCCTCGTTCCCCAATTCACGTCATAATATGGGGGCACAATTTTAAGTTGATTGGAGGAAAGAATAGGGGGAGATGTCAGAGGTAAGTTTATTTTTATTACAGAGCGTGTTGACTATGTGGAATGTACTGCTGGGCTGGTGGTAGAGGCAGATACATTGCGGACATTTAAGAAACTCTTCAATTGGCTGATGGGTGAATGAAAGCTGGTGGTGTCATATTGGATGGAAGGGTTAGATTGGTCTTGGGGTAGATGAAGGGGTCAGCATGATATTGTTGTCCAAAAGGCTTGTACTGCCCTGCTTTATTCTGTTTTCCTTTCTCAGCCCTTCTCTACTCCTCACCTGATGACAACCCCCTTTGAAGGTTCTTGGCTTGTAATGTTGACCCTTTATTCCTTCTCATAGATGCTGCCTGATCTGCCAAGTTCCTCCCGCATTTTGTGTGTTACTCTCCTTGCCTCCCTCTGGTGCCTCTCCTCCTTTCCTTTCTACCACTCTTCTATCATATTTCTTCATCTCCGATCTTTTACCTCTTCGATCTATTCCCTTCCAGCTTCTTATTTCATCCCCTCTTCCCCCACCCATCCACCCACTTCCCCCCTCACTCGTCTCACCTATCACCTGTCAGTTTGTACTCTTTCCTCTCTCTCACCTAATTATTCTGCCTTCTTTCCTCTTTCTTTTCCAGGCCTGATGAAGGGTCTCGGCCTGAAATGTGACTGTTTATTCCCCTCCAGAGATGCTGCTGGCTTGTTGAGTTCCTCCAGCATTGTTTGTGTTGTTTGTGTGTGTGTGTGTGTGTGGGGCTCAAGATAATCCAACATCTTCAGCCATGTTGTTGCTTTTCCTGCTGTTCAGCAGATTGTCCAAAAGGTGGCGATGTTGTTTATGGGGAAATATACAGCAACAAGTGTTCCAATTGTTACAGCTGGTATTATACAGGTTCCCCCCCCCCCCCCCCCAGCAATCTGAAGGTAGAGCGTTCCTATAAAACCATTTGTAAACTGAATGCAAAGAAGCAAAGAAGCAATTACCATTAATTTATATGGGAAAATTTTTTGAGTGTTCTCAGATACAAAAAAACCTACCAAATCAAAGCAAATAACACATAAAACCTAAAATAACACTAACATATAGTAAAAGCAGGAATGATATAATAAATTTATACCCTATATAAAGTAGAAATATTGTAGGTATGGTGTAGTTTCACTTATCAAACTCAGGAAGGTAGCGAGCCAAAATCGATTTGGAGAAAAAAAATCGGCACATACACGCATGTGCAAACAACTGCCCGCACAAGGCTTCACGGTCATTGTAGTCTTTCTCGGGGTAAAAACATGTATAAAGCAGGCGTCTTATTTACATAAAAGTGAAAATCCTCTTTGGTTAGCGAAAACAGGTACTAATGTAGGTCTTTTGTAACAGTGAGTTGTTGTAAATCGAACGTTCGAAAAGTGGGGGCCACCTGTATATAAAACAACAGCAGCAAGTGTATTGGTCAGTGTCTTGGAAGCCAAGGACTTGCAGCAAAAGATATACTTTTCTGCAAAGTCTGTGCTTAGTAAGCAGGGTCTAATTAAACAGCCAAGAAAATCTGACGGTGCTGGAGATCCAAGTAATGCACACAAAATGCTGGAGGAGCTCAGCAGGTCAGGCAGCATCTATGGAAAAGTATAAACAGTCGTTTTGGGTTGAGAAATGTCGACTGTTTACACTTTCCATAGGTGCTGCATGGCCTGCTGAATTTCTCCAGCATTTTGTGTGTCTTAGTCTAATTAAACGGTGTATTTTTGTATTGGTAAACAGGCGGTAGATGCTGGAATCTGGAGCGACAAACAATCTGTTAGAGCAACTCAGTAGTTCGAGCAATATCATTAGGGGAAAATATTGCTACTGTTTTTGGTCCTGATCCTCATGACTCCTCCCCGTCACAGCCACTCCCTTTGTACAGAATCAGAATCAGGTTTATTATCACCAGCATGTGACATGAAATCTGTTAACTTAGTAGAAGCAGTTCAGTGCAATACATAATATAGAAGAAAAAACACAAAATAAAATATTAATGAAAATAAGTATATCTATTACAGTACACGTATATTGAATAGATTAAAAATCATGCCAAAAACAGAAATATATATTTAAAAAAAGTGAGGTAGTGTCCAAAGATTCAGTGTCCATTTAGGAATCAGATAGCAGAGGGGAAGAAGCTGTTTCTGAATCGCTGAGTGTGTGCCTTCAGGCTCCTGTACCTCCTATCTGATGGTAACAGTGAGAAAAGGGCATGCCCTGGGTACTGGAGGTCCTTAATAATGGACGCTGCCTTTCTGAGACACCGCTTCTTGAAGATGTCCTGCATTCTTTGTAGGCCAGTACCCAAAATGGAGCTGACTAAATATACAATCCTCTGCAGCTTCTTTCAGTTCTGTGCAGTAGCCCCTCCATACCAGACAGTGATGCAGCCTGTCAGAATACTCTCCACGGTACATCTGTATAAGTTTTTGAGTGTATTTGTCAACATACTAAATCTCTTCAGACACCTAACAAAGTATAGCCACTGTCTTGCCTTCTTTATAACTGCATTGATATGTTGTGACCAGGTTAGATCCTCAGAGATCTTGACACCCAGGAACCTGAAACTGCTCCCCTCCCCTGGTGCGCACTCTCCATTAATGCATACTAAAACATCCTCGTTCTGATGAAAAGTCATTGACCTGAAAGTTCACTCTGATTCTGTGTCCATGGATGCTGTTTGACCCATAGACCTTAAGGCACAGGAGCAGAATTGGGCCATTTGCCCATCGAACCTGCTCTGCCATTCCATCGTGGCTGGCTGATCTATTTATTTATTGAGGCAGATTGGGAACAGGCCCTTCCTGCCCTTCGAGCCATGCCACCCAGCAATTCCCTGATGTAACCCTAGCCTAATCACTGTGGGAGGAACCTGGAGCACCCGGAGGAAACCCACTTGGTCACGGGGAGAAGGTAGAAACGCCTTACAGGCAGCGGCAGGAGTTGAACCCGGGTCACCTGTACCGTAAAGCGTTGTGCTAACGCTACGCTGCCGTGTTGCCCATCCCTCTCAACCCCATTCTCCTGCCATTTCCCCGTAACCCTTTAATGCCCTGTCTAATCAAAAACCTATCAACCTCCACTTTAAATATACCCAATGACTTGGACTCCGTAGCCATCTGCAGCAATGTATTCCACAGATTCGCCTTCCCTGGCAAAATAAACTCTCCCCAATCTGTGTTCTAAAATGGCATCCTTCTATTCTGCGGGCTGAGCCCTTTGGCCCTAGCCTCACAAAGTCACTTTCTGCCACCCAGTTCTCAGCCTCAGAGTATGGGATAAGCATCTCCTATTAAAAGTAGCTTTGCCAGGAAATGTTTCTACCTGAATAACCACTTTTAAAACTAAAAATAGAACCTGCCAGTTTGCAGCTAGCCGTACCATTATCCATTACTGTCACAATGAGGACAAAGATTACAAACAAACAAAAAATTGATAGATCTAACAAAAGCCAAAATTAGCTGTCCCCAATTTCTGGAGTGGCAAGATAATGGGCTGTGGTGAACATCTGTGGTTGGTTTTTGCTAAGATATGAAAAGAGTTTTTGAAATATCTAGAGGCCACGGGTTAAGTGGGGGTGGGGGAGAGAGGTGAAATGTTTAAGGAGAATGTGAGGGGGAACAACTTCACTCAGAGAGTCTGGAATGAGCTGACAACAGAAGCAGTGGATGCGGTTTCGATTTCAACATTTAAAAGAAATTTGAATGGATGGGTGGGAGGGGTATGCAAGACAATGGGACTAGAAAGCTTAATAGTTCAATATGGAATAGATGGGCCAAAAGGTCTGTCTCTGTTCTCTATGACTTTCTGGAAGGTGTATCAAAAGGATGTATCTTTCAGGAGAACTCTCCACAACCAAAATGCAGATATTTATTGTTAAAAGAGGAGCATATAGTTATATTAAATAAAATATTCGTACCGGAACTTTGTTGAAATCCTCAGCAACAAGATAGAGTGCAACTGCAGTTATAACATCCATTGAGTGTCTCCTGCAACTTGTTTTTATTGCAGTATTGTTTTCTTCAAACTTGTGTATACACTGTACAGGAGAGTGCAGATCTCTGTGTTTTTCTTGGCATCAGTGGCAGCACATTTAATCTTGATTGTTTCTCCTGTGTTTAGGAGTTCCGGCCCAGTGAGCAGGTGCTGGCGTGTTGGTCAGATTGCAGGTTTTATCCAGCCAAAGTCATTTCAGTCAACAAGGATGGTAAGTGGGCGAGGTAACGCAGGCCCGTGCTGCTGGAAATCCGGACACACACACACACACACACACACACACACACACACACACACACACACACACACACACACACACACACACACACACACACACACACACACACACACAGACACAGACACACACAGACACACACACACACACTATTTCGGCCTGAGATCCTGTGTCAGGACTGAAAAGGAACAGGAAGAAACTGGAAAATAATGCTGAGATCTTGAGTTTAAAGAGTCTTTGAAAGTCTGGCTTCTTTCTCCCTTCCTTTACAGTCTTGATGAAAGTTCTTGGCCTGAAATGTTGACTGTTTATTCCTCTCCATGCATATTGCCTGACCTCCTGAGTTCCTCCAGTATTTTGTGTGGTTACTCTGGAACTGAGGGTTTTTTGTTGCTGAAAGCAGGGTGTCTTTAAAATGGGAATGGAAGAGAGGGGAAGACAAGGGAGGGGGAATTGCAGATAATCCAAGAGGAGGACAGAAAGGGAAGGAGTTAAGAAGAGTGAGGCAGTTCTTGAACGGGAGAGGTGGAGAGTCTAAAGAAGGAGATTTGGGGTTTTTGCTTGTGAATGTGCCAGGAGCAAAGAAAATTAGACATTTGCTAGAGCCTGGAACGTGCAGATATATGTTGGTTGGATGCATGTGAAAAGATAACTAAGTTTATTAGTTAAGTAAGGATTAAGTAAATAAATAAGTTAAATAAGTAAATTAATTAAATAAATTAGTTAAATAAGAATAGCGAGAACCACATCTTTGTATTGAATGGCATACAGAAACAATTAATGGAACAAGCATGCTTATCACCAGCACAAGATATCTGCTGTCTCTGCATGATGACATCTTTCTCAGAGTTCAAAGTAAATTTATTATCAGGAAGTATGTATCTGTTAACATAACTTACCGTGAGATTCGTTTTCTTGCTGACATTTACAGGAACATTTTAAAAAAAATGGAATCTATGAAAAACTATACACAAACGATGACTGATAAACAGCCAGTGTGCAAAAGGAGAGAACTGTGCAAAAACAGTACTGAGAACTTGAGATGTAAAGAGTCTTGGAATCAGCTCAGAGTTGCGGTGTGTGAAGTTATCAAAGCTGATTCAGAGACTGTTGGTTGTGGGGTAATAACAGTTCCTGAACCCAGTGGTGTGGCACCTTTTGTACCCGCGTAAGACATAGAACGTACAGCACTAGACAGGTCATTGGGTCCACAGTGTTTAGTGTCCTCTGTCCCTCCACAGACCTTCATTCCCTTTATATTCATGTGTTTATCTATAAACACGTTCCCTCTGATTTTTGTTTTACCCCCACACAGACCAACCATTGCTCTGAGCAGGAAATTTTTCCATAGCTTGAAAACTTCATATGTTCTGTGTTTTATTTGTAATATGTATACTATGAATATTTAGAATGAAAATTTAAAAATCACATACTTTTGACTTTATTAATTAAAGTGTATAATGAATTACATTGGAACAAAGAAAATCTTCCATGTTTCATAAATTTTTTTCTGGTTTGCCTTCAATCCAGCTGCAGGGCAACAAAGGCTATGTGCGCGGAAGCATTGCCGTACACGGACGGCTTAGAGGCAGCAGAGTCTGCAAGCCTTTTATACTCCCAGACCGCCTACTTTTCATTACTACCTCTGATAACCTATTCCAAGTACCTACCACCCTGTTGATTTTTTTTTTAAACCTACCCCTAAAAGTACATATGAACTTCCTCACCCCAACCGTAAAAGCGTGTCCTCATGTTTTTGACATTTCTACCATGGGGAAAGAATTCTGACGTCCCACCTATGCCCCTCTAATTCCCACAAAAACCTCTATTAGGTCGCCCCTCAGCCTCTTACGCTCTAGAGAAAGCAACCCAAGTTTGTACAACCTTCGAATACCTTCTAATCATTGGGAAGGAGATGCAGAATCCTGAAGGCACAATCTCAGTGATTCAGGAACAGCTGCTTCCCCTCTGCCATCTGATTCTGGAATGGTCTTTGAACCCATGAGCGCTACTACCCCCAATGCTTTTTTATTTCTGTTGTTTTGCACTAATTTTAATTATTTAATAGACAAAGATATATACTGAATGTAATTGAGTTTATTTTCTGTATTTATTTTTCACGTACAGTTTCATTGTATTGCTGCCATAAAGTTAACAAATTTCACGACCTATGCCACTGATATTAAATCTGATTCTTTCTAATCCAGCCAGGCTGGATTAGGGGTGCCTTCAGTGGATGGAGGTGGAGGGGGGGGGCTTTCTGGGCAGGGAGGGATAAGGAGGTTAAGGGATGGAGATGGGGAGGTGGTTCTGGGGGAGGGAGGGGTGTGCAGGTTAGGATTAGGGGTAGGTTTAGGGGATGGGAGTAAGTGCCTGGCGGGCAGAGAGGGGCCTGGCGGAGAAGTTCTTCAGCACTCTCTCCGCACCCTTTCCATAATTGGGTGACCAGGGCGACACACAATACCTGAAGTTCTTGTGGAGTGAATCCTGGTAGAATTGACTCCAGGTTTTGAGCATCTTTGTTGCTCACAATGTAACATCGTCGCTTCAAGCAATGATCAGGAGTTTGAATCTTACAGTAGGGGCTAGGGAATTTATACTCGTTTACGTAATGTGCAACTGTAACGCTGAAGAAACTGCTAAGCTGTCATACAATACTTTTCTGTTCAGTGATCTAATTGTCGATATTGTGAATCTTTTTATTTGTGAATTTTTTGTTACTTTATATTCTGTGGGTGAGTTACAGTACTGTGCACAAGTCTCAGTCACATTTCTGGCTAGGGAGCCTAAGACTTTTGCACAGTACTGCAGTAATTGGTAATTTTATGTATTGCACTGCCACAAAAAAGCCCTAAATTTCATGCCGTATGTGAGTAATGATAAGCGTGATACGAAATGTCATCTCTGTGCGAGCTGGAGAGCAATCAGAAGCGAGAGTAAAGCCTCCCATGGGGATTTTGGCACCCGCTCACGACTGACCAGGAGAAACAACTGAAGTTCCCACAGAGACCAGACGACCTCCTTGCCTCAGAGGCGGTAAAACACATCGTCCTGCTGGAGCCGAGACCAGACGTCCTTCTTGTCTCAGAGGCAGTAAAACACATCGTCCTGCTGGAGCCGAGACCAGACGTCCTCCTGGAGCTGAGTCCAGACGTCCTTCTTGTCTCAGAAGCGGTAAAACATATCGTCCTGCTGGAGCTGACAGTGCCGTGGGAGGAGTGCTTGGAGGAAGCCTGCCAGATGCGAGGAACTAGTCAGCAACTGTCCAAGGCAGGGATGGAAGGCAGAGCGCGTGGCCGTTGAAGTAGGCTGCCAGGGCTTCACAGAGCCCTCAGTGATTGGGCATCACTGGTACAAGGAGGCAGAGAGCCAATGGCAGCATCACTGAGGCATCAGAGGAAACCCTCAAGATGGCTCTGGATGAAGAGAGCCAGTCCATGGGGATCTGCAGCACACATGTGGTCACTTTATCAACCACAGCTGGTTGCCTGGGTGAGGGTTATTGATCCCTCTAAGGTGTTTGCCACATACACATCTTTTGCTACTAGCTCAGGGAATTTCATAAAGAACTTGTATTGTGAGGGTGGACTTTAGGACCCGGAGGAGCCAGGGAGCTCAGGAACCACCGCCCATGGCTGCTGTTGAATCCACCGTATTGTCGTTCCGTGATGGAGGCAGTTAACACATTAAAATTAATGGATAGATATTTCTCATCGTGTTTATTTCACTCACCGCAGATTTATATTTACGTTAACTTACTCCTGTCTCTGTCTGGGGACTCAGCAGCAGTTGTGGACGGCGTTCCTGAGCTCCCCGACTCCCCCGGGTCCTAAAGTCCATCATGACACAAATTCTTCGTGCAATTCCTTTGTGTGCTAGTGGCAAAAGACATGTGGACACCTTAGAGGGAGCATTGGTGAGGGTGTCTGATGTGAAAGACCTGAAATATCTGATGACCTCTGGATACATCATCATGTGTTCAGAGCGTCGTGAGATGTATTCTTCAGAAGAATTCTGATATGGGTCTTTATTGTGAACTGAGAGTGGGAAGGGGACAGGAAGAGGGGAATCATGGTTGGGAAAAGGGGAAAGGACAGGGGAGGGGAAGCACCAGAGGGACATTCTATAATGATCAATAACCATGTGTTTGGAATCAAATGACCATTCCTGGTGTCAGGGCTGGGACTGTCTGTTTACTTGTGTCATAAAGACACCTAATGTCAGACTTCTGGAGTATATTTTATAATTTAAAAAATTTATTTGTAGTAATGTTACTTTGTGTTGAGTGAATTATATGCACTAGGCTTTCCACATTGGTCTGGTGGAACGTTTCACTTGGTGGTATATGTTTGAATGACAATAAATTTCAACTTGAACTTGGTGTTAAAGGAATTGGTTGTCTTTGCCAATCCTATTCTCTGTGTCCGTGAAGTGGTGATTTTGGAAATTACCATCAAGCCAAGAGATTTCCAGGACATTGGGTCCGTGTTACGAAGGCGAGCTCATCCTGTGGGTGAATATAAAACAATGGAATCAGTTAGCATGTGGGAGACAGATAGTGTCTTGCTCTTCTCCTTCAGTGTTCTGCTGTTTGGGACACGAGCTGGTCTCTGATCGATTGTATATTTTGTGTTTCAGCTTCTTACACAGTCGAGTTCTATGATGGAGTTGTTCAGAATGTGAAGAAAATCCACGTCAAGTCCATTCCTAAATCCTCCCGGGAGAAGGTATGTCTCCGGTTCTTGTAAGCCCAACCTCTGCACGTTGAAGATCATTCACTTGGAAATGTTAACCTTTCTCCAAATGAGTGTTAGCGTTACAAAACACAATATGATTGGACTATAGTAAAAGCAAGGATGTATTGTGAGGCTTTACGTACACCACATTTGGCATACTTTGAGCAGTTTTGGGCCCCTTATCGAAGAAAGGGTGTTGTCGCATTGGTGAGGTTCAAGAGAATGATCCCAGGTATAGAAGAGTCAATGTATGTGGAGGGTTTGGGGCTCTGTGCCTGTGCTCACCGGCGTTTATAAGAATGGGGGGGGGTTTCTTATTGAAATCCAAAAGCCGTAAGACCTAAGAGCAGAATTAGACCATTCAGCCCATTGGATCTGCTTTGCCATTCTATCATAGCTGATTTATTACCCCTTTCAAATCCATTCCCCTGCCTTTTCCGAGTAACCTTTTGATGCCCTTCCTAATCAAGAACCTACCAACCTCCGCTAAATATACCAAGTGACTTGGCCTCCACAGATTCATCAACATCTGGCTAAATAAATTCCTCTTCATCTCTGTTTCAAATGGACATCCCTTTATTTTGAGGCTGTAGCCCCTCGTCCTAGATTTCCCTACTTTAGGGAACATCCTCTCCACATCCACTATCTAGACCTTTCAGCTTTCATTGAGATCCCCCTTATTCTTTTAAACTCCAGTGAGCACAACCCGGAGCCATCAAACACTCCCGGAACATTGACCCTTTCATTCCCAGGATCATGTGAACCTCCTGGATCCTCTCCAATGCCAGCACATCTTCTTTTAGATAAGGGGCCCAAAACTGCTCACAATACTCCAAGTGTGGCCTTGGAATGAATTTTGAGAGGATGTTTCCAGGAGTGGGGGGAGCCTAGGATCAGAGGCCACAGCCTCTGAAAAGAGGGTTGTCCTTTTAGAAAAGAGATGAGGGATTTCTTCAGACAGAGGGTGGTGAATCTTTGGAATTCATTGCCACAGACAGCTGGAGACACTAACCTATGTTTAAAGCGGAGTTTGGTTCTTGATTAGCAAGGGTGTCGAGGGTAGAATGGGTTTAAAAGGAATAATAAATAAACCTTGATGGAATGGTGGAGCAGACTCAATGGGCTGAATGGC
This sequence comes from Hypanus sabinus, assembly GCF_030144855.1. Classification (NCBI taxonomy): domain Eukaryota; kingdom Metazoa; phylum Chordata; class Chondrichthyes; order Myliobatiformes; family Dasyatidae; genus Hypanus; species Hypanus sabinus. The sequence continues at coordinate 155,504,092 of NC_082714.1, read as the reverse complement.
CTAATTCTGTTCCATTATTTTATGGTGTAAAGCAGGTGTTTCCCAGCCTGGGGGCCCACCAGCCCCCTTACTTAACGGTATTGGTCCATGGCATAAAAAAGGTTGGGGACCCTTGGTCTGAAGTATTTTGCAGAAGAGTTTAAACATTTTGCTGGATGTAGAGCAGGGGAACTATCTAGAAAAGGGCTGGATTGGGTGATGCTTCAAATGATCAAATCATTTCCACGTACTGTTCGTACAGATACAATTATTGCACAGTGCATTGAGGCAATGGCAGTGCTATCACTCGAGTTGAGTATGATGTTCTCCTGAGGGTTATCTATTGGTGGGTCCTCAGGTGTCTGTAGAGGCCGAACAGGGATCCACATATTCTGGTGCCGTGTGGGCATGAGTAAGTGGTGGCTGTGGTTGGTGTTGGGTCTTTTGACTGTTCAGTCTCCTTTAGGAGCTGCTGCTTGTTCTCTGGGGCACAGCAGAGGTCGTTCTCATGTAGCGCAGCTCCCTCTCAACCAGATTTCCTCCAGGTGTATCTGTTTGTGCAGTGCCCTCCCAGTTTTAGGTGTAATGTTAAATCTGTTCAGGCTGAGTTTGATGTTAACTTTGAAGCATTTCCATTGCCCCCCAGGTTACTTCAGCTGGGAGGAAAAGATTTGTTGAGGAAACGTGTTGGGCATCCAAATCACATCCCTGCCCATCGGATTTGATATTGCTTTACTGTGGTGGAGATACTGTTCGTGTTGGCCTCCTCCAGTACACTGGTGTCAGTGGGTCTGTCCTTCCAAATGATCCTTAAAATCTTTCCTAAGGATCTTTGGTGGCATTGTCCAGGGATTTCAGGTGTCTACCGTAGGTGTCCATGATGCAGTTCCATACAGTAATGTAGAACACACTACTGCTCAATGGACCAAATGTTTTGTTTTTGACCTATAGGTTGCCATCTTCAAGTTGAGGTAGTATAATGTGATGTAATGTAATATTTTAATTCCGATTCCCACTTCCGTTCTGACATGTCAATCCATGGCCTTATGCCAAGACGAGGACACCCTCAGGGTGAAGGAGCAGCACCTTATATTCTGCCTGGGCAGGAATATCGATTTCTCTCTCCCCCTCCTCTTCCTCTATTCCCTACTCTGGCCTCTTACCTCTTCACACCTGCCTATCACTAGTCTTTGGGTCTCCTCCTGCTTCCCTTTCTCCTATGGTCCAGTCTCCCTCCTATTAGATTCCTTCCTCTCCAGCCCTTTACCATTCCCACCCATCTGGCTTCACCTATCACCTCCCAGCTAGCCTCTTTGCCCTCTCCCCACTTATTCTGCCATCTTCCCCCTTTTTTCCCAGTCCTCATGAGAATGCCATCTGTGTATTCCTCTCCATAGATGCTGCCTGACTTGCTGAGTTCCTCGTGCCTTTTGTGTGTGTTGCTCAGTATAATGTGATGATCTCTTCTGAGCACTGGAGATGACTCTATGTAATCTGAATCTATTTGCCTGTTGTGATTCTGCTGAAAGCAAGATTTGCTTTGTAGCTTTGCCTTACTGTGTTCGTGCACCGAACACTAAACTCAGCCTGAATGTGCACCTCACACTTGCTGTTGTTTTCAGAATGCAGCGAGTGGGCGGAACAAGGAGAACGGTTCCGGGGGTGGCCGGCGAAGGGAGAGGTTCAGGAAGAGCTCGCCGTCTCTCGTTGGTCAGCAGACCGGCGAAGGCAAGCTGGCCGAGAAGGATGGGAGGGAGGAAGAGGCCAAGCCTGTCCAGAAGGAGATGGAGCAGGGGCAGCGCAAGTCGCCCCAGGAACTGGCCGCGGAGCCAAAGACGGCAGCGAGCTCTCTGCCGCCGGGGACCCCGCCCCCTGCCCCGCAGCCCCAGAAGCCAGAGGAAAAGCGGAAACGCGGGAGACCCCCTTCCTCCGGGCACGCAGGTGAGACGCGGCACTGGCCGGGCCTCCGGGCGTGGGGGCGGGCTGGGCGTAACTCGCAGCTAACCTTCCTCCCCGTGTCTTCGCCCCACCAGGTAGCCATTCTAAAGGGGCAGCCTCCCAGGATCGCCGGTTACTGCCATCGCGTCAAGGGGGCACCGGAACGGGGAAGAGGAAATGTGCCTCGGCTGCCTCGATGCTGTCCAAGCAAATGAAGTTCAGCAAAGCCTCGGGTCAGTGTCCCATCTAAGGGTCCAGAGGGAAAACTTCAGATCTGCAATGAGTGGAAGCGGGAGCAGGCCATTCAGCCCATCCTCTGGCTGCACCGTTTCACCTTCCTGTTACCCAGAACATAGAACAGTACAACACACTACAGGCCCTTCGGCCCCCATGTTATTCAACCCATTAACTTACTCCAAGGTTAATCTAACTCTTCCCTCCTACATAGCCCTCCATTTACCCTTCATCCAAGTACCACCTAAGCATCTAACGGTCTGTTAAATGTCCTGAATGTATCTGCCTCTGTCACCTCCCCCAGCAGCGCATTCCACACACTGTCCACTCTGTGTATAAAGAAAGCTCTCCCTTGCACTTTCCTCCAATCATCTTAAAATTATGTCTTCCCCTATTAGTTATTCCTGTCCTGTGGAAGAACTCTGTGGCTATCCACTCGATCTTATCTTATACACCTCTATCAAATCACCTCTAATCTCCTTCGCTCTAAAGAGAAAAGCCTTAGCTTGCTCAACCTATCTTCATAAAATATGCTCTGCAATCCAGCAACGCCCTGGTAAATCACCTCTTTAACCTCTTTAAAGCTTCCAAATCCTTCCTATAATGAGGCGACCAGAACGCAACACAATATTCCACGTGGGGTCGAACCAGGGTTTTATAGAGCTGCAGTATTTTCTCACAGCTCTTGAAATCAATCCCCTTACTAATGAAGGCCATCACACCTTCTGAACCACTCTGTCAACTTGCACAGCAACTTTGACGAATTTATGGACCCCAAAGTCTCTCTGTTCCTCCATGGTACTAAGAATCCTGCCATTAACCCTGTTCTCTGAAGCCTGGAAGTTCGACCTTCCAAAGTGAATCACTTCACACTCTTCCAGATTGAACTCCATTTGCCACTTCTGAGTTCAGCTCTGCATCCTTTCAGTGCTCTGTTCAAACACCATAATCCCTAGATTCACTTAACACACACAAATCTTAAGCAGTTTCCATCCTGAGTAATTTCAGAAACTGTGCCACCACAGCCCTTTATGCTACCTCCGAAGAAGTTTTGTATCACTGTCCTGAATGGCCAATTCTTCCTTTTATCTCTGTGATATCTAGGTCTAGCTGCTCTGGTCAGGGGAGGGACCCCTGTATTGCCCTAGGTGTTACTGCAAGCTCAAAAGAATAGTTTGCTTCTTCTCCGTGCTAATGCCAATCCCAGGAATTGCCCTGTTCAGAGTTTGCTGCCTATTGTTTCTTGCACATCTCTGATTATTTATCTCATCTTCTGTCGTCACAGCCACGCCTTCACCTGTCCAGGCCTCGTGTGTGAAATTCCCTCCGTCTCCACTCTCTTCTCCTTTACCTTTATTCCTTAGATCATTATTTCATGGTTAATGATCAGCTACGAATCACATCTTGCAGACAGCCTTTGTGCATAAGACATAGGATCAGAATTAGGCAACGCTGAGTCTGCACCGCCATTCCATCATGGCTGATTTATTATCCCCCTCAATCCCGTATTCCTCCCCGTAACCTCTGATGCCCTTACAAATGAAGAACCTATCAACCTCTGCCTTACATATACCCAATGACTTGACCTCTGCAGACGTCTGTGGCAATGAATTCAGAATCAGGTTTATTATCACCTGTGTATGTCATGAAATTTGTTGTTTTGTGGCAGCAATACAATCAGATATATGTATTATACACACGTAGACACATGTACATAAATATAAATATGATATATCAACACATACAAACAAACTGGATGAACTCAGCAGGGCACCCTGGGCACCATCCGTTGAAATTTGTCAGGACGAAGGGTCTCGGCCCAAAACGTTGGCTGCTCATTTCAACGGATGCTGCCCGACCTGCTGAGTTCATCCAGCTTGTTTGTACGTGTTGATTTGACCACAGCATCTGCAGTGTACTTTGTGTTAAATATGACAGGTGTGTGTGTGTGTGTGTATATATATATATATATACAGGTGTTCCCCCCCCCCCCCAAAGGTAGAGCATTCCTGTGAAACCTTTCTTAAGCCGAAATGGCGTAAAGCAAAGGACCATTAATTTATATGGGAAAAATTTTCATAAAAGCGAAAATCCTCTTTGTAATGCGAAAACAGGTTACTAATGTAGGCCTTTTGTAAAAGCGAAGTGGAGTAAAGCAAACATTTGTAAAGCAGGGGACGCCTGTGTGTGTGTGTATATACATACGTCTGAAGAAGTAATGCAAAAATAGTGAGGTACTGTTCATGGGTTGGTTCATAGTCCACACATTCACCACCCTCTGGCTAAAGAAATTCCTCTCCATCTCCAATCTAACGCCGTTTGAAGTTTTTAATGCTGGAAATCCAGAGTAACACATGCCGAGTGCTGGATGAACTCATCAGGTCAGACAGCATCTGTGGAGAGGAATAAAGAGTCAACAGTTCAGGCTGAGATCCTTCATCAGTCGTGACAGAGGGTCCAGGCCCTAAAACGACTGTTTATTTCCACGGATGCTGACTGACCTGCTGAATAACTCTGGATTTCCAGCATCTGCGGAACCTCATGAGCTCATCACTAACGCATATACCTTTATGTTGCTTGGACAGACCAGGGTCCACCCACAGGCAGCCAGGGGCAGAATAGGAGGCGGTCCTTGCGTCTTGCTTCTGGTGACAGCAACCCATCAACCACAAACACACCCAGTGATGGAGTGGAGCCCCGAGGCAAAGCAAAGGAGCCCGAGAAAGCAGAGGAAGGTGAAGTATTCGATGCTGCCTGTACTGTGCTTCCACCAAGTGTTCATCAATTTGAGGAAACAGCGAGCCTGCAGAGAGTTTAGGGGAATGGGCAAAGAGATGGCAAGTGAACTACAATGTTGGAAAGTGTATGGTCATGCACTTTGGTGGAAGAAATAAACAGGCAGACTATTATTTAGTTGGGGAGAGAATTCAAAATGCGGAGATGCAAAGAGACTTGGGAGTCCTTGTGCAAGAGACCCTAAAGGTGAACCTGCAGGTTGAGTTGGTTGTGAAGAAGGTGAATGCAATGTTGGTATTCATTTCTAGAGGTATAGAATATAAGAGCAGGGATGTGATGTTGAGGCTCAATAAGGTACTCGTGAGACCACACTTGGAGTATTGTGTGCAGTTGTGGGCTCCTTATTTCAGAAAGGATATACAGTCGGCCCTCCTTATCCGCGGGGGATTGGTTCCGGGACCCCCCACAGATACCAAAAAACGTGGATGCTCAAGTCCGTTATTTAACCTGTCCTACTGTGGTCGTCTTTAGGACCCAGCAGAACCCTGGACTTTATTTAACATGACTCAGTGCGGTGGACATTAGGACCTGGTGGTGCAGCTCTGAATCCACAGTGTTTCTGTTCACTAAAATAATGACGATTGAAAATAACGTGGAAGTATTAAAGCGATGGGAAAGAGGTGAAACTCCATCGGTCATTGGAAAAGCGTTAGGTTACGGTTGGTCAATGATCGGAACAATTTTAATGGAGCACGTGAAAGGCCCTGCCCCGATGAAAGCTACAATTATTACTAAGCAATGCAGTGGTTTAATTATTGAAATACATATGTTTCTTAAGTGTTTTATATGCAGAGAAGGGTAAAATATATACTATATACTAAGAAAAACGTTGACTAACTGACACTAAATAATACCGGATATACCTGTTCCAACTTCAAATCCTTCTTAAAGACGGACTCAGGAACAGAACTCGTTCATAACACGGGGACTGCCTGTACTTTTAAGTCATTTCTAGATTATTTATGATACATAATACAATGTAAATAGTTGTTATAGTGTATTGTTTAGGGAACAACGACAAGAAAAAAATAGTCTGTACATGTTCAAACAACGAGTACTGGAGAGAGAACTTCAGGGTTTTCCCAATCTGCGGTTGGTTGAATCCATTCATGTGCAATCCGCGGATAAGGAAGGCTGACTGTACTGACATTGGAGAGGGTTCAGAGAAGATTCACGAAAATGATTCCAGGAGTGAAAGGGTTACTGTATGAGGAACGTCTGGCGGCTCTTGGGCTGTATTCCCTGGAGTTCAGGAGAATGAGGGGGGATCTCATAGAAACATTCCAAACGTTAAAAAGCTTGAACAGATTAGATATGGCAAGGTTATTTCCCATGGTAGGGGTTTCTAGGACAAGAGGGCATGACTTCAGGATTGAAGGATGTCCTTTTAGAACAGAGATGTGGAGAAATTACTTTAGTCCAAGGGTAGTAAATCTGTAGAATTTGTTGCCACGAGCAGCTGTGGAGGCCAAGTTATTGGGTGCATTTAAGGCAGAGATAGATAGGTTCTTGATTAGCCAGGGCATCACAGGGTATGGGGTGAAAGCAGGGGAGTAGGGATGACTGGAAGAATTGGATCAGCCCATGATTGAATGGTGGAGCAGACTCGATGGACTGAATGGCCTTCTGCTCCTATATCTCATGGTCTTGATATGTCCATGTCTGCATACGTTCCAACCCCACCCCGGCACTCATTTGCCACCATTCTTGCAGCGCTCCATGTCGCTGTTCCTAACATCCAAACTTCTCTCAAACATTGAAATCGAGCTCTCATGCACCACTTGTGATGGCAGCTCATTCCACACTCTCATGACCTCTGAGTAAAGAAGTTTCCCCTTGTGTTCCCCTTAAACTTCTCACCTTTCACCCTTAATCCCAGACTTCTGGTTATAGGCCTTCCCATCTTCAGTGGAAAAAGCCTGCTTGCATTTACCCTATCTATACCCTTCATAATTTGTATCAAATCTCTTAATCTTCTACACTAAAGAATAAAGTCCTCACCCGTTCAGTCTTTCCCTGTAACTCGGGTCCTCCAGACCCGGCAACATCCTTGTAAATTTTCTCTGGAGGTCGGTGACCAAAACTGCACCCAATAGTCCAGATTAGGCCTCACCAATGTCTTACACAACTTCATCATAGCATCCCATCTCCTGTACTCAGTATATTGAGAGAATCTCCCACGTGGGTGGGATCTTTGATTATGCTGGCTACTTTACTGAGGCGATGAGAAGTGTAGACAAGAAGCCATAGAACAAAGGTTTCTAACCTAAAAATGCCATGGACCCCAACCATTAACTGAGGGGTCCATGGCATGGAGCAATGTCTGCGGTTTCTTGCAGTCATGTGCAGATCAGTTGTCACACTGAGCTGCAGTACATCCAGACAGAATGGTGCACTGATTTAAAAGTTAGTAAGAGTTGACAGGGACATGCTGAATTTCTGTGTGAAGGGAACAAAATGGGAGCTGTTAAGATTAGGATGATCGGCATACCCTCAGTGTCCTGAAGGTCCTGTTTCAATGCAGCACTTCTCCACGACTCTGTGATTTACATGCACTTTGCAAAGGATGCAGTGCTTCAAAGAAGGGTCTCGGCCCAAAACGCTGACTGTTTACTCTTTTGCTGAGTTCCTCCAGCGTTGCGTGTGCGTGCGTGTGTGTGTGTGTTGCCGTGATTTTATGAGCTGTATTGTGGTGGTGTGCTGAACTGCTTACAAGCTCTGTGACTGTGTTTGCTTCTCACAGCCGCAGCAGCGTCCGAGCCCCCAGCCGAGGCCCAGCAAGCCCCTGCTATCCAGGCCCGGTGTTCCCCCGAAGCTCCGGCCACCCCTTCGGCGCCCGAAGTCGCTGCTGCCGCTCCGGAGCCCCAGGCCAAAGAGGCAGCCAAAGCAGACTCCCCCGAGCCAAGCGCTGAGCCGAGAGAGGCTCCACCTGAAGCTGGTAAGACGGAAGTGGGTGCTGGTATTGCACAGATAGTGTGTGCTGAGGACGGTGCGCCGACTGCGTTGGTGTGGTTTATGAGAAAGGATGTGAAAAGTATGAGCTGGTAAAGGTTACCTGGGTCTCCTGATCAGCTGAATTCAGTCTTCAATACATTTGAAGATGCCTGGTGTGTGTTAGTCATGTGTTCCACAGGGAGGTCCATTATAATCGGGGTGCTACGGAAGCACAGTGGGTGGCGTAACACTGTTACAGCACCGGCCACCAGGATTCAATTCCTGCCACTGTGCGTAAGGAGTTTGCTCATTCTCCCATAACCTTGTCGGTTTCCTCCCACGTTCCAAAGACGTACGGGTCAATTTAGCTGTTACTGTGCTAAATCATTATTTGGGATGAAAGTAGAAAGGAGTATCGTGTGCACTGCCCCCGTCACGTTTCTCACCTCACCTGGAGAGAGAGCCTCTCCTCTGGCTCTCTAGGCGACTCCTAAAGGCATTAGAATTTGGAGATGTGGTGCTTCACTGTGGGGCTGTCAGAGGTCAGTCACCCTCTGCCCTTCTGTTGCTTAAATCCGTTCGGGATGGCATGGCCGCCTGACACTATTACAGTATCAGCGATCCGGGTTCAATTCCCGCTGCTGCCTGTAAGGAGTTTGTACGTTCTCCCAGTTCCTCCCACATTCGAAAGATGGTTAGTCGATTAATTGGTTATATGGGTGTAAGAGCCTTGCTCTATCTTTAAAATAAAAACGTGACTTCACTGTTTTCAGCAGTAATGTTGCGATTATAAGGCATTTTATTTTTTTGGAAAGTGGAAGAGAGGGCACCTTCTCACACCCTCCCCCCCCCCCCCCCTTCAGAAGCATCATCCCTCTCTCCCACATTTAGGAAAGACACTTTCCGACAGTGCACAGGACCCACAAGTAATTCTCTTCTGTTTTCCTCTTCTCAGCTCCTGTTGTGAAGCGTGTGCCTCGATCCCAGAACCCAAACAGATACAGTAGGGAACCCTGTATGTTTCTGTCATAGCGAGCCCAGCAAGAGCTTGCTGCTGCGACGTCCCTATCCGTCCGCCTGCTGCCTCTGTGGGTGCGCGCGTGTGTGTGAGAGAGCACGGGTGTGTGCGCGTGTGTGGGCAGGTGTGACCGCGGGTGGGAGTGCAAGCACGTGTCTATGTGTCCTTCTGCTTATCCACGCTAACAACGCTTGTGTACGGGCTGTGTGAAGCACGAGCAGGAGAACTTCATCGCCGGTTAGCCTCCAGAATAACGGGACGTGCCTGAGTTACAGACTAACAGGGCTTGTTTAAGTTCCAGATTCTCGTAAGTAATGACAGAGAAACGGTGCTTGTCTCAGTTCCGGTTTCTTGTCAGTAATGGGGCAGACCCCAGTGGCAGAGCAGAGGGGGCGGGCCGAGTGGCGGGACAGACGGGGGCGGGCCAGTGGTGGAGGAGGTAGAGACGGGCCTTGTTTGTTCACCAGAAGGCTCTAGTGTTGCGGTTCCTTAGTCCATACTGCAACCAACGCCGGCGGTGGAAATGAAATGGAAACAATACCTCACAAGCTGGGTGGCATCTGTAGAGAGAAGTGCTTGAGATAATAGTGTGGTTCAGTGGACTTTCAACAGAACCATTGTGGGTTACTATTGGGCCACAGATTCTGGACTCGAGATTCGGACGTGGAAATCTTAACCAATACGCACTAGGTGCTACAGGAACTCAGCAGGTCAGGCAGCGTCTATGGAGGGGAATGGACAGTCGTCGTTTTGGGTCCAAGCCACTTCATGGGGACTGGATGAAGACCCAAACCATTGACTGTTCATTCCTCTTCTTAGATGCTGCCGTTTAGGCCACCTGCTGAGTTCCTCCATGTTGCTCAAGAAATGCTCATGCTGTGAGGAACTCAATCCTGTCCGTTGTGTGCTATTTGGAGGAATTGAACCATTCGGTGTCTTCTGTGCAGGGGATTTTCCCGTTGACGTCTGTGGCTGATGCGTGTTGAAACACTTGCTTCCCGCATATCCTTGCTGTCGACAGGCGGGTGAATGGGGAGCCAAGTCAGTGGCCCCGGTCAGAAGTTGGTGTAGAGTAACTCCCCACTTTCTCCATCTTCTGACTTTGTATATAACCAACCTTGCTCAAGGCCACGTTGTACCCTTCTTCCTGCTGCCTTCCCTGCTCTGCTCCTGAAGACAAACCCCTTGTGTGACTGAAGTCATTCATCGTCCAGCAGCCAGTCACATTGAGTGTAATTCTGTTGGAGTGCCAGCAACCCAGGCTCAGTTCTGCCACTCTCTACTTAGACCTCTTTTCTGTGATCTCGTTACCCTGCCGGGGCAAGTCTTAATGCAGGGATTTTGACCCAAAGTGTCGACACTCTCCCCGCCCCACATAGACACCGTTTGAGCCGCTGAGTTCCTCCAGCAGGTTGCAGCTTTCTTAGAGAGGGCACTACAGGACAGAAACAGGCCCTTCAGCCCATCTAGTCATTGCCAGACTTATTCTGCCATCAGCCCACACCCGGATGGTAGCCCTCTGAATCTCCCCCATCCATGTATTTATCCAAACTTCTCTCAAGTGGTGAAATTAGATCAGTATCCACCACTTCCTTTCCACGCTCTCACCACCCTGAGTGAAGAAGTTCACCCCAAACTCTTCACCTTTCACCCTTAGCCCATGATCTTTGGTGCTAGTCTCACACCAACCTCAGTGGAAAAAGCCTGCTTGCATTTACCCTATCTATACCCCTCACGATTCCTTGCAGTTTGTTTGGAAACAAAGGCACGGTTGTGGCTAGGATTGCTGTCCCCCGCTGTTGAACACTCTGTCTTACTCCTTGATGGTAATATTGACATAACCAGCAGGGTGCTTTTCCTTGCTTCACACTCTGAGCATAACAGCCAAGTGGATCTTGCTGTCACTGCACTAGCTTAACGTAACAGTAACTCCTCTCTAAGCTGCTGATGTATGGTGGGCTGGAGGGGGGGTGTAGGGCAAGAGAGTTGCCAAATGATTTTAGAAACACTTTTTCCTTACTTCTCTCCTCTTACCCTCTCCTACCCCGATTCTCCCTCAGTAACCAATGCTGCCCAGAGCCCTGAGGAACAGCTCCCACCCAAGGCGTTGATCATTGACCTGGACCACAACAAGTTCAAGTGCAAGATTGCCGAGTGCTCGAAGGCGTTCCGCAAGGCCAAGATGCTGCACTACCACATGAAGTACTACCACGGTATTGAGAAGGCAGAGTCGGAGCAGGGGTCCCCCAAGCGGAGCATGCAGACCCGCGGCTCCTGCCCCTCGGAAACCGAGTCGCTCCTGGACAGTCCCAAGAGACGCCGCACCACCTCGGGATCCTTGCGTGAGTATCTAGCCATGGGGTCAAGTGTGTGTCGCAGGAGCAGGCAGTTCGGTCCATCGAAACTGTGCTGGCCCTTTACCAGCTACTTTGTTACAGATTGTAATTTCATGATTAGATTTTTCTCCAAATTGCAGAAATGTTTAATGTATTTAAATCGTTCAGTTGTCAACGGATTGGAACACATGTGTCCAGCTGACTAGCCCTGAACTCTGACTACTGCTGGAGACAGGCAGTCAATTTGCTATCATGTCATACAACCATAAAGTACAGGGACAAATTAGGCCATTTGGCCCATCAAGCCTGCTCTGCCATTCGGTCATGGCCTGATTTATTAACCCTTGCAACATCATTCTCCTGCCTTCTCCCTTTGACAGTGTTACTAATAATGTACCTATAAAGTCCTGAAGAAGGGTCTCAGCCTGAAGCGGCCCAAGATGCTGCCTGGCCTGCTGAGTTTCTCCAGCATTTCGTATGTGTTGCTTTGGATTTCCAACATCTGCAGACTTTCTCATGTTCTAAAGTACCTATCAACCTGTGGCAATGAATTCCACAGATTCAATATCCTTTAGCTAAAGAAATTCTTTCTCATCTCTATTCTGAAGCTGTGCTCTCTGGGCCTAGACTCCATCACTATTGGGAACATCCTCTCCACGTCCTCTCTTCCAGGCTTTTCAATATTTATAGGTGTCACTGAGATTTCCTCTCACCCCACCCATTCTTTTGGACTCCTGCAAGTACAGGCCCAGAACCATCAAATGCTTCTCGTAGTTTCATACCTGTAATCATTCTTGTGAACTTCCTCTGGAACCTCTCCAATGCCAGCACATCCTTTCTTCGATAAGGGCCCAGAACTACTCTCAGTACTCCGAGTGCAGTCTATAGATGCCTTATATATCCTTTTATATTCTTGTCTTCTTGAGAAACGAATGCTAACATTGCATTTGCCTTCTTCACCACTGACTTAACTTGCAAGTTAACATTTAGGAATCCTGCACTAGGACTCCCAAGTACCTCTGCACCCCCAAGTTCTGAATTTCCTCCTCATTTAGAACATAGTCCTTTGCTCCTTCTACCAAAGTGCCTGAGTATACGCTTCCTGACGTTGTATTCCATCTGCTGCGTCTTTGCCCGTTAATGTACGTCCGGTGTGAACACTGAAGGTGCTGCCTATCATTTGGTCAATCACTCCAGTAGGAAGCAGGTCTCAAAGGCGGCGTTTGTGTTCCCTTTCAGATGGGTCCCAGAGCACGTCCCAGCGGGACACCCCATCGTCCAGCGTTGACCTGAAAGCCGCGAAGCTGAACGAGAAGAGGCGCATTTCAGCCCCGTCCTCCCTTGAATTGTCTGCTCAGACCAGGCTGTCCCTGCGGGACAAGAGCAAGGACAACCAGGTGGAGAGGTCCCACAGGAGGCTGCAGGATCGGGAAAGGGGCTTCGTGGACAGTGGTGAGAAAGAGGGGATGAGTTTGTACCCTGAGAATTTCCCACCTTGGAGAAGCTGCCTCTAGTTCTGCCTATTTGTGAGAATTATCCCCAGAAAGAAAGGGTTAACGTACAAGAAGTATTCGAAGGCTCTGGGCCTGCTGGAGTTTAAACTAATGAGAGAGGATCTCACTGAAACCTATTGTATATTGAAAGGCCTAGATAGAGTGGATCTGGAGAGGATGCTCCCTATAGTGGGGGTTCATGGTCCAGAGTACGCTGCCTCAATAGAGGAACGTCCCTTTAGAACAGAGATGAGGAGGAATTTCTTTAGTCAGAAGGTGGTGAGTCTGTGAAATTCATTGGCACAGTCACTTGGTATGTTTAAAGTGGAGGTTGCTGGGTTCTTGATTAGTAAGGACATCCAAGGTTACAGGAAGAAGGCAAAATAAAAATATGGAAATTATATATAGGCCTCAATAGTAGGCAGGATATGGCATTGAGATTGCAAATGGAAAAGATAAAGCCTTGTAGTAAGGGTAATAGCACAATTGTAATGGGGGACTTCAATATGCAAGGGGATTGGGAAACTCAGGTTGGTGTCGGATCACAAGCGAGGGAACTTGTTGAATGCCAGGAGGTGGCTTTTTAGAGCAGCTTGTGCTTTGGGAAAGCCTATCTTAGCTTGGGTGTGGTGTAATAACGTGGATCTTATTAGTCAGCTTAACATAAAGGAACCCTTGGGAAGTAATGATCATAATACTGCAGTTTGAGAGGGAGAAGCATAGCTCACACGTATCAGTGTCGCAGTGGAATTACAGAGGCATGAGAGAGGAACTTGTCCAGGTGGGTTGGAGGAGGATACGGCAGAGCAGGGATGACTGAAGTTTCTGGGAATAGTTCACAAGACACAGGATAGATATGTCCCACAGAAGTAGTTCTCAAATGACAGGGGTGGGCAACCGTGGCTGATAAAGGAAGTTAAGGACTGCATAATAGCCAAGGAAGGGCCATATAAGGTAGCAAAAGTGAGTGGGCAGTAGGATGACTGGGAAGCTTTTAAAATCCACCAAGAGGCAACTAAAAAAGCTATAAGAAAGGAAGAGATGAAATATGAGGGCAAACTAGCCAATGATATAAAGCAGGATACTGAAAGTTTTTTTCTGTTATATAAAGAGTAAAAGGATGGTGGGAATTGATATTGGACCACTGAAAAATGATAAGGTAGTAATGGGGAACAAAGAAATGGCAGATGAACTTAATAAGTACTTTGCTTCAGTGTTTACTGTGGAAGACACTAGCTATAAGCTATATGCCAGAGGTCCATGAGAGTCGGACCAGAAGTGAGTGCCATCACTATTACAAAGGAAAAAGTGCTGGGCAAACTCAAAATCTTAAAGTGGATAAGTCACCTGGACCAGATGGACTACATCCCAGAGTCCTGAGAGAGGTTGCTATTGAGATAACAGATGCATTGATCATGATCTTTCAAGAATCACTTGATTCAGGCATGGTCCCGGAGGACTGGAAGATTGCAAATGTCACTCCACTCTTTAAGAAGGGAGGAAGTTACAGGCCAGATAGCCTAACCTCAGTGGATGGGAAAGTGTTGAAGTACATTATTAAGGACGAAGTTTCGGGGTACTTGGAGACTGATGATAAATACGTCAAAGTCAGCATGGTTTCTGTAAAGGGAATTCTCACCTGACAAATATGCTAGAGTTCTTCGAGGAAGTAACAAGCAGGGTGGACAAAGGAGAGGCAGTGGATGTCATTCACTTAGATTTTTAAAAGGTATTTGATGAAGTGCCACACATGAGGTTGCTTAATAAGATAAAATCCTATGGTGTTACAGGAAATCCTATAGTGTTTCATGGATAGAGGAATGGCTGACAGGCAGGAGGCAGTGAGTGGGAATAAAGGGGGCCTTTTCTGGTTGGCTGGTGGTGACTAGTGATGTTCCTCAGGGGTCAGTATTGGGACCGCTGCTTTTCACATTGTTTGTCAATGGTTTAGATAATGGAATTGTTGGCTTTGTGGCAAAGTTTGCGGATGATACGAAGACAGGTGGAGAGTTAGGTAGTGCTGAGGAAGCAATGCGATTACAGCAGGACAGACAAATCGGAAGAATTAGCAAAAAGTGGTTAGTGGAATTCAGTGTTGAGACATGTATAATAATGCATTTTAGTAAAAGGAACAATACTGCATACTGTTACCTAAATGGTGAGAAACTTCAAACATCAGAGGTGTAGAGGGACTTGGGAGTCCTTGTGCAAGACTCCCTGAAGGTCAATTCACAGATTGAGTCTGTAGTAAAGAAGGCAAATGCAATATTGACATTTATTTCAAGGGGTATAAAATATAAAAGCAAGAACATAATGCTGAGGGTTTATAGGACACTTGTCAAGCCACACTTGGAGTATCATCAACAGTTTTGGGCTCCATATCTCAGAAAGGATGTGTTGTCATTGGAGAGGAGGTTCATGAGGATGATTCTGGGAAAGAAAGGGGAACATATGTAGAGCGTTTGGCAGCTTGGAGCCTGTATTCATTAGAATTGAGAAGAATGCATGGGTATCTCATTGAAACCTACTGAATGCTGGAAGGACTAAACAGGGTGGATGTGGAGAGAATGTTTTCTATGGTGGGGGTATCCAGAACTGGAGGGCACAGCCTCAAAATTGAGGGCAACCTCTTAGAACAGAAGTAAGGAGGATTTTTTTTTAAAGCCAGAGAGTGGTGAATCTGGAATGCTCCGCCACAGGCTGTGGTGGAGGCCAAGTCCGAGGGTATATTTAAAGTGGAAGTCGTTAATTCCTGATTGCTCAATATGGAGCAGAGAGTGAATCTGTAAATCTGGCAGGGGCAAAGGATGTTGGGAATGGTGAGGGTGGAGAAACGCTGGAGAGGTGGGGGGGGGGACGGACAGGTGGCAGAGGAGAGCCGGGGCGGGTGCAGGTACACCCAGCCCTGAGACCCCAGGCAAGGTCATTTGATTCCAAACAATTAGGCTATTGATTATTACAGAATGTCTCTCTGGTGCTTCTTGCTCCCTTCCCACTCTCAGTCCACGAAAGAGACCCATATCAGAATCGGTGTATCATTACCTGCATGTGTTATGAAATCTGCAGCAGCAGTACAGTGTAATACATAAAAATACTACTGGACTGTGTAAAAGGCTTAGGCACCCTAGTGCCTGAGACCATACTGTATTTCTGATGGTCTCATGGTTAGAGAAGTGCCTAAGATGTTTCCCTTGGGCTGCTGGGTCTTATTTCTGGTGGTCACCAGCAACTGATCATTATCCTTTTGGTAGATAACGGGATTGTTTCCAGTTACTGTGGTCTTGTCCTGACACGTCAGGGATCTATGGCTGCTGTGCCACTCCGAGATCAAGACTCAGATTTATTTATCACACGGACATCGAAACAAACAGTGAAATGCATAGTTTACGTTAACGACCAACCCATCCGAGGATGTGCAGGGGACAGCCCAAACGCAAGACTTGCCACAAGTTTCAGTGCCAACATAGCATATCCACCATGCTCAGCAGAACAACACAGAACACAACAAACCCTGTTTTCCCCCCTCCCACCCACACATGTACACAGTCCCCTAACCTCAGGAAGGTCAAGGCCTCGATATCGGACTGCCAATTCAAGCCTCAATCCTCATAATCAACTCCTGTCACCAAGCACTAAGCCTCAAGCTCTGCTCTCACTGATTTGTGAACCTGGGGGAGAGGAGTGGTTGGTGGTGTTTGACACTTACCCCTCTTGTCCATTCCTGTCCGTGTACCTCTCAAAGTGTCTTCGAAGTGTTGTTAATGTATTTGGAATCATGTGTCCAGTTTTGATCACTCTGCTGTCGAAAAGATATCATTAAGCTGGAAAGATAGCTGAGAAGATTGTTGGCTGGACTTGAGAGACTGAGCTTTGGAGAGAGCTTGGGACTTCCCTCACGTAGTGTGGGAAAATGTGGGGTGATCTTATAGGAGTGTGTAATATCATCGGCTGGTGGGTGGTGTGGTGGCATCGACACTGGACTTCGAAGTGGATGCTCCTGTTCGAATCAGGCTGGGTCCCAGCCTGGACAGCAGCACTATCTGCATGGAAGAAAGGCCTGGTAATATACTTCTGCATCTTGCCACGAAAACTACACAATCCATAGGGTCACCATGAGTCGAATGTTGAAAGGGTTGGACAGAGTAGATGTGGAAAAGCTGTTTCCCTTGGTGAGTGAGTCCAAGACAAGAGGTCACAGTCTTAAGAATTAGAGGGTACCCATTTAAAACAGAGCTGAGGAGAAATTTTTTTAGCCAGAAGGTCGTGGATTTATGGAATTTGTTGCCACATACAGCTGAGTCCCAATCATTGAGGGTGTTTAAGGAAGAGATTGATAGGTATCTAATTAGGTAATTGATAGGTATCTAATTAGTCAGGGTATCAAGGGATATGGGGGGAAAAAGCTGGAAATTGGAACTAGATGGGAGAATAGTTTAGCTCATGGTGGAGTGGCGGAGCAGACTTGATGGGCCGAATGGCCTACTTCTGCTCCTTTGTCTTGTGATCTTGTGAGTCGACGGCACTCAATAACAACAATATAATCATGAGGGGCAGAAAAAAGGAGAATGCCTTTTTCCCAGGGCAGGAAAATCACAAAGTAGAGCACCAGGGATTATGATGAGAGGGGAGAGATTTAATAGGAACCTGAGAGGTAACCCTTTCACTCAGAGGGTGGCCAGTATATAGAATGCATTGCCAGAGGAAGTGGTTGAGGCAAGTAGTGTTACAACATTTAAAAGGGACTTGGACTAGTTCCCCTTGTTTGGCCCATATTCCAGGTTAGAGGGATTTAGGAGAGGTTGCGAAAAATACAGGCAAGTGGGACCAGCTTAAGATGGGGATCATGGTTAGCATTGACCATTTGGGCCGAAGGGCCTATTTCGGTGCTGTATGACTCTACCTGCCCAGTTTTTCCAAGATAGAATGCATGAAGCACAGAGACCGGGTGCACCACCATCTGGTGTGGAGCCTCCACTGCACAGGATCAGCAAAAGCTACAGAGGGTTCTAGACTCAGCCAGCTCCGTCGCAGGCACAAACCTGCCCACCATTGAGGACATCTTCAAAAGGTGTTGCCTCACGAAGTGGGCTCCATCATTAAGGACCCTCGCCATCCAGGCCAAACCCTCATCTCATTGCTACCATCAGGGAAGAGGTACAGGAGCCTGGAGACACACATTCAATGTTTTAGAACAGCTTCTTCCCCTCCACCGTCAGATTTATGAATGGACTATGAGCACCACCACACTCATTTGCTCTCTTTTTGAACTACTTGTTCACTTATTTATTTGTTTGTTTAATATTTCTTACTATAACTTGTAGTATACAGGTCACCAAAAACCATCAAATTTCATGGCGTGGGTCACTGATACTAATTCAGATTCTGAACTCTGCTGGTTTCCTATGCACAAGCTCTGTGTATGTATGTTTACACAGTTTATGTTCTCGAACACTGAGTGTGGGCATGCAGCCTTGTACCAGGCAGCTCGCCGCACACCCCGCTTTTCCATTAACACACCCGCACTGAAAAGTTGAATAATTAACCAGTGTCTTTGTCGGTTTTCTAAAATGACGTATATTGTCTCATTTCTCTGCTGTGGCTACACAGGAACGAAAGAGAGGACCAAGGAGAAAAAGCTACGAGATTTCCTCAAGGTTAAACTGAAGAAAAAGAAAAAAAAGAAAAAGAAAGTGAAGTCTGGTGAGAGGATTTTAATGCATGGGAAATGTTTGGAATTGGCGACACAGGTAGCTAGTCACTGAGCTGGTGACTTTCCCTAGCTTTCACAAGCAACTGGAAGAACTCAATGGATGAGCAGTCTCTCTGAGAGGAATAGAATTGTTGACATCCTGTTTTCAACCTGAAGTGGCGACAGTGCCTTTCCTCCCACAGATGCTCTCCGGCCGCTGAGTTCTTCCAGCAGATCTTTGTGGCTCCAGATTCCAGCGTCTGGGGTCTCTTTCATGGTCCTTGCCTGGGCTACCGGCTGAGGCAACATGCAAAGCGCTGGAGGGGCTCACTGGGCAGGCGGCATCCGTGAAGGTAGATCGCCAGCTGAAGTGCTGCACAGTCTCCTGTCTACCGGTTGACCCTGCCCTCTCGCAAGCAAAGATCAAGGTCTCCCACCTGCTGTGAACACAGGTAGGTATCACTACCACTCCTTATCCACACCCAGTTCTGGAGGGGAGGGTGGGGAGGTCTCTCCCTAACACTGAGTAGGTATTAGTATGAGGTGAAGACTGCCCAAAGAGGGTGAGTGAGGTGCAGTTGAAGTGAGACAAAGGGTTAAAAAGCAGCAAGTGGAATCTAGCGTGATTGTGTTACAGGACTGAACTGTGATCAGGATGTACAGATTTAAACCCCACCCTGTGAGCTAGAGAATTTAAATTCAATGAATAAAGTTAACTTCAGATGTAGTATTGAATTTCAGTAGGTGCAGCTATTAGTGCTGTACGGACAAACTCCGCTGTAAGGAGTTTGTACGTCCTCCCCATGGGATGTGTGGGTTTTCTTCAGATGCTTGTTTTCTCCCACAGTCCAAAGACGTACTGATTAGTGGGTTAATTAACCATTGTAATGTGTCCGGTGATTAGGTTAGGGTTAAATTGGGGTTGCTGGGCAAAGGCTGCTCAAAGGGCTGTGGAAGGGCCTATTCTCAATTGATTGTCGTGAAGCACATCTGGTTCTTTAGAGGAAGTGATCTCTCTTCCTGCCTGGCCTGTGTAGAGCTCCAACTTCATGACTCTTCACCATCTCCCAAAGTGGATCATCTTGCTGCCTGCTTCAAGGCATCACAGAGGAAGGGAGGGAGGTGGATGTTGGAGTTGTCAAAAGTTTTGGGAGTGTAAAGCAATTCAGTGTAGATTCAGGCCCACAAGGTGTTACTAGAGGCAGCACCTTTGTGTTGACCAAGGTGTAAAGCAAGCTTCAGCTTTCATCATGAGAGATATAGGACATGAAAATAAAGAGTCTGCATGAACCCTGAAAGCCCGGTAGCATAGTGGTTAGTGTGGCGCTATTACAGTTTGGAGCGTTCTGGAGCTCGGAGTTCAGTTCTGGCACTGTACTTAAGGATATCCTCTTTGTGGAGTGTGTGGGTTTTCTCTGGGATCTCCAGTTTCTGTCCACAGTCCAAATACATTCTGGTAGGTTAATTGATCACTAAATTGTCCCATGGTTAGGTTAGGGGTAATCGGGCTTGTCGGGAGCTGGTGGGGTGGCGTAGCTAGAAGTACCGGAAGGGTTTACCCTGCAATATATTGCTAAATAATTACATTTAACAGTAAAACTTCAAAGTACAGTGGCCCAGTGATTTGTCAGAGCTATAGTGAGGTTACAGTGCAGTCACAGAGCTGCTCAACAGACGTGAAATAGAACAATTAGAAACATACAGGTACAATAATGGTTGTTTCTGTGCCAAGGTAGCAGGAATTAAACCACAGTTCAGCTCGGGACAAATTAGATGGAAGGTGAGCGATTCCGGTTATTGGGAGCCCATTGAATCTTGGAGCTGGATGAACATAGACATAGAAGAGTACAGCACAGAAAAGGGCCATTCAGTCCATCTAGTCTATGCCAAATCCATTCAAACTGCCTCTTCCCTCTGATCTGCCCTCCATACCCCAACCATCCATGTATCTATCCAAACTTTATTAAAGCGTTGAAATTAGCTTGTATGCACCACCTTGGGTTGGCAGCTCATTCCACTCTCTCACCCCCCCTCTGAGAGAGGCTTGGACACCACTGCCAGCTGAGGCAGATGCACGGAGTAGTTTGACCAGGTGGGTGAAAGAAAGAGAGGAAGGGACAAAGGAAGAAGATAATCAAATGCTATTATTGGTTTGCACGGACAGCCGCTTGCAGACCAGACTGGATATTGAAATTCAGTATATTTCTGTGTCTGAGCTGGTCTGCACATCTTTGAGCCCAAGAACGGGGAAAAGAAGAAATGGATTTAATTATGCAGTTCCAGTACTCTTGACAGCAGATGGCAATTATGTCGCGTGGGCATGAGTGTAAGTGTGTGCATACAAACATGCGAGTTTTTGTGTGCATGGCTGCACGAGTGTTTGCATTAAACAAGTTTGGCATCAGGTCCTAACCGAGCCCCCGAATTATGTTCCCTTCTGTCCATAAGATTACCTCTGAATTTTGCATTTTGTCTCTGGAGCACCAATGATTTGTTTCCAGGCAGATGGTTGATTGCTTAACATATGGACAATGCATTGTTCCCTTGGACTGTCCTCCCCGCTCCCCACCCACACCCCAGGTAGAAGGGGCAGATAAAATACCCTGTCTGCTGCCAGCAAGGATTGCCTTCCCAAGGCTCTGGGCCTGTACTCACTGGAGTTTAGAAGAATGAGAGGGGAATCTCATTAAAACCTATTGAATACTTAAAGGCCAAGACAAAGTGGATGTGAAGAGGGTGTTTCTTATAGTGGGGAAAGTCTAGGACCAAAGGGTGCAGCCTTAGAATAGAAGGGCGTCCCTTTAGAGCAGGGATGAGGAGGAATTTCTTTAGCCGGGGGTGGTAAATCTGTGGAACTCATTGCCACAGACGACAGTATAGGCCAGGTTGTTTGGTATATTTAAAGTGGAGGTTAGTAAGGATGTCAAAGGTTATGGGGAGAAGGTAAGAGGATGAGGTTGAGTGAGATAATAAATCAGCCACAAAGGAATGGTGGAGCAGACTCGATGGGCTGAATGGCCTAATTCTGCTCCTGTATCTTAAGGCTTTATGGACTAGGGCTACAGTTGAAGTGTTGTATGTGCCTATGTTTCGTATGAAGTTCTCCATATGTTTCATGCTGACAGTGGATGAGGAAATTGAAGTTCTGCACAGTCAGCTAAGCAAAAATATAAGACTAACAATTTCTGAAATGCTTGTCACATTAATACTCCAAATCAGGGTGGTGCCAGTAAGTTTCTGATCTTATTACAGATCTGTGAAGACATGCAGGGTTAAGTCAAAGTAAATTTATTTTCAAAGTACAAATATGTCGCCATGTACTACCCTGAGATCCATTTTTTGCAGTCTTTTACAGAAAAATACAGAAATACAGTAGAGTTTATGAAAACCTGTACGTAAAGACTGACAAACAATGTGCAGAAGAAGACGAAGTTTGCAAGTATAAAACTGATGCCGAGAACATGAGTTGTCAAGTCTTTGAAAGTGAGTCTGCAGCTTGTTGAGGTTTTGGGCTGAGACCTTCACTAGTTCAGAGTTGTGGATTCAGTTCTGAGTGCTGTAGGTGAGCGCAGTCTTGGGGATTGAGGGTACGGAAAGAGGGAGGAAAGGCGATCACTCTCCTAAGGAGTAAGCAGAGCCAACCCCAGTCTGAAAGGTCTGTTCTTAAGCTCCTGGTGAAAGGATTGCACATTAGCCAGGGACTGTGTTAGGTAACTGTTCCCCACTAATTGAACATGCAACAGGCACCTGCAGCTTCTTATCTTTCAGCAGCTGGCATAGCCGACGAGGATGGGCTCTGTCATGTTCTCCCTCGAATCCTAGCCATGTCCCAAAGTGACTCGGTGTTCCACCCTGTTCAGGAAGGGGTGGGATTTATGGAGCAATGATCTAAAAGGGGGTACTGGTCTCCCCCAGAGATGTGGACATCCCAGTAACAAGCAGAGGGAGGTGTCTCTCCATCAGCCCTCCTTTTCCACAAGATACCTCAGCCCTCTCATGATCTGCCGACTCAACGCCGGTTTATCCTCTCGCTCGTCCTGGTGTCTGTTTATTTATCTTGCTTCAGCCCGGTTTGTGCAATGTCGTTGAGCGTGTTGTGCTGACGTCTTTGAATTCTTTGATCGCAGAGTTTTCTGACAGTGAAGAGAACATAGATGTCTCCAGAGATTACCCACCCAAAAAATCCACATTCCTTTCAACCAGATCTTCCTCCTCTTACAAATTTCCTTTCTCCCATAAATACACATCCTTATGCAGTTCTGACTCGGGATACCACATGGATGGACTGAAATTTGACGGTTGGTGATCTGATTTTATTTTTCCATTCCCCCCCTCCCCCTCCCCAACCTTCTCTCCAAAATGCACTAATGCAGTGTCCTCTGATGTCTTTAACATATTCTGGGGTAGAAAAGAAAGCCTTGGAAAAACCTACAGACAGTGAGATCTCTTCGAGGTGCAGTCAGTGTAGGGAGAGAAGGCTGAGACACATTGACAGAACGGATCGTAGCGAAGATGTTTCAATTTGTGTGGGGGGAGAGGAAGCTGGCGGGACACACATTTAATTTGGTGCTGACAAACCCATCTAAGGGAACATCTCCGTTACAGAGACGGTGGAAATTGTCAGTGACTAGAACCAGTTGAGATGAATAGTGCAGGTGGATTTAAGATGAGGGAGAGAGGGTTGGGCAAGGCAAGGGCAATTTGGACCACAAACACCAACATGGACTGTTGAGGCTGGCGTTACACAAGGTTGTCAGAATGCTTAAGCAACTATGAATTATAGTTCTGGACATAACTATCGATTTAGAGCAGGGGCTAGATTACACTTACATAACAATCCTGAAAGCGTACCTAGGAGGTTTTGTGTATTAAGGAAGAGGAATTGGCGAAAAGTGACTCCTGCTTTTATAGCCTCAGTGACGGCAGAATACTTTCAGTACAGGATTGGTCAGGAGTTCAGACTTCAGCTGCCTAATGTGATTTAGTCGAAGGTTTTGTAGAGATACAGGACAATACAGCACAGTTACAGGCTTTTCAGCCCAATCAGGCCAAGGTGACCACCCAGCCAGTCCCAATTTCCTCTTGATAGTTGATCTGC
Source organism: Hypanus sabinus (assembly GCF_030144855.1). Classification (NCBI taxonomy): domain Eukaryota; kingdom Metazoa; phylum Chordata; class Chondrichthyes; order Myliobatiformes; family Dasyatidae; genus Hypanus; species Hypanus sabinus. The sequence continues at coordinate 155,480,577 of NC_082714.1, read as the reverse complement.
ACGTGAGCTGTGAATCTGACAGGGTAGCAAGATGAGGTCAGTAGAATGTATTTGCAGAAGTAGAGTTGCAAGTGATTGCAAATGTTTGGCAGTTGATTTTAAAGTAATGTTGAGAGATTTGGGGAAAGTTGCTCGTGAACATAGGTTAGTACAGTCATGTGGAATGTGTTGGCTGAAAATGCAATTTACTGCATGTGGGACGAGTTTGCTGTGTTACGCAGAGGCAGCAGACAGCAAGGGTAGTGTTAGCGTGTATATCCTTGGAGTTCCAGAGCTTTGGATAGCAAGTTTACGATTTGACAGAGCAACATGCACACAAATAATCAGAGGTCTTGTTTCCCTTTCATTTATTTTTCTGCCCTGCATGTATGAAAACATTAATGTGATATTTGAACCCAGTTCACCCCAAGACCATTGGAGTGAAATTTTCTCTAACGTCGTCACAGTTACAGTGCGATGTTGTACCAGAATGTTCATTGAAAGCTATTTTGCTTTGAAAAAGTTTGCCAATAGCTTTTACAGGGATAATGCACAAAGTGGGAAGATTAAGTAACTGAGGCGGATTTCGAGGGGGTGAAAGGTGGTAGAGAAGGACGGGGGATATTACACACACGCACACACAGAGACACAGACACACACACACACACACACACACAGTCAGTACTTACTCCAAGGTCCATCAATTAAAATTCTGATTTTTAATCAAATGGTTGTTAATGCAGAAAACAAAAACTAAAGTTGAAACAGTACCGGGGAGAGAAGCAGGAGGAATTCTTCACTGAGATAATTTTATTAAAGGTTGTTGAGTATTTGAGATCTTTATGCAGTCAGTTTAAAACGGGTGATAGAAAACTTGCTGAGGAGAGATCATCTAGCTGGCTGAAAACATGGTTAAAATGTGGGTTGAGGACTTGCACAGTGAATGGTAGGGCTCTGACGTGTGGTGGAACAAAGGGATCTGGGAGCACAGATCCATGATTTCTTGAAAGTGGCGTCACAGGTAGATTAGATCGTAAAGAGAGCTGTTGGCACATTGGCCTTCGTAAATTAAGAGTTGAGTACAGGAATTGGGATGTTATGATGAAGTTGTATAAGACATTAGTGAGCTCAAATTTGGAATATTGTGTGAGATCTGGTCTGCTTCCTACAGGAATGATATTAATAAGTTTGAAAGAGTGCAGAGAAAATTTACAAAGATGTTGCTGGGATTTGAGGACCCGAGTCATAGGGAAAGGTTGAATAGGTTAGGACTTTATTCATGGCATGTAGGAGACTGAGGGGAAATTTAATAGATGTACAAGATTATGAGAGTATGAAGTGCAAGCAGGTTTTTTTTAACTGAGGCTGGATTAGATCAGAACTAGAGGTCATGGGTTAAGGATTAAAGATGAAATATTTAAGGGGCACTTGAGGGGCCATATCTGCCAGTAGAAGTGGTTTGATTTCAACATTTAAGAGAAGTTGGAATTGGTACGTGGATTGGGGCATGGAGGGCTGTGGTCCAGGTAGATGGGACTAGGCAGAATAACTGTTCAGCACAGACTAGTTGGGCTGAAGGTCTTGCTTCTGTGCTGCGGCACTCTATGGAAGTGTGGAGTAGAATTGCGGAGGAAGAAACCTCCGGTGTAGATTCAGGAGATGAGCTGGGCTGAGAGATTAATGTAGGAAAAGTCATGGATGTTGGGAAATTTCAGTGGCTCTGCAGTAGGTAAATGAAATGAACCTTTAACTGTGCATTGATTAGAAGACAGTTAAAATCCACGTGAGCACTGCACTGATGCACCTGAACAAACTCATCCGGTGAATGCTATTTATTGTATATGCCGAAGTGTGGTGCTGAGAGAAGTGCGTTGACCTCATTTAGTGTGCTTCTCAAGAAAGAATGAAGACAGTCCTCTGTATTGACACCAACCTTCACTTTAGTGTTCTCTCTGGTACTTTCACACTCCTATTCTCACCATCGCACTGTATTGGTACTGTCTTTCACTATCTGTCCTTATTCACCCTGCCTCATATCAGACACTGGCATGCTTTAATTTGCCATTTCTTCATCTTGCTCTTGCTCACTCTCACCTGGGGAACATTCAGTCTCCCCTTGTGTTTTTCCAAGTGAGTTCAGCTCTCTTTCCACTCGCAGGGTGCGTTAACTCCAAGGTGTCTCTTGCACTCGGGCGGACGAGTGAGTTGGTGTCTTTTTGAATTTCTTTGCTTGGTCCCTAACACTGGCCAAGTCTGACAGCTGTCCTGGTGTGTCAGATGTTTCAGATGACGACCCCACGAGCGACTCGTCCACAGACAGTCTCCTCTGGAGTGACGACGACTACAATCAGGATGTAGATGTAACCACGAATCCTGACGACACCGGGGACGGCGAAGACAGCCAGCTGGAGATTGTGCGCTGCATCTGTGAGGTAGAGGAGGAGAACGAATTCATGATTCAGGTATTACATGTTGTGTAACTAGTATAATTTCTAATCCGTACCCTGCATCCCCGTATTATAAATGGGTTGTGTTCCCACAAAACCATCTGTATTACAATATTTCTATAATGACAATCATTGACACAATCAGTAAATTGGGTTATTATCGAGAGACTTCATTCCGCTTGCCAACCTTTTAGATTGGGAGTTCCCAACCTGGGGTTCACGGACCCCTTGGTTAATGGTAGGTCATTCTATGAGGGGGGGGGGGATCTCATTGAAACCTTTCAGATATTGAAAGACCCAGACAGTGTGGATGTGGAAAGGATGTTTCCCATGGTAGGGGAGTCTAGGACAAGAGGGCACCCTTTCAAAACAGAGGTGATGTGAAATTTCTTTAGCCAAACGGTGGTGAATTTGTGGAATTTGTTGCCACAGGTAGCTGTGGAAGCCAAGCGTTCGGTGTATTTAAGGCAAAGATTGATAAGTTCTTGATTGGACATGGCATCAAAGATTACGGGGTGAAGGCTGGGAACTGGGTTTCGAGGAGGAGATAGAAAAAAGGATCAGCCGTGATTAAATGGCGGAGCAGACTCGATGGGCCACATGGCCTAATTCTACTCCTATGTCTTATGGTCTGTGGGTCCATGGCTTAAAAGAGGTTGACTCTAGATGATTTCATCACATCCATGTAGTCAGGTAGTACAAGAAAACAATAACGGAATGCAGAATGAAATGTTATAGAGAAAGTGCAGTCCAGGCAGACAACCGGATGAACACAATGCCTTCTATCCCCGCTTTGAAAGCGAGAACATGACTACAGCTATGGATCCCTGCTGCACCTGATGACCCTGTGATCTCCATCTCAGAGGCCGACGTTAGACTGTCTTTAAAGAGAGTGAACCCTCGCAAGGCGGAAGGTCCCGATGGAGTACATGGTAAGGTGTTGAAAACCTGTGCCAAACAACTAGCGGGAGTATTCAAGGACATTTTCAACCTCTCACTGCTATGGGCGGAAGTTCCCACTTGCTTCAAAAAGGCAACAATTATACCAGTGCCTTAGAAGAATAATGTGAGCTGCCTTAATGACTATCACCCGGTAACACTCACATCTACAGTGATGAAATGCTTTGAAAGATTGGTCATGACTAGACTGAACTCCTGCCTCAAGAAGGACCTGGACCCATTGCAACTTGCCTATCACCACAGTAGGTCAATGGCAGATGCAGTCTCAACGGCTCTCCATGTGTTTGGACCACCTGGGCCAGTGGTCCCCAACCACATGCACAGCACGTGCTACCGGGCCGCAAGGAAACGATATGAGTCAGCTGCACCTTTCCTCATTCCCTGTCATGCCCACTGTTGAACTTGAACGCACGCGAGGTCATCAGTCAGTCATTATTTGATGAGTAAAAAAACAAACATTGCTTGAGAGTTTCTTTGGAAGAGGTGGTAGGGGACATAAAGGCCTAAGGGTGATGATAACGCAGAGACAGCTGAGGCCGAGACTGCAAAAAAAAAAGCTTCCATCAACAGAAAATACAATGAGTCGTACATAAAATATGGCTTTAATGCGACCGGTGACTCGTACGTTCCAAGCCCCCTGTGTGTGATATGTGGAGACAAGCTGTCTAGTGAGGCAAAGAAGCCCTCAAAACTGCTTCGGCACCTTGAGTCCAAGCACCCTGCATTTAAAGACGAACCCGTTGAGATTTTTGAGTGGAAAAAACGTGAGCAGGGTGGGACAGAAGCAAGTGCTGAGAGCCACCACCTCCACAAATGCTGCTGCTCCGAGAGCATCGTACTTAATGGCCAGCCGTATTGCTAAGGCTAAGAAGCCTTTCACTGTTGGTGAAGAATTGATTCTGCCTGTTGCCAAGGACATGTGCCGTGAACTGTTGGGAGAAGCTGCAGCTAACAAGATGGAACAGGTTTCTCTTTCAGCTACCACAGTTTCAAGGAGGATCGATGACATAGCGGAAGACATCGAAGCACAGCTGTTGGAACGGCTTAACGAGTCACCACGGTATGCTATCCAGGTCAACGAGTCTACCGATGTCGACAACAAGGCAATACTGCTGGTTTATGTGCAATATATATTTCAAGACGATGTGCACGAGATTGTGTTGTGTGCACTGCCGCTGCCAACTAACACAACTGGGGCAGAACTATTCAATTCTTTGAATGACTACGTGTCAGGCAAACTGGACTGGTCATTCTGTGTTGGAATATGCACAGACGGGGCTGCAGCTATGACTGGACGGCTGTTTGGTTTCACTACCAGAATCAAAAAGGTCGCTCCTGAATGCCAGTCTACACACCGTGTCATACACAGGGAAATACTGGCTAGCCGAAAAATGTCACCTGATCGTGGAACAGCATATTGAGTGATGTTGTTGAAGTTATCAATCACATCAAAGCAAAAGCCCTTAACTCACGTTTGTTTGAGCAGCTTTGTGAGGAAATGGATGCAGAGCCCAAATGCCTTCTCTTACACACTGAAGTCAGGTGGCTATCAAGGGGGAGAGTCCTGGCCAGGGATTTTGAGTTAAGAGAGCCGCTACAGAGATTTCTTTCAGGAAAAAAGTCATCACTGGCAGCACACTTCAGTGGCGAGGAGTGGATAGCAAAACTCGCTTATCTGTGTGACATCTTCAACCTGCTCAATGAACTCAAGTTGTCACTTCAGGGGAGAATGACAACTGTCTTCAAGTTGGCAGATAAAGTGTCTGCTTTCAAAGCCAAACTGGAACTGTGGGTCAGTGAGTGGACAGAGGCATAGTTGACATGTTCCCAACATTAGCTGGGATTTTTGGGAGAGACTGAGGCTGCACCGGCCTTCTCACAGCTGGTGAGCGATCACCTATCTTTGCTGTTGACAGAATTCAGGGCATTACTTCCCAACCACAAATAACCCAGGAAATGCAAAGGAATGTGTCCGTGACCCATTTGTGAATGTCCCCAGTGAATCATCCATGTCAGTGCGGGAAGAAGATCAGCTCCTCGAGCTTGCAAATGACGGTGGGCTGAAAAGTATGTTTGATGTAACATCTCTGCTGACATTCTGGATCAAAGTCAAGGCTGAATATCCTGAGATAGCCATGAAAGCACTGAAAACATTGCTTCCATTTCCAACATCATATCTCTGTGAAGCGGGGTCTTCTGCAATGAATGCAACAAAAACTAAATTGCGGAATAGACTAGACATAAGGAGCCCACTTCTATATATCGCTGTCTCCCATCACCGCTCGATGGGACCGTCTTGTTGCAGGGAAACAAGCCCAGGCTCCCACTGATTCAGCGATATTGGTGTGTTGCAATGATTTTATATGTTCATATGAGGAAAATATGCGCTGTGTGTTTAATATTAAATTCGTTAGATAAACCCTTTTAGAAACGAAATTGAGTGTATTAGTCACTTATAGTTGACTTATCACCTATTTTCCGGTCGTGATGAACCACACACCCCCGTCAGCCGGTCAGCAAGAATATTGTCAATATTAAACTGGTCCGGGGTGCAAAAGAGTTTGGTGACCCTTGACCTAGACAACACAACAGCTACGTCAGGATGCTGTTCATCGACTATAACTCACCATTTAGTACCATCATTCCCACAATCCTGATTGAGAAATTGCGGAACCTGGGCCTCTGTACATCCCTCTGCAATTGGATCATCGACTTCCTAACCAGAAGACCACGATCTGTGCGGATTGGTGATAACATATCCTCCTCGCTGACTATCAACACTGGTCCACCTCAGGGGTGTGTGCTTAGCCCACTGCTCTACTCTCTGTATACACATGACTGTGTGGCTAGGCACAGCTCAAATACCATCTGCAAATTTGCTGACGATACAACCATTGTTGGTAGAATCTCAGGTGGTGTGAGAAGGTGTACAGGAGTGAAATATGCCAACTAGTGGAATGGTGCCGCAGCAACAACCTGGCACTCAACGTCAGTAAGACAAAAGAGCTGATTGTAGACTTCAGGAAGGGTAAGACGAAGGAACACATACCAATCCTCAGAGGGATCAGAAGTGGAGAGAGTGAGCAGCTTCAAGTTCCTGGGTGTCACAAGATCTCTGAGAATCTAACCTGGTCCTAACGTATCGATGTAGTTATAAAGAAGGCAAGACAGCAGCTATACTTTATTAGGGATTTGAAGAGATTTGGTATGTCAACAAATACACTCAAAAACTTCTATAGTTGTACCGTGGAGAGCATTCTGACAGGCTGCATCACTGTCTGGTGTGGAGGGGCTACTGCACAGAACTGAAGAAGCTGCAGAAGGTTGTAAATCTAGTCAGCTCAGTTCCATCTTGGGTACTAGCCTACAAAGAACCCAGGACATCTTCAAGGAGCAGTGTCTCAGAAAGGCGGCATCCCTTATTAAGGACCTCCAGCACCCAGGGCATGCCCTTTTCTCACTGTTACCATCAGGTAAGAGGTACAGAAGCCTGAAGGCACACTCTCAGCGATTCAGGAACAGCTTCTTCCCCTCTGCCATCTGATTCCTAAATGGACATTGAATCTTCGGACGCTACCTCACTTTTAAAAAAATATACAGTATTTCTGTTCTTACACATTAAAAAAAATCTATTCAATATATGTAATTGATTTACTTGTTTATTATTATTATTTTTATTTAGTTTTTTTCTCTGCTAGATTATGTATTGCATTGAACTGCTGCTGCTAAGTTAATAAATTTCACGTCACATGCCAGTGATAATAAACCTGATTCTGGTTCTGAGGTGCAAGGCTGTAACGAGGCAGATTCTGAGGCCCAGAGTCCCAATTTATCATACTACGAACCGTTCAGTAGTCTTATAACGAACAATGGGATAGAGGCTGTCATTGAGACTGGTGGTACGTGCTTTCGAGCTCTTGTATCCTCTCCCTAATGAGAAAAGGGAGAATCCCGAACAGTGATTGCTGACACTGACCGTTAAAGCAATTACGCCAACTGTTACCCTCCCGCATCGCCGTATCTTTGGGGATAATTTGAAGTAGATTTCCAGGCTAATTGGTGAGGGAGAGTGGATGAGTGGTGTACATCATTTCCACGTTGTTCTGCTCTTTGACAGTGTGAGGAGTGTCTGTGCTGGCAGCACGGTGTCTGCATGGGTTTGCTGGAAGATAGCGTTCCCGAGATCTACACCTGTTACATGTGCCGCGATCCGCCAGGTGAGTGAGCACTGCAGAGTCGTTTGTTTCACGTAAACCTCTTAAATGCACGGGAAAGGAGGTTGGCGTTGTTGGATCTGGAGAGGTTATAATCCAGGGGTTTCTCTGGAAGTCAAGAATGGGACATAAAACTTGTGGTTACAGTCATTGTATTAGGTGTTCATAATAAAGAAATAATAGCCAATTCAGTCCACTGTGTCGGGAAGGAGAGTGAAGCGTGAAAATAAAGAATGAGAAAGTAAGCAAACATGAGAAGTCCTGGTCACCTAACAGACCAGGAGTCCCCAATCTATGGTCCACCCCTTAGTTAATGGTAAGGCTCCATGGCATAAAGAAAGTTGGAACCCCTGAGCTAAACAAATAAGACACTTTCCATTGATAAGGAACAATCTATGAGACAGATTAAGTGGTGTGGCTCAGGCTGTGGAGAAATGGCTAGAAAAATAACAGAACTAACTACTACACTTATTGAAAATTCTTTAAACAATTGCCAACAAACAGGTGACTATATAAAAATGCAAGCAAGCACAAAGTAAGTTAAATGCAATAAAGATAACGGTTTCGTCTCTTGACCCAACAGTAAGCAACCCTTTGGCTGAGCACTAACGAGTCTGGCATCAGGTTCACCTGTGGTGAATGCATTAGTTGAGGGAAGATAATAGGACAGGAGGACCTGCTGTGCTTTGGATGGTGTCAGTGGATTTTGAGTCATCAGTTGGTTTGTTTAGAGTGATACATGCTTTCAGGCTAATGTATCTTCTACCAAATGAAAAGGATGGAAGTATCTACTTTCTCCTCAAAGGCCTATCGGATTCTTCCTTCTTCAGCTGCTTACCTCTTCCATCTATCCCCTCTTGATTTGTTACTTCACCCTTCTCTCACCTAGTTTCACTTATCACCTGTCACCTTGTGCACCTTGCCTTTCCCCCATTTTCTTATTCTAGCTTTTCCCCTCTTCCTTTCAAGTCCTGATGAAGAGTTTCGGCCCGAAGCATCAACTGTTTATTCCTCTCCATAGATGCTGCCTGACTTGCTGAGTTTCTCCAGCACTTGTGTGTTGCTCTGGATTTCCAGCATCTTTGCATTTATGGCCTCGATATCTACCCTGTTAGGCCCTTGAGATCTTTTTATGTTGCATTAAAATCGCTCCTTGTTCTTTTAAGCTTCAGAATATAGCTTTAATTTTTTTAAATGCCTGCGATGGGACAACCTAGTGCAGGGGTTCCCAAACTAGAGTGCCTGCACCCCCAGGGGGTGCGAGATGGAATTTCAGGGGGTGTGACAAGAGTGGCTTGTGTGCTTGAGTGATAAGTCACGAGTCATCACTCAGCCAGCTGCCAGTGTGCCTTGAGAAATGTTAGTAACGTTTGTCCCAAGCACACTCCAGTCTCCCGCTGCCCGAGTCGAGAGAGACGTAAACTCACTCCAGTCTCCCGCTGCCCAAGTCAGCGTTGAGGATTCTCATCAGTGTTACCTGGGAAGTTACACCTCAGAGTTGAGTCTCATCAATTTACTGTTTACAATTTTTTCTGAATAAATTAGAATCTAATTGCTCAATTTATATTTGCATTTTATGCACCGAGTTAAAAGCTTATTTTTTTAAATTCAATTTGTTCACCTTAAGTATTGCATGTGGTTCAAAAATTAGAAATTGGACTTCTTCATCCATTACTTTTGTAGGGGGTGCGAACGTTAATCAAACATTTCCTAGGGGTGTGGGGCATAGAAAAGGTTGGGAACCACTGACCTAGTGAGTCTGCTGAATTGCCTACAATAGATCTTGGATAAGGCGACCAGAACTAGGAACAGTACTCCTAGTTTGATATCACCAGTGTAATTGTCGCAACACTTGCTCATTTCTAAGAAAGATGAGCTGTGTTTGTCACATGTTCATTGGAAACAAGCAGTGAAATGTGTCGTTTGCATCAACGACCAACACACTGCGGATGCGCTGGAGGAAGCACGCAAGTGCTGTCAAGCTTCCAGCGCCAATGTAGCATGCCAACAACTTACTGACCCTAACTTGCAGTCTTTGCAAAGTGTGATGGAACCCACGCAGTCTCATGGAGAATGTACGAACTCCAAATGGCAGGAATTGAACCCAAATCGATGGTGCTGCAAAGTTTTGCACTAACCAGAGAGCTACTGAGGCACCTTCTTTTAACCGAGGTCAGTGTGCTGTTTTACTGTGAATCTGACCTTTTGCGTGCCCATTTGACTGAGGGGTATGTTCCGTTCTTGACTGTTGTGGTTAATAGTTCTGTTCTTTCTGCCGTAGAGCACCGCTTGAGTTCTCGCTACTGGTACGACAAGGAGTGGCTGGCCAGTGGCCACATGCATGGCCTGGCCTTCCTCAAAGAGAATTATTCCCACCAGAACAGTGGCAAGATAGTGGCCACGCACCAGCTGCTGGGAGACGTTCACAAGGTCATTGAGCTGCTGCATGGGCTGCAGCTGAAGATATACATTCTACAGTAAGTAGTGGCACAGCTCTGTGTTAAACCCAGCAAAGCCTACCATCACGTGGGGGAAAGGTCAGCATCTATTGTCCAAAATGCCTGACCACTGCATTTTCGTAAATTAAAAAAATAATTACTTACGTAATTTCCCCTTTTGTAACAATTTTACCTTTCGTAAGTATGTTCAGGAAACCTTCCTGAACACACCCAACAAACTACAACCATCTAAACCCCTTGCTTTGGGGAGATGCCAGTCAGTATTTGGGAAATTAAAATCTCTCATCACAACAACCCTGTAATTACTACACGGTTCCAGAATCTGTCTCTCTATCTGCTCTCGATGTCCCTGTTACTATTGGGCGGTCTATAAAAAACACCCAATCGAGTTATTGACCCCTTCCTGTTTATAACGTCCACCCACAGAGACTCCATAGACAATCCCTCCATGACTTCCTCCTTTTCTGCAGCCATGACACTATCTCTGATCAGCAGTGCCACACCCCACCTCTTTTGCCTCCCTTACTGTCCTTTCTGAAACATCTAAAACCTGGGACTCTAAGTAACCATTCCTGCCCCTGAGCCATCGAAGTCTCAAGGTGTGGCAGCTGTATCGAGGGTGCAGAGGGTGTTGTGTGGGTTAGAAATCTCAAGGTGTGGCAGCAGTATCGAGGGTGCAGAGGGTGTTGTGTGGGTTAGAAATCTCAAGGTGTGGCAGCTGTATCGAGGGTGCAGAGGGTGTTGTGCGGGTTAGAAATCTCAAGGTGTGGCAGCTGTATCGAGGGTGCAGAGGGTGTTGTGCGGGTTAGAAATCTCAAGGTGTGGCAGCTGTATCGAGGGTGCAGAGGGTGTTGTGCGGGTTAGAAATCTCAAGGTGTGGCAGCTGTATCGAGGGTGCAGAGGGTGTTGTGCGGGTTAGAAATCTCAAGGTGTGGCAGCTGTATCGAGGGTGCAGAGGGTGTTGTGCGGGTTAGAAATCTCAAGGTGTGGCAGCTGTATCGAGGGTGCAGAGGGTGTTGTGCGGGTTAGAAATCTCAAGGTGTGGCAGCTGTATCGAGGGTGCAGAGGGTGTTGTGCGGGTTAGAAATCTCAAGGTGTGGCAGCTGTATCGAGGGTGCAGAGGGTGTTGTGCGGGTTAGAAATCTCAAGGTGTGGCAGCTGTATCGAGGGTGCAGAGGGTGTTGTGCGGGTTAGAAATCTCAAGGTGTGGCAGCTGTATCGAGGGTGCAGAGGGTGTTGTGAGGGTTAGAAATCTCAAGGTGTGGCAGCTGTATCGAGGGTGCAGAGGGTGTTGTGTGGGTTAGAAGTTTATCTTATGAGGAAAGATCGAGTTAGCTAGGGAATCATCCCTGGTGAAGGTGGCAGAGTTTGTCATCGAAACTTTGGTTATAGTCGATCCCTACACCTGGCTGGAAGCCTGAGAAGAATGTATTTGTCGTATGACAGGAAAGCACTGGATCCCTTTTCAGGTCAGGGTGAGTAGGTTGTGGGAAAGCTATGTTGGCGCAAGAATCACGGCGACTCGTGCAGGCTGCCCCTAGCACATCCTCGAGCACGCGTTGGTCATTGATGGAAACAACGCATTTCGCTGTGTGTTTCGATGTAAATGTGCATCGTGTTATTGTAGTGTGCTGGTTAATCAGCTTACAGAGTAAATAGACTTTACTGAGGAATAGACTGTGAAGCTTAAAGATTCAAGATGGTTTAATATCGTTTCCAGTACACAGATGTAAAGGAGAACGAAACAATTGTTACTCTGGATCTGAAGCAGTCCAAATAAAAACAGGAGATAAAGAACACAAAACATGCTGAGTACCTGATCTGAAATGCTTGGGGCCGGAAGTGTTTCGGATTTCAGACTTTTTGGAACTTTAGACCATAAGAGCAGAATTATGGCCAGTTGGCCCAATAGGTCTGCTCTGCCATTTCATCATGGCTGATCCCTTTCCCTTTCAAACCCACTCACCTGCCTTTTCCCCATAACGTATCATGCCTACTAACCAAGAACCTATCAACCTCCGCCTTAAATAAACCCAATCAGATTCATGGCCCTCTGGGTAAAGAAATCCCCCCTCATCACTGTTCTACTTGTTCACCCCTATAATGTGAGGCTGTGTCCTCTGTTTGTAGACTCCCCCACTGTAGGAATTATCCTCCCCACATCCACTCTATCCAGGCCTTTCAATATTTGATCAGTTTCAGTGAGCTAGGTCTCTAACGTCAGCACATCTTTTCTTAAATAAGGGGCCCAAAACTGCTCACAAGGTCTCTGGGAAACTGAAAGGTGTGAAGGTAGACAAGACACCTGGACCAGATGGACTACACCCCAGGGTTCTGAAAGAGGTAGCTGAAGAAATTCTGGAAGAATTAGTAAAGATGTTCCAAGAATCACTAGATTTTGGCATAGTTCCAGGGGACTGGAGAACGTGTAAAGTAAAGAGAATTGGTCCCAACACTGCCCCCTGCAGAACATCACTTGTCACTGACAGCCAATCAGAAGAGGCTCTGTTTATTCACACTCTCTGTCTCTTGCCAATCAGCCAATCCAGTAACTTTCTTGTAATGCCATGGACTCTTATCATCTTAAGCAACCTCATGTGCAGCACCTTATCAAAGGCCTTCTGAAAATCAAAGTATACAACATCCACCAATCCTCCTTTGTCTATCCTGCTTGTTATTTTCTCAGAATTCCGACAGTTTTGTCAAGCAAGATTTTTCTTTAAGAAAACCATGTTGACTACAGCCCATTTTATCATGTGCCTCCAAGTACCCCAAAACCTCATCCTTAATGATCAACTCCAACATCTTCCCAACCACTGAGGCCAGGCTAACTGAAGAGTGGAGTAACATTTGCAATTCTCCAGTCCCCTGGAACTATGCCAAAATCTAGTGATTCTTGGAACATCTTTACTAATTCTTCCAGAATTTCTTCAGCTACCTCTTTCAGAACCCTGGGGTGTAGTCCATCTGGTCCAGGTGTCTTGTCTACCTTCACACCTTTCAGTTTCCCAGAGACCTTTACTCTAGTAATAGCAACTGCACTCACTCCTGCCCCTGACACTCTCAAACTTCCAACATACCTCGTGTGTCTTCCACAATGAAGGCTGATGCAAACTACTTTTTCAGTTCATCCACCATTTCCTTGTTCCTCAATTACTACCTCTCCAGCATTATTTTCCAGTGGTTCAATACCTACTCTTCATATATCTGAAAAAACTTCTGGTATTCATTTGGATATTGTTAGTGAGTTTATCTTCATATTTCGTCTTTTCCCTCCTTATACCTTTTTTCAGTTGCCTTCTGTTGGTTTTTGCTCTATTATGTCCTCTCTTTTGTTTTTTATATTGGTTTTGGCTTTCTTTGTCAGCCACAGTTACGCCATCCTGCCTTTAGAATATAACTACATCTTTGGGATGACTCTGTCCTGCGTCTTCCAAGTTGCTCCCAGAAATTCCATCTGTGGTTGCTCTGCTGTCATCACTGCTAGCATCCCCTTCCAATCAACTTTGGCCAGCTTCTCTCTCAATCCTCTGTAATTCCCTTTACTATAATACGGATACATCTTACTTTAGCTCCTCCCTCTCAAACTGCAGGGTGGATTCTGTTCTATCATGTGATCACTACCTCCTCGGTTCCTTTACCTTCAGCTTCCACATCAAATCCAGTTCACTACGCAGCACCCAATCCGGTGTAGCTGATCCCCTAGTGGGCTCGACCACAAATTGCTTTAAAAAGCCATCTTGTTGGCATTCCACAAATTCTCTCTCTTGGGATCTAGCACCAACCTAATTTTCCCCATCTATCTGCATATTGAAATCTCCCATGACAATTGTAAAATTGCCCTCTTGACAAGTCTTTTTTGGAGTAAATAATGAGACAGCTCAGGATCGTCATAATTTCCGACTCTGAGTTCATGTGCTGGGGGAAAGCAATCTTTGACTTGGACTTGTTCATCCCACAAAGGTACTAATGTAGCCGTTTAGCGTCTTAGATTTTCATCAGCAACAATCTTGGCAAACTCATCAACGGATTTCTGTGCTGCCTCATGATCAGCAGATGCTTTACCACCACAAACCTTTAAAACATTTATGCTATGCTTTTTTCTCAAATTACTGCGACCAGCCTGCTGAGTGTTCACAATTACCTTCACTTTTCCATTCATCATGATAGATCTTTGCTTGTTTCATGGATCAGCATTACCATTAAGCAGCACATGTTCTGACAAATCTCTCTTTCAATGCACTATCAAGATCTTCACGTTTCGTTTTATAAAGTTTTTTTTAAAATTTCATTAACTGGTGCTCATAACACATGTGAGATCATTTCTCAGAACTGTCTGTGGTGTGCAGAGACCTGTACATCTCCTGGAACCTTCCCAGTGCCTTGTGCAATTTTCCATTTGTGATGTCATGTCGGCACCCAAAAAAATCTTGTATTTCTCAGGTTTTCAGAGTTTGGAAATTCAGATAAGTGGTGTCCGACTTGTAATTTAAAAAAATATATACATATATATACATACAAAAGTTATCTTGTATACATTGATTGTATGTGCATAAAGTGTTGCTAGACAGAAGAGTGTCTGTACATAAAGATGACTGACAGGAAGTGATAAAGTAGTTGTGGGGGGTCTTGGATGTGTGGGCTAGTGGGTGGAGGTGTTGATCAGCCTTACTGCTTAGGGAAAGTAACTGTTTTTGAGTGAGATGGTCCTGGTGTAGATGCTACACAGCCAAGTCCTGCTCACTTCACTCCTAACTCATTCGGGAAATGTCAGAGGTAGGCTTTGTTATACAGAGGGTTGTAAATGGCCCTGTTCTCTGAATCATTCCCCAGGAATAAAGATCAACCAGACCTGAAACTCTGGTGCAAGCCTTGGCACGTTTCTCCCTCCACCATCGAAAAGCTGTGGGAGAGGCATCTGGCTCCCAGCGAGGACAGCAACAGCGGCCTCAGCACCAGCACCAGCACACAGGGAAGGACCCCTAACGGCACGGCTGAGCGGCAGGCCCAGATGCCTGTCATCGAGGAGTCCTATATCACCAGTGAGCATTGCTACCAGAAACCCCGAGCCTACTACCCTGCCGCGGAGCAGAGGCTGGTGGTGGAGACCAGGAATTCCTCCCTGGATGAGGGCTTCGGCCGGATGCGGGAAAACGGTGACGAGGCACTGGCTGAGAGGTTCGGGAGGAACGTTGATGAAGATTCAGGGCGGACTGACTTCGACCTTCGAGAGCAAGACAGCCTCTGTAAGGTCAGTGACCCCGGAGAGATCTTTATCTGATGTTCTATTTAAAGATTCGACATTGTTAAATGTCATTTCCTGTACACAAGTGTGAAGGAGAAGGAAATGATTGTTACTCTAAACCTGATGCAGCACAAACACACACAATGAAGATAAAGAACACAATAATAAAAAGACCACATTAAATGTAAATACATAAGATAGCTTGAGTAGGTAGATTGATTATATGTCCTTAAAGTAACACTAGGCATAGGAGTTTATGTACATATGGTGACTGACAAGAAATGATAAAGTGATGGGGAGTTGGAAGGCTGGGTTAGTGGGCAGAGGTGTTGATCATCCTTATTGTTTGGGGACAGTGGCTGTTTTTGATTCTGGTGGTCCAGGTGTGCCTGCTCTGTAGCATCCCCCCAATGGCTTTGGGATAAACAGCGCAATGCATGGTAGGTGGGATCCTTCATGACGTTACTGGGCCTTTTCCTCCCATCTATCGCAGCAGCCGCTGATGTGCTCTTTCTATCTGTTTACAGGGTGAGAGTGGCACTGGCAAGGTAAGAGTCTCTTATTGGCCAACCTTATCTGCCCCTGAAACCCAGGGCGTAACTGGACTCTAGATCTGGAGACACGTGGCCACATTAAATACGAAAAGCTTATTCCTTGGGGACGTCAATAAATTGGGTGACTTTCTATAGCAGAAGTCATAGTTTCACAATATTGGTATGACCTCTGAAATTCCAAATTTTAACACCTTGAATGTAACTTTCTTGGCTGCTGGAAGGATTTGAATGTGTCTCCAGGTCACTAGTCCAACCTTTAGATCTGAATAACCATCACTAATACTGTCTTGTGTCAGTCGGTAATAATAATCACATCACCTCTCCTGTGCACTGTCTTGTGGACTCTCTGTGTTGTTGAGTGGGGAGTGCGGTCTTGAGAGCCCGTGAAGGTAGAGAAACTTCACTAAAAGCACCGAAAAGAGGTGGCGTGTGTGTGGGGGTCTTACCATTCCATTTCAAGTTTCACAGTGCACTTATTGTTGAAGATCATGCAAATTATACAACCTTGAGATTTGTTTGCTTATAGGTGGTTGCACATGTTTGAGGTTTGATTTTATAATCCTCTGTAAAGTCACGCCTCAGCCTCCTCTGGAGAAAAACACCCTGGCCTCTAACTCATACTTCCTGTCCTGGTTGCATCCCCATGAATCTTTTGTACTTCCTGTCCCGGTAACGTCCCCGTGAATCTTTTAGTGAGGTAGTGTTAATGGGTTCAGTGTGCATTCAGAAATCGGATGGCAGAAGGGAAGAAGCTGTTCCTGAACTGTTGAGTGTGTGCCTTCAGGCTCCTGTACCTCCCTCCTGATGGTAGCAATGAGAAGAGGGCATGTCCTGGGTGATGGGATCCTTAATGATGGATGCTACCCTTTGAGCCATTGCTCCTTGAAGATGTCCTGGATACTACAGAGGCTAGTGCCCGTGATTGATAGCAAAGACATATTTTTCTTGTGGGAAACCCCAATCCAGGGACAATCCATGGAACCTGCTCCACCATTTGATTTTGGCTGATTGACTAAACTTTTGATCCCAAATGTGGCTTAGAGTCATGAAGTTGTAGAGCCAGAGAGGGGTGGGGGGGAACAGACCCTTCAGCCCACTAGTTCATGCCCATCAGTACTAACCACATAGGACCATAGTTTTACTCTTATTGTGTCATTTTAAAAAATTTGTGGATCCCCTTCTTATCACAATAAAGCTGCATTTTATTTCTTGAGGCTAGTGTGTTCTGTATTCCAGCCACTTTCTGTTCAATTCCTTTTGTTAGATTGCCTTCAAATTATCATCACCCTGGGGAAATGGTTTAGTAATTGTCCGTTCCTGTCAGTGTAGTGTAATGATGCTGTTCTATAACAAGACAACAGAGCTATGGTTGCCATATCGACGGTCTTTTGTGTATTTATGATTGCGAATGTCTGTAAAAATGGAACCCCTCATTACCTCGTGATGGCATGTGTGTTAAACATTATCTAAGCCACAGTGCAGTCACAGATGCATTTCAGCTCACTACAACAGAAGGAAGAGATGGATGCACTGAGAGAGTGTTTCACCAGATTATCGCCCTGGATAGTAAGCTCCAGGATTAGATTTATTTTCTTGTTTTACTGTGACCTGACTTGAGTGTGCAGAATTATGGTGTGAGCGGGTTATGAGAAACTCCCCCCTCCCCCCCTTTTCCTCTGCAGGCCTCAATAGCAGACAAAGGATTGCTAGCCCAATTGGAAAAGTCTAAAAACAGCTGGATAAATCTTACATTAAAAGTATGGCAGAAGGTGGCTAATTTATGTGGAATTAATAAGATGTTAAAACTTTTAGATGGTATGCATATGATACCGAATTTCTTCCCAACAGAGTAGATAAAAGATTTGAACTATGGATAAAGAAAGGTCTTACTCTTTTCTGTGTAAATGAGAGATAAGTTGTATTTCAAAGTTTCCAATCCATACAGGACAAACATGGCCTAGAACATAATGACTTTTTAGGTACCTTCAAATACGACATTATGTTGTTAACCAGGGTTGTAGATATACAGATTTATCAACAGTAGAATTAGAATTTTTCAAGATTCTGAATTCAGCTTACAGTTCAATGCCAAGTAAATCAATTTCTTGATTATACAATGTACTCTTAGATGCTAAAAATGAAAACAGATTGTATATTAAAGAGAAGTGGGAGAAAGAAGCGAGGTTGGTACTTTCAGTGGAGGTTTGGGGGAAAATATGCAGCTTTCAGTGGTCTTCGACTAACTCTTCGATCTGGAGAGAACATTGTTGGAAAAATATTATAAGATACTTCAGACCACGTCAGGAAAAATATAAAGACACAAATGTGACGTTTTGGAGAAGGTGTGGCTCCAAGGAGGCAGATCATTTCCATATTTTCTGGGATTGCCCTAAATTAAGTTTATATTGGAAGGGTATCCATAGAACTTTAGGTCAGGTATTTGAGACCCCGATACCGCTGAACTTTGAGACGCTCTATTTAGGACACGTACTGTTTTTGGATCAGAAGAAAGACATAAAGTTGCTACAGGTCCTCTTAGCGGCAAGTAAGAAATCAATCACCAGAAAGTGGCGAAATCCAATTTCACCTACATTAGAAGATCGGCATGAAATTATTTTGGAAATAATTAAAATGGAAAAGATGACCTACTCTTTGAGAATTCAAAAAGAAAAATTTAATCAAATCTGGAATAAATGGATTGAATTTATAACCCCAAAGCAAGCAGACTTTGGAGGACTCTGCTAATGATTTATACTGCTTTTTCCATCAACACTGTAATATTGCTACTGTAAGCACCCTTGGTTCAATTGTTTACTGTTTTTTTTGAAAATAGGGAATTAACTCAAGTAAAGGAAGAGATTTGGGAAAGGGGAAAAATATGAAAAAATTAAGTAAATAAGTACATAGGGATTGGATAATTATGTTTGGGGGTAGGAGCAAACATGAACGAGTTCGGATATAAAATCCTACAATGGTAGTTACTTAGGGTTACATATAATATTTTGGACCAGAAGTAATGGTTCAGAAGAGATACATGGAAATTATTATTAATCCACTATTATTACTATTTTTCTTAACAATTAAATTTTAAAAAAAGAGAAACTTTCCCCCATAACGAAGGTGTCCATAAACAGAGCAGATGGGTAAGTAGATTTAGGGAGGATTTGAAGAAGAAATCTTTCACCCAGAGGTTGGTTGAGATCTCGAACACACTGCTGGAGGTGGTGATAAAGGTGTGTAGCCTCACAGTTTATGAACGGTGTTAGGACGGCATGCAAGTGTGGATGGTTAGAATAACGCTACAACACCAGTGACCTGGGTTCAATTCCGATGCTGCAAGAAGTTAGTTTATTTATTTATTGAAATACAGCGTGGAATAGGCCCTTTGAGCTGTGCCAGCCAGCAATCACCCAATTTAATCATAGCCTGATCACGGGACGGTTTACAATGATCGATTAACCAACTAGCCGGTATGTCTTTGGGCTGTGGGAAGAAACTGGAGTGGTCAGAGGAAATCCACGTACAAACTTCTTACAAGCAGTGGTGGGATTTGAACCCATGACCCCACAGGTTTCCTCCGGATGCTCATGTTTCATAGGTTAGCACTATTTGTCACATGTACATGGAATACACTAAAATGCATCGTTTGCATTAATGACCAACACAGTCCGAGGATGTGCCCTTACAAACAGTGGCAGGAATTGAACCCCGATCACAATTGCTAGCACTGTAAAGCATTATGCTAACCGCTCTGCTGCATGCCGTCCACGTACAGGTTAGTAGGTTAATTGGTCACATGTGTTTATTGAGCAGCAGTGGCTCTTTGGGCTGGAAGGAATCGTTACCGTGCTGTGTCTCAAACAAGAACAATTGATTTGAAATATTAAGGCATATAAGGATGAGTACTGAGTGCCCAGAAATGGAATTGGGCATTTAGCTATGATCACAGTAACCTAAAATTGGCACAGTAGCGTAGCGGTTAGCACAATCACTTCACAATGCCAGCTGTAAGATCAGGGTTGTGTGAGGAGCTTTGTCCATTCTTCCTGTACAAATGTGTGGGTTTCCTCTGGGTGCTCTGGTTTCCTCCTATATTCCAAAGGCTTGCAGGTTGTGGGCATGCTGCGCCGGATGTGTGGTGACACTTCGACAATCCTCGCTGATTTGATTTGATGCAAACAATTTATTTCACTTTTTCCAATGTGCATGCATCAAATAAAACTAATCTTTATCTTTGCTTTATGACATTTGAAAGGCGTTTCGGCAGGTAAACGAAAGATGGAAAGCTCAGGGATATAAGGACAATGCAGTCAAACGAGACTTGCTTAGATGGTCATCTTGTTCAACAGTCTTGGATTAGCATGCAGATGTTGGGCAGAAGGGCCTTTTGCCATGTTGGATGGCTGTGACTCTTGTGAATCTGCATGGGAAGGTACAGAATGAGGTCAGGTGTAGCAATGGAGGTATTCAAAAACAAAATTTAATAAAGTGTTTCTGGAGCAGGAGCTTGTGTGGGTCACTGAGCACACAGGCGGTGATCAGATCAGACAGGATACAAATATGTTTACATCAAGTAAAAGATTTGCCAATAGATTTGAGGCAACAAATCTTGGGATTTGTTCTACATGAGTAGCTTCTGCCGCCTGTCGCTTCAGGAGATTAACAAGAGACGCAGATTCTAATAACCGAGCATCTGTTGTAAACAAAACAACGGCCACAGTTCAGCAACTCAGTTGGCTGCAGGCAAAAAGAACCGGGCTTTGCTTTTCATCAGCAAATATTTAAAGGCCGTAATCTTAATTACATCAAGAGATTGAGCAGCTAAAGAAACAACGGTGTTAGGTTCCCTTTGGTGCTCCCATTGGTTCCCACATCCCAAAACTGTGTGGGCTGCTGGGTTAATCGGCTGCTGTACGTTACCTTTCATACATAGCTGAGTGGGAGAACCTTGGCGGGGAGCTTTTTTATATATTTATTGATTGAGAAACAATGCGGAGTAGGACCTCCTGGCCCTTTGAGCTGCCCAGCCCAGCGATCCCCCCGATATAACCCTAGCCTGATCATAGTCAATTTACAATGAGCAATTAACCTATCGACCAGTACATCTTTGGACTGTGGGAGGAAACCGAAGCACCCGGAGGAAACTGTCGCAGTCACGGAAAGAACGTATTCATTACAGACAACAGTGGGAAATGAACCCGGGTCACTGGTACTGTAAAGCATTGTGCTAACCAGTACGCTACTATACAGCCCCAATGTGAGGTACAGAGAGATTTCAAGGTGGTGCTCATGATACAAGGCGTCTCACTAAACTTCTGGATATACTCTTCTGACCTACTATCGCTGCAGTATTCAGCCTATGATTTCCCTTTAAGCAATGTACTTTAAAATCATGGGGTGGCAGGATGGAAATGTGTCTCTACCCAAAGAATGTTTAAGGTGGTCGGTCCTTCCCTCCATTAGCCTGCAGGTCACCCTTGGGCAAGGGGTAACATCTGCTCTCTCCCCCTGCCCGATCAGGGTCACGTGAATCCACAGGATCAAGTGGTGGATGGTCGTATGAGCAGCCGGTGCATATCGAAAGTCCTGGTTATGCGACCACTGACACTAGGCAGACAATCTCTGAAGAGTATTGATAATGGCTGGAGTCTCCCGTCTTGTAAAGACACTGCCCAGAAGAAGACAATGGCAAACCACTTCTGCAGAAAAATTTTCCAAGAACGGTGATGGTTAGAGATCATGATCATCTATGTCATGCAACACGGCACGCAACGAATGAACTTTTAAACTGGCCAAACGTACAGTGTGTTGTCTTTTGCACTTTGGTCCTTTGTCCATCTTCTCTGTGTGCTGTTTTTCATTGATTCTGTTGTGTTTCTTTGTATTTATTGTGATTGCCCACAAGATAATGAACATCAGGGTAGTATACGGTAACATATATGTTCCTTGATAATAAATTTACTTTGAGAAGACAGCCAGTATCCTTTGCCCAGGGCCAAAATGCCTAGAGGACATGCATTGAAAGTGAAGAGGGTGAGAGATTCAAAGGAGATGAGTGGGGAAGTTTTTTTTTTCCGGAGTGGATGCATGGAATGTTCTGCCAGAGGGGGTAGACACACTAGAGATGTTTAAAAGGCTCTCAGAGCATGCAGAAAAGACCCTGTAGTAGGCAGAAGGGGAAGAAGATTCAAGGTGATAATGAGCTTTATTTGTAACATATAGTGAAATGCATCAGTGACCAGCACAGTCCAAGGATCTGCTGATGATAGCCCACGAGTATCAGCATCTTTCTGGCACCAACGTGGCGCACCCGCAATTTACTACCCCTAACCTGTATGTCATTGGAATATGAAAGGAAACCGGAACAGCCACAGGGAGACCTTGCAGACAGTGGCAGGAATTGAACCAGATTGTTACCCTAACCATTACGCACTAACTAGCACTTAATTACTAGTTCTGAACAATGTTGTGGTCCTGTTCTGTGTTCTGTGATTCCACTCTAACTCACCTCTCTGCCCCCCTCTCAGGTTCGGGGTACTGAGTCAACGGCGGAAGTGCAGAACGAGGAGAGCCGGGGGCCGAAGGAGTCAGAGGAAGGGGGAGACAGTGACCCCCAGCTGCAGTGGCAGGTCAACCTGCTGGCGCACATCGAGTCCTTGCAGGACGAGGTCTGCCACCGGATGGACTTCATCGAGAGGGAGCTGGATGGTGAGCTGAGGTGTTCGTCTGTCATAGCTCGTACGGTGCAGGTGGGAGGGCGGTCAGCAGGGAACCAAGCACACAGAACTGCAGGAACTGTTCCCCCGTTCTGATCCTTTCCTGTGCTTACTGGAGTTCAGAGGAATGAGTCAGGAATGGAGGGATAGAGGCCATGTTCTGGCAGATACATTGGCAAAATGACCAGCACGTGGGCTGTACAAGTCATATGAAGCAAGGTTAGCAGACCAGGGACTTTTCTCTTTGGAGCGTAGAAGAATGAGAGGGGACTTGATAGACGTCTACAAGATTATGAGAGGCATAGATAGGGTGGATAGTCAGTACCTGTTTCCCAGGGTACCAATAGCAAACACCAGAGGGCATATGTACAAAATTAAGGGAGGGAGGTTTAGGGGAGACATCAGGGGTAAGTTTATTTTTTACACAAAGGGTTGTGAGTGGCTGGAATGTCTTGCCAGGGATAGTGGTGGAGGCTAAAACATTAGGGGTATTTAAGAGTCTGTTGGACAGACACATGGATGAAAGAAAAATAGAGGGTTATGAGGTAGTGTGGGGTTTAGTACTTTTTTTAAAGGATTATATGGGTGGGCACAACATGGAGGGCTGAAGGGCCTGTACTGTGCTGTAGTGTTCTATGGTTCTATGTTGAGAATGATCCCAGAAATGAAAGGGTTAATAAATGAGAAGCCCTTGATGTCGTACTTGCTGGAGTTTAGAAGAATGAGAGTAGATCTAATTGAAACCAAACAGATATTGAAAGACTTAGACAGAGTAGATATGGAGAGGTTGATTCCTATAGAAGGGGGAGTCTCAGACCAGAGAGTACAGCCTCAAAATAGAATCATATCCCTTCAGAATAGAGATGAGAAGTAATTTCTTTAGCCAGGGGTTGATGAATTTGTAGAATTCATTGGGTATATTTAAGCTAGGACCCTTTGCTTAATGGTATTTGTCCATGGCATAAAAATGATTGGGACCCCTGATTTAAATGGACGTTGACAGGTTCCTGATTAGTAAGGGTGTCAAAGGTTACAGTGTGGAGGAATAGGGTTGACAGGAAATTTAATCAGCCAGGATGGAATGGTAGAGCCTAATTCCACTCCTATGTCTGAAGGTCTTGTCAAGTGTCACTGAATGAGATGGGACAAGTTCCTGAGAGGACTCAATAGGGTAGATGGCGAGATGTTTTCATTTGTGGGAAATTTCCAGAATATGGAGAATAATTACAAGATAACTAACTTACTGCTCGTTCTGCTGCTGGTCTTTAATAATCCCGTTATCTCAGGCCTGTGTCTGGGTGAGCTGGTTTGAACCGGAGTCAGATAGACCAAAGGAAGGGCACCTGAGACACGAAGTTGTGTAACCCTTGGATTGCTTCCAAAGGAAATCTAGCACAGATGAGCTCAAGCCAACGAGATTGAAATGCAACATTTGAACTGATAGGGAACAGTATAAGAATTAGGGGCTTCAAACACAATGCAACGAAAACTCCGGGGACTAACTGTCGCAAAGAATAGCCCCAGGCCTGAGTCTGGGAGAAGGATCGATCATCTGGCCAATGGGAGCTCTCTATTTTGGTGTTATAAACTAGAAAAGTGGTCTGAGGGAACAGTAGAATTCATGTCTTAGGTTGTTGGCCTAGGGTCAACATAGTTACATTGTTTGTTATGCAGAGACAGTGAAGTGCAAGGTTTGATTAAGAGTTGTGTAGAGAGCTGTCTAACCCAGATCAGTTGATGAATTGTCAGCAAAGATGAGAGAAGAGAGATTTAATGAGAACCCGATGGCAGCTCTATTTTTTACGCAGAAGGTGGTTAGAATGTGGAATGAGGAAGTTGTTGGGGCAGGTACAGACAGATTGATGGGGAAAGTTTAGAATAAAGGTCACCAACCTTTTTAAGCCCAAGATCCCCTATTAGTTACATGCATGTGGCCCGGTGCAGAAAAGACCGGAAGTAAAACCCCGCAACCCAGAAGTAGAAATAATATATAAACATCAGGGGTACCCGCCTTTTTTTTTGCACTGCATACCGGTTTAATATTGATAATATTCTTGCGGACCGGCCGATGGGGGGAGAGGGGATGTTAAACACTATGAGAGTACAGTGATACTCGAAGCAGGTTCCTTATGTCCAGTCCATTCTGCAATTTAGTTTTCGCGGCTCTCAGCACTTAGCTTCTGCTCACGTTTTTTTCCGCTGAAAAAACTGGGTTTGTCTTTAAGTGCAGGGTGCTTGGACCCAGGGTACTGAAGCAGTTTTGAGGGCTTCATTGCCTCATTAGACAGCCTCTGGGCCTGACCTCCAGCCTCCCGTCCGCCGCCAGATGCCTTGGCCAGGTGCGGTTGGTCGTGGGTGGGGTGAGAGGACAAGGTCAGGGCCAAGGTCCCCGTGCTGGGGCCATGGCGGTCACAGTCTGGAGAGAACAAGCGGCTGAGTGAGGAGAGCGACAGGTTCAGGCCCGCGCCCGCCCCCCCCTTGTAGGATCTATCGGCCGACAAAAGTTTGTTTCAGTAGATCACAGCGCAGCTCAGCTACTTATGAAACCCTGAGCCCGAATTAGGTTGTCTGTGAATATTTTAGCACCGGGTTCACCACGAATATTCGGTGTGTGAAACAGGTTTAGAGGCAGCACCCATCTGTCCGTGCTCCAGGCCAGTAGCAACGGCGCTTCCCGCCAGCCGCCCGAGGCCAACCAGTGATCCCTGGCGCGAGGGTATCACTGCGTTTAGGCAACTGATGATCTCGCGTGGGTTCAAGTTCAACAGTGGGCGTGACAAGGAATGAGGAAAGGTGCGGCTGACTCATATGGTTTCCTCGCAGCCCGGTGGTTGGGGACCACTGAAGTACACTGTGTAGTGCGTGACGGGGGAGCTACACGCATGCTCACTGGGCAGAATGGAACTAAAACCCCACAACCCAGAAACAGTCTCTCAACAGTGTGCATTTATTTTTCTTTTTTTTTCAGGATCTACTGGGAAAGTCTCAAAGATCGACCAGTCGATCACTATCAACGGGTTGGCGACCACTAGTTTAGAAGGTTATGGGCCAAATGTTGGCAGATAGAACTGGCTTGGTTGGAGTCTTTTGGTCACCATGAATCATTTGGGCCAAAGGGCCTGTTTCTATGCTGTTTGACTCTAGTGTGAAGTATTTAAAGTGAGGGTGGAAAATATTGAAATGTTTGGGGAATTCAGGGTGATGAGGAACTGGCACAGTAGAGGGGTAGATCAGCCACGATCGTATTGAACAAAGTGGCTGTCTCAAGAGTTCCCAGGACTTGAGGATTTGAGTTGTAAGGAACGGTTGAATAGTTAAGGGCTTTTCTCCTCAGTGTAGAAGAAAGGGGAGACAGAGGTATAGTATACAAAATTTTGAGGGGTATAGACAGGGTGAATGCAAGCAGGCTTTCTCCACTGAGGTTGGGTGAGACTAGAACTAGAGGTCATGGGTGAAAGGTGAAATATTTAAGGGAAACGTGAGGGAGAACCACTTCACTGAGAGTGTGGAACAAGCTGGCAGTGGAAGTTGTGGATGCAAGTTTGATTTTGAAACTTGAGAGAAATTTGGATAGGTATTTGAATAGAAGGGGTTTGGAGGGCGATGGTTAGATACAGCTTGATGGGATTGGGCAAGTTAATAATTTGGGCCAGACTAGATGGGCCGAAGGGCCTGATTCGGCACTGTAGTTTTCTGTGACTTTTAGGCCAAGTGGCCTACTGTTCCTTCTATTCTCTTGTGCTCCAGTGAGCGACTGGTTTAAAAAAAAATCTATTCAAAATCCTTGGCCTTTTAAATGGAAATATTATTGACCTATTGTCAACTGATTTGGTTAGTCAGTTCACTACACAACTCTAAACTAATCAAAGTTTGAACTTTGTTGCCTCTGCACAAATATCAACGTAACTAAATTGACCCCAGGCCATTAAGTCAAGTCATGAATTCTGTTGTTGCCTTTGTACCATCATTCATTCAACTTATAACACTGAAATAGGGGGTCTCTGATTGTCCAGACAATTGATCCTGCTTCTCCCTGCTCCTTCTTTGAGTGTTAGTCTCCGGAGATCTCATTGACTCTTGTCCAAGTCAGCATCATTTTATTCCCCTTCTCGCAAGTAACAACTTGTTAATAATGTCTCTTCCTTTGTTCTCCCTGAATGACAACAGCTCAGCCAGTTTGTAAGGCTCAGGTTACCTGGGTCACAAATATGGACTGTCCCATTCATAAATCTCCAGCTTCTTTCTTACCAAAGAACATCTCATGAATAACATCTTACTTGGAAATGATCTCCAGTTCAGCAGATCATCAGTAGAGGCCTCATTGTGTCCTGTTTTATGTGGTTTTATCCAGTTATTCCTGAGCAAAACCAGTTCACAAAATGGTGGCCGCGGAGCAGTTGCCAGCTTTCATGGCAAGAGCAAAGACATTTGGTTTGTCTGCTTCCGCTGACCTCGATTCATTCCAGTTAAATGTTTTCTTCTATATAACCATATAACATATAACCATATAACAATCACAGCATGGAAACAGGCCATCTCGGCCCTCCTAGTCCGTGCCGAACTCTTAATCTCACCTAGTCCCACCTACCCGCACTCAGCCCATAACCCTCCACTCCTTTCCTGTCCATATACCTATCCAATTTTACCTTAAATGACATAACCGAACTGGCCTCTACTACTTCTACAGGAAGCTCATTCCACACAGCTATCACTCTCTGAGTAAAGTAATACCCCCTCATGTTTCCCTTAAACTTCTGCCCCCTAACTCTCAAATCATGTCCTCTCGTTTGAATCTCCCCTACTCTCAATGGAAAAAGCCTATTCACGTCAACTCTATCTATCCCTCTCAAAATTTTAAATACCTCGATCAAATCCCCCCTCAACCTTCTACGCTCCAAAGAATAGAGACCTAACTTGTTCTGATTTTAATTCCTTCATGACCAACAGTATAGAGTGAGAAATGAGGTGACTTCAAAGGCTCAGTGTCAGCTTGGAGGACAGGGAAGAGAAAGTTCCAACTGGGGGCAGCTGCTCCTTCCTGCTGTTTTCCTCAGAACCACCAGCTCTGGGAGACTTGTTGGACTTGTTCAGAGGAACTGTGCTCTGGGGATCCCTCTCCAGGCTTCTCCCCATCTCAATGGCCTCCATTGTTGTACTCATTCATAATGTTTCCAGATTAAATCATCCATCTAAAGTGATGTTTTTTATTTTTGTTTCAATGCCATGAGTATTAATTTCACTTTTCTCTCCCTTCTCTTGCTCAGAGATGGCTTCCCTTTATGGGAAGCTGGATTAGTTGTGCCTGTAGGTGAAGTTACAGCCCAAGTTTTGGTATTTACTGAAGAATATAAATGTTGCCCCTTTCAGTTCTGTTCAGCATTCAGCTGCACAGTTACAGATGCCAACAGTTGGACCAGTGTATCAGTTAAGAATAATCCCCAAACTGATACTCTTCCTCCTACTCCACCTACCCCTTAATCATAGGGAATGTTGAATATGTCAGGTCTGTTCCCTAGAATGTAGAGAAATGTGGGCAGATTTGATAGAGATAGAGAAAATTATGAGGGGTATAGACAGGGTGAATGCAAGCAGGCTATTTCCACTGACGTTGGGTGAGACTAGAACTTCATTAAGTGTGGAACGATCTGCCACAGAAAATGCTGGATGCAGGTTCAATTGCAACATTTAACAGAAGCTTGGACAAGTATATGGAGGGCTACGGTCCAGGCAATGGTGAATGGGACTGGGAAGAATAACAGCTCAGTACAGACTAGATGGGCGGAAGGGCCTGTTTCTGTGTTGTAATGCTCGAAGACTCCGGTTTACTGCAGGAAATTGTAGTCACATTGCAGAAGCAGGATTAGACTGATCCCTTGTGACTGCTCTTGTATTCAGGCACAGGGACACTTCCCTGCACCAGCTTGGTATCCGTTGTTCCCCTCACGTCGGAGAATTCAATCCATCCATCTTTCTGTTCAGCAGTCATGATGCACTTGTTGGACTCAATGGTCAGGATGCGACAGGAATAAGGGAACTATGGAATCATTGCTAGAATCTGAATCATGTTTTACTCACTGCCATATGTTGTGTAATTTACTGTTTTGTGGCTGCAGTACAATGCAATTCGTAATCAAAGGCTAAATTACAATAAGTATATTTTTAAAAAATCAAAAACGTAGTGCAAAAAGAGAGGAAATAGAGGGTCATTCTAGCTTTGTAAAGGGTGGGATGCATTTCTGACATTGCTGTTTTGCCAGAAAGCAGGTTACACTCCAGGTTTAAAGTAACTTTATTATCGAAGTACATCTATGTCACCATTTACAAACCCGAGATTCATTTACCTGCGGGAATACTCAGCAAACCTATACAGATGTCCCCTGCAATCCGAAGGGAGAGCGTTCCTATGAAAACGTTTGTAAACCGAAATGTTGTAAAGCAAAGAAGCAATTGCCATGAATTTATATGGGAAAAATTTTTGTGTTCCCAGACCCAAAAAATAACCTACCAAATCAAAGCAAATAACACATGAAACCTAAAATAACACTAACATATAGTAAAAGCAGGAATGATATGATAAATATACACTCTATATAAAGTAGAAATATTGTAGGTACGGTGTAGTTTCACATCAAAATCGGGAAGACAGCGAGCCAAAATCGATTTGGAGAAAAAAATCGGCACATACACGCATGCGCAAACAACTGCCCACACAAGGTTTCACGATCGTAGTCTTTCTTGGGGTAAACACATGTATAAAGTGGGCATCTTTTTTTCGTAAAAGCGAAAATCCTCTTTGGTTAGCGAAAACAGGTACTAATGTAGGTCTTTCATAACAGCGAGTTGTCGTAAAGCGAACGTTCGAAAAACGGGGGCCACCTGTAGAATAGTAACTGTAATGGTCAGTGAACGACTGCCAAACTAGGGCTTTCCAGCTGAGTGCAAGCTGTTCAAATGCAGAAAGAAGAAGCAATGATAAATGAGCAAAAGGAGGGCACCCCTACCCCCTGCTACTGCCCTGCACACAGTACTGTGCAAAGGTCTTACCCACATACAGCTAGCATGCCTAAGACTTCTGTACCGTACTGTATTTGTCAGTCTGGAGCAGAGAGCGAGTTCCTAAATCTGGTGTGAGCGAAGGATGTTTTGAAAGACAAGGGTGGAGTGCTGTGGGAGGGGTGTGGGGCAGGTGTCAGAGAAAGACTGCCCCGGGGGGGGGGGGGGGGGGAATGGTGGCATAGGTGTTGACACACCCAGCCTTGAGACACCAGATAAGATAATTTGATTCCAAACAATTGGTTTTTTGATCATTACAGAATGTCTTTCTGGTGCTCCCGGCTCCCTACCCTTTCCCTTCCCCTTTTCTCAACCAGGATTCCCCTCTCCCTGCCTCCTTCCCACTCTCAGTCCGCAGTAGAGACCATATCAGAATTAGTATTATCATCACTCACACGTGTCATGAAATTTGCTTTTTTTGCAGCAGTACAGTGCAGTACACAAAATTACTACAGTATTGTGCTGGCAATTGTGTCAATGCAGCAGAGAATTGCCCACATTTTAGTGTGGAAAGCCTGTGAAAGGCCTGTCACCATGCTGCATCTCTAAGTAAAAGAAACAGACAGACAAGATGGACTCTTGACCTCATGAGATCTTGCACTTTATTATCTACCTACACCGTACTTTCTGTGTAACTGCTGCACTTTTTTCCTGCGTTCTGTATGCCATAAGGCATAGGAGTAGAATTCGGCCTTTCAGTCCATCAAATTACCTTGTTCTACCTTCAGAAGGAATTCGGTAGAATGAGGGGGTGACCTCATCGAAACCTATCAAATGTTGAAAGGCTTCAGTAGAGTGGATGTAGAGATGATTTTTCCTATTGGTGATGAGTTTAGGATCAGAGGGCACAGCCTCAGAATATAGAAGTGTCCATTTAGAAAAGGGATGAGAAGGAATTTCTTTAGCCAGAAGGTGGTGCATCTGTGGAGCTGATTCATAGGCATCTGTGGAGGCCAGTTCATTGGGTATATTTAAGGCTGAGGTTGATACGTTCTTGATTAGTGAGGACATGAAGGGTTGTGGAGAAGGGAGGAGACTGGGGCTGAGAGGGAAAGTAGATCAACCATGAAGAAATGGTGGAGCAGTCTTGATGGGCCAAATGGTCTAATTCTGCTCCTATGTCTTATTGTCTACCTCAATGCACTGCTTAATGACTGCATCTGTATGAACGGTAGACAAAATAAGCTTTTCACTGCACCTTGGTACATGTGACAATAGTAGACGAATTCTGTTGAAGAGTTCTTCTGTGAGAGTGTAGATGAAACCAGGGAATAGATTGTAGGCAGGAGCAAGCACTTGCTTGTGAGTGATTCCTTCTCCTCTGTTTGACCCCCTAGTATTGGAGAGCTGGCTGGACTACTCCGGAGAGCTGGAACCTCCCGATCCTTTGGCGCGACTGCCTCAGCTCAAGAACCGGATGAAGCAGCTCCTCGCGGACTTGGGCAAGGTGCAGCAGATTGCTTCCTACTGTCCTGTGTGAGCAGTGCTTCGAACACTCTCTCCCCATCCACAGGTCACTCTCCCCTTGCGAGCCAGGACCAGCACCAGACGGAAGCGACTTGGGTTTGGTGCCGATGTTCAATCCGGACACCAGTTTGCATTCTCATTCATGTTGCCTGACGTTTCTCGTCAGTTCTCGGAACCTTTCGAACCTTTCTAGGCTTTCCTGGATATCGGCGGAAGGAAGCGGGGAGCCTCGGCCTCGGTGGAGGGGGTGGTCTGTGAGCCACTCGTCAGCCAGCATACGTCTCCCGCATGCCGCGTGTTGCTTGGGTCCAGCTGTGTCTGAACTTGCGATTGTGCCAGGCCGTCCAGGAGTGATGAGAGGGAGGGAGGCTGGAAAAATCACTGTAAAGAATTTAGTACTTTCTTCAATCCCTGTGTCAACCTCTCTTAGTGTTCTGTGTTGTTTTTGTGTGTGGGCGAGGCCGGGTGGGTGTGATAGTGTCAGGTGCCACAGTCTGCAACCACCGAGTGGAGGGAGGGTCAGAGTGGACACGGTAGGAGGAATGAGGGAATCTGTGCGTAGGGATGATAATTCCGGATCTGCCAGTGCACTCAGGGTTAAGTGCTGCAGTCCCCAAGTGGTTAATTCCGCGTGGCTCATGTCGCAGTCTCAGCCGGTCTCTCTCTTCACCCACGTCGAAGGCAGCCAGGTGGCACGCGGCTGGGATCTCTGCTCCCACCTGCTGCTTCTTGCCAGTGCCATATCCCGGCGGCACGCCTGACTGCCGTGTGCATAACCGGGCACCTGAGATGGAATTCCCGACGCAGCTGCGGTGAATGTCGGCTGCAGAATAACAGGGGAGTGGTCAGGCCTCTCCACATCTGGGCTACAGCTGTTGGCACATCAGCCTTTGGCTCATCGCCAGCTGAGCACTTTGCCCCCGTTCACCGCGGACTCTGTCCAATGTTAGGTATGTGGGTTATGACCAAGGGAAAAAATTGCTGGAATCACTCAGCACTTCAGTGCAAGGGTGTTTATTAAAAATCAAACTTCCAAATTATCAAAAATTGTAAAAGAAAACTGCCAAAGTTACAAAAAGATATTTGTGAGAAAACACAATAAATAGCTCCATACTCTTTTTATCCAGTAATAACTCCTGGCAGCCCTGATATCTCTCTCCTCTCTCCTCTCTCCTCTCTCCCCTCTCCCCTCTCCCCTCTCCCCTCTCCCCTCTCCCCTCTCCCCTCTCCCCTCTCCCCTCTCCCCTCTCCCCTCTCCCCTCTCCCCTCTCCCCTCTCCCCTCTCCCCTCTCCCCTCTCCCCTCTCCCCTCTCCCCTCTCCCCTCTCCCCTCTCCCCTCTCCCCTCTCCCCTCTCCCCTCTCCCCTCTCCCCTCTCCCCTCTCCCCTCTCCCCTCTCCCCTCCTGAAAGCGATGAGCTCTGTTTATTAGACACGAGGACATATCTTTAATTACCCACAAAGTTAACATAAGACTACACATGAAACAGAATACAATGCACCCCACAATCATATTACAACATAAACAGAAATACTGTACCTTACCTTAAATACAATATTCAAACAACATAAACACATTTCAGCAACGGGAAAGTGTATGATATGGAATATTTTGCTATGTATCGTGGGGAAAAATGCCACAAAACTAAACCCTTTAGGACCCATTATGAGAACGTACCAGGGAAGACACTAATGTGTGTTCATTCACCGCAACAACAGCAGAATAATGAGGCAATGTTTGTGCGCATGAGGAGTGTGTTTACCATGCGCTCCCTGTCACACCCACCCTCCGCTGCCTTACTACCCGTTCAGCCACGCACCTTGAGCCCGCCTCTCTGGAGACAGTCAGAAATCAATCGCCTCCGGGCATTGCAGATGTGTACAGATTGTCAGTAATCTATTAGAAGCCCTGTTTTGTCTCTCCTTTCCGGCAGTTCTCGCCTGGCATTCACGTCATTGAATGCAGCCTACCAGCCTGTAGATCGGGGAGGAGAGCAACCAGAGTCCTGGCCTCATCCCTCTGGATCAACCTGCAATTCTCCCCCATGCTCCCTCAACTGCTCAGAGGTCCCTCCCAGTCTTCCCTCATTGAGAAGACCAGACTGGTTGTGATCAAGTGGAAAGGAGGTCTACACTTCCACAGAAAATCACAACAACTTTTTAAAAAAAAATACAATAAAATATAAGTGATCATCCCCTGATGATTCACCTGAATTTGGTAGTTTTCAGTCACTTGTATGTTTACACTTTGGGAAATTAAACAGAGGCACAAGAGTCTGTAGGTGCCGGAATCTGCAGCAAGAAACTGCCAGAGGAGCTCAGAGGATTGAGCAATATAGAAGGGATTGATCTAGTTTAAAGGTTTCTCTGTTCCTGGACCATCCTTCTCTCGAAATGTTTAAAAAAGAGTTAAATGTTGGAATTACTAATCCAAGGAGAGCATCAACAGAAAACGAATCGGATCAGAGATAAGGAGCACAGTTGTGTTTGATGTCTGTATAGAGATGGTCAGGCTCCTTGCCTGCTGTTGGCTTAAGAATTCTTTGGTCTTCAGCTACAGTGTTGATACTGTCAAATTACACTGGGTAACAAATTTTTTTCTAAAGTGTTGCTTCCTCAATTTTTTTTTGTTTGTGATAGACTGCTTAAAGATGAACACAAATACAATTTCAGACTACTTGTATCACGTAGGGATTTGGAGAAACAAAACAATTAACCTTTATTGATATATTGCATTTAATTAAGTGAGCTGACACTTTGAATAGTTCAACTAAGCCAAAGATGTTGATGATTTTCATTTGTACTCAGTGTTTGAGGCTTCTCTCTCAAGTGTGCAACAATAACCAGCCAACACTGATGAATTCCAGTTGTCCTGATACCATTTCTCCATAACCACAATGTCCTGGTGAAACCTTTCACCGTGCTCATCACTTGTGGTGCCAAGATTTACAGGGGAAAAAGTCTAAATGGGAATGGAGAAAATGAATTTTTGGTGAGATGCTGCACTTCATGGTTTTGTATGCTTGAAGCATGTTGTCAACCAGCTGCACGTAGTTTGGTGCTCTGTAGCTGCCAAGAAAATTTTCAACAGATTGCCTTTGGCTCAACAGGCTTTGGCATGAACAGGCAGAGGCCAGGGTAGGTTCCAGTAAGTTGTTTTTTGTTCCTCATTCGATTTCTTTTTTAACTAGTAAGTTTAGAGAGAATGGCAGGCAGGATGTTGGAATGCTCCTCTTGCAGGATGTGGGAAGTCAGGGAGACCTCTGGTGTCCCTGACAATGACACCTCCAAGAAGTGCATCCAGCTGCAGCTCCTAACAGACCGCGTTAGGGAACTGGAGCAGGAGCTGGATGACCTCTGGATCATTTGGGAGAATGAGGAGTTTATAGAAAGTAGTTTCAGGGATGTAGCTACACTAAAGGAGCAGGGCACAGGTAATTGGGTTACCGTCAGGTGAAGGAAGGGGAAAAGGGCGGGCAGAACAGGATTCCCCTGTGGCCATTCCCCACAACAACAAGTATACTGGTTTGGATACTGTTGGGGGTGATGAATTACCAGGGACAAGCTGCGGCAGCCAGATCTCTGGCACTGAGTCTGGTTCTGCAGTGCAGAAGGAAGGGTGGAAGAAGAGGAGAACAGTAGTAATAGGGGACTCCATAGTTACAGGAGGTTCTGTGGTCGTGACAGAGACTCCCAGATGGTTTGTTGCCTCCTGGGTGCCAGGGTCAGGGATGTCTCTGATCGCGTGCACAGCATTCTGAAGTGGGAGGGTGATCAGCCAGATGTCATGGTACACATCGGTAATATGACGTAGGAAGAAAGAGTCCTGAAGAGTGAGTATAGGGAGCTTGGTAGGAAGTTAAAAAGCAGGACCTCGAGGGTGGTAATCTCAGGATTGCTCCCTGTGCCACGTGCCAGTGAGGGTAAGAACAGGATTCTCTGGAGGATGAACACATGGCTGAGGAACTGGTGTAGGGGGCAGGGTTTCAGGTATTTGGATCATTGGGACCTCTTCTGGGGCAGGTGGAACTTGTACACGAGAGACGGGTTACACCTGAACTACAGGGGGACCAATATCCTTGCAGGGAGGTTTGCTAGTGCTACTGGGGAGGGTTTAAACTAGATTTGCAGGGGGATGGGAACCAGAATGCCAGACCAGATAGTGGAGTGGGGGTGAAAATAAATGATGTTAATGTTTCATGCAAAGTCAGAGATAGAGAAGGGTTGTGTGTGGTGGCTCTAAAAGTAATCGGGGAAATTATAGGCCAGTAAGTTTGACGTCAGCAGTAGTAATATTATTGGAAGGTGTACTAAGAGTTAGGATCTACAAGTATTTGGATAGACAAGGACTTATTAGGGAGAGTCAACATAGCTTTGTGTGTAGTAGGTCATGTTTAACCAATCTATTAGAGTTTTTCGAGGAGGTTACCAGGACAGTGGATGAAGGGAAGGCAGTGGATGTTGTCTACATGGACTTCAGTAAGGCCTTTGACAAGGTCCCACATGGGAGGTTAGTTAGGAAGATTCAGTTGCTAGCTATGTGTGGTGAGGTAGTAAATCGGATTAGACATTGGCTGAATGGGAGAAGCCAGAGAGTGGTAGTGGAGGATTGCTTCTCTGAGTGGAGGCCCTTGACTAGTGGTGTGCCACAGGGATCAGTGCTGGGTCCATTGTTATTTGTCTTCTATATCAATGATCAGGATGATGTTATGGTAAGTTGGATCAGCAAATTTGCTGATGATATGAAGATTGGAGGTGTAGTGGACAGTGAGGAAGGTTTTCAAAGCTTGGACTGGAATTGGAGCAGCTGGAAAAATGGGCTCAAGCTTGGACTGGAATTGGAGCAGCTGGAAAAATGGGCTGACAAATGGCAGATGGAGTCAAATATAGACAAGTGTGAGGTATTGCACTTTGGAAGGACAAACCAAGGTAGAACATACAAGGTTAACTGGTAAGGCACTGAGGAGTGCAGTAGAACAGGTATTTGGGAATACATACGTAATTCCCTAAAAGTGGCGTCACAGGTAAATAAGGTCGTAAAGAGCTTTTATAAATCAAAGTAAAAGTTAGAGTGTTATGGTGGGGTTGTTTAAGACATTGGTGAGGCTGAATTTGGAGTATTGTGTGCTGTTTTGGTCACCTAATTACAGGAAGGATATTAATAAGATTGAAAGAGTGCAGAGAAGGTTTACAAGGATGTTGCCGGGACTTAAGAAACTGAGTTAGTTTGAATAGGTTAGGACTTTACACCCTGGAGCGTAGAAGAATGGGGGCAGATTTGGTAAGAGGTATTTAAAATTATGATGAGTATTGATAGAGTAAATGCAAGCAGGCTTTTTCTACTGAGGCTAGGGGAGAAAAAAACCAGAGGACGTGGATTAAGAGTGAAAAGGGAGAAGTTTAAAGGGAACATTGGGGGGAGCTTCTTCACACAGAGTGGTGGGTGTGTGGAATGAGCTGCCAGATGAATGCAGGCTCACTTTTAACATTTAAGAAAAGCTTGGACAGGTATATGGATGAGAGGAGTATGGAGGGATACGGGTCAGGTGCAGGTCAGTGGGACTAGGCAGAAAAATGGTTTGGCACAGCCAAGAAGGGCCTAAAGGCCTGTTTCTGTGCTGTAATGTTCTATGGTTCTAACACTCCTGAATGACTTCCATGCAATTTTCTCTGGTCCCACTAGTAGTTCTTCAAATTGCCTGTCATTGATGGCCTGTTTGATTTGTGGACCCAAAAAAAATGCCTTCCTTAACCCTGGCATTAGTTATTCTGACTTGAACTATAAATTGAAATAGCGAATATATGTAGGTGATTTCAAAAAATAGAGCATGATACGGAAATTTCATAGTGATTTTCCTGATCAGCAGCCTGAAGTCTGTAAGATACACCCTAAAGTATTCAGGAAGCAAGATTTTTGTTGTCCAGTGTAATCAGTTGCTCTCTTTTGCCTTTGGTAAACTCTGCCCCCTGTACTTGTACTGTCATATTGTCCTCACACCACAGCACTTGCACTTAATCTTCACAGGATATCAAGGCTTCTCCAAGTTCTGCTGCATGAATCTTGTGGATGGAAAGGCGAGGAAGGGAATTGATCCTGGAGGAAGTGCCAATTTCTTCATTGTATTCCCATTCCAGTACATCAGTCCATGGCCTCTACTGCCACAACGAGACTGCTCTCAGGTTGGACGAGCAACATCTCATATTCCACCTGGATAGCCTCCAACCTGACAGCATGAACATCAATTTCTACCCTCCGACTTCTCACTTTGTCCATTCCCTATTCTGGCTCCCCTCTTCTCAATCTTAGTCTCCTGTTTTCAAAGAGCTACTTTTCATTGCAAAGTCCCTGATCTTCCACCTAGATTTAGTAGAGTTCAGTCACTTGTATATTTACACTCCAAGAAGTTTAAGTAGAGACGCGAGAGCTGCAGATGCCAGAATGTGGAACAACAAACAATCGGGTGAAACTCATTGGGTCCTGCATCTGTGGGAAGAAAGGAATCCTTGAGGATTCGGTGCACCTTGATTCAGGGTTTCAACCCAAAACGTTGACAGTTCCCTTCCTTACTCAGATGGTGCTTGGCCCGCTGAGTTCCTCCAGTAGATTGTTGCTGAAGGGAGTTAATTGTATATTGGGATGTGTAGGAATGTGGTTCTTGGTGAATTCTTTGATGGGGTGAGCTAACGTTTAATATAATTTCCAACTGCCCTCCTAAAGGTGATAATTCAGAGTTCCCTTGAACCACTGG
Organism: Hypanus sabinus; assembly: GCF_030144855.1. Taxonomy (NCBI): domain Eukaryota; kingdom Metazoa; phylum Chordata; class Chondrichthyes; order Myliobatiformes; family Dasyatidae; genus Hypanus; species Hypanus sabinus. The sequence goes on along the minus strand of NC_082714.1, from coordinate 155,442,737 downwards.
AGCCCCTGTGATGAACATTCCCTTGTGGTGCTCAAGGAAAGGAGGTCAAAGGTTATGGTGGAACTGTCAGAACAGTTTATGTTTTTAAATCGGCTGCCTCTGTCTGTTGCACCTTCCCTCCAGAGTGTAGTACAAGGCAAAGTTTCTGAAATTTACTGCGGTCTTCCACTTCTCTGCCTAACAATTTGCCCTGAAACTTGGTTTATCGGCTATGAAATTCTTGACCATGTTGTATTAGTGGCACAACCCACTTCCTTATTCTGGCTCCTTCCTTTCCAGTTCTGATGAAGAGTCTTGACCCAAAACATTGAATCTTCATTCCCCTTCATAAATGCTGCCTGACCTGCTGAGTTCCTCCAGCATTTTGTGTGTTTTATCCATGACTTTTGAGTTCCTCGTGATGATGAAACTAAGTAGATGGTGGCAACATCAAAATTGTCCTTGTTGATCGGTTCCAGATGACAATATTTATAGGGTTTATTGCAAGAGAATTGAAACGTACATATCTGACAATCTCTTCCACCTTTGACAAAAACTATATTAAGTATTCTGGTGTGTCCTGCTTGATCTAAAAATCTCTGTTCTTTACAAACAGTAATACCTGTTGCAGGACCTCTTGAACATATGTCTAAAACTTATGCACAGTATCCATGGCAGCTGAACAGCTGGAGGCATTTCAGAAATATGGCTCTCAGTCTCCTTAGCCAGCCCACATTGACAAATTCCATTCAGACTAGGTTTGACCAAGGCAGAGATACGAGTTTGACTCCTTGTCCATCCTGCCCCAGCAGTCATCCTTCCAGTTCTCTAACTGCACTGAGTTTGATTCCGTTAGCTTTGTCCCTAACATCATCTTCTAAAGAGCTCACGATGAATCCACTCCTGTATTATTGGTGAACGTGGAGTTTCTGGATTCAGTGCCTGTGAACCTGAAAGTGGCTACTCTCGTATATACAATATACAGCTGTCATGCTTTATGTGTCTGGGTGGTGGGATAGAAATGATCAGTTTGTGTGGTCCTGTCACGGGAAACTTGGCCAATAACTACAGGACATCCTGTAGATGGTACACACTGAACCTGATTGGAGTCAGGTTTATTGCCACTGGCATATGCATTAATATTTGTTGTTAGGTTGCAGTAGCACAATGCAAGACAAGAATGCGATACATTTCAAAAAATAGTGTAAAAGCGGAATAGTATGGTGGTGTCCATGGGTTTGATCCATAAGACATAGGAGCAGAATTAGGCCATTTAGCCTATCAAATCCGCTCCATCACTTGATTCTGGCTGATCCATTTCCCCCTCGGCCCCTTTCATCTGCCTTCATGCTGTAATCTTTCATGCCCTGACTAATCAAGAACCTATCAAACTTCACTTAAAATATAGCTAATGACTTAATATAGCCACCAGTGGCAATGGCTTCCACGGATTCATCACCATCTTGGAAACATACCCTCCACATCCATACTACCTAGGCCTTTCAAAGTTTGACATATTTCAATGACATCTCTGTTGTTCTATTAAATACCAATGAGTACAGGTCCAGAGATATCAAACGCTCCTCATATGATAAGCCTTTCATTCCTGAAATTGTGAACATGCTTTGAACCCTCTCCACAATCAGAACATCCTTTCTTACAAAAAAGCATAAAAGTAAGGCCTCACCAGTGTCTTATAAAGTCTCAGCATTACTTGCTTGCTTTTATATTCTAGTCCTCTTGAAATGAATGCAGACATTGCAATTGCCTTCCTCATCACCAACTCAACCTATAAGTTAACCATTCGGGAATCCTGCATGAGGATTACCAAGTCCCTTTGCACCTTGAAAATTTAGATTTTCTCCCCATTTAGAAAATAATCAATGCTTTTATTCCTTCCACCAAAGTGCATGACCATACACTATTCCATCTGCCACTTTGCCCATTCTTCCATTCTGTCTAACTACTTCTGCTGCCTCCATTTCCTCAATACTACCTGCCCCTCCACCTATCTTCATGTCATCTGCAAACTTGGCCACAAGGCCATCAAATCATTGGCATACACTGTAAAAAGAAGTGGTCCCAAACGACCCCCATGGAACACCACTAATCACCGGCAGCCAATCAGATAAGGCCACCTTTAATTATCATTCAACCATACATGAATATTCTCACTCTCTGCCTCCTGCCAATCAGCTAATGTGCTATTCATGCTAGTATCTTTCCTGTAATCTCAAGGGCCCTTATCTTGCTAAACAGCCTCGTGTGGCATATTATCAAATGGCCTCTGAAAATTCAAGAACACAGTAGCCACCTGTGTCTATCCTGCTTGTTATTTCTTTAAATAATTCCAACAGATTTGTCAGGAAAGATTTTCTCTTGAGGAAACCATGCCAATTTTGGCCCATTTTATCATGAGTATCCAAGTACCCTGAAACCACATCCTTAGCAATTCACTCCAACATCTTCTCAACCACTGACGTCAGGCTAGCTGGCCTACAATTTTTTTCTTCTGCCTCCATCCATTCTCAAAATGTGAACACGTTTGCAAATTTCCAGTCTTCTGGAACCATGCCAAAATCCGCTGGTTCTTGAAAGGTCATTACTAATGCCTCCACAGTCTCTTCAGCCCCTCTTTCAGACCTCTGGGGTGTCGTCCATCTGGTCAAGGTGACTAATCTACCTTTATCTACCTTTCAATTTCCCAGGCAGCTTCTCACTAATAATCGCAACTGCATTAATTTCCGTCCCTTGACACCCTTGAACTACCAGCACACCTCTAGTGTCTTCCATGGTGAAGACTGATGCAAAGTATTTATTTAGTTCATCCACCATTTCCTTGTCCCTATTACTGCCTCACAAGCATCATTTTCCAGTGGTCCAATATCTACTGTCGCCTCTCTTTTACTTTTTATATATCAGAAAAACCTTTCAGTATCCTCTTTGTTATTATTGGTGAGCTTACCTTCATATTTCACCTTTTTCTTTATGGCTCTTTTTAGTTGCATTCTTTTGTTTTTTAAAAGCTTCCCAATCCTCTAACTCGCCACTAATCTTCGCTCTGTTATATCCCCTCTCTTTTGCTTCTCTTGTCAGCCATGGTTACATCATCCTGCCTTTTTGAATACTACTACTTCCTTGGCATGTGCCTTGCAAATTGCTCTCAGAAACACCAGCCATTGGTGCTCTGCCATCATCCCTGCTTCTGACCCAATGTCACCTCTTTCAAAGGATTTGATTTCATTTTTTTTTACCAACAGAGCTATGCCAACTCCTCTGCCTACCTGCCTGCCCTATGGATACAATGTGTATCCTTGAAGTTAAGCTCCCAACTATAGTCTTCCTTCAGCCATGACTGAGTGATGCCCACATGATACCTGCCATTCTCTAACTGTGCCTCAAGATCATCTACCTTATTCTCTATACTGCACACATTCAAATGAAACACTTTCTGTTCTGTGTTTGTCACCATTTTCGATTTTGTCGCCCTTGCAACTCATCCCATTAACTGCAAATTTACCCTGACTCTGCTTATCCTAGCTGATATCTCAGACACTGCTTCTGCTTGCATACCATCTGCATCATCCGCAGCCCTACCTTTCATGCCCCTGCCAAATTAGTTTAAACTCTCCTCACCAGATCTTGCAAACCTGCCCACGAGGTTATTAGTCCCCCTCTGGTTCATGTGTAATCCAAACCTTTTATACAGGTCATGCCTCACCCAGAAGAAATCCCAACGATCCAGAAATCTGAAACACTGTCCCCTGCTCCAGTTCCTCAGCCATGCATTTGTCTGTCAAATCAAACTATTCTTTCCCTCAACTCGGGTGGCATAGGCCGTGCTCCAAAGATTACTACCCTGGAGTCTTGCTTTTCCACTTTCTATCTAGCTCCCTAAATTCTCTCTTCATGACCTCCTCTTTTTTTCCTACCTATGTCATTCATGCCAAGACTTCTGGCTGCTCTCCCTCCCGTTTTAGAATGCCGTGTACCTGATCTGAGAGGTCCGTGACCTTGGCACCTGGGAGGCAATACACCATCGGGGTGTTTGTGTCACATCCATAGAATCTTGTGTCTACTCCTCTAGTTATGGAATCCCTTATCACTACTGCAGCCCTCTTCTTCCCCAGCCCCTCTTTCCATCAGAGCCATCACCCAGACTCTGCCACAGACCCAGTCACTGTGGCTCCACCCTGGTAGGTTGTGTAGGTTGTTCCCTACCTAACCCCCCCCCCCCTCCACAACAGTATCCAAACCAATATACTTACTATTGAGAGGAATGCCTTACCCTGTCCTGACAGTCACCCAGCTGTATACATCCTGCAGCTTAGCCTAAGATGTGTAGCAGTTAGCGCAATGCTGTTCCAGTCTGGACGTCAGATTTTGGAGTTCAATTTTGGTGTCATTTGTAAGGAGCCTGTACCTCCTCCCTGTGAAATGTGTGGGTTTCCTCTGGGTGCTCGGGTTTCCTCCCACAATCCAAAAATGTACTGCTCAGAAGGTTAACTGGTCATTGTAAATTGTCCTGTGATTAGGCCAGGGGATGCTGGGCAGCACAGCTTTGGCTTCAATGTCCTTGAGAGAAACCGTTAAATAACATCAGGTCAAAGATCCTTCTGCTTTGGCTGCTATTTGGACTTGAACTCTGGACTTCTGAGATCATAAGGCAAAGGAACAGAATTAGGCCATTTGGCCCATTGAGTCCACTCCCAACATCCCATCATGGTTGATTTATTTTCCTTCTCAACACCATTCTCATTTCTTTCCAAAACCTAATCCAACACCTATCAACCTTCACTTTAAGTTAACCAAATGACTTGACCTCCTCATCTGTCCATGATAATGAATTCCACAGATTCACCACCCTCTGGCTAAAGAAATTCCTCCACATCTCTGTTCTAAATCTCTGTGGTGCTTGATAGGAGGCTAATGCAAATACTATCACTTGTTCTGATGATGCCTTTTTGACCTGAATTTATAAACTTTTCTCTCCATGGATGCTATTTGACCTGCTGAACTTTTCAGCATTTTGTATAGTTTCAGATTTCTAGGATCTGCAGTGTTTTTTTTTTCATTTTTTGATTAAGCTACCCGTTTCTCAGCCACTAGAGGGCTATAAATTCTCAGTTAGCAAGCATGTCAGGCCAAGACCAATAGACCATTTGTACCTTGGTGAATGAAGGGATGTGGAGATAGGATGAGAGCTGAGGTACTGGATTGCCCAAACTATTGAACAATATTAGAGGTTTGGATTCGGTCTTAACTCTTATGTTCTTGGACGTTAATGGAACAGGGGTTCTTGTGTTCATGGAACACATGAATGGAACAGGGGTTCAGTATCCTCTTGTGTTCTAAGAGGATACTGAAATAGGGGTAATGAGCTGTCATTTTATCGGTCTTCTCTCATCCTTTTGTCCCCTTATGGAGAAACGTGCAGGCTATCTTTCCAATTCTTGAACCCTGACCTAATGTCGTAGAGAAGGACAAGTGGGACATCAGTTTGGTATTTATCTCACTGTCCTGAATTGGAAATGTACTGTCTGACCCTCTGGCAATCCAGGCTGGGCTGTAAGGGTTCTGTTCCTGATAATTGTCTGTAATTAAGAAATGTCTATTTTCTACAGTATGTTTGAGCATTCAATGAACACTTGCTATAATTCTTTCATGTCACTGTCACTGTAAGAGTACTCATAGAGTGAAATAGGCACAGAAGTGAGCCCTTTGCCCCAACTGCTCCATGCTGGTTAAGATTCCCATCTAAGCACGTCCCATTTGCCCATGTTTGGTCCATATCACATAGGGCAGCGTGGTAGTGTAGCAGCATATACACTTTACAGTGCCAACAATCAACAATTCTCGCCAGTAAGGAGTTTGTAACACATTCCAAAAATGTATGGGTTAGTGTGAGTATGTTGTACACATGCTATGTTGGTACCGGTGCGTGACGACTTTCGTGGACTGCCTCAATGATTTGATTATTCGCAAGCAACGCATTTCATGGTATGTTTCAATGTACATGTGACAAATAAAGTTTACCTTTCTCTTTAATTTCTTTCTTCCCCCAGAGCCTTTCCTATCCATGTACCTGTCCAAATACCTTTGAAATATTGTTAATGTCCCTGCCTTCAAACAGTTCAGCTAGCAGCTCATTCCATAAACTGATCTTGATTCCATAACCCTGAGATAAAGGCTGAGTGCATTTCTCCCTTTCTACACCCCTCATGATTTCACCCCTCATGATTTCACACACCTCTATAAAGTCATCCCTCATTCTCTAGCACTCCACTGATCAGAATACCAGCCTGTTCCACCTCTCTGCATCCCTCACTCCCTTGAGTCATCAACATCCTCGCAAATCCCCTCTGTGCTCTTTCCAGCTTAATGGCATCTTTTCTAGAATCAGCATCAGGTTTAATATCGCTGACATATGTCGTGAAATTTGTTGTTATGCGGCAGCAGTGCATTGCAACACATTAAAAAAAACTAAATTCAATAAGATATACATATATTTAAAAGTAAAATTAAATAGTGCAAAAAGAGAGCAAAGAAAGGAATAAATAATAGTGAGGCAGTGTACATCGGTTCATTGTCCGCTCAGAAATCTGATGACAGGGGGAAGAAGCTGTTCCTACAATGTCGAGTGAGTGTCTTCAGATTCCTGTACCTCCTCCAGAGTGACCAAAGCTGAACACAATATTCCAAGTGAGGCCTCACCAACATATTGTACAAATGTAACATACCATCCTGATGTCTACATTCAGTGACCTGACTGATGAAGGCCAAAAGATTTCATTACCACCCTGTCTACCTGTAAATGTCACTGCCATTAAACTAACAGAATTAATGAATACAATGACTAGCTTAGAAAATACTGTAAAAAAAAGTACAGAAGAGTATGCATAGAGTTGGATTCCTGTAAGTCAGATCATTGGTAATCCAGACAGCCCCCAGAATCATAGAATGCCCTACCCAGTGGCTCTGGTAGTTTTCACAAGACACAATGCACCATGGCTCGCTTTGAGACCATCACCAATGTCCTGGTAATGTTTATTACAAAGTAGAAGGCAGATACACATACTGGTTATGTGACACCTTTTAAAAACTTTGGAGGGGAAACTAAACCTGCTTCTGAATAATATGATGATGTTTGTTTACCAGGCCCATCTTAGTTTTACCAAAATTATATAACTTTTCTACTGTGGATCAAACAGTTTACACTGAGGTTTTACTGTTTTTCCATTGTTGCTGGTATGTAGGGCACAGGTGGCTGGTGTTATTGAATAACCAGTTCTGACCTGAAGGTGGATGTCTGTTTTTAAGTTTAAGGTGAAAGTGGCTATGAGTTATTGGTGATCCAGCAAAAGGGCTCCTCACCGCACCACTGCCAAACACAGCCATCCAGATGGTGAAGCCCGGCTTGAAATTTGGTAATTCTGGCACTTCTGCCACGTTATTCTTCTGCCACAGTCATGTGGTGTTTGTTTCCTTTGTATTCTGAGAAACACCTAACAAATACTGAAGTATTTCCTGGTGTAGCTAGCACCTTGTAACACGTGCTACTCGTGAAATGATCTAAATTAACAGCTTCATCTGGTAAACCACATAAGAATAAAATTGTAAGGTTGCAATATGTAAATACACTCAGTGGCCGAAGTATCTTATCAGCCAATCATGTGGCAGCAACTCAATGCATAAAAGCATGCAGACCTGTCAACAGGTTCAGTTCAGACCAAACAACAGAATGGGGAAGAAATGTGATCTAAGTGACTTGGAGCATGGAATGATTGTTGGGGCTCGACTGTCATAAACTGTTTATCTCCTGGGATTTTCACATACAGCACTCTCTAGAGCTGAGGTCCATGGTCCTCTTGGTTAACAGTAGGGGCCCACAGCATCAAAATGTTGGGAACCCTTGCCCTGCTGTGTGCATACATCTACTGATGCTTCTGGACACATCATCAGTGATGTTCCTGGAATCATCGGGTGTTTCAGGTCTTTCAACGTCATACACCCTCCTCCAGGTGACCCGGCCGGGGCTGATCAGACCCCAGCTTGTGTCCAGATGGCTAGCTACACATGACTCCATGGCTCCCCTCTCTTGAGCCACAGCCATCTTGAGGCCCTCTCTGCCACATCGGTCGTACTGTGGATGGCTCTCCTCTTCCTCTCTCCCTCGATGCCCAAGTTGCTGTAGGCTCTGGCTAAGGAATGGGCTGTGAATCCCCTACAACCAACCTCCACTGGGAGACACCTCGCTCTCCATCCAGCCTGCTGGCAGTTACTGACCAGTCCTGAGTACTTGGAGAGCTTCCTTTCAAAGGCCTCTTCCAAGCGATCTTCCCATGGGACTGTCAGCTCCAGCACCACCACCAGCTTCGTAGGCTCAGACACAAGGACAATGTCTGGTCACAGGGTGGTGGCTGCGATATGGTCAGGGAACCTCAGCTGCCTTTCGAGGTCCACCAACAGCTGCCAGTCTCTTGCAGAGGTCAGGATACCTGCCGATGTTCTCTTGGCGGGTATTGGCTGCTCCCCAGCTCTTACAAAGGCAATGGTCTGCTTGGAGGGTCGGGACCACTTCGCCCACTGCGCTCCTGCACTGATGGCTTCAGCAATGGTCTTCAGGACCTGATCATGCCTCCATCGGTACCGTCCCTCACCAAGTGCCCTTGTGCAGCCACTGAGGATGTGCTCCAGGGTTCCTTGCTTGGAACACAGCTGATGACTCTGCTTTGCCCCATGTGTGCAGGTTTGATGGGCTTGGAAGCACATCATACACTGCCTGGATGAGAAATTGGATGCGGTGTGGCTCGGCTTTCCAAGGCTCAGCCCAGGTCACTTTCCTCCCAGCATTCTCCCATCTAGTCCAAGCTCCCTGTTGCTTCATTCCCACCACCTTGCAGGTTCTCCTCTCCTCCACTGCTGCTCTCAGCTCCTCCTGAGCTAGGCGGCACCTTTCCTTCCCTCGGATGGTGTCCATTTGGGGAGTTGGAAAGGGTCCTAGCCCAGCTCGGCCTCCTGTGACCGCTCCCACCAGCCTCTGCTTCCTGAACAGCTTCCTCTGTTTTCTATTGTGGGGGAGTCTGGGACCAGAGGGCACAGCATCAGAAAAGAAGGATGTCCCTTCAGAACAGAGACGAGGGTGAATTTCTTCAGCCAGGGGTGGTGATTCTGTGGAATTCATTGCCACAGATGGCTGTGGAAGCCATGTCTTTGGATAGATTCTGATAGATTCTTGTTTAGTAAGGATGTCAAAAGTTATGGGGAGAAGGCTGGAAAGAGGGAAAATAAATCAGCCAGACTCAGAATCAGCCTGATTCTGCTTCTGTGTTTTATGATGTTATGGTATATCCAGTTCAGGGTGGGTGGGTATTGGAGGTGGCATTCATGCATCTGAGAGCTTAAGCGAAGAGTTAGCAACTGTTAATTGATGAGTGGTTATAAACTTTGTTGTACAGGTGAGTGATTGTTGTTTATAAAGATTAGCTTTATTTGTCATGTGTACTTTGAAACATCGAAACATACAGTGAAATGTGTCCTTTGTATCAGTGTCCAACACAGTCCAGGAATGTGCTGGGGTGGCCCACAGGTGGCGCCACACTTCCAGCACCAACATCACATGCCTGTCACTTACTAACACGTACATCTTTGGAGCGTGGGAGGAAACCCACGTGGTCACAGGGAAGAATGTACTATCTTCTTACAGACAGCGGTGAAAGTAGGATCCTGAACTTGCGATCTCTGTCGCTGTAAAACTGCTACACTACTGTGGTGTCCGGTAGCTGTGAGTTGTTGTTAAAAGTCACCGCGGCAAAAAACTGCAGTGCATTTTGCAGATGCTGGAAATCCAAAGAAACACGCACAAAATGCTGGAGGAACTCAGCAGGTCAGGCAGAATCGATGGAAATGAATAGCCAGTTGACATTTTGGGCCAAGACCCTTCTTCAGGGCCATTATTTATGTCCATGCCTAAATGTTGCTTGGATCTTGCCGTATGCAGGTATAAATTGTTTTTTTTTAACCTGTTATACTGTTGTAAATGGATTTGAGTTCTGCATATTCAAAAGGTGATGCCTCAAGAAGGCCATTTCCTTCAATAAAGACCCTCACCATCCAGGTCTCTCATTCTACTCAGTATTCTCATTGCTACCATCAAGGAGGAGGCACAGGAGCCTGAAGACCCACACTTAATGCTTTAGGAACAGCTTCTTCCCCTTCATCATTAGACTTCTGAACAGTGCATGAACTATTTTGCTCTGCCTATTTATTCTTTTCTATTTCTCATTTTAACATCCAGTTTATTTTAATGTGTTGCACTTTATTGCTGCCACAAAACAGTGAACTTCACAACATATGTCAGTGATAAGCCTGATACTGATTCTGATGTTTGAAATCAGACATTCTGACTCACAGAAAGAAGATCAATGCTGACACAACTGCAAATCTTTGGACCTGAGGATCTCCTGAAGTGAAGGGACACTTGATCTCCAGGGTCCATTATCATTTCCCAATCATTCCATCCATTCTCTGCGAATCCACTGATTTCAGTTCCTTGATGCCAAATGCTGCTTCATGCATTTCTCTTCATGCCTCTGGTAGTCAACTCCTTGGCCTACATTTGCAGTGGTCCTGGGGAAACCCAAGGGCAATGTTGTCAAGACTTTGAGATTCAAAGCGGTGAAAAACAAACTTGAATGTTTTGATTTGTTATTTTACAACTTCTAAGGTGGTTGAGTTTACAGTCATTAAAATGCAGGCGAAGAGAAGCAAAATTGTGCACTTGCTGAAAACCTGAAATACAAACAAACTAAAAAAACTGCTGGTTACACTCATCTGGTCAGAAGCAGATTTGTTTATTTATCACATGTTCATTGAAACATACAGTGAAATGCATTGTTTGCGTTGGCAGCCAGCACAATATAAAGATGTTCTGGGGACAGACTGCAAGTGTCACCACGGTTCAGTGCCAACATGTCATGCCCACCATGATCAGCAGAACAATACAAACAAAAACAGCAACAGCAAAACAAGCTTCTTTCCCACCTTCCTACACCCGCTTACTCACTCCAACAGGACAGGCCACTTCTGGACCTCCATCACCAGTTCTTGGCCCCAGCCACTCAAGCTCACAGACATTGGAATTCTGACCACCAGACCTCGGCCCGAATCTCTCAAACATTGAGCTCTGACCTCCTGTCCCTGGCTCAGGCTCACAAACTCTTAATCCTCTGACCTCTTGATATGTCCTCCCAGGGGCTTTGATCTTCCAGCCATGACCTCTTTACTTGCCTCTGTGGAAGTAGTTAACCATAAGATAGGAGCAGAATTAAGCCATTTGGCCCATCGAGTCTGCTCCGATATTTCACCATGGCTGATCTGCTTTCCCTCTCAGCCCAATCTCCTGCCTTCTCCCTGTATCCCTTCATGCCCTGACCAATCAAGAATCTATCAACTTCTGCCATAAATATATCCAGTGACTTGGCCTTCACAGCTGCCAGTGGGAACCAATTCCACAGATTCACCACTCTCTGTCTAAAGAAATCTCTCCTCATCTCTGTTCTATAAGGATGCCCCTGTGTTCAGAAGCTGTGTCCTCTACTCTTAGACTCTTCCATGTTGGAAACATCCTCTCCACATCCATTCTATCAAGGCCTTTCTATATTCGATAGATTTCAATGAGGTTACCACCTCAGACTTCTGAATTCCAATGAATACAGGCCCAGAACCACCAAATGCTCTTTATGTGACAAGCTGTTCAAACCTGGAATTATTTTCGTGAACCTTCTTTGAATCCTCTCCAGTTTCAGCACATCTTTTCTAAGATAAGAGACACAAAATTGCTCTCGATAATCTAATTGAGGCCTCACCAGTGCTTTATGAAGTTTCAACATTACATCCTTGCTTTTATATTCCTGTCCTCTGGAAATGAATGCTAACATCGTATTTGCCTTCCTCTCCACAGACTCAGCCTGTAAATTAACCTTTAAGGAATTCCTACACAAGGACTCCCAAGTCCTTTTGTGTCTCCATTTTGTATTTTCTCTCCATTTGGAAAACAGTCAACCCTTTCATTTCTTCTACCGCAGTGCATGGCCATACTTTTCCTGACACTGTATTCCATCTGTAAATTCTTTGCCCATTTTCCTAATCTGTCTAAGTCCTTCGTAGCCACTCTACTTCCTCAAAACTCCCTGCCCCTCCACCTATCTTCATATCATCTACAAACTTTACAACAAAGTAATCAATTCTATCATCTCAGTCATCGACAAATAATGTAAAAGTTGGTCCCAACACAGACGCCTGTGGAACGCCACTGGTCACTGGCAGTTAACCAGAAAAGGCTCCCTTTATTCCTACTCTTCACCTCCTGCCAGTCGGCCACTGCTTTATCCATGCTAGAATCTTTCCTGTAATATCTTGGGCTCATAGCTTGTTAAGCAGCCTCACGTGTGGCACTTTGTCAAAAGTATACAACAACAACCGATTCTCCTTTGTCAATCCTGCATGTTACATCTTCAAAGAATTCCAACAGATTTGTTGGGCAAGATTCCCTCGAGAACACCATCCTGACCACAACCTTTTTTATTGTATGCCTCCAAGTTCCCCAAAACAACATCCTTAGAAATCAGCATCTTCCCAGCCACTGAGCTCAGACTAACTGGCCTATAGTTTCCTTTCTTCTGCCTCCCTCCCTTCTTGAAGAATGGAGTGACATTTGCAATTTTTCAGTCTTCTGGAACCATTCCAGAATCTAGTGATTCTTGAATGTCATTATTAATGCCTCCACAATCTCTTCAGCCACCTTTTTCAGAATCATTGTGTGTACACAATCTGGTCCAGGTGACTTACCTACCTTCTGATTTTTTCAGTTTTTTAAGAAACTCCTCCCTTGTAATGGTAACTTCACATTCTTCATGACTCATGACACCTGGAACTTCCACTATGTAGCTAGTGTCTTCCACAATGAAGACTGATGCAAAATACTTATTCTGTCCATCTGCCATTTGTTTATCCCTCATTACTACCTCTCCAGCATAATTTTCCAGCAGTCCAATATCCAGTCTCAACTCTTTTTTACACTTTACATATCTGAAGAAACTTTTGGTGTCCCCTTTAATATTATTTGATTGCTTCCCTTTGTATTCCAGCTTTACATTCTGAGTAATTTTTTTAGTTGCCTTATGTTGGTTTTTAAAAGCTTCCCAATCCTTCAACTTCCCACTTATTTTTGCTGTATTATATGCCCTCTCTTTGGCCTTTACGTTGGCTTTGACTTGTTAGCCACGGTTGTGTCATCTTTCTTTTAGAATACTTCTTCCTCTTTGGGATGAACATATCCTTTCTTTCTTTTTTTCTTTTTCAATCTTTTTATTAAATTTCATATATTAAAAAAAACAACACATAATAATGAATAGATTACAGATTCAATAAACTTGAGATTACATTAGTAATAGGATAATAATATCCTATTAAAACATCCATCAACAAAAGGTACATAAATCCATCAAGTCTATATAAATATATATGAAAAAAAAACAAAAATAATCATCAAAAAAAAGAAAAAAAAATTGAGATTATATATGAGAAAAAATATATATTAAAAAAAATACTAAACTATAACTAACATGGGCAATAATAGTACTTTATAAATATATGAAGGTGTCAAGAAAAGAACTCCGGAACTCCATACCTGAACAAGGATAAGGGATGAACATATCCTGTGCTTTCCGAATTGCTTCCAGAAATTCTAGCCATTGCTGTTCCACCATCATCCCTGCCAGTGTTGTTTTCCGGTCAATTCTAGTCAGCTGTCCTCTCATGCCTCTGTAATTCCTTTACTCCATTTAATACTGATACATCTGTCTTTAGCTCCTCCTTCTCAAAATTTAGGGTGAATTTGATTATATTATGATCACTTTCCCCTAAAGCTTCTTTTACCTTAAGCTCTCTGATCAATTCCAGATCATTGCACAACACCCAGACCAGAATAGCTGATCCCCTAGTAGGTTCAATCACAAAAAAACACATACAAACAAGCTGGATGAACTCAGCAGGTTGGGCAGCATCCGTTGAAAGGAGCAGTCAACATTTTGGGCCGAGACCCTTTGTCAGGACTGAAGAATGACGGGACAGGGGCCCCATAAAGAAGTTGGGGGGAGGGTGGAAAACCAACCAGAGGAAAGATCAAGAGGTGGGGGAGGGGAAGCAGGGAGGGGATAGTCAGGAGAGGTGAAGAAGGAATGTACGGGGAAAGCACTATGGGTAGTAGAAGAAGGCAGAATCATGAGGGAGGTGATAGGCAGCTAGAAGAGGAGGCAGAGTGAAGGTGGGATGGGGGAAGGGAGAGGGAGGGAATTACCGGAAGTTGGAGAATTCGATGTTCTTACCAAGGGGCTGGAGACTACCCAGATGGTTTATAAGGTGTTGCTCCTCCAACCTGAGTTTGGCCTCATCATGACAGTAGAGGAGGCCACGTATGGACATATCTGGATGGGAATGTGAAGCAGAGTTGAAGTGGGTGGCAACAGGGAGATCCTGTCAGTTGTGGCGGACGGAGCGGAGGTGCTCGACGAAGTGGTCCCCCAATCTGCGTCGGGTCTCGCCGATGTAGAGGAGGCCGCACCAGATGCAATAGATTACTCAAACAGACTCACAAGTGAAGTGTTGCCTCGCCTGGAAGGACTGTTTGGGGCCCTGAATGGTGGTAAGAGAGGAGGTATAGCACTTACAATCACAAGCTACTCTAAAATGCCATCTTGCATTCATTCTAGAAATTCCCCCATTTGGAATCCAGCACCAACCTGATTTTCCCCATCTACCCATATTGAAGTCCCCCATGACAGTTGCCTTTTTGTCATGCAATTTCTATCTCTCATTGTAGGTTGTAGACCACATCCAAACTACTGTTTGGGGGTCTGTATACAACTACCATCAGGGTCTTTTTACCCTTGCAGTTCCTTGGCTCTATCCACAATGATTCAACACTTTCTGAACCTATGTAACCTCTTTCTAATGATTTCATTTAGGTTTTTTTTACCAATAGGACAACATCGCACTCTTTCCCTTTCTGCCTGTCCTTTCGATACAATGTGTATCCTTGGACATTAAGCTCCCAGCTGTAATCTTCTTTCAATCCCAATCCTGCAATCAGTGAAACCTACAATATCATACTTGCTGATCTGAAACTGTGCTGCAAGTTCAACTGCCTTATTCCATTTACTGCAAGCATTCAAATCTAACATCTTTAGCTCTGTATTCATCCTGTTGACTGCAATGTTGCCCGATCATCAGCCTGTCCTTGATAGGAGTCTCACTGCACATTGCCTCTATTTGTAAACCAGCTACCTCATCTTCAGCACTATCACTCCGGTTCCCACTGCCAAATTAGTGTAAACCCATCCAAACAACTTTAGCCAACCTGCCTGCAAGGATATTGGACCCCCTCAGGTTCAGCTGTAACCTGTCCCTCTTGAACAGGTCATACCTTCCCCAGAAGAGATCCCAATTATCAATAAATCTGCCCCCTGCTCCCTGCATCTGATCTTCAGCCACACATTCATCTGCCAAATCATTCTATTCTTACCCTCATGGGCAGTAATCCAGGAGGTCCCATTTCTCAGCTTTCTACCTAGCTCCTTAAAATGTCTCTTCAGGACCTCCTCACCTTGTCTACCCACGTCATTGGTGCCAATATGCACCTGGCTGCTCACCCTGACCCTGAGAATGCCATGGACGTGATCCAAAACATCCTTGATCCTGGCATCAGGGAGGCAACATACCATCCGGGTGTCTCTATCAGAACCTCGCCTCTGTTCCTCTGACTATGGAATCATCTATCACCACTGCAGTCCTCTTCACCTCTCTGCTCTTCTGAGCCACATCACCAGACTCAGTGCCAGAAACCTGCTCACCGTGGCTGCCCCCCAGTAGGTCGTCTCCCTCAATAGTATCTAAAGTTATATGCTAATTATTGAGGGGAATGGCCTCAGGTGTACTCAGCAATGGCTGTGTATTTCCCCTCCTCCTCCTGACAGTCACCCAGTTACCTGTCTCCTGCAACCTCAGGGTGACTACCTCCCTGTAGGTCTGGTCTGTCACCTCCTCATTCTCCCGTATGAGTGGAAGGTCATCGAGCTGCTGGTCCAGTTCCTTAATTCATTCTGTCAGGAGCTGCAGTCCGGTGCACCTGGTGTAGGCGTGTTTAACTGGGAGACTGGAGTTCTCCCAGACTTCTCACTACAAAACACTGCTCCTGGAGCCATCCTCACTAATCTACTATGCCCAAACAATTGAGGAGTGAACAAATAAGAACAGGGGGAGAGAAACTTACAAGACAATGTATCTCACACAAGCCTGATGAGCCAAAGCCACCCTAAACACGGGCACACTCCAAACGAATGTCCGCTCTGCTTGCGCTTGAAGTATTCTCATTGGCCCTTTCTCATAAATCCCTCTTGCTGCTTGGTCACTCCTCAACTCAGGAAAACTGCCATGAAACTCTGCCTTTGAAATCTTGACCACTGTCCTGATTAAAAAGTAGTTCTTTTCCTGTGCCACTGGTTTAGATTGTCCAAGTAACTTCTCGGTTTCTGATGGAAAGTCAGGACCACTAAAGCAGATCGCTTGGTCTTTGTGACTTTTCGGTTTGTGGTGTTTGTGTGCAAATTAGCTGCCACATTTCCTACATTACAAGTGACCACACTTTTGATCTTCTCATCTTTGGCCACTACAGTTTTGGCTTTGGTTTTACACACAAAACAACTCGTCTAATGAAATGTTAAAACCAGTAATTATTAAAGGGAGAGGTAGGCCAGGCTAGTGCTATATTCCTCGAAACATAGGAGAATGACTGGCAATCTTGTACAAGTGTTTAAAATTGTACCAGATATGGTTTTTCCTCCAGGGTAGGGAACTCTAACATTAGAAGGCATAGGTTTGGGGTGAGATGGGAAAGATTTAACAGAGATCTGAGGGGCAACATTTTCTCGGAGAGGATGGTGAGCTGCCAGAGAAAGGATTTGAGGCAGGTACAATTGTATTGTTCAAGAAGCATCTAGATGTGAACTCAGTCAGCTCCATTAGAATCAGGATCAGGATTATTATCACCGGCATGTGTTGTGAAATTTGTTAACTTAGCAGCAGCAGTTCAATGCAATACATAATCTAGAAGGAATAAATCAATCAATCAATCGATTAGAGTATACATATATTGAATAAATTAAAAATTGTGCGAAGAATAATATATATATTAAAAAAGTGAGGTAGTGTCCAAAGCTTCAATGTCCATTTAGGAATCGGATGGCAGAGGGGAAGAAGCTGTTCCTGAATTGCTGAGTGTGTGCTTTCAGGCTTCTGTACCTCCTACCTGATGGTAACAGTGAGAAAAGGGCATGCCCTGGGTGGTGCAGGTCCTTAATAATGGATGCTGCCTTTCTGAGACACTGCTCCCTGAAGCCTGGGTACTTTGTAGGCTAGTGCCCAAGATGGAGCTGACTAGATTTACAACCTTCTGAGCTTCTTTTGGTCCTGTGCAGTAGCCCCTCCATACCAGACAGTGATGCAGCCTGTCAGAATGCTCTCCATGGTACAACTACAGAAGTTTTTGAGTGTATTTGTTGACATACCAAATCTTTTCAAACTCCTAATGAAGTATAGTCGCTGTCTTACCTTCTTTATAACTACATCGATATGTTGGGACCAGGTTAGGTCCTCAGAGATCTTTACACCCAGGAACTTGAAGCTGCTCACTCTCTCCACTTCTGATCCCTATATGATGGGCACTAGCCTCCGTAGCATCCAGGGTACCTTCAAAGAGCGAAGCCTCAAAAAGGCAACATCAATCATTCAGGGCCCCCATCGCCCAGGACATGCCCTCTTCTCATTGTTCATCAGGAGGGAGGTATGAGGCCTGAAGACACACTCAGTGATTCAGGAACAGCTTCTTCCCCTCTGCCATCCAATTTCTGAATGGACATTGAACCCATAAACACTACCTCACTATTTTGTACTACTTCTTTCATTAACTTTTTAACATATACTGTATGTACATCGTGTTTTTTTCTTTTCTTACAGATTACTTTATGCTGCTGTTGCAAAGATAACAAATTTGTGGAGATATTCAAGTGATATTCTGATTCTCTGGTTCCCTCCCACATCCTTGAGTTAACTGTTAATTGTACCCATGTAGGTGGATGGAAAGCTAATTGGGGTCATGATCATGGGTGAGATGAGAGAAGATGTTACAGGGAAGAAGCATAGTGGGGCTGGTGAGAATGCTCTGAGAGCTAGCATAGACTCAATAGGCTAAATGGCCTCCTCTTAATGTATGGGAATGCAAAACTGACCATGCAGGAGTCCTGTGCTATTGTACTGATAAGGAGACACAACAGACTGTAGTTTGGAATCTGGATCAGCACACAAAACCTTTGAACAAGTGTTGGTGGCAGGAGATAGATATCTGCAGTGTTAGTTGGAAAAAAGCTCAGCTAAATTTAGGAACATCAGATTAGTGTAGACACTTCAGTGCGGTAACACATGAAATGCTGGAGGAAGTCAGTGCTTCGGGCAGCATCTGTGGAGGAAATTGGATAGTCAAATTTTTGGCTTGAGGCACTTTGTCGAGACATCTAGAATGCCAGCTGTCCGTTTCCATCATAGAGTGAACATGGAGCAGATGTTTCCTATAGCTGGGGCCTCGAGGACCACAGAGCACAGCCTCAGCATACAAAGATGTCTCTTTAGAACAGAGTTAAGGAGGACTTTCTTTAACCAGGGGGTGGTGAATCTGTGGAATTCATTGCCACAGACGGCTGTGAAGGCCAAGTCATTGAACAGCGTAGTGGTTAGTGTAATTCCTTTACAGTGGCAGTGACACAGTTTCAAATCCCGCCTCAGTCTGTCAGGAGATGGTACATTCTTCCCATGACCGTTTGGATTTCCTTTGGGTGCTCTGGTTTCCTCCCACATTCCAAAGACGTAAGGGTTAGCAGGCTATTTGGTCATGTAGGTGTGACTGGACAACATAGACTTGTTGAGCCGGAAGGGCCTGCCCTGTTACAGTGCTGTCTATTCAGATAATTAATGTGAAGATGAGAGATAATAAATCTGCCATTCTGGGTAGCCTTAATAGGCCTAATGGCCTAATTGTATGTCTTATTGGTGCACCATCAATAACTCACTCTGAGACGTAAAGGCGAGATATCGGCTTTTATTGACTGGAAGAAGGAACAAGCAGTGAGTGACCACCATACTACATCCTGGAGACTGAGAGGCCGGGCTCAGGCCTCGATCGCCTTTAATACAGGGGTCTGTGGGAGGAGCCACAGGAGCAGTCAGCAGGGGGCATGTCCAGACAGGTACATGTAGTTCACCACACTTATGGTCTTTAAAATGCTGCTTGACCCACTGAGTTTGTACGTTACTATACCAAAGTGTCTGCCCAAGTCTGATGCTCCTGAATTGAGCTGAGATTCCTTCCAATTTACACTGCAAATATCCATTTTCTACCGCCATCCACCAAATTAAAGATTAATTTAAACCACAAAACAAAACAGGAAAAAGTATTTATATAGCCTGGGCTGTCAGTACTGGTCCCTTCCTGTGGCGGTCATCTCTCTTAGCCATCGTGCTTTTAATAGCTCTGTGGTTTGCGAATGATGAGGTGCATCTTTTATCGACTTACAATTTGGGTTTTAGTTTTCAAACAACTTGACACATAAAGTCAAATATAATTTTCCACTTAGTCATAACGTTTCAGGTCAGCAAATTGCAAGTACTGCTGGGTTGGAAGCAGACCTCAATAGTTTGACGTTGCTAACTTTCCAGGGATTCATACCAAGATCCTAGACTCTGCTACCAGCAACTCCTGAGAGTAAACCCAGATGTGTTGGCAAATAAGGCTTTTCTTTCTATTAAGTTTACCAAACCTGGAGGAAAAATGTCCTTTTTTGGCTGACCGTGGCAGCAGCGTGACAGGTCAGACATTAGTATTACTGCTTCATGGCTCTTGTGACTTCAAAGTTCCAAGTACATTTATTATCATTGTACAATGCGTTGTCTAATTTTGGGCAGCCACAAAGCAAAGAAACCCAAAAGAACCCATTAAAATGAGACCGTCAGATACCCAATGTGCAGAGAGAACAAAAATAACCAAATCATGCAAATAATAAAAGGAAGCAAATACCATTTGGAACTAAAGTGACACAAAGCCTGGAGCAGCTGGAGCAGGCCACAGGCCTCAGTTCAGTGAGTAGATCCAGCCTGACCCTCACATCTTGCCCCGACACTCTGCCTTTTCAATCCACCTGGCCCGGCGTTTAAGTTGTCCAAACGTCGGGTTGTTCCTCGCACTAGAACCTGGGCCCTGTCGCATCGATACACTCTGGGCCTGGACCCCGGCTCCACGTTTCCAACTGCACCCGCCCTTTCCAAATCGGCCTGGCGCTTTGCTCGATCAAACCTCACTCTCGGTTTAGGGGGACGGGCCTCGAATATGCCTCGACTTCACTTTGCACCCATACGCCTCATCCTTCAACTCAGCCTCACCTACCCTCGCCTCCCCATTGTTTGTGGCGATCGTTTACCATGAATTTTACAAGAAAAGCTGTTATTAATAAAGTGTTTCATTGTATTCTTTGTTTTGTTTGCCACCAGTAAGTAGTCACTGGGCTTCACCAGAGCCATCTTAAGCCAGGAAGGGATTAAGAACTGTATTGGGTATGGCGCTGTCTGAGTAGAGTTTGATTGTTCTTCCTGTACCATACCCTCCACTTTTCTGTCACCCATATGCCTCTTAAATGTCCTGAATGTATCTGCCTTTACCACCACTCCTGACAGCACATTCCACACACCCACCTCTCTCGGTGTTAAAAAGACCTAACAATCCCACCCCCTCTCCCCTCATGCTTCCTCCAATCACCTTAAAATGAGAGCCTCTTGCATTAGCTGTTTCTGTTCTGAGAAAGAAGTCTCTGACTATCCAGCTTTTTATTATCTTATACATGTCTATCATGTCAGCTCACATCTTCCTTCACTCCAAAGAGAAAAGCCCTTGCTCACTCAAGATTTCCTCATAAGACATGCTCTTCTAATCCAGGCAGCATCCTGATAAACTCCTCTGCATCCTGTCTAAAGCTTTTGCATCCTTCTGATTCTGAGGCGGCCAGAACAGAGCTAATGGGCAACACGGATACAGTAAGGGCGTCAGAGGTTACGGGCAGAAAGCAATAATGAGGCAAGTAAGCCAGCCATGAGTGAATATTGGAGCAGGCTCATGGGTCAGGCTGGCCTGACCCTGCTCCTACAGTACTGTGCAAAACTCCGAGGCACAGGACTGTAGTAATTTTATGTATTGCACTGTACTGCTGCCACAAAAAAAAAACAAATTTCATGACACACATGAGTGACAATAAACCTGATTCTGATCAGATCATAAGACCACAAAACATAGGAGCAGATTAGGCTATTTGGCCAATTGCGACTGCTTTGCCATTTCATCATGGGTAAACCAATTTCCTGCTCAACCTCAATCTCCTACCTCCTCCCTGTACCCCCTCATGCACTGATCAATCAAGAATCTGTCATCCTCTGCCTTAAATATATATAAACACTTGGCCTCCACACTGCCTGGGCAAAGAATTCCACAGATTCACCACTCTCTAGCTAAAGAAATTCCTCCTCACCTCCGTTCTAAAAGGACACCCTCTACTTTTTTCTCAGCAATATTTTTATTGTTTTTTTAAATCAAGAAAGCATAGTACAAAGAAGGTTTGTGCAGTACGTAACAAATGTACAATTCACATCTATGAAAGAGATGCACCCATAGTACAATCATGCTTTGGTTGTCTCCCTGACACCCTCTATTTTGAGGCTGTGTCCTCTGGTCTTAGACTCCCTCACCATAGGAAACATCCTCTCCACATTCACTTTATCAAGGCCTTTCATCCTTCGATAGGTTTCAATGATTTCACCCTCATTCTTCTGAATTCTAGTGGGTACAGGCCCAGAGCCATCAAACGCTCTTGATATGACAGGCCTTTCAATTCTGGAATCATTTTCATGAACCTCCTTTGAGCCCTCTCCAGTTTCAGCACATCCTTTCTAAGATAAGGGGCCCAAACCTGCCCACAATACTCCAAGTGAGGCCTCACCAGTGCTTTATAAAATTTCAACATTACATCTTTGCTTTCATATTCTTGTCCTCTTGAAAT